>NW_026622763.1:12406298-13031298 GCF_023065955.2 Ursus arctos | reverse complement strand
CCGTCTGCCGCTCCTGCTGCTTATGCTCTCTCTCTATCAAATAAATAAATAAAATCTTAAAAAAAAAAAAAAAAAGAAAAGGACAAATGAGCAGGTAAGACCTTCTCTTAAGGGAACCCTCAGCTTTGAGTTCTCCGGCCTTTGACGACAATACTGGGTCTTGTGGGATCCCACAGCATGCCTTTTTTCATTCTTTCTAAGTGTTCGGTGTCTAGCTGGTAAGTGGCTTCTAATGCTGTTACTTACATTTAAAAAGTGAGATGGTTGACATTTGAGTCTCAGAGTTTTCGAAAATCAAACCTATAAATACTGAAGTGGGACAACGTCCTGGAAAAGGCACATTCCAGGAAAGTCTCTAGGTTGAGGTTGGGTAAGAATGCATTACTACTTGAAAATTTGATACATATCACTGAACTTTGAGCACTAACCTTGTGGGAACCACACTGTGAAGTTAATCCGTAAAGAGTTGCAGTTCCCCTAAAGGCATCTCTGCTTGGGATATGAAAGTCATCTAGAGTTCTAAGAATTCTGCTTTCAAGGTCATTGAGTGGATTTTGATATTTTTTTCCTTTTCAAAAAAAAATGCATAAAATTGCATGGGGAGAATAAAGAAGCCAGGGTAAGAAACCCTACTAATGAAGTGAGACCATCCTTTCCACCTCAAAGATTCTGAGTAGAGTATGAATTAATGCTCAAGATGACTAGGCACGCTCATCCTAGAAAGATACCAGCTTCACATGCTCCCTAGTGATTAGGATCACTATACATACTCAAGTATCTGAACATCATAGTGTAATCGGCTGAAACCACTCCAGTGAATCCCAGCATACTTAGCATAAAATCCATCATCCTTCCAATGGATTGAGAAGTCCTACATCATGTTCCCACCAGTTTTTCCTGTCCCATCGCTTGCCACTCTCTCCATCACTTTTGATGTCCCATCCGGATCGGTTCTCTCTTGATTCTTTGAAAATATCAACTCCATGCCTCACTCTACTCATGCACTTTTCACTTCCTGATGTTCTGTGCCTGGAATGTTCTCCCACACCTTTGGATAGCTGGTGAATTCTCAACTTTTTTCTCAATAAAGTAGCGTGCCCAAGTCTCTCCCAGTCATTGCACTCCACTTTATTTTTTCTTACGGCTCTTTTCACAGATTGGAGTTTCTCTGTGTATTATCGTATACCTCCTATTTGCCTATCTACCTACCTATGTGCTTATAGTCTGTCTCTTCCACTAGAATATAAATTCTCCCAAAAGATGGCCCTGCCAGTCTTTTCTGGAGGAGAGCCTGGCGCAGAGTAGAAAACCACAGAAAATCATAGCTCCCAACCTGGCACAAGAAAAAGCTGAATAATCTACAAAATCAAACATTCTAGGAGCCCATCACAGACAGAGGTCACAAGACAACCAATGAACTAAATTCCAAAAAGTGATAAAGCTCTTCAAATGGAGATGAGACCCATAAACTGTGTTTGACAGAGCATGAGTGAAAGAAATGACCTCTGTTAACTGAATGAATTCTGAAAAGCCAGATGGAGACTAGTGTGAAAATTTAGAATGACTGAACGCCCCAGCATGAGAGGAATCTGTGCTCATTCACAAGCAATATTTTATGTACCTGCACTAAGGACTCGGAAGAAAGACTGAGGGAAGGGCAAGAGACCGGAGGACCTCCCTCCATGGTACAGGCATCGAGGGGTCTATTGACAGCCATGGAATGAGGAGCCAGGCATGAAACACCATGCATTTCCCTGAACCCTTGTCTTATAGGAGGCAAAAGCTAAAGCCACTGAAGGGGAGATAGGAATTCTTTTTGCCCAGGGCTCAGGCAAAATCTATAGCTTTTGGGTGGTGGTGGGGTGGGATGGGAGAGTAGTAGAAAAATCTGTCTTTCCCCGGGGGAGAGGCAAAAAACATTTTTAGTCCCAGGATCCTGCCTGGATACACAGCAGAAGTCTGTTATCACGGGGGGAGGAGCAAGAAATGATCTCTTGTCCTAGAGCGTCCACAGACGCAAGGAAGAGTTTGACCGTTAGGGCTGGGGAAGGCAACCACATAGAAAATGCTCCACTCCTAAGGCCCAGATGTGCAGAGTATATGTAAGATGAAGGCTGGACCAGAAGAATCAAGAATCCTCCTGTCCTCACTTCTGGCTTAGCACTGAGTAACAGATAATAGCCAACCCCTCCGGAAGGAGAGGCAAGAGGTGGTGCAGGTATGCAAAGATGGCTGAAAGCTGAGGAGAACCTTACCATACCTTAGACCTCATTCCAAGCATAAGTTAGCTGCAGCCCACTGATGGAGAAACTTGAAGTCTGTGGTCAGTTTGCAAAAAACCCCACAAATCCAGATCGATGATCATCTACATGGACTCAATCTGCTCCCCCCTCACCCCCCTACTAATGGCCTGACACAAGAAGAGGCAGGCCTATTTCCAGGCAAATGTACTATTTGCCACTGTCTCTACTGTCTTTCGATACATGATGTCTGGCGTGTAATAAAAAATGATGGGACAGACATAGATGCAAGCCAAAAACAAAAACCAAGACAAAAACAACCTCATAGTCAAGAGAAAAGGCATTGACAAAACTGTGCTCAGAAACTCAGATAACACATATGTTGGGACTTCCAGGCAGAGTCCTTAAAATAACTATGATAATTTATATTAAAAATTCTAGTGAAAAACGTGAACAACATGCATAAACAAATGGGGAATTTTAGCATAGAAATGGAAAATTAAAAAAAGGAGTCAAATAGAAATATTACCAAAAAAACGCAGGATATCCGAAATGAATAATTACCATGATGGGCTTATAATAAGACAGACCACACATGAAGAAAGAATCAGTGATCTTGAAGATAGGTCAATAGAGAAATTATCCAACCTGAAATATATACAGAGAGAAAAATCAGTGACTAAAAGCAAACAGAGCATCCAAGAACCGGGGGACAACAATATCGTGTCATCAAACATATGGGCTACTGAAGACCCAGAAGGAAAAGATAGAGAAAACAGAGCCAAAAATATAAACTTAAAATGATAATGGCTGAGGATCAAAGACAACAGATGATAGATTCAAGCAGCACAGAGAATCCCAAGCAGAATGAATACATCCATATATCAAAAAAGAGAGAGAGCGAGAGATGGAGAGAGAGCACATACACTGAGACAGATCGCAGTAAAATTGCTGAAAATCAAAGTCAAAGAGAAAATTTTGAAGGTAGACAGGGATAAAGGAAACATCACAAACAGGGGGGCAAAGAATACAGCAGATATGTAGCCAAAACCATGCAAGCCAGGAGACAATAGTGTGACATCCTTAAAACACCGAAAGAAAAAAGAAAGTAGCTTTGAAGTCACAATTTGATGTGCAGTGAAAATATCTTTTTGAAAAGGAAGACAATTTATTTTTTTAGACTTTCAAACAAAAGCTAAAAGGATTTATTGTTAACTGACGTGCACTAAGCATTATGAAATGTTAAATGAAATGCTTCAAGCAGAAGAAATCAGGTACCCATTGGTCATTAGTTTCAACACAAAGAAATGAAATATCCTTGAAATGATAAACAAGAAGGAAAACACAGAATATATTTTGTGTTATTTTTAATTGCTCTAAAGGATGATGATTGAAAGCACATGAAAAGATGCTTGACACCCTTAGTCATCAGGGAAATGTTAATCGAAACCACAATAAAGTGCTATTCCAGGACTACTAGAATGACTAGCATAGAGAAGCTAGACAATAACATATGTTGGGGGAGGACATAGAGAAGACACCGGAGACTTGCTACACTGCTAGTCAGAGCGCACAATGGGGCCGCTGCCCTGAAACACAGTCTAGAAGTCCCTCAAACAGTTAAATACAGACTCACCACATGACCTCATAAGTATCCACCCAAGAGACATGAAAATGTGTCCACACAAAAGCTTGTACAGGAATGTTCATCGCAGCATTGTTCATAAATAGCCAAAAGTTGGAACCTGCTCAAATGTCCATCAGCTGACAAGGGGATAAACATGTGGTATATCCATTTGATGGAATGTTACTCAGTGTAAGAAACAATAAAATACCAACACATGCTAAACATGAATGAACTTTGAGAACATGCGAGGTGAAAGAAGCCAGTCACAAAGGATCACATATTATACAATTCCGTGTTTAGTCATCATTTAAAATAGGCAAATCTCTAGAGGCAAAGCCAGATTAGTAGTTGCTAAGGGCTGAGCGATGAGGGCCTGCAGGATGGTAGCCAAAGGGCACAGAGGTTCTTTTTGAGGTGATCAAAATGTCCGAAAATTTACTTCCGGGATGACGCTGCATATCCGTACGTATGCTAAAAACCACTGGATTTTATGCTTAAGTGGGTTAATTGTGTGGTACATGAATTCTATTTCAATGAAGTTCTTAAACTTAAAAGAAAAACTCAGGGCAAAAAAAAAGAGTAGTAATGTATTGTGAACTTTATAATATATGGAGAAGCGTACAATGACAATAGCACACGGGTTTGAAGGGAGCACATGGGGGTTTACTTTTGTAATAAAATGACAACACTACAGCTGAAAATACAATAACTGAAATGATCAACTCACTAACAATAAATTAGGAACAGAAAAAGAGGATTCATATCATACCAAAGATACGTTGGTAGAAAATATTCAGAGAAAGGCGTGGAGAGAAAAAGGAGCGGAAAATGTGAAAGAAAAACAGGTATGTTTAATTGGAATTATAAAAAGAGAAGAAAGAAAAAAAGGGCACAAATAATATTTGCAGAGATAATGCCTAAAAAATTTGCAAAGTTTCAGGAATGTCTGAAGTCTGGGGCACTTGGGTGACTCGGTTACGTGTCCGACTCTTGATTTTGGCTCAGGTCATGACCTCGGGGCTGTGAGATGGAGCCTGGTGTCAGGCTCGTCGCTCAGCAGAGAGTCTGCTTGGGATTCTTCCTCTCCCTCTGCCGCTCCCCCTGCTTGTGCTCTCTCCCTCTCTCTCAAATAAATAAATAAGTCTTAAAAAAAAAAAAGAATGTCTCTGAAGTAAGTCCAAGCAGAATAAAGACAAAGTAAGTCATAGTTGAGCCCATCGTAATAAGTGAACTCCTGAAAACTGAGAGCAAAGAAAAACATTTTTAAAGACCAGAGAAAAAGGACTCATTACCCACAAAGTTGCAACAAAATGACTTACAGCTGACTTCTAAAGAGAATTTGTGGAAGTAAGGAGACATCGGCGTGGCACTTTTAAAGTGTGGACAGACATTATCATCCAACTTGGAATTCAGTACCCAGTGAACACACGCAAATTTGCAAGTGAAACTAATGGGGTTTTGTCGTACATAAAGATAACTTGTTCCTAATAGTTCTGCACTAAAATTAAGCTGAAGACCACCTCTCAGATTGAAATAAGAAACTGTAGGCAGAGTAAAGCAATAACGGGAAGGTCTTATGTAGCTAAAACATAGGTAGAATTTAAGTACATAAATACAATAGCACAAAGTGAAAGAGGAGTAAATGGAGATAAATATTTTATTTTGTATAATACCTTTAACATTGTTGATATTTTTTATTTATACGTGACATTACACACCGAATCTATAGAACACGAATTCTTTCTGAATGCAAAACAAGCATTTATCAAATTGGCCGCATTATAAAAATACGATGATTCTCAACACACTTCCAATGATTGAAATAGTAGTGTCTTCTATGACTGCACGGATTTAAGCTAGAAATCCACTTCAAAAAACAAAAAACAAAACAAAACAAAAAACAACCCTGCGAAATAATCAGATGTCTTAATATTAATGATAATCTTCTGATAGATGCATGGGCCAAAGGGTTAATTGTAATGTGCAGCGAAGAATATTTTGAACTAGATGGTAATAAAAATATAACATATAAAAGTTTTGGGATGCAGCTAAAGCCATGCCTAGAAGGAAATTTTTAATCATAAATACATCTATTAGAAGAGAAAAAAATAAATAATTGAAATATCCATCTCAAGAATTTAGAAAAAAATTAAACCCAAAGAAAATGGAAGGAAAAAATAATAAAGAGCAAATATTAATAAAATAGAAGACAAATAAATCTATAGTAGAGAAAATCAGTATATACAAGTTCTCTGGGAAGATTAATAAAATTGAAAATCCCTAATAATACTAAATGAGATAAAATGAAAGAAGCCACAAATCAGTATCAGTAATTCAAAAGAGGACATCATTACAAATCCTACAGATAACTAAAAGAAAAAAAATTTTTTTTAAAGATTTTATTTATGTATTTGACAGAGAGAGACAGCCAGCGAGAGAGGGAAGACAAGCAGGGGGAGTGGGAGAGGAAGAAGCAGGCTCATAGCGGAGGAGCCTGATATGGGGCTCGATCCCAGAACACCGGGATCACGCCCTGAGCTGAAGGCAGACGCTTAACCACTGCACTACCCAGGCGCCCCTAAAAGAAAATATTATCAACAACTTTACACCAGTATACACAACAGCCAGGATAAAATGCACACATTCTTTTAAAAGATACAGCGTACGAAAAATCGACAGGAAGAAAAAAATTAAAAATTCCAACTTTGTGAACTGAAGTTAATTCTGAAAAATTAAAAATCTACTGTAACACAAGTTCACTTGTAACATTTTTTAAACATTGAAAAAAGAAATAAAACCAATCTCACAGAAACTACTCCAGAAAATAAAAAGGACACTCCTCTCAACCAGTATTATGAGGCCAGCATAACCTTGATTTCAGAATCTTTTCAGGGACATTAGAAGAAAGGAAAATTACCGTGCAACCTCTTTCATGAACAGAGACACAAAAATTCTCCACAAAATATTAACAAATTAAATCCAAAGAAACTTAGAAGGATAATACAACATGAGCAAATTGGGTTTATCCCAGGAATGCAGTGCTTATTTAACATTAAAGAGTTAATCAGTGTATTTGTCATATAAGTGGAATAAAAACTGTGCTATCATTTCAACAACTGCAGAAAAAACATTCAATCAAATTTAACATTAGCACACAAAAAAATTCTAAGCAAATTAGGAATCAACAAAAATTACCTTAATTAATGGATTTCTTATAAAAATCTTTCAACTAACATCATAATTAATTCTAAGCTATTTAAACTTTTACCACTAAGAAACAAGACAAAAGTACCTGCTACCACACTTCTATTAACATTATCCTGGAAGTTCTAGGTGGAGCAAGAAAGCAAGAAGAGGAAATAAAAGCCATTATGATGATGTGTTAGGTTCCCGTGACTGTTGTAAGAACCACAAATTTGGTGGCTTAAACAGAAATTTATTCCCTTATATAGGTCTGGAGACTAGAAATCCAAAATTGAACAATTGTACTCTCGGGAGACTCTAGGGGAGAATCCACTCCTTGTCTATTTCAGCCTCTGGTAATTCCAGGCTTGAGACTGCGTCATGCGAATCTCTTCCTTTACGTCCATAGAAACTCTCCCTGTGTGTGTATCCTCCTTTTCTTCTCTCTTATAAGGACACAACATAATGGCATTTAGGGTCCATCCAGTTAATCCAGCACAATCCCCTTACCTCAAGATCCTTAATGTAATTATATCTGCAAAGAGCCTTTTTCAAAAAAATAGGAATGTTTACAAATTTCAGAGATAAAGATTCGACATCTTTGGGTAGCCATCAATCTACCCTAATGGAAAATGAGTAAATAAAATTATCATCTTTTATGGACAACATGATTTTATAAATCATTAACTAGAAGAATCTATAGATAAACTGTAAGATAAATGAATTTGCTGAGGTTGCTATGTACAAAGCACTCTTCTAAAATTAATTGCATTTGACATACAAACAGCAAACAACTAGAAAATAAACTTTTAAAAAGATTTCATAAGCATTAGCATAAAAACCCACTGAATATCTAGAAATAAGTCAAACAAGTGACGCACATCACCTCTACAATAAAATATTACCGTAACTGAGGGACATCGGAGAAGGCCTAAATAGCTAGAGGGATAGATCATGTTTCATAGATTGAAATATTCAATATTGTAAAGATGTCGGGTCTCCCTAAGTTGATCAATGGATTCGAGGCACTCCAAATAAAATTTTTCATTGCTTTTGGAAATGGAAGTTGACAAGCTGATACGTGAATGTGTGTGGGAACACAAGGGGCCAGTAATGATCAAGATAAGCTTGAAAAAGAGCAACAGCAATGTAGTTCTTACACTACCAGACATCAAGACTTAATATAAAACTGAAGTAATTAGAATAATGGCATGAGTAATTAAGACATACTGGCTACTCGTGGGAAAGAAAGTCCAGAAAGAGAGCAGCACTAACATTACTCTTTCCTTAAATATTTACTCCTTCCAGCCTCCCACCCTCTCCTCACCCTTCCTGGCTTATCTAGGGTACTTTCTTTTTTTTTTTTAATGAGACAATTGTCTGTACATTGATCTTAACCTTCAACTACTATAATCTTCTGGAGGGAGAGTAACAAATCTACTCCCCCTCTACATATAATAACTTCTAGCGCCCTCTTTAATTTCACTCACAGAAAGGAAGCCCTGCAGAGAATCTTCTAGATGATCCAATCCAATTCCCATGTCTTACCGAAGAGCAAATTTCAGTTCTGAGAGGTAAAGAGACCTACCAGAGTACTGTATGTAGTTAATGGAGGAACCAAACCTAGAGTCTGGGTAAGAGAAATTCTAAGCTGACAGTCAGGAAATTCTAACATCTCTGGCTCCCTATGAAAAATACAAAGAATATACTCGAACCCCCTATTAAAAAATAGCCTTTGCTCTTTGTAGATTTCTTATAATATTGTGATCTGTTTTCTATTAAGACCTGGCAAATCTCCTCAGAATGGATTTTCATTTATAGAGTCAATCCTCTGGGGAAGGAATAGGATGGAAGGGGAAGCAGGAAAGGCAACTCCAGCATCTCCGAGCCCTCCCTGCTCTATTCACCCTAAACCTGGAGCAGGGAAGACATCTTGACAAGTGCTCCTGGCAGTGCTGTTGGGGTGGGCAGACGAGGAACGATAAGGCAGCGCTCACTACAGAAGACAGGAGAAGGAGGAGACCCCAGCGGTTGACTGCGAGCTGAAGGAAAGTGAAGAAGTTCCATCTTGTGGGCCACGATCTGAGTTCTGAATTGGTTTCCTCTTTGAAATCCTATCGCGTATGAAAGTTCATTTCAGCTCTTCATAAGGTGTCATGGGAAGGGCCATAACCCAGACCGAAGGACAGTGCTAACAGACGGTGGTCCTGCCTCTCCTCAGGGGTCAGTGCTAAGGGACAGGACTAATCCGAGAGCACTCTAAGGCGAAGGAGAATATAGGGGAAGAGAAGGAGCCACCTTAGTGGCCTGAGGACCCATCTCAGCTAGAAATCCTCTCTCTTGCACACTTCTCTCTATTGCGTGAGTTAAGATTTATCTTAGGAAGGAAGTTACCTGTATCTTCTGCTTCCTCTGGCATGTGAACCATTGTGCTAGGGAGTCTGACCTCACTTCTTCACGGGCCTGGTCATACCTCTCTCTTATCAGAAAATTGGCCTCCTTAATCCATGGGAGAGGAGTTCACAAATAGGCAACCCAACTTCTCACAAGCCAATTTTCTGTCTCTCTCTCTCTCTCCCCTCAGGCTTCTGTCACAGCTTGAAGCTCTCTGGCGGGAAACGCATTTGCATCTGGTGGCTGTGAAATGAACTGCCAACAATCAGGTGGGAGACGGGAGAGCTGGGCCAGGTATCTCAGCACCAAGAGGCCCAGACATCACAGATCCTGGCAGCGCTTCAACAGCAGCAGAGAGAGACTTCCAGAGATGGGAAACAAGACTCTTCCAACTAGAAAAAAAAACAGTAAACCTTAAGCTCCAGATTACCACAGCTAGCTGCCTCCGGGAGTCAGCCAGGCTCTCTTAATGCAAATACCTAGTGGGCAAGAGTTAACATCTAGACCCTAAAAATCTCATCTGTCTTTGCCATGATGGACAGGTCCATGTCAAGACAGGGTAGCCATGGGAAGAGAAAGAGCCTTATTTTTCTCTCTCCCCCCTCCATAATGCCCTGCTGTGTCTGGGAAGGAATGGGGATAGAAAGTATGGTGAGAAATGTCACCACATCAAACGGTCTCAATCCCCTTTTTTATAGCTGTTATGGAAAATGGAGGAAGCGTTTAAGCCCCTGGTCCATATGTTTTAAAAAATAATTATAAAATAAGAGAAATATGCATTTCATGCATGAGGCATTTTAAGACACTGGAGTATGAGTTTCACAAAAGCCCACGCTTCGGTCAGAACACTGGTTGGCATTCATCGCTTACTGTAAACCTTGACTTCAGTGCCTGGATTCCTGGGGAGCCCGTGTCTGCTTCGGCAGCTCCTGCCAGCTTTCAGAGTTCATAGCTCTCTGGTATCACAATTTCACATTGTGAGACAATGTGTCACTCAGGTCTTACTCCCATGGTCCTTGGGAGAACCCATGATGAAAATGACCAAGTGATATTTTGTTTTTCCTTTGGAAAGATTTCAGGAGAGATTTGGTAGATTTTTTAGGAATCCTAGGCTTTTTGGGGAAAAAAAGTGTGACCACGTATTTATTGAAAGATTATACGGTAGAACAGAAGGGCCAAGGTGACAAGTCCTAGGGCTAGCCTGCCCGGCTACTTCTCATACCCATTTATTACCAGCTGTGTGGGCTTAGGTTGTCTATGTCTCAAAAAATCTTCATATGAGATAAAATGGGGATCATAACAGAACTTAGCTTCATACAATTATTGTATGTAGAGGAACACATTGCTGACGAGTACATATTGGCTGGTGGCATTAAAAACTTAAGAGTTCCTCAGCATCCAGATGGGAAACCGCCTTTTATTTGTCCTTTTAAAAATAAAAATAAATAAAATAAAGTGGAAGAGAGAAGAAAAAACACTGTGGTTGCCCTCCTCAAAGGAAAACATTAGTCAAATTCAGTATGTTTCCTTCTGGTCTTTTTATGATATAGATAAAAAAATCACACGTGTAGTTGTGAATTTGCTATGAATCCCAATCAGGGAGATGCCTTGTAGACATACATGTACTGGGAGACCCTACCTCATTCTGCTTGATGCCGCTGTCCAGAGTGGTCTCGGCGGTCGTTGCATGGAACACTCCAGCTGCCACAGCCAGAGGGCAAGAACCCCAGGGGGGATTTTTACCAACATAGATCTCTCATTTTTATAAACTAGGCTTATGATAAATTCTCAACAAATAGTTGTGGAACAGGTTCGCAAAGCCATGGGGTTATTTATTATTACTATGGTAGTAATATTGAAAATCTTAGATAGGAAAGGACCACAAACCTTGCTTGCTGGAACAGCTGATGTTTCTTTCTTTTTTTTTTTAATAAAGATTTATTTATTTTAGGGAGGGGAGGGGCAGAGGGAGAGGGAGAGAGACTCTAAACTCCGCACTGAGCCCAACACCCAGATCAATCTCACAGGACGCTGAGAGCACCGCCTGAGCCAAAACCAAGAGTCAGATGCTTAACTGAGCCTCCTGCCCCACACAGACGCCCCTCACACAGCTGATGTTTCTAAGTGACAGTTACCGTTAATGAATTCAAAGAAGAATCCCAAGAACTACCGTTTGTGGATAACTCTTGGCGCCATTAGGGATAGCATCAAAGCTCAAGAGCTGGTTTGGACATTTTGATAGAGGAGCAAGGATACTTGAGTAGCCCAGACCAAAGATGGGCGCTCATTAAATTCCTTAAGGGCCCAGCTTGAGGAGGGTCACAGATGGTGGGATGGTGGAGCAAAGGCATATCTACTGAGTTGGCGCCATCAGGTGGGGTGGTTGTCATAGTCTGGTTGATCTCACCTTGGATACTCTCCCGGGACCAGCTCTCACAGAGAAGTCAGTGTCTGTCTTTGAGGCCCACCTCCCCATCCTCTTCTGGGTGGTTTACATTTACTCGCAGACTCGTGGAGGTACTTCTGCCCTATCCAGAATCAACTTCAGGAAATCAGCCTTTGTTTGCCATTTCTGTGTCCCTAGGAATGAATCACTGTGCTCCTGCCCCCAGGTGGCTTAATTCTTTAAGCCTCATCTATCACTGTGGAAAAGGTATTTCTGGCTCCCGTGTCAGACAACAGGGAAGGGAAGAATTTGGGGACCATTAGATCCACCCCAGGTCCTGGATTTGTACTATAAAAATGGTCACAGCATAATGCCTGCCCTTGCTCTTACTTTCCCCAGTGCTCCTGGAACTCTCCTCCTAATGACCTTGACTTAAGTACTCTTCCTATCTTCCTTTCAACTATGGCGTGGCACACATGGATTTTCTTATTGGATCTTTACAATGATTAGTACAACTGGTAAGGAAGAGACTAGTTATTTCCACTTCACAGCTGGAGAAATTAAGATTTCAAAGAACTATCAAAGCCAAGGTACCTAGAATTTAGTGGCAGAGCCTGGAGTAGAATCCAGGTGCCTTGACTTGGGCCTAGAACATTCTCCTCAGCAGCACACCACCGTGGTAAGGTGGTCTCTGAAGTTAGGACCAGTAGCACTCTCTTGGGGCTGGGTCTTTCTTGCCATTCTATAAAGGACCAGGCTTTGGTGGAAGAGGTTGTTTGACCCCAGTGAGCTGCCATCCACCCTCCACAGGTCTGCCCACCAGTGAGAGGAGAGGTGTGGGGCAGGGCGGGTAGTCAGAGTGGCTATCCTTGGCCTCTGCTATCACCATTCCCTCAGGCAGGCCAGGACTTCTTTCTGGCGGAGCTGAACATTTTTTCCCCAACACTCCAGAGAAATGAGGTCTTATATGTGCAATCTTTTAATTTTTAAAAAGATTTTATTTATTTATTTGTTTATTTATTTATTTATATGAAAGAGGGAAACAGAGAGCACGAGAGAGAGAGCAAGCGCGAGCCGGAGGGTGGGGGGGTAGAGGGGGAGGGAGAAGCAGACTCCCCTGTTGAGCAGGGAGCCAGATGCGGGGCTCAATCCCAGGACCCTGAGATGATGACCTGAGCCAAAGGCAGACGTTTAACCTCCTGAGCCGCCCAGGCACCCCTATATGTGCAATCTTACATGTCTCCCTAGTAATCCCAAGTCAAAATTCATATTTTTATAGTCTATATTTGCTCCCTTTTATTGATCTCTGGTTGCCTGGCTATCAGTGCTGCTAATACGTGCCGAGGGCAAGGGGCCGTGGAGACAGTTTACTGTGTGGGCTGTGTTGAGACGGGGGCGGAGGTTACTTGTCGCAGTCTGTCAGTTCTGATGCTGACAAGGTAGGAAGAGCCGCTACTCTCAGAGTATTTCCTTGACTACATGCCCTTGGTGTCAGGCACAGACAATATATTTAATGTGTAATATGTATGTTTATATCCTATATTTATATGTACGTACTTATCCTGTATAAAACATTTGTGGAATTGATTTGAATTGAACTAAACAAACAAAAAATATGGTGTAGGAAGGGCTATAACAGATGTTTGAATAGGACAACTTATAAAGAATAGAATGAATTAGTTGGTATTAAATTAGTCCTGCATTATTATAGATGTTCAATTGTTCCTCTGTTATAGGAGGATTTGTCCTCTTGCAAGTGTGAAGACGAAGGCGTGGGCAGCATATGATCACCAGGGAGTATCAGGTTTGGAACCTGACACGCTCAGGCTTAAATCTGTTTTGACACTTACAACTTGCGGCCGCGATCAAGTTCACTCACTTCCCCAGTTTAACTCTGCCATCTGTAAAATGGGTATGATAACAGCCCCATCCTGTAGGTGAAATAAATTCAGAATTCATGTAAAGCACCTGGAACGATGCTCAGTAAATATGAGGCATTGGTATCACTGCAACTAAGTGGATGAGAAGACAACGTGGGGGTGGTTGTGAGGTGGGAGACCCAGAGAAGGCAGGATAGACAGGCTTTCCGGCGGCTATTTCAAGGACGGGCTGCAGGGGTGGGAGTCTGCAGGTAGAAGGTCAGTTCTGAGTCTGTTTCGAGGGCCGGGGATAACGAGGAGGGCTTGAAGTAAGACGGTGCCCACGGAGGTGGTGAGGACAGGATGGATTTGAGAATTCTGTAGGAGGTAGAATCAGATGGGCTTGGTATTGGGGAAGGTAGGAATTGAGAATAACTCCTAGGGTTCAAGTCTGGGTGACCGGACGGTGTCATCAACGAAGAGATGCTTTGTGAGAGGAAATGATGAGCTCCGTCCTGGCCCCGTTCCCTTCCAGGTCCTGTGAGACCCACAGGTGGAGAAGACTATAGTCCATGGGGCATGTGGCTCTGGGCTTCTGCTTTCTCTGTCTCCTTCAAAAATAAAGACAACATTTGGGTAATACCTGCATGGGAGTAGCCAGGTAAGCCGTGTGTGCACGTGATATCACCCAGGGATAATACGGAGCAGGCTTTCTCTGTTTTGACACTATTGACATTTGGGATGGGAGGGTTTCTTGTGGTGGTGAGGAACTGTTCTGTGCGTTGTAAAACGTTTAGCAGCACACCTGGCCTCCACCCACTGGATGCCAGGAGCATCCCTTCTCCCCAGTTACAGCAACCAAAAATGTCTCCAGAAGTTGCAAAATGTCCCTGGGGGGATGCAATTCCCCTGATTGGGAACCACGGGCTAGAGAAAGGCGGGAGTCCGAAGAACCAAGACCCTGAACTCCACCAACAGTTAAAAGGAAGACAGAGGAGGGGCGCCTGGGTGGTTCAGTAGTTAAACGTCTGCCTTCGGCTCAGGGTGTGATCCTGGCGTTATGGGATCGAGCCCCGCATCAGGCTCCTCCGCTGGGAGCCTGCTTCTTCCTCTCCCACTCCCCCTGCTTGTGTTCCCTCTCTCGCTGGCTGTCTCTGTCACATAAATAAATAAAATCTTTGGAAAAAAAAAAAAAGGAAGACAGAGGAATCAAAGTGTGGACCATCGAAAGAGGAGAGTTCCAAGAAAGAAGTGTTTGGAAAGTCCACCTCTTTAGAGAACAAAAATCTTTGAATTTGACGCAAAGGAGGTGTTTGGTGACCTTCCTCACAGGACGGCAGGGGGCCGGGGCTTGAAGGTGGAGATAAATGGAAGCATGGGAGAGTCAGGGAGAGTAAACTCTACTTTCAGGAACCTTGAGTAAGAAACGAAGGAGTGAGGAGCACAGTAATTAAAGGGGTGGGGCGTGAAGGGAGTGTCTTCTAAGGACTGAAACTTCTTACATAGTGCTAGCTGGGGAGCTCTTGAAGGCAATGGCCATGTCTTCCTTCCTTTTGAAATGTCATCCTGGATTTAGAGAAGAGGTTCGAGAACTCTATGTCGGTTAAATCAGGGACTTGTTTTGTACCCTTTCTTGGATTGTGGATATTTTAAACAGCTCCAGGAAGAAAGCGATGTTTAACACAAAAGGATGAATCACAAATGGCAGAATTTCAGACATGAGTCAGAGATATTTTGGGTGTAGACTTGCCTTGTGTCCTGTAACCGTACCACCTACTCACCTCGCATTTCCCATATGAACCTAGTGTTCCTTTCCCTGTCAACCAGACTGCGTTCCCTAACTCAAGCCATGGGTAATCATTTCACCCTTGACTAATTGACGGTGACAAATGGCTACTAAATTGGGCAGATAAGGAGAACAAATTTGGTGTCCTTGTCTTTCCCGGATTCTTCAGGCTGGGCGAGATTGGAACGTTCCCCTGGATTGAATTGCACAAAATTGTACTGTCAATCTTAAGGATGTCTGCCTGAGCTAATGAGATGCAAATAGTGACACATCAGAAAAAGAGCCCAACTGAAAACCTCATAACTTATAACGTTGTCCTAAGGGCGGCAGCAGAGTGCACAGGAGACGGAAGAGGAACACAGCTTGCAGAATGACTTCTGAGTGATGACTTGTTGGTTTTTCTGTAGCTTATGAACCTAATCTCAGCCTCAAAAGATGAATGAGAACAGATTCTGAGAAAGGAAATCGCTTATTCGAAGATGCGGAATTGTCATTTTGGAAAGCCACAAACGCAAAGTTTATTTTCATTTGGTTTCCACCTCATGTCGTGTCCTCTCCCCCAGAAGAACTCATCACCGGAAATAGCTTTTTGTTTTAAATTTGGTAACCAATAGCACTTACACCAAGAACCGTCCCAGACCACAGCCAACGAGAAGCGAGGACTGACTGAGGCCTCCCTCACTCATGGCCGAGCGTTAGGGCACCCAGCCTCCCCTGTCTGCCACCTACCAGTAGCTTGGTTAATGTGTGTTGAACTAACAGGGAGTGATTTTTTGGGGGGGAGGGAGGGAGAACTGATGCAGTTTAAAGTTGGATTTTGAATGTCTAATGTGATTTTACATAAAAACCCGGAAAAGGCAGCCTAGTATCAAGTGACACCATTGGCTTTGAGAAGAGCAGCTCTTAGGTAAGCTCCAACTTTTGATGTATCGTTAAACAGCGAGCTTAATCAGAACGCCTTTCTCGAAGGCCACATGATAAGCAGTGACATGCTAATTGAAATGTACTTTCCCCAGTGAACCACTTAACAATTTATATAAATATCAAAGCCCCGGGCTTTAGTGTCAGTCTTTGTTTTGGAATGAGAAATTTATAAAAAACATATGTTTCCAACTGTCATTGACAGAGTGTTCTGAAAATATGGCCACTGAATCACATCCGACTTTTCTTTCTGCAGACACCGAACTGGTCAGGGTGCATTTCTCTCTCTTTTTTTTTAAAATAACATCTTTTTTTTTTTTTTTTCCCAGAAGGAATCTATTCCTCACTGGGGTTTCATTACCAAATTTCGGGGAGCTGTTAATGATGAAGGTATGGAAGAAAAGAATGGCCAGGGACAAGGAGCTAATGTCTTTGAAATTCTAATTCTGAAAGATGAGAAAAAGGGAATCAATTATGAGAGAATGGTAATCTTAATGAATAATATTGTTTCAAGGCAACCGTTCGACACGAGTCTGGGTCCCTTTCAGGGGCCCAGTTCCGAGATTGGAAGTGAAATCCTTCCCGAATCTGGAGACCTTCCTGCATGAGTTGGGAGAGGGACAGTCAGACTGCGATCCTAAGTCTGGCTCGCAGGACTTGGGAGTTGAGCGGAAAGTGTGAAATCCCTACAATAACTGTATCATTGTGTCAGACAGAGCCTCTTTTGTCTCCTTAAGCTATCTGACTTTCCCATAGGGTTCCTTTCCCCAAACATGCCTCAAATCGTGTTGCTTAATGAAAAATGCCACTCAGGACAAGGTAGCTTTCACCAATGGCCATACGTGGTGGACATTCTAGTAATTCTAGTCCTATGGGAGAGCAGGCCAGGCTTAGGCAGCTTGGGAAAATGAGTTCTGAGAGGTGGCACCCAGGGAACTGCCCGGCTGGTGGGGCAGAGGAAACGGGTCATATGTCAGCCCATGCTCTCCGCGAGCCTCTACAACGCATCTCGAAAATGCCACGGACCCTGAAACCCATGCAATTGTTTTGTTTCTGGTCTACATATAAATCTTTTAATTGCGTGTCCTAAGCCTTGAGACATTTATGTGGAATTGTTTTGAGGGGGGAAAAAAAAGAAAGGAAGGAAGAAAGGAAGGAAGGAGGAAACTTGCTGGCAGTCAAGCGATCTGCATTTCATTTCGATTTAGATAGTTTTGCTTTACATTTTTTTCCCAAGGTTTCCTGGATTTCAATAATATATCTTTCATCACCAGATCACCAAAAACTGGTTGTGTTGAGCTGTCCCTGGAGCTTTGGAGTGGATATCAGGGATTACTTTATAACTGGGAACTTATGAATTGTATTGGGTTTACAAATGACTTGTTTTTCCCAGTTTAATGGTCAAACTATGAAACTGATAACTTATTCCTGGAAACGTATGTGTATGATATGTTAATGGGTCTTTGAGAACAGGATTAAAATGCAATCAAAACACATACACATACAACTAGTTTTAAATAAGACATTTGCTGGGTAGATGAGCTCTGACTGCCATGGATTGCAGGCTTTAAAATGTCCATTTTAATGTGTTCTTCTGTCTCTCTACCCTTGACATACCTATCCCGATTACTCTAAGAGCTTGGGGGCTGATTTTAAAAAATTTTTGGCAGCTATCAGCTGACCTTGCAACCCAAGCAAGGCACTGTGCAGCCCAGTGGACTCCTGGCAAGAACCAGCATCAAGTGGAGAAGTCCTGAGCTCCAGTGTTTGCTGACCTGCATTGTGGAAGTCACTGGGTGCTGGGGGTGGTTGGGTGGGGAAGGGCAAGGCAGCATGGCACCTTTCTGAGCACATCTGTTTTATTTCTGATCAGTCTGATGGCTGTAGCAGGGCAGGGGGGCTGATAGGTTGGAGGAGTGAGGGGGGGCAGTTTCCTACAAAAAAACATGTTTGGATTTCCATTTTATTGGAATGAACAACCCTGCGCTTGCCAAATTGCAAACTCATAGAAATATCCTGGGCTGGGAGCAGGGAATTCAGCTGCAGCCTTTGGAGTAGAAGTGATTTATGGCCGGCCAAAGGAAGAGTCCAGGTCCACACAGTGAGGGAGGTGGGAATTGAGAAGGCAGACCAAGAAAATGTAAGCAGCGCTGGAATGTCCCTGCCTGTCCAAACGCCCTCTCAGTATAACGTTGTGAGGAGCTGGGTGTAAACGAATCAGAAACATATGCATTAAACTTGCCTCCAAGTGGGGGAAAGAGTGGGAAACAATGATTGTCAAACTGGGGGCGTGGATGATTCTAATGTGAACTCACTTGAAAAATATCCCAGCTGACTGACAGATGAAAGGTCTCCCCGGGATGGCCTCTCTCCAATTTTGGAGGACAGTGAAACGGACAGCGGATAATCGAAACTGCCTCTATTATTCCCAAGATGATAGATGTCCTGGCATTCATGGTCTATTCCTTCCTGCACCCTCCACCTCCAAGGCCACCTCCAAACTGTAAGGTCTTTCCATTGTCCTCTTAGGACACCCCTTGGGTGCCACTGCTCTCACCTTTTTCTAGGTTCCTTTACAGCACGGTGACTTTACCGGTAATTTCTGCCCCAAAGATATGGATTAAAAATGCGTGTTGTCTAAAAATGCAGCATCGTTTCTCTGCCACATGTGTCCCATGAATGACAATTTGGGTTAGTGTTTAAAAAGAATCAGAAATTTCATGTGGAGAGCTTGTAGTTCTGTGACATGTTGCTGGGTCACTGGGATGATTCTTGCGGGGGGGGGGTGCCCCTGAGGGAAGGTTGGAGGAGTGAGAGACGGAGGATGACGAAGGGGTCTTCCGTGGGTAATCTGAGTCCGAGGCTGAACATAGCTGTGCTGGGGTTCCACGGGCACGGAATAACCGACGTCACATTTCTGGGATGCTGACAATACTCTGGGCACGATGCTAAGATTCCAGCGCGTCTTCTGGGAATAACCATGGGAGGGAGTGTGTATAATACCCATTTTACAGATGGGAAGACTGAAGCGCAGAGGTGTCAATCATTGATATTTGCAAAGCTCCTGGCACACAGGAGGACTAGGGGAGGCTCCTTAGGTACATTTAAGAGAGTGCCCCAGAACTCAGGAATCCAGATAAAGGCTACTTATTTTTTGTTCTTTTTCTCAGTTTAGTTCATTTTGTTGCTGTTAGTGAAACAGAGTCGACACACTGTGTTACATCAGTTACGTTCATTTCAGGTGCACCAGATAAATGATATTTGAAAGTAAGATTTTGAAAAATTTGATATTCATGCAAAATACTTTGCATCGAGCATGGCATCACAATTTTAAAGAAAGACAGACTGTGACCCTGCACTGGCACCATCCCCAACCCCCGCCCCTTTACCCCAGTCTGGGCCCTGGTGCTCACAGCTCCATGGATGTAAGAAATCAGGACCCCACCCTGCTCCCGACAAGTGTCTCCACCGCCCACCAATGCCCCAATCCCTGGTGCCCAGGGCCTCGGAGAGACAAAGTCAGAAGCGAGGAAGGGTTGAGTGGACTAGGGGTGACGCACAGTCCGTCTCTGAGGGGAGGAAAGCCATTGAACCCCAGTGACAGCAAAGTAACGAGGTGAGAGGGACCGAGAGAAGAGCTTGGAACCGGAACTCCCCAGGGTTGTGGAAAGAAGCGAAATCTGGGTAAGGAGTGTGCCCAGGGGCCGGAGCAATGGTTGGGGTTTGTAGTCGTGATTGTTCCAGACTTCCCACGTCACTGAGGGGGGCAGACAGCACAGTGGGGTCAGGGCAGGGCTCCACGAAGCCCCTGCATGTGAGCCCACAGGTGGGGTGGGAGGGCTGCAGGCTCTGGGGGTGGGGCGGGGTGGGCCGAGGCTGGGAGATGGTGAGGAAATGGGCAGTGAGGTCTGGAAGGGAATATAGGGGGGTTGTGAGTCCTCAGGGGGGAGAGGAGCCAGCCCCACCCCCCAACTCCAGAGAAGGACTCTTAGGGAGTGTTGGTAGCCAAACAATTCATTCTTCCTCACCACAGTGGTGACCACTGTTCTCTTTAGAGGTGGGGAAACTGAGGCAATGGCCATTCAGTCATGTGCCCAACTCACGGTTCCCACGAGGCAGAAGTGGACTGTGAACTCCAGCAGGCGGCTCCACTGGTCTGGACCCCCTGTGGGACTAGGAGAGGTCAGGGCAGTGTGGAGGACCAAGACAGGGAGCTTAAAACTCCCAATCCCTCCTGGGGTTGTCCTGGGTGAAATCTTACCCCCTGTGGAAAAATCTCCCAGGGGTCAGGGCTGGGGATGCATCCATTAATCCTGCCCTGATTTCCCATAAAGTGATGATTAAAAGATAGACTCTGGCTGCAGAGAGACCCAGACAGAAGTCCCCTTAAACTCACTTTCCTCATCTGTAGAATGGGGTAGTTGTGAGGAAGAAACAGGAAACCGCAGGTGAAGACAGAAGACCTTCAGTAACCCGAGTTGCTCCAGCATGTGGTAATGTCATTAGGGGTTGGCTAATCATCACTGTGACTATCATCCGCCACCATTATTATGCTGGAAATAATAGCAGTAATAATAGCTGAGGCTTACAGAGTGCTTACCACGCTCTAGGCTCTGTATTCCCTCCTTTCACCCCTTACCACTGTCTCAGAGGGAAGTACTGTGCTATACTCGTTTTATTGTTAAATTAGTCTGAGCACTGTGTTGTTGGCACTGGTTGACCACTGTGGCTTTGTTTCACCACTGATCACATTTTTGAGATTTAGGAGGCATTTTATAGTGAAGTTGTCTTAGCAGAACAAACTCAGTGTCTGCTCACCCTCAGGCCTCAGAGCAGCCCTTGTTCCCTCTGTGGAGTCCCCTGTGACCAGCGTGGTCTACTGCGGTCCCTTCCAACCATGAGCGATCAGTCCCACTTACCGGGATAGCCCTACCTCAACTGGCTAGGGCGGGGGTGTGGTCTTGTCATTGCTCTCGGATCGCCTTCCCTTCTATTTGTGGATGACCTGGAGTGGACATTCTGTCTCACGTTACTTTGTCTTCCTTATGCCCTCGATGAAGGAGTAAGTGAACAAATGGTATACCAGAGAATATTCCATGTCTTACTTGCATTTGTTCACGTTTAGCTAAAAGTAAATGTTTGTGATTTCCATTCTTAGTCGCCTAGGAGGGGAGTTGGTGGTTCTGTTCTGTTTTATTGGTGGTTTCGTGTCCTTCCGCCAGAAAAAACCACTACCAACCCTCTATAATCCTAGGGTGCTTGCCTGGGTAACAGTGCATTTGGGTATTTGTCTTTCTAATCGCTGTTCTATGGAAGACCTTAGAACATATGCAGGGGAGGACAGCAGGGAAGATGCCAGAGAATTCAGCTCATAGCTCCTTGGCCCAGTGATATGATGTGCAAATAGCTCCTTGAGTTTTGGCGTTGTCAGCATGCTGAGTGCATGACAGGTAATGAAAGAGGATTGTTCTCACACATTATTTTTATGGGCTCATTGGCTCCACTTGTGGGATAGTAGAAATAAATCCTACTTGAAAATATAGCATCACACTTCCAGGTAGACTTAGCACCCTGAGAATAGTCAGTGCAAGCTGTGGCCTGGCCAGGGATGAGCATTGACTTTTCTATCGTCTTGGGTAACAGAAGTCTCTGAGGGATGAAGGATAAGGAGCCTACGTGGCCCCATTTCCCACTCCCTTATCTGGGACAGTCATCACTAATCAATTAGAGCAATCTCTCCCACTTTGCCCCATTCGGTCTCAGAGTTCTCAATACAGTGTTCCAGGCAGTCATTCCCAATCAGATGGTGTTGGAACGAGGAAGGAAACTTATTTGCCAACTATGTTCTTTCTATAGGTAGGCTCAGGTTGACTTTAGTATTGTTTGGTAGCTAAGGTGAGTTTGACTTTTAATGATGAAAAGTACCAACTATATATACTATATATTTGACTTTAGGAATGTTAGTTAATTTTTTTTTTGAACCTTGGTTTACTCAGCTCTGATGTGGAGAAATAATGGCAAATCCTGCAGGGCTCTTGGAGTGATTTATAAGGTTATATGTTTAAAGTGCCGAGCAGAGTACTGGGGCATGCAGTTAATAGGGGCTCCTACTATGACTGGTTTTGAGCCCCAAAGAGCT
The DNA here is from genome assembly GCF_023065955.2 of Ursus arctos. Lineage (NCBI taxonomy): Eukaryota > Metazoa > Chordata > Mammalia > Carnivora > Ursidae > Ursus > Ursus arctos. Next base: position 13,008,763 of record NW_026622763.1, on the reverse strand, counting down.
CGAGACTCCACTTGGTCCATGCATCTGCTTCTGGACTGAATCCCATTTAAACCTTTCCCTTTTAGGGTCTGATTCTCAAATGGTGGGAAACTTCATCTGCTTCCTTCCTCAGCCTCCTTGTATGTTACCAATGCCTATGTGATGATATGAATTGGCAGGTTCTTTCATAATGGTTTTCCTTCAAGAGGGCACGACCGTTGGGATTGATGCAGAGATTCGAATTTAATGTAGGTGTAGACACCAATCATTTGGAGAAAGTTGAAAGACCTACTCCAGGAACGATACTGCTATTGCCTGTCACTGTCACCATGTTAATGGCCTTGGGATTGGTCACCTACTCCTACCACACAACAGGGCATTCTTCACACAGTTCCAGTGTGTTTTAAAATGCAAATCTGACAAGTGCCATTCTCCTCCTGCTGTACCTGGTCGGCATTTTGGTAGGAAATGGGGAGCTCACTCAACGGTAAGCAGGGGAGTTCAATACAGAGATTACACAAAAGTGAGGGCAGGAGTAAGCGAAACCAACAAGGAATAGGCTAGCAACAGTGGGAGCCATCACCACCTGGAGTTCGAAGGGTCAACATGAGGGAGTGGCTGTAACTCAGACATTCTCAATAGGGTGATAACACTCCCAAGGGGGAAAAATTGGTTTGGGGGGGTTGTGAAAAAAATGTTCTCTTTCTATGTACAGAGCACACGTATGTGTAGAGCGTACAAACACACACATAAAATACATGAACACCTCTCACTGGGGAGTGATCAGGAAAACAAAATGTCTTAAAAAGTTCTGTGGGGAGGTGGCAATGGAAAGAAGATTGAGAAACGCTGCTGTCGCTAAAGGATTGTGCCATCTAACAAAATCTATGACCTCACTCCTCGCCTGTCCCCTGATAGTCTGCACACGCTGTCTCTGGGTGGAACCCAGCCGAAAGCCAGAGCTCAAGGGAGTCTGTTGATATAGACTAGCAGGTCGGCCTCCTGGGGCCCAGAGCAGGGTGAGGAAGGTAGAAGGGGCGTTTGGAGGGGTATGTGGAGAAGCCAATGGCACTACCAAGAGCTGTTGGGACAAAGAACCAAAGACTTATTTTGGCTCATGAAGGTCTGGACATCTGGTCTCCCGCCCTGCTTTCCCCTCATACCTCTTTCACTTGACTCTACCAGTTTCCCAAATATTGAGCAAGCTACTGACTCAGGACCTGTGCCCTTGAACATGCTGTTCCTCTGACACGGTACATGTTTTCTTCCTTCCTTCTTCTCCTTCCACTCTCAGCTTAAAGGCAACTTTCTCAGGGAGCCCTCCTTGACCCCCTGGCAGAAATCCATCTTCCCCATTATAATTTCTTTGAGAAGCACTCAGGGTTTCTTCTTTATAGCACTAATTATAATGGTAATTTAAATGCTTATCTGTGTAATCATTGGCTTAACTTCTGTCTCTCCCACCAGACAAAATGTTTTATGAGGTGAGAACTTAGCGCATAGTGAGAGCTCAATCAGTATTTGATGAATAGATATGGGCCAGCAGGCAAGAAGTACACCAAAGGCACAGAAGCTTCCTGAAGCCACTGTCTGTGTTAGAACATAGCTTTAACCACTTTTTAGTTGTGTGATCGTAAGCAAGTTGCTTAACCTCTCTTTCTCCCAAACTTTGCTCATCTATGAAATGAGGATAATAATAGTAGCTATTTCATAGGGCCCGGGAGAGAACAAATAAGTTAGTACATGTAAGGTGCTCATGGGAATTGCTCAATAAATGATATCATCATCATCACCACCACCACCATCATCATCATCAAACCGTTATTGTGCAATTCTATTGTTGACTGGCTGTTTGGCGGTGACATTTGCACTAGTCATAGGGGGGGAAGAGGGTATGTTACCCTTAAGTAGTACTGACTCTTACCATATCGTTTTTGGAACTAAGAACCCAGTTCTCTTGAAACCAGATCCTAAAAACAATTTTGTTTTCATTTGTTATACAGTTAGCGTCTGGAGAAGAGTCGTGTGATGACAAATCAAATTTGCCCTGTAAAAAGCAAAGATTCATCTTTTCGCTATTCAGATGGTACGTGAAGGCTTGTGGTGCGTTGCAAGTCCTTGCTTTGTTGGTTCTTTCCCGCGATTTTGCTCCTGACTCCACACCAAACAAATGAGGAACAAAGGCAGAGAGAGGATAATAAGTGGCGTCAGGATCGCTGTGCGTTCCAGGGGTATGATCCTGGGATGGTCAGAACTGCTTCCTAGGGGGTCACTGGGAGATGCAGGGAGACAGCTAGGGACTTACTATTCACACCGAGCGTGGGCACGGGGGATGAAGGCCCAGGAGGAGTGTGCAAGGCAACAGGAGTGATACCAGCAGGTGGGCGCTGTGCCGGCACCTGCAAGACCCACCCGCTAAGTTCTTCTGGAATGGAAAATCTGCTGTGTGGGAACGGTTTAATGAGATTGGGCATACAACACTGGCTTTTGCCCGCAGCCTTTTAAAGACGTCTTCCCGAAGCTAGCCACAGGCTGCATTATGGAGTCTTGCGCTAGTCAGAACCTTTCCACTCTGTCCTTTAAAAGTGGGAGAAAGTGGGGTCTAAAGAGGTCAAGTGACTGACCTCAAGCCACGCAGCTCTGACAAAATCAGTGTGTGATCTCGAGACTCCCTGACTCCACGTTATTGCTTTCCTTGACTTTCCTTTCAGTTCAGCTCTTACCTCCTCTTGTTGCCCTCTATTCGGACTGTAAAAGTTCAAATGCATTCCCATAAAGCCCCACAAGCAAATCAAGTCCATTCTTTGAGCCACACCACCTGAATGGGCATCATGACAATCTCTCTCTCTCTCTCTCTCTCTCTCTCTCACACACACACACACACACACACACACACACACACACACACACATTACCTGCTAGCTCAGCTCCGTTTCTGGAACCCGAGCAATGTCAGCACCATGTGTCCTTGATTTTTCCGAGTGAACCGTGCATTTGACACGGGTGGGGGCACGCATGGCCGAGCAATCACTGTCACAAAGGGAAGAATTTATGTTTGCATCTGTGTCTCACCTCTTTTCACATCTGGTCTTGGTGAGCCTTTGGGAATTTGTGGGGAAGGGGAAGGAGAACAGTGAAGAGGGGTCTCCATACCTCGGGAGCCAGGGCTGAATAAAGATGAGATCGCCACTCTCCCACCTCAAGAAAAGCAGCGGCTTGATGTCCTTGGTCTGAATGGTTCCCTTGTCAGATATTAAGGGCCTTAGAAGCATCTCGTAAGGTCGGTTTCATGGTTCACTGAGCCAGGATTTTTTTTCCCAGCGAGGGTCACCAAGGAAAAGGAGTGTATCATATCTTTAGGGATATGTCTCAAATAGCTCTGGCTTCCCTTTTTAACCAGGGGTAGATTTATTGCTCATGAATCCGTCTAGACCATTTTGAAATGGTACATTTCTGTATCCTCTTTGAGGTAAGATCCCATTTGTTTAGCTCATGTTGATAAAGTAGGTCTTTCTTTTCCCTGTGACGCTGGTCCAGAACTCAGGGGGGTGAGTAGCAAAGACCTTCTAGATTTTCTAAAAGCCCATTTAATCTCTCCTCAGCCCTTATTCTCAAAGTTAAAAGGTCTGCGTACTTTAATCAGACTTCATATGATAGGTTCTCAATCCCACTGCTTATCATACTCGCCTCCCACTTGGACCCCACCTCTTTGGGAGGCCCCGGACAGAACCATACGCAGTATTCTCCGTCTGGATCGACCATGGGCTAGGCTTAAGGAAAGAGGAAAGCCTTCCCTTTGGTTTATTGTGAACTTCATGGAAATGCTGCACATTTGGAAAACGTGGTTATTGTTGATAGGATACGTCACCTCTCTTTGCTCTAAGAGCCTAGTAGCCTGATGACATCAAGGAGTGCCTTATCTACAAGGATTATTTCCTAAATGCAGATGGGTTCAGACTATGTCACTTTCCAAATAGCGTCCCTTCCACACTGATGTCGGCCGGTCAGCTGCCTGCTCAGTTTCCCGGCGCTGTGGGGCCATGCTCTGGTGACCACACCACCCTCTCTGATCAGGCCACTTGCTCAGCACTGTTGACTTAGCTTAGTGCGTGAGAGCTGGTGTGGAGGGCACCCCGCTGGCGGGGGAAAGACAGTTTGCTGGCAGGCACCCTCCTTTCGACAAGCGAATGACCCACGGGGCGTCTTTCAACAGTGTATTCCAGGCTTTTTTGTCTGCAGTGCCCAGAGATAAATATATTTTACATTGCAAATCAGTTATGCACAGACACACATGCGCGCACACACACACACATGCACACACACACACACATGCACACACACACATCTGAAACCAAAATTTCACAAAATCATACTCTTGTTAAGTATGACAGGCAAAAATAACACATGGTAGAAAAGTCATTCCCAAACAAACAATATTTTGATGCTGGGTGTTTCATACTAAATTGGTTTTTGACACAACTACTGAGCTGAGGCTAGCAGATTGAAACACAACAGGTTAGTAGTACTCCATGCGACGGACCCAGACTTTCTCTTCATTCTTTTCCTTTTAAAATTTCTTTTCCTCTCTTCCTCCCTCCCTCCGTCCCTTTGTTTCTTTCTAGCTCTCTTTCCTTTTTGAGAAATGCTTTGGTGAAGAGATCATCGCACAAAGTTAGCAACATGCCAATCTGATCGTCGCTGAAAGATCTGAAATTCACTTCCCGGCCTATGACTCATATCCTGGGTCAGAGGCTGCAAGTATCCTCAGCGTTCCTGGTTGTTGCCAAATTGTGCCCCAGAAAGGTTACACCGATTTACCTCCCCAGCGGCAATGTGTGTGGGTTCCCAAGTCCCCACATGCTTGCTAACACTGGTATTGTGAAACTTGAAACATTTTTGCTTATCTGATGTGAAATTGCTCAAAAGATCATCTCCATAATTATTAGTGAAATTGAACACTTACCTGACAAATGAAGATCAATCAGATTTGCTTGTATGTGAAATGACTATTCTTACTTTTGGTCTATTTTTCTATTAGGTAGTGTTTCTATTATTATTTTGTAGTATTTTTGTATATTCGATGCACCAAGCATCTCTACACTAAACATTTGTTAGTTAAATGAATAGCAAACATTTTTTCACCCCGTAGGTGAAGGTATAGGAATTGCGATGAATTCTTTCCCAGTTGTCCCCAAACCATACATTGAAAATTCCCTCCATGTCTCTCTGATTTGCTATGGCATTTCTATCACTTTACAAAGTTTTTATATATGCACAGGTCTTTAAGATTTGTCCTCTATTCTGTTGTCCTATTTCTTCGTCTTTGAACCAGTATCATACTGTTTTAATTACTATATGTTCATAATGGGTTAAAAATCTGGAAAAGTAAGGACGCATGGGTGGCTCAGTTGGTTAAGTGTCTGCCTTCAGCTCAGGTCATGATCCCAGGGTCCTGGGATAGAGCCCACATCTGGGCTTCCTGCTCAGCGGGGAGTCTGCTTCTCCCTCTGCCACCCCCCCCCCCCACGCATGCGTTCTCTCTCTCTCTCTTTCTCTCTTTCAAATAAAAAAATAAAATCTTTGGAAAAAAATCTGGAAGGGCAAATGTTCTCTCGCCCTTCTTCAAATTTACTTGGCAACTCTTGGCTCTTAATTTCTCTATCTGGGTTTTAGCATATTTATTTAAACTCCGTACAAATTCTTGTTGGTATTTGAATGGAATTATGTTGAGTTTATTGACTAATCTGGGTAGGTCTGCCATCTGTCGAAACTTCCCAAATTGTTTACCAAGGTTTACATCTCTATTCAGATGATCTTTTATTTTCTTAATATTTTGTCATTTTTGTCCATTACATTTATTGAAAATATCTTGTTAGATTTATCCCTAAATAACTTAGAGTTTTCTTAACATAATCTTTTCCCATAATATTTTCTAATTGATTATTTTTGGTGCATAAGAATACTATTGATTTAGTCAGTCTAGACATCTCTATGAGCCCTCTTTCTGCATCAGAACTTTGTTTGGGTTTTCTAATTAGACACCTGCGTTATAAATAGAAGGATGGCTTTATTGCTTTCACATTTTTATAGTGTTTGATTATTACAAATAAAGCTGTTATGATTATTCCCATATAAATATTTATCTGGACAAGAGCTTTTATTTTTCCTAAGTAAAGAGTGGAATGACTGGGTCATACAGCAAGTATGTTTCACTTTTTAAGAAACTTTTCGAATGGCTGTATGGTTTCCCATCCATTCCCATTAGTGATGTAGGAATGTTCCATTTGCTCAACACCCTTGTACACTCACTATGGTCAGCCTTTTTAATTTTAGACATTCTGATCAGTGTGTAGACATTCTTGATCTTAGTTTTAATTTGCATTTCCCTAATGCCTTATGAGGCTGTGTACCTTTCCATGTGCTTATTTGTCATCTGAACATTTTATTTGGCAAAGTGTCTGTCCCCATCTTTTGCCCAGTTTTTAAAATTGGCTTGTCTCTCTTCTTCTAACTAACTTGTAAAAGTTTCTTATATATTCAAGGTTAAAGTCCTTGATTAGGTAGACGTTTAGCAACTATTTTATCACAGTCTCTGGCTTGTCTTAATTTCTTTAACAGTGCCTTTTGAAGATAAGAAATTTCTAATTTGATGAAATCCTATGTGCTGATTTCATTCTTTTTTTTTTAAAGATTTTATTTATTTATTCGACAGAGATAGAGACAGTCAGCGAGAGAGGAAACACAAGCGGGGGGAGTGGGAGAGGAAGAAGCAGGCTCATAGCGGAGGAGCCTGATGTGGGGCTCGATCCCGTAACACCGGGATCACGCCCTGAGCCGAAGGCAGACGCTTAACCACTGTGCCACCCAGGCGCCCCTGATTTCATTCTTTTATAGTTCATATTTTTAGTGTTGTATTAAGAAGTTTTTGCAAACCCAAGTGTATTAGGATTTTCTCTTGTTTTCTGTTTTATTTTTGTAATTTCAGTTTTTACATTTAGGTTTATCCGTTTTGGGTTAATTTTGGCATCCGGTAAGAGTTTTGTTTTGTTTTGTTTGAATGTGTTTATCGAATTGCTCCAGCACCATTTGCTGAAAAGATTTTCCTCTTCCCCATTAGATTTCCTTGGCACTTTAGTTGAAAATCAATTCCATAAATGTGAGATCTACTTTTGAACTCTCAATTCTGTTCCATCAATCTACATGCCTATCTTTTTGTCAAAACCACACAGTCTTGATGACTGTAGTTCTATAATAAATCCTGAAACCATTAGTTAAATCCTCCAACTTTTTTCTTTTTAAATATTGTTTTGGCTATTTTAGGTCATTTGCATTTTTTCTGAGAAAGACAGAGAGAGAGGGGGGAGAGAGAAATTGCGTGCAAGCATGGGGGAGGGGAAGAGGGAGAAGGAGAGAGAGAATCTTAAGTAGGCTCCATGTCCAGCGTGGAGCCCAATGCAGGGCTCGATCTCAGGACCCTGAGATCACAACCTGAGCCGAAATCAAGAGTCAGACATTTAACAGACTGAGCCACCCAGGCGCCCCGGTCATTTGCATTTCCATAAAAATTTTAGAATCAGCTTGCCTATTTCTGTAATGACTAAGCTTGTTGAGATTTTGATTGGGATTATAATTAATATCTAGATCATCGCAGCCCTTGCTGTAATAGCCCCAAACTGGAAACAACCCAAATGTCTTTCAAAAGGTTAATGAATAAGCAAATTGTAGTATATCCGTATGATGGAATACTACGCAACAATAAAAAGAAATGAACTTTTGACACATGCAAAAACATGGATGAATCTCAGAACCACTACGCTGAATGAAAGAATCTAGACAAAAAACAATGCATGCTGTATGCTTTCATTTACATAAAATTCTAGAAACTGCAACCTAATCTATAGTGAGTGGTAGAAAGCAGACCAGTGGTTTCACGGTGCTGGGGTCTGGGGCTGGGAGGGAAAAAGGAAGGGATTACAAAAGGATATGGGGACATTTGGTGGAGTTCTGGATATGTTCATTAGTTTTATTGTAGTGAGGGCTTCATGAGTGCCTACATATGTCAAAACTCAGCAAATTGCACACTCAATGTGCAGTGTCTTATAGGTCACTTATACTTTAATAAATCTGTAAAAAAATCTTATAACAATTAATTTTTAAAAAATCTTTTTCCTTATCAATAATACTGTGTAATATGTGGATGATGGTGGGCATCTTGGTTTTGCTTCTGACATGTAATGAAATGCTGCTGCTGTTTCATAAGTATCGCCCTTTTGCTCTTTTTACCTTCTCCTCTCCTCCCCTTTGTCCTTTCCTTTCCCTTCCTCCCTTCCTCCCTCCATCCCTTCCTCCCTTCCCTCCCTCCATCCTTTCCTCCCTTCCCTCCCTCTTTCCTCTCTTTTCCCCCATGGGTTTGTGATAAAGTCTATCAAGTTAAGGAGTTTCGTAAATCTAATTTTTTTCTCCTAATCACATGGGAAAGTTCAAGTTTCCAACTGCTTTATTTTTACATTTAAAGAATTAACATGCATTCTTATTCTCCCTTTGTTAATGTATGTAATGTATGTAAAGATTATATGCACGTGTATGAGTATGTATGTATAAATTTCCAAATAGCTTGCACTTTTTGGGTAAATCTTATTTAGTCTTGAGACGTTTTTATTCTTAAAATGATAGATTTGATACACTACAGTTTCATTTAGGGTGTTTTTTTGTTGTTTTGTTTGTTTTTTACATGAGTGTTCCCAAGTGAGATTGGCCAATAATATTTCCTTGCTTTTGTTTTTCTCGTTTTGAGGTCAGGTTTAGGCTCATAAAATGTGTTCAAACAATTCCCTACTTTTTATATTTTTTGAAGCAACTTATACAGTATAGATCTTCTCTGTTCTTTGAAGGTGTATGAAACCTCATCTAAAAATCATCTATTGATGGGGTGCCTGGGTGGTACAGTCAGTTAAGCATCCAGCTCTTGGTTTTGGCTCTGGTCTGGATCTCAGAGTTATGAGATTGAGCCCCGAGTCGGGCTCTATGTTCAGCGCAGTGTCTGCTTCTCCCTCTCCCTGCTCCCCCTCCCCGTTCCGTGCTCATTCTCTCTAAAATAAATGAATAAATTTTAAAAATATCATCTATTGCTGTTTTTAGGGGTAAGCGTATATATGCGTATTGACAGATTCAATAACGTTAATGATTATGAGCCATTGAGGTGTTCTATTTCTTCCTTCGTTAATTTTTTTTAAAGACTTTAATGTCTAGAGCCATTTTAGATTCCCGGCAAAATTAAGTGGAAAGTCCAGAGATTTCCGATATGCCCTCTGCCCCCACGCATGTATAACTTCCCCCATTATCAACATTCACCACCAGACTGGTACATTTGTTGCAATGAGAGACCGGCGAGGTCACGTCATAGTCACCGGGACACCATAGTTGGTGTTAAAGGTCACTCTTGGTGGTGTACGTTCTATGGGTTTGGACAAATGTGTAATGCCATGTAGCCATCACTGTGGAATCATACAGAGTATTTTCTTTTCTTTTTTTTTTAAAGATTTTATTTATTTATTCAACAGAGATAGAGACAGCCAGCAAGAGAGGGAACACAAGCAGAGGGAGTGGGAGAGGAAGAAGCAGGCTCATAGCAGAGGAGCCTGATGTGGGGCTCGATCCCAGAACGCCGGGATCACGCCCTGAGCCGAAGGCAGACGCCTAACCGCTGTGCCACCCAGGCGCCCCCATACAGAGTATTTTCATTTTCTAAACTTCCTCTGTTCTCTTCCTAGTCATCCCTCTCTGTATTACCCCCTGGCAAACACCAGTCTTTTTATTGTCTCCATAGTTCTGCCTTTTCCAGAATGTCATATAGTTGGAATCATAGAGTACATAGCCTTCTCAGGCTGGCTTCTTTCAGTTAGTTATATGCATTTAAGTTTCATCCATGTCTTTTCAGGGCTTGATAGCTCATTTCTTTTCAGTGCTGAATAATATTCCATTGATTGGATGTACCGCAGTATTTATCCCTCTTAGTCAATGTTTGGAGTTTGTATTCCAGAAATGTTACCATTCTAAACTTTTCAAGTTTATTATTTAGAAGATATTCATAGGGTATATTTTTTATATCTATGCATTATATATGCATACAGAGAAAGAAAGAAAATCTTTATTGTATCTGCAGTTTTGTCTTATTTGTAATCCCTAATACCATTTTCTTGTGTTTCCCATTATTTGCTTGATTAGGCTTGCTTAAGTTTTTCTCATTTAAAAGAACCAGATTTGGGGGTACCTGGATGGCTCAGTTGGTTACGTGTTTGACTCTTGGTTTCGGCTCAGTTCATGGTCTCGGGGTTGTGAAATCAAGCCCCGCATCCAGCTCCACGCTCAGCGGGGAGTCTGCTTGAGATTCTCTCTCTCCGTCTGCCCCCCCACTCCTGCACTCACATGCACTCTCTGTCTCTTAAATAAATAGATAAATCTTTTTTTAAAAAAAACAGATTTTGGTTTTGTTGATTTGTCTGATTTATTAGTGCATTCTCTGGTGCCTTAGTTTCTTCTTATATCACTCTTTATTCCTTTATTCTCCTTTTTGTTCTTATTGCATTTCTAATATCTTGAACTAAGCACACCATTTTTCAATAAATACATTTAAGTACATTTAAAGCTATAAATTTCCCTCAAAGCATGGCTTTAGCTTCATTTTATGATTTTAAATATCTTTATTTTTCTGTGCTAGGTCTGGGCTAAGTCCTCAGGACCATTTTGCATTTCACAGTTTGCTCTCTGTGTCTGATCTAGACTTTATTCGTGACGTCTTTTTTTTTTAAATTCAATTAGCCAACATATAGTACATCATTGTTTCAGATGTAATGTTCAGTGATTCATCAGTTGCATATAACACCCAGTGCTCATTAAATCACATGCCCTCCTTAATGCCCATCACCCAGTTACCCCTTCCCCCCACCAACCTTCCCTTTCACAACCCTGAGTTTGTTTCAAAGAGTCAAGAGTCTCTCACGGTTTGTCTCCCTCTCTGATTTCTTCCCATTCAGTTTTTCCTCACTTCCCCTATGAGCCTTTGTGCTATAGTTAAAAATAGAGCTATCCTATGACCCAGCAATTACACTACTGGGTATTTACCCCAAAGATGCAGATGTAGTGAAACAAACGGGCACCTGCACCCCAATGTTCATAGCAGCAATGTCCACATAGCCAAACTGTGGAAGGAGCCAAGATGCCCTTCAACAGATGAATGGATAAAGAAGATGTGGTTTATATATACAGTGGAATATTACTCAGCCATCAGAAAGGATGAATACCTACCATTTACATCGATGTGGATGGATTGGAGGGGATTATGCTAAGTGAAATAAGTCAGTCAGAGAAAGACAGTTATCATATGGTTTCACTTATATGTGGGATATAAGAAATGGCACAGATGTCTTGTTTTCTTTTTTTTTTTTTAAGTATTTTATTTGAATGACTACACTTATCATCTCCAGGATTTCTAATTGGCTTCTTTTTAACCTAAATTTGTGAAAAAATTATTTTTGGAGGGGAAAAAATTCTAGATTAAAACATTTTTTTTCAGTATTTTAAAAATGTTATTTTATTGTTATTTTATTGCTTGCCTTCGGTGTTTTTGGTGCCTTTTTGAAAGCATGTTTTTTTTCTGTGCCTTCTGTATGCCTTGATTTTTCTCTCTCTCTCTTTGATTTTTAGCCACTTGACTATGCTGAGTCTAAGTGTGGTTTTCCTTGTGTTTACATTGCTTAAGGTTTCGGAATCTGTGCGTTGGTTCTATCATCAGCTTTGCAAAAATTTTCTCTAGAAGGGTGCCTGCCTTCCTATCCTTATTCTCCCTCTTGTCCTTTTGGGACTCCAGTTACATGTCCTTAATTCTCTACCTTAATTCTCACATCTCCTATGCTCTGCTAGGATTATTTCATGTATTTTTCTCTTTAAACTTCAGTTTGTATATCTGCTTTTCACTTATCTTCAAGTTCCTATCTGCAGGTCTTGATTTTTTTTTTAATTTTTTCAAAAAGATTTTATTTATTTATTTGACATAGAGACAGCCAGCGAGAGAGGGAACACAAGCAGGGGGAGTGGGAGAGGAAGAAGCAGGCTCATAGCGGAGGAGCCTGATGTGGGGCTCGATCCCAGAACGCTGGGATCACGCCCTGAGCCGAAGGCAGACGCTTAACGACTGCATCACCCAGGCACCCCCTGCAGGTCTTAATTTTTGATATTGTATTTTGCAGTTCTACAATGCTCATTTGATTGCCTTTTATAATTTTATCTCTAGTCATTTTTTTATTATATACTAGACATTTTATTAAAAGGAATTGTAGAGGCTCTGGATAATATGTTCCACCAGAAGAAGTTCTCTGTCTGAAACGTTGGGCAGGTCACTATGGAGTTGACTACATCAATCTAATCAAAACTCAGCTTTGGTTGGGACCAGGTTGCAGTTTTAGGAAGATTCGTTTGATTCACCTCTGTTTCCTCTCCATTTCTTGGACATGTCTCTCCCGAGCTTTTGATGAACAGGTTTCTAGGTTTCCATCTCCCTCATCTTAAAATACCAGAGAAAATTCAGGCTCATCCTTCAGAAGTTTGCAGTTTTGTCCCCTCCAAATTTGGCAAATATCTTGCGGAGGAGACTAGGCATGCGTGTTTGAGGTGGGCCGCACTCCTCAAGCAGAACAGTTTCTGCCAAATACTGTGAGACCAGTGGGCATTTCCCATCTTGTCAAAGTTCTATAGTCTTTCATAGAGCCTGAGTTTTGAAAATGAACCATATAGAAAACCAGTTGTGCATTAATGGCTCCTGAGGTTTCCAAATTGTTATGCCAGCCCTATACCATCTCCAAAAGTTTTGCTCATTTCTCTTCCTCCTAACAAATTCCTTTACTAGGTCTCATCCTCAACCAAAACCAAAATTAGCAGGTGCTGCCTGGAGGAAAAGAACGACCATTAATTGACTACTCACATTGGAAGAACTCTCTCTACTCTGAAAATGTAGTTCATTTACTTCTTTGTTTCTACAACTCTCAGTCTTTAAAGACATGATTTTTTGCAGCGTATCTAGATTTTTAAGTTGTTGCAGTGAAATCAGGGGCCTGCCACCACCTAACACATTTTCCCCAAAACCGTGATCATATTTTAAAGTCATTTTAAGATTTTTCTCTTATTTTCATTTTATTTAGGGTAAAAAAAAATCTAATTTGATTTTTTTCATTGCCATTTTAATCATCTTTTTTTCATGTCTTTGGAATTTTGATTTGCAAGTTCATCTCGAATGTGATTTTTTCTTTTTTGCTTTGTTTCTCTTTGTACTTTTCACTTAATGTTTAGTGGTTTTGGAGTTACCCTCCTTTTCTCCTTCTGGGAGCTCCCAGACCAATGCTGTGCTTTGTACCAATGGTTTGTGGCTCCCATTCCCATGGGAGTATGGAGCCAGCAGGATGATTCTCTTACATCTCGATTGCAAACTTCTGTTATGGGCAGAGATGAGCTGCCTCAGTTTCTGTTTCTGACCAGTGAGTTAACTCTGTTACCCTGCTTCATGCTTATGTGTGTGTATGGGAAAGGGGTGGTGTTTTCAGCCTGTGAGCCATAGGACATGAGTTCCTTCCACCCTTCTCTTCATCTAGACCTGGGCTCCAGCAGGTATCCTGCTGTACCCTGCTTATCTGTTGGTATTTCTGTTCTTTTATCTTTCTGTGGAGATGCCCATCATGTTTTTGACCATGACCGTCTTTTTAATTCTAGCTTTTATATTTTATCCATCTTAGCTATGTGTTGGAGTTGAGAGGAGGTGACCATGATCAAAGCATTACAGTGCAATGCGATTTCCTCCAAGAGTTGAATTTGAGATTTTTTTTTGCCATTGTTTTTTGGTTTTTAAACAGCTAGTGCATAAAATCTTCCTTTGGATACAGTAGGAAGCACTTCCCAATGTCACCTTTGTGTACTCAAAAATCTCAGTGTTATGCAAGTAAGCTTGGATCAGTCACTTTTTCAGAATGTAGTTTTGAATTCCATAAAAAAATGGGTCATTAATGGGAATCTCCACAGATTTCCCAAACAAAGGAAAGGAGATTTAAATAGAGCCTCTATGTGCCCTTAACCCGTATGATGTCTATGTAAAGCACATTGCATACAAAGAATTGGACCACATCTCTCACCATGGTCAGTGATAAATAAAAGGCCAGGGTCTTCAAGCAAGTTCAGTTTCTTTTTATCCTTGGTCAATTACTAAAATTTTTCACTTGCCCTTAGATCACTCATCTTTCATTGGACAAGCATTTACTGAGCGCGTTGTTGTCCTTAGCGCATTGGCAGACAGATCCTGGGCAACATCCATTCAGGAATCTCTCATCTTGCTTTCCTAATAATATCTCCCCAACTTTCTTGACTAGTATGAAATGCCCATCATCACTCTCTTTTGAGGGAAAAAAAAATGAAATTTGTTATCGTCAAATATTTTACTGGATTTTCTTTTTTTTTTTTTTTTAAAGATTTTATTTATTTATTTGACAGAGATAGAGACAGCCAGCGAGAGAGGGGACACAAGCAGGGGGAGTGGGAGAGGAAGAAGCAGGCTCATAGTGGAGGAGCCTGATGTGGGGCTCGATCCCATAACGCCGGGATCACGCCCTGAGCCGAAGGCAGACACTTAACCGCTGTGCCACCCAGGCGCCCCGTGGATTTTCTTTTTGAAAAGCCCAATCGCCATAATATATTGGAAGAGAAGAGTTTAACCCTGATTTGGATGAGATACAAGCAAGCACAAGAGAGAGTTGTCCAGACAGGGTATTGATAAAGTCCATGGGAATGTTCTGGCTTACCAGGAGATGGTGGGAGGGCACCATTCAATGGTGACAGACAGGTTGAGAAGGATGATTCTAAAAAGAAAATTTGGGAGACATTACTCTTTTACGTGTCTGACCTGGAGCATCTGAAAATGTCACCTTGTTTGCATAGACATATGTGTGGGGAGGCCCATAGAATTGGGCAAGTCAGACAGAACCTACTCAAAGGGAGACCAGAGTGGGTTTGTACTCGTTGGCTGCCCCCATGCAGACGTAGGTGCCCAGGTTCTGGGAATCAGAGCATCGGGATGGCTGGGAGGTATGCCTCCTCCAGCTTCTTCCCACTGCCTGGCCTGAGATGCAGCTGGTCCCGACAAGAACATGGGATCCCATAAATTCTTTTTGGATGCTGGTTCTGGTATAAATGCAGGTATCTTCCAAAGTGTCTTAACAAACAGAAATGGGGACAATTCAACTGCTCTCAGACGCGAATGATCTCACGGGAAGAGAATTTTAAAAAGCTTAAAAAGTTATAATATTTCTATACTGATGGATTCATTTATTCATATTTTTCATTTGGTTAGCAAATATTTATTGAGTGCTTTCTCTATGCTAGGAAAAGGAAATAGAGGTGCTGGAAATACAGATGAACAAGACACAGTCATTGTTCTCAAAGGGCTCACCGCTCAATGGAGAAGACACACAAGCACACGAGGAAGCATCCAGAAGAGTGGAAGGTGCCCAGAATGTTTCCCTCAGGAGGGGGGAATGAATGGCTGTACCCAGGAATGTGGAGGGGCTGAATTCCCATCCAGAACATGCAGCCACTTACATGTTTTCCCCGAAGAAAGTTGAAGAAGAGCTTTTCACATTATGAGAAGGATGTGGGAATGTGAGAAGAATGCACGTCATGTTGGCAAGCAGGGTTTGGAAGCTTCTTTAAGTTTGGATCTTCTTTAGAGAACCAAAGCTCCCCGCCCCCAACCTCTTACCTCCACCTCCCCACCAAAAGGAAAGACAATGGATGAGCAAGTATGAGGCACACAGAACCTGTGGGAACTTGCACTTGGCCATCGGGAACATTTACCCAGACATGCCATCCCTTGGTTCAGCCCTCTAGGAACTCAGACTAGGCTGTTCTCACCTATTTTCAGGATCCAAAAGAAGTGAGTACTGAGAACGACCCTCTACTATCCTAAAACATGGGGCTCATGGGCACGTATTGTGTCCCACGATTAAAAAACAAACGACTAGGAGAAAAAATACAAGTATTTTAATGTTCTCGTTTCCATAACATGAACTATTAGAGGCTTTGCAGATATCCCGAGGTCGGGCATGGTGCAGAACACTGCCGTTTCTTGAGATACTACTATGCGGCAGGTGCTGTGTTAAGTACTTTGTAGGTATAATCCCATTTGATCCTCACTTTTTATTATTGTTCCTATTCAATGCCTTAGGTCTGGAGGTGAGAACGTGGTGTCTCCTGGGAGGTGAGAGAGATTCACCTGAGGAAACTGTGCTCTGCAAGGTGGGTAATGCTGAGGGATGAGGCTGCGAGGTAGGGAGGGCGCACATTCTGAAGGACTAAGAAACGTGGATTTTTCTGACTGAAAACAAAACAAGAGAGATGGAGGCATTACCACATCCAGATGGGCCGAGCCAGCAGGAAGTCTTGGCATCGTTACTTCTTTCTCATCCCTGAGGTTCCCAAATTTTTTCTGGTTTGGGAAATCCCCTCAGTGACAGGTCTCTGCCCATCGACCAACCCGAGCCTTCCCCTCCTCTCTGCAGATTGGCCCATCAACAGCTGGGAGAGGGCCACACAGAGCTGCAGGGGCTGGTGAGGGGAAGGCAGCCACCAGTGTTGGCCTCCACCTGGCTCGCCCAGAAAATGGTTTTCTCTGGGCCTAATTAAGGATGACTTGATGTCTACCCGGCTAGAGCTACACTTAAGTTTTGTTGGCCTGCTATTGTTCCTACTGAGCGTGACAAGGCCTAAAAGCTCTTTTCTGGATGCCTCAGCCAAGTGCCAAAGGGGAAATAAATAAAAAAAAAAAAATCACTACTTTCATTCACTAAACATGCCCATTTACTTGTTTTTCTATTTTATTGCATTAGTCATTGCTATAAACCCGACGTGGTCTATTTTTCCCCCCTTTTACGATGGTGACATTCCAAAGCCGGTAAGCACTCAAACCATGAAACAAACCTATAACATGTATCTGAAGATGTTGGCTAAAATTCCAACAAACGGCCCCCTCCGTATGAATCCTCAGACGCTCCCAGACCACAGAAACCCTTGTCCCTTCACTCTTCAGAGCACGTCTGAAAGGAAAGTAGGATTGCAGTAACCGTCATTATCTTTTTGGTGTGTGGTATTGGCCATGTTCCCTCTTTATCCCCAAAACTAGAGTTGCCCAAATGTAGCAAATAAAATACAAGACACGCAGTTAAATCTGAATTTCAGATTAATGACAAATAATTATTTAGTATCAATAATGCCCCATATAATTTTTGGAACAGACTTATCCTGAAGTATTATTTCCCCTGGCAACCCTACCACCAGCCCAACATTATAAACACATAGTGAGTGCTATCTTGATGCTAAGTCCTAGGGGCGAGGAGTCACACGTGAATCAGACACACATTTTCCCCTGAAGGGGTTCAGAGGCCAGGGAGCTGAAGATAAATAAGACAGTAATAAAAATAAACCCAGATATGGACCAGACAACTCCCAGGTATCCACTCGCCCAAATGCTCACAAATACACAAACGCCAACTAAAGGTAACTCACATTTAATTATGAATTTCAACATACAAAAAAATGCAAAACAATAAATGTGAGCGTGTATTTAAGTATTTAGGACTACAAAAAAAAAAAGAGTAATATGATTCAACCAATTCAGGTTCAACCCTGGAATGCAAGAGGAAGTTCAAAATGCAAATATGTACTAATGTAATACAACGCATTATTATGTCAAAAAACTGATCATCTCAACATGTAATGAAAAGGAACTTACCAAGTAAATATTTATTCACGAAATTAAAGAACAAAAACACTTAATAAAAGCAGGAATGGGGTGCCTGGGTGGCTCAGTCGATTAAGTGTAGTGACTCTTGGTTTTGGCTCAGGTCATGATTTCATGGTTGTCAGATCGAGCCGCATGTCAGGATCCCCCGCAGGGGGAGTCTGCTTCTCTCCCTCTCCCTGGGCTCCTCCCCCTGCTCACATGCTCACTTGCTCTCTCTCAAATAAATAAATAAATCTGAAAAAAGTAGGAATATATAGACAAGTACTTAATATGATAAAATACAGAAAGAAATTTATTCCTAAATATGAGAAGTCTTAGAAAAACAGGATGTGTGTGTGTGTTTGTGTGTGTGTGTGTCCCAGACCAAAAGTCCGAATCATACTTAGTAGTGTAGTAGAAATGTTTTCTTTAAGCCATGAATGAAATGATGATGGTTATTATCACAATTATTATTTAATAATTAACCATTACATTTAATTATAGGTAATGGTAAGTATTAACCATTACGATTAGGCAAAAGAAAGAAATAAAAACTAAGAGATATAAATAGTTAAAAGGAGATACCAAATCTGTTATTTTCAGACAATATAACTAAAGACCCAGAAAATCTAAGATCATTCAAAAGTGTTAGAAGAAAATCCAACATAGAAGAAAAAATTGAATAGAGTGTCGGTTAACAAATGCCTGTGCAAAAGTCAACACCTTTTTCTATGAAAAGCAAGAATCAATCGGAAAATAGAAGAGAATAAAAATTCCACCAATAATGGCAACCATAGACATAATACCTAGAAGTAAACATAATTAATCATATGTGCAGGTCCTACATGAAGTAAACTTGAAGACAAAGGATCACGAAAGTAGTTCTGTGCTAATGAAAGACTTACTGAGTTCTTGGATAGGAAGCCTCAATTTTATAAAGCTATCAGGTTTTTTCAAAATTAATTTCTAACCTGCAATCTTAATGAAAATATCAAGAGGATTTTTTTTTAGCTTGACAATAATGTGTGAAATTCACCCGAAAAAATAAACTTTCTAAAAAAAAGGATCAGAGGAGACTACTTTGACTGGGTATTCAAATGTATTATGAAGTTACAGTAAATATTATACTTTGGATGTGAAGAAAACAATTTCAGGGGAGACAAAATCAACGAGATGGAATAGAGAAAACAAAAATGTACACGGGCACTATATATAAGATGAAATGTTTAAAATCCGTTGGTTAAAGAGAGAATTTTTTAAATTGATGTATGGTGGACATACAATGTTACACTGGTTTCAGGTGTAGGAGAGATTATTTTAAAAAGACACTACAATTGTGGGTGCATGAGTGGTCAGTTGATTAAGCTTCGACTCTTGGTGTGGGCTCTGGTCACGATCTCAGGGTCCTGGGATCGAGCCCAACATCAGGCTCTGCACTCAGTGTGGAGTCTGCTTGAGATTCCCCCCCTCTCCCCCCCGCCCCTCTCCCCACTCTTGTCTCTCTCTCTCTCTCAAAATAAATAAATAAATCTTTAAAAAAAAGATACTATAATTGGACCACAGATTTAAACACGAAGAAAGGGAAAAATGAAGGGGGGAAATCAGAAGGGGAGATGAACCATGAGAGACTATGGATTCCAGGAAACAACCTGAGGGCTTCAGAGGGGGGTGGGGGGATGGGCTAGCCCAGTGATGGGTATTAAGGAGGGCACGTACTGCAATGAGCACTGGGTGTTATACGCAAACAATGAAGCATAGAACACTACATCAAAAACTAATGATGTACTGTATGGTGGCTCACATAACACAATAAAAATAAATAAATAAACATGTAAAAGCACAATTATGTAAGTTTCCAAAAATGAGAAGTATAAGAAGCTTTCATAAAGTAAACACATAATTCAGAAATTATAGAAGAATAGTCTGGTGAGGTTGATGAATTAAAAATACAAAGTAACTGTAAGCAAAGCCATATATAAAAAAGAAGAAAAATATTTATACATACCAAAAAGGGCTGTTGTGTTTTAATTAACAAGGACATAGTTAATTAAAAAGCACTGAGAATAAAGAATAACCCTTCAAAAAAAAGTATGAAGCTTGTGAATAAGCAACTAACAAAAAATAGAATGGACAGTTTCTCATAATTTAATAAAATCAGCAGTAATTCTGTGTGACTGATCAGATGGGCAAGAATTAATGGCCTTGGTGGTATCTAGAGTTGGCAATTTGCATGGATAAGTCGGCTGTATACGCCATTGGTGGGCATGTAAGTTGGGATCCCCTTTCTGGAGGACAGATACCTGGGTGATATGTACCAGAACTAGAAATGCAAGCTTGCTCCCTTTAACTGCTAAGATTACTTGTAGGAATCTATCTTTCAAATACGTGCATATTTTTGTAAACATTTGCCAAAGTAAATGTACAAGGTTATTCACTAGAATATTGTTTGTAATTTGGGGGGAAAAAGGGGAAACAAAGTGCCCACCATGAGGAGACTGGTTAAAACTTTCATGATGTATCTGTTTGATGGACAAATAGGAAACCAGCGAAAGAATGGGGCATGAGGTGTAGGCTGATCTGGAAAGATCCCTGAAGAAGCGTCAGTGTGGAACCTAAAGTGGAGGCGAATGGTGTAGTATAGTCTCGTGAAAAAACATATGTTTTATATATAACATATAAAAAGAAATATATATGGATTTAATATTATGCAAACATATATAAAATATATAACTATGTATACATAGGGATTTATCTATGATATTCATATACTGGGAAATGCAAACTTTTTTGTAAGAACAAAAACGGTTCATTGTGTTGAGTACTAAGAAGAGAGATCGAGAGTCAGAAGAGGGGCAGATTATCTTCCATTTATGCCTTTCTGCACGTTTTGAATTTCCTAAGCATATACGTGTATAGCTTTCTATTTTGCCCCCATGCCACCTGGAGTTATTTGGGGCTGGGGGATGCAAGACTTTTTTTTTTTTTTAATTATCTGTGTTTTTAAAAATCAGGTACATTTTCCTTGTGATGATAGTGGTCAATGCAATGCTCAGAGGAGAGACTCCCCAGGTTCTGTAACAGCCTGCGCTACCAAGCTCACGCCCATTCTCTTGCCCCTTCTCCAGCTCCCAGCAGGACAGCTCAGGCTCTGTCATTTTCCTAGGCTCCCCTCCTCACTTCCGCGCCACCCTCCACCTCCCCAGGCTCCTGCTGAGGTCCAAGCATAGATGGAGAACTGCTGCTGTTGGATTCACTGGCGCCGCCTCGGCTTCAATCTCTCCCACCTGCCAGGCTCCCGGATGTCTCTTCTTTGGCCCCCCAGGGCTGCTCTGGAATCCCCCGGGGCTTGAGCGGTCCCGGTCTCCTCCCAGCCTGTCCCTCCTTGAGTGAGCTTCCCAGGGAGGCTGCCCAGTTGGGGTAGTCCCCACTTGGAATTCAGCGAGGCTTCAGGTAACGTGTAGGGACTGCCTCGTGCTGGCGGATGACCCTGCTTCACTTCTCCAAACCTCAGTACCTTCAACTGTCGCATGGGGATAATAGCATCTGCCTCCCAGCTCTGCTGCGGGTACAGTGAGATAATGTATGCCCTCCAGTCGGTGAGCACGAAAAGCTAGATTTCTTTTGCTGTTTATTTCCCCTTATTTCCCCATAATTTTCTTTCCTTATGGGGGTGGGGAAAAGGGAAGGAAGGCTATTGCTAGGTCACCGACCAATGTGACAAAGGTAAGATGTGACTTAGCAATGACACCCTTGGAGCTCTCCATGCTCCAGACCCTATCCATCCCTCCACGACCAGGGACCCGAGTCTGGGAGCTTCCCCGTCCCAGTGGCTGTTGGGCTGCCAGAAGCTCTCCTGGGATGAGCTCAGGCTTTGCCAATTCCAATTTCATCATCTGATTTACCAGACACACGCCTATGACCTGGAGGTCTCTGGGCATGGGCGTTCAAACAGAAAAGAGCCATTAAAATTCAATCAAACTAGGTGGGTAAAGTTCCAAGTGTGCAGTCAGCCCGGGGCCTGGAGATGGGAACTTTCTATGAAGCGGCACCGCCAGCCCCAACCAGACAGACTGTAGTCCTTACTTTGATTCTCCTTCCAGAACCAGGGGGCAAGATCCTATTGCCATTATTACTGTTAGGGAGAATTCAGCTTTTGTTTCTTTTCTTTGGAACTTGACAACTCTCCTTTAAGGTGATTCAAGTAAATCCATACTTTTAAAGCCTGTGCTCTTCCAAAAGAGAGGAAGGACATGCACATGGTCCACACAGGCTATGGGGGCAGCCTCTGGGGTCCACACACCTGCCTGCAAACCCCACGTGTGCTGCTGAGAAGCAGGGCAGCACGTGAATCCTGAAGCTTTGGTCTCCTTGTCTGTACACTGGGAGGATAGCATTCTCTGCGTGAGGTTCAAGATAAGTAACAGACACAAAGCACCTACCAAGGGCCAGGCACACAGCGCCCAAGTGGGCTTGTCCATCACTGTTACGGGGTGACGCCATAGGAAGTGAGTTAAAAGTGAACTCCCGAGGCAGAGTGCCCGGGGTTCTAATCCAGACTCTGCCATTTACCGACTACGTGATTTTGTCATTTCTTAACCGCCCGTGCCTCAGTTTACCTCTCTGGGACATAGGAATGGTAATGGTCTCCCCATCAGGTCGTTGTGAGAGTTAAATGAGTTAACATGAGCCGAGTGCTATTGAAAGCCTGGCGTGTAGTAGGTACGGTAAAAATATTGTTTTTTTTTTTAAGTATTGTTGATGACAAACGCCCAACTGAAGGAATCCAAAATAGCAAAAGTAAGAAAATATATGTACGCGCATATGACCAACCTCAATGGAAGTAGATGGAAGGCAAGGAGAGAATGTCAGAAAACAAATTTCATACACAGAAAAATAGAATGGATAAATACACTGAAGTGAAATAAGCACACACACACACACACACACACACACACACAACCAAAAAATACCAAAAACGCAAGCTTCTGGTGAGCAACGAGGGGGTAGGAGACACCTCAGTGAGGTGGGCCACAGTGAGCACGGGCTTTCCAGAACCGAGGCTGGAAGGGCCTGCGCTTGGAGGTGGGCCCAGTGCAGCCAGTAGCTGACAGAGGCCCTGCTGGCAGAAAGCCCACCTCGGAGACGTGCAGTCTGCCTCTATGTGGGCTGCTTCTCCCTCTCCCCGCCTGGGTACCAGCCGCCTGGTGCCAGCCGTTCTGCCCCAGGCCAGAGCCCTCTTTGTCATCACCTGGCTCTCTGAGGGTCTCTGAGAAGAGACCTGATGTTGGCCCTGTCTTTCCCAGGACACCTGCCTCAGACCTCCTCCTCCCTCACCACACAGGGCCCCGACCACCCAGCTTCTCAGCCAGCTTCCCACCTCGCCAGCCCACCCATGGACCATCTCCAGCCTTGAGACCCGACCTGAAAAATGATGGAAGGGATTTTCGTCCTCCTCATGCAGTCGATCTTTGGGGTGACCCCCCACACCAGAGACTTTGAGAAATGGACGTGAATCAATCAATATGAATTCATGCCCGGTACTCACAAAATATGGGACTGGTGTGGTCATATGTTAGGGGGTATAAGAGAAATCACGGACTACCTGCCGCTTTCCAAGAGCTCAAAAGAGTGGAAGGGAGAAACAGCCCAGATATGGGGTGCGACCAAAAATAAGTCAATACAGCAATCAGTGGAGTGTTCGCCAAATCTGAGTGTTTGCCCGTGGCAGGGAGTGCCCTGAGCAGACCAGGGAGGGAAGACACGGGGCCCTGCTACGGGGGAGAAAGGAACCCCTTTGAAGGACCTAAGACCTGGTGGATGGAGATACAGGTGAGAGAGCACGGGGGAACCTTCAGGCACCAGGGGGTGTCCAGCACTCCTCCTACCCCGCTCTGGGTTATGAAATGTGAAATGCTCACATATTTAGTCTTCACAACATCCCTGTGTGGGAGGCGCCACGATCGGGGCCATATCATAAACGAGGAGACCCAAGCCTAAGGGAGGAGCTGGCCGGTGGTCCAGCAGCTGCCGAGCACAAGGGTGGGGCTCAGCCCTGGGCTCTTGACCTCCCGGCTGAGGTGCCAGGCGAGATGGTGAGTGTATTCGGAGTCGGCACTGACCAGCAGCCTGTTTCTTTGGCCTTAAAATGGAGGTAATAATCCTACCCCATGGGGTGTGGGGGCCTAAATGAGAGAAGGTAGGTAAAGTTCCTGGTTTATAGTAGGTGCTCGGTGTCCCCGGCCATCCCCTCCTCAGTCCCCTTGAACCTATGCACTGCTACTTTACTTCATAGCACGTGTGGTCTCCATTTCTGGAAAGTCCATCAGATTTCTAGGTCTTTGCTTGGTTTGCGTAGGTTTTTTCTACCTGGGATGCCTTGTCCTTCTGTTTTCAGGCTTCCAAAACTGGGAAGTCTCCAAGTCCCCATTTAGGTAGCATTTACCCTGTGAAACCTCTGTTGCCTCCAGTTGGAAGAGGCTTTTCTTCCCTCTGGTCCCCTGGGGTCTTCTGGGTGGGCTGCTTCAGAGCACCCTGGGTCTCAGCTTTGCCACCCAGAAAAGGGGACGATGACACTCACCCCATAGGAGCTGTGCGGGGCGTGTTACACTTGACAGAGCACAAGAAGCGCCTAATAAGTGGTGTCTGTTAGTCTGTCCTCATTATTGCTTGACGAACTCTTTCGCATAGTATAGTTCCCACTGAATCTGGGTTCTTTTCCTTCTTAGATGAGGGATCAGGGCAGGGATATTTTTAAATAATGCTTTGTTTTTTCCACAACGCCCAGCACAGAGCCTAGAATATAAGAGGTGCTCAGTGAATGAAGATCGATCAAAGGGAACAAATAGCAAACTAGAGATCACACAATGGGGGAGATGGACCTGGATTCAAGGGAATAAGGCTCTGTTCACACCTGCTGTGTGCTAAGTGCTTGCGTTTGCAAAGCCTCATGCTAAGTGCTCTAGAGTATGGGGGGAAACTCTGGGATGCTATCTGGCCACAGGGATTAGCCTTCTGGTTGGGACTAAGTGGGAGGGTCCAGCACACGGTTTATCAGCAAAACACAGAAATTTCAGAAGCACTAGGGCCACCCTTGGGAAAGCTGTGAACGAGGTCTGGCAGAATACAAGTCTTATGGCTACAGGGATATTCCCTTTCTCATCTACCGCTAGATGTCCTGTGTCCAGCCAAGTGTCATGGGGCCGCTCAAAGCACACCATGGGTTCAATGAAATGTGGAAATCATCCTGAGGAGGAGGAGAGAAATGGTGTGGATTGTTGGGGGAGGAAGAGAAAGGTGTTTTATAGGTGGACAGAAATAGGAGTCAAAAAATCCCCGAAAAACAAAAAAAAAAAAACCACCCAACTATAAGCAGAGGATGGGTAGCAGAAGTTTTGCTGGAAAATATTGGGGACAAATTGTATATCCAACAATATAAAAGTGGTTATGTAAGTTATGACACTCCACTCAATGTAATTATTTATGGGCATTAAAAATTAAGTTTGCAAAGACCTTATAACAAGATAGGATTGTCAGTGATAAATGCAATGATAGAGAATCGCACAGGAGACTATTAGAAGCATCTTTCTTTAAATCCTAGGTTTATGAATGATTGGTTTCTCCTCTCTATGTTCTGTTTTTCTGGATTTCTCAAAACTTCTATGACCACGCACAATTTTTAATATGGAAAAACAATGAAATTATAAACTTGAATTGTATAACAGACCTACATTACTTAAAGTATTTTCTAGGAGCACCTGGGTGGCTCAGTCTTGAAGCATCTGCCTTTGGCTCAGGTCATGATCCCAGAGTCCCGGGATCGAGCCCCAGGGCAGGCTCCCTGTTAACGGGAGGGGGGGGGCTGCTTCTCTGTATCCAGCTCCCCCCTGCTTGTGTTGCATCACTTGCTGTCTCTCTGTGTCAAGTAAATAAATAAATAAAATCTTAAAAAAAAAGAAAAAGAAAATTTTTTTTAAAAAGTGTTTTTGGGGTGCCTGGGTGGCACAGCGGTTAAGCGTCTGCCTTCGGCTCAGGGCATGATCCTGGCGTTCTGGGATCGAGCCCCACATCAGGCTCCTCCGCTATGAACCTGCTTCTTCCTCTCCCACTCCCCCTGCTTGTGTTCCTTCTCTCGCTGGCTGTCTCTATTTCTCTGTCACATAAATAAATAAAATCTTTAAAAAAAAAAAGTGTTTTCTGGATATAAGCAGACTCCTGGAGTTTATATTCACAAATTGTAGTGCAACGTGCATAAGTATCCCTTCCCTTTCCTGATTTTGATAATGGAGAAGATATTGACTATGATCTGCATACATCATATTTTAGGGTGTGTATGTGTGAATCTCTTGCTATTTCCCTTAACTTGAGATGAACACATACGTTTATATCCTTATGATATGTACATAGACATCTATATACACACACGTGCTGAATCAGCACGTAGTTGGGGTGGGGAAAGACGGCCAGATGGCTGGACTGGTGGGTAATAGACTAGGATAGACCCCTAGTGCGTGCTGGCAAGTTCAAAGGTGTGTTACAGACTGAGAGAGGCAAGACGTTCTAGCAAAACACATCCTGTCTCTGCAATGGACTCAAAGTTTGAGAAAGAAACGGGACAGCAGAGACTATTCCTGGTTTCCTTCCTTTCCATCTTTCTGTCTCTCTCTCTCTCTCTCTCTCTCACACACACACACACACACACACACACACGCACACGCACGCACACACCCTCCCCTTCCTCTCCCTCCCCATCTGGTCCTCTCCGACTGCTCTAGGAGTCGTCCGCCGGCCCCGAGGCAGCTACAGCTGAGGAACACTGTCCCTGGGCATTTTGCCCACGAGAAAGAGGCAATCAGGGCTTTGGAGAAATGTGTCTGACGACGACAAAAGCCCAAAGTGGTCAAAACGGGCTGAGTTTTTGAGAGAAAAGATCTATTTTTAGACCTGTCGGGGCGGGGCTGTGTTTTGAAAATAATTATTTAAGATTGAATGTAATTCACTTAATGTGCAAGGAAGTTACTAATTTCAGAGAGAAATAAAGATCCTCAGAACCCAGATTCCTCTGAGCTCTACCTCAGCCTTAGCCTGGGGTGATCGCTAAGTCCTTTGGTGAGAAGATAATTTTATTTTAATTCTCATGCAATAGCTGAGAAACTTCCATGCTAATGCCAGCTATCAATCTTTATGAGTAAATTATTGTCCTCACAATTAGGGTGTGGTGCAGGAGAGGATGACATACTTTAGAAGCTATAAACCTTCTTGGATATAATTTTCTTCCTAGGCCATTATAAACATAACAACCTTTTTTTAAAATAGCTTAAGCTATTGAAAGAGTGAAAAGAAAAGATTTCAGTCACTTTGCAGATACCGCTTTGACAAAGGAGGACCAGACATTTACTTTTTTGTTCCATCTTAGAAAGAAAAATGACTTTCCCCCCACACTTTAAAATGTGAATGAATTAATTTGACTTTGAAATTCTCCTGACACTCCTTGAGGTAACTGGAGACACATGTGGTCAAATCGGATTTGGCAAGCAAGACTTTTCCAAGCTTTTTTCTTTCTTTTTCTCTCTTTTTCGCCTTCTCTTTGAGCAGACTAGCTTGCAAGGACTCCCCAGCTCACTGGAGAAACACTTCTCCAACAGATAAGAGCCCCAAGCCTGAAATCCAAGCCATGACTTCATTGGGGAACTCAATACTTGGGGGTTTCAGGGCTCTTGGCCTTTGGATTCTATGAAGGCGATAACTTCGCGGAATTCAAAAAGACAGTGGAGGCCAGATGCTTCCTGTCTTTTATTTACCTGATGAGGAATTTAAAGTGAAGGGGCTCAACTAAACTGCCAGAGTCCCCCATGGTTGGTGACAGAGCTGGGACCAGAACCCAGGCTTCTGGGCTGAACCCCCGCCTGGGGGTGAAGGGGGGGCTCACACAATCGCTCCTCTGGCGTCCCCACAGAAAGCCCCAGTCCTGCTCGCCAAGGATGCCCCAGTGGTACCCACCCCAGGGGGTCGTGTGAAGGTCAAGTGAGCCCCTTCGGACAAAGCGTTGACAACAGTGCCTGGGACACAGTGTTCATTATTCTTAGCGGTTTAACTGGGAGAATGATACTCAAAACAGGAGGAGAGGCAGCGAAAGAGCCTGGGCCCTGACCTCCCGTGGAGGGCAGAACAGTCACTGCTCAGAGGCGGGCCCTGTACCAGGAATTCAAGTCACTCGCTCTTTCTTTAGATGTTTACCAAGCATTAAGGCCAGCATTTTGAAAGCAAAGCTTTGGAGTTTTAGTTGTTTGCGTTGAAAATACTTAAGCTTTGTCCTGCATCTTTCTGTGAAGGAAAAGAAACTGGGCCAGTACAGGAGGTTTGGTGCCATTGTCCCAAATATAAGAAGGCAGTTACTTCCTGTGTTAGAGAATCCCTTGGGGGTTTTTTCCTAAAGAAGCTGGGTATGGTTGTACCCAACCAACAACTCTCTCAGCGTCCCGTGCGAAGCTGCACTTCTCTGCCTCGCGTCCTCAGTAAAAAGGATGCAAGGATCCATCTTGGTTTCCCATGCATGTGGAAAGGTCTTATGTAATATGTTGTTTCCGAGGAAGAAAACCGCTTGGTGAAATGAGAGCTGTGTTTGTGTTACCCTTCCAGACTCCTTTTCCAAAGTCTACACCTTAGGCCAGCACCTGGACTGCCTGCTAAGTTTCTGGAAAGTTGTCGGCTCCTCCCCCCTCCCCCCTCCCCAAAGTCCCCTATTAGCCCCTCCCCCAAGTTGCATAATTAGCTCCTCCCCCAAGTTGCATAATTAGCTCCTCCCCCTCGCCCCAAGTTGCATTATTAGCTCCTCCCCCTCGCTCCCAAGTTGCATAATTAGCTCCTCCCCCTCTCCCCCAAGTTCCATAATTAGCCCCGCCCTCTTCCCCACACCCTGGCACCACGAAGGCGCGGGTAGGCTCCAGGCACTGCTGGTCTTAATGCAAGGGTCCAGGAGCCACAGGACTCAGAGGAAGTACGTCAAGTTCGAGGGCACCAGTGGGGAGACTGGAAGGGCAGCTTCAGTCCTTGGGACACAGCGGGTCTCTGCGATGTGATTAAGCGCCACGACGCTCCCCTACCCAGGGGGCTCCACTGCTCTGTCAGCGGGGTGGGTAAGGCTGCTGCTTACAAGGGAAGCTAGGCCCTGCACCTGGCCCGCTAGGCTTCTTGACAATAAGCACTGCTGTTATGGAGGGCATCCTGTGCACTCGACATTGTGTTAAGTGCTGTCCCCAGAGCGTCCCTTTCAATCCCCCGCAGCACCCCTCAGAGGCCATCATCACCCCCATGTCACAGGTGGAGGCTGAGCAGGGTGAACCCAGC
The DNA here is from genome assembly GCF_023065955.2 of Ursus arctos. Taxonomy (NCBI): domain Eukaryota; kingdom Metazoa; phylum Chordata; class Mammalia; order Carnivora; family Ursidae; genus Ursus; species Ursus arctos. Next base: position 12,979,629 of record NW_026622763.1, on the reverse strand, counting down.
CAGCGAGGGGCAGGGCCTGTGCTTGAGCCCCAGTCCCCATCCCTTGGTGATTCAGGACAGCAGAGCGGTCCCCTAATTTCTCCTGCATTGCCCCTTTATGAGAGAGAGAGAGGTTGCTCGTGGGTTGCTCTAGCGCCTCGGCCCTGTCAGCATCAGCCTCCGCATAGAACGGATGGTCCACCCTTAGATAAAGGATTGTATTTGGTCTTATTTTCTTGGATTCCCAGTATTAATTCCATCTAGCACCTTCCTCGCATTCGTGACAGCCTCGAGATGTGAGCATAAAGCTCTTTGTTCTCAGACGCTGTTTCCTGCTTGTGTTTTCCCAAAGTTTGCCTCAACCCGGGGATTTAAGAGGATGAAGCCATTTCTCTTCAACTCCGTTTGATTGTATTTCGGCAAAATGAAAATATGCAAATCCTTTCCCTTCAGGCTTGCTCTCATTTAAAGTCTGGAGATGAGGAAAGAAGTTGGGAAGGTTGCTGGTTAGGAAGAACTAAGCCCTCCCTCACACCTGCTGTTTGCACCTAAGTCCTGTCCGGTCCAAACTTCCCATCAGCCATCATGGGGTCCTGGATGGGTTTGCCAGTGGTTTCCTGAAATCTCCCAGGACCTCTGTCCCATAAATACACTGGACACAGCCTCCTTTTTGGGTGCCTTCCTCTTGGTAAGTGTTAGTTAGGACCCATATCCTAGAGATTGTTTCTTCTTAAATAAATCATTGTGTCTTGGCTTTTGACCCTGCACCCGTTCATTAAAACTGGTTCCTTTCCTCAGTTTCTTCAGTGGAGTTCCCACCCAAACCAGTTCTCCCATGAGTGGGATTCCCAGTTTAAAGGTTACTTTGATTTTGATCTTGAGTGTTTAAAGACCTCCATCCCTCCTTCTCTTATCCACCTGGACGGGGAGAGGGTTACATGCGGGAGCCCTTCTGGCGTCAAATCTGACCCACCAAATGAAGAAACACAGTTTGACCCTTTGAAAACCAAATCAGTATAATCATGAAGGGTGGTTCTTTTTCGGGGATTCTGAGACACTGGCTGTTTGATGAGGCTGCTCTCTAGAACTTCTCCCTTGAAGTACCAAGCCGGCTTAGGCTCCGTCCTCACGGCGTGCCCCTGAATCCCATGTTCGATCTAGTTTTTAAACCCTTATCCCAAGGGAAGCGAATACTCAATTTTCTCTCTCATTTTCCAAATGCAGTCAGGTTATTAGTTTTGACTTAATGAAGAATAGTTGGTGGGAACAAGCCAGGCTCTGAACCACCAAGGGAAGAGTTGAGGGCTCTGAGGGGAAAGAGGAAAAAAAAAAAAAAAAAGAGGAGAGGTGGCAGAGAATCGAATATAGGCAAGTAAGCACTTTTCCCATTTCACATTAAACAGTTTGATGCCATTTTTTAAAAGAAGGAAAGAAATATTTTAGATATTCTAAGCAGAATGCTTAAACCACAAATTCTGTAAAAAATGAACAGCATAAGCTATTAGCAGCCGTACGCGTCATAAACACCTTAGGCGAGACAATCAGATACTAATGCCAACAGCACCTCCGAGCCATCCGTCTGCACGGCGCTCGACTTCTGCAATTTCATAAGATAAATGCCTCTGCTGTTTTAAGATGATGAAAGTACAGCTGAGACGAATCTCCGTATTTTTCACCAGTGATTTAATAAAGGCCAGCTCAGAATAAATATGGAACGGCTACTCCGAAAGCTTTTTTAGCTTTGTGCTGAAATGCGTTGGAACTTTCTTCCGCAAATTGATTGTATCCCAAGTTCCATTTTGTCCACGCATAGAAGGAAGACGTTTCCGAAGCCGTGGACTCGAAACATCCCATGTGACACGGGGCGGCTGAACGGGGAGTTTAGGGAAAGGTGCTTCCTTGGGCAAAGCCAGGGGCTGGGGATGGCGAAGTTGACCCTTACTTTTTTTGGCCCAAAAGGGGTACCGAGAGAGACTGGGGAGAGAAGGAATCTGAGTCCTGGTTTTTGCTGTCCCTCATCTTGGGCTTCTCAAAAAAGTGCTTATGCCCATATGATGTCACACTTCGGGTTTATTTTTTGGGTCTCAAGATGTCTTAAACACATGCAATCAATAAGGAGCGAGACAGGTAGATGGATATATAGATGGACAGTCAGAGGGGCGGGAAGATAAACACACTTCACGATATTACAGGTCATTACTTCCCAAAGTAGTCAAAATCCTAGGGGACAAGGCTGACTATAATTTTAGAGGATCTATTTAAATCTTATATTCATGAGTAAGAAAAGTGGTTTTTTTTTTTCTTCCCATTTTTGATGAGCGAGAGAGGAGGGCAAGCAAGAGAACAAATGAGGAGGAACGGATTTATTAATATTTCTTTGGGCCCTTGTTCTCAGCAGCTGCCTCCTTTAGTATTGTCAACTAGCCCCTTCTTGAGTTCCTATTAGGCTGTGCGTGTGCGCACGTGTGCGTGTGTGCTTGCTTGTGACTGTCATTGGTTTGCAGCCCACTTTCCGGGATGACAAGAGCTCGTCAGGGAAAAGCAGTGGTCGGTTTGCAGGTTTTGGCAGGGGGCCGGCAGGGTTGGCTCCTCCGAGGTTGGGGGAAGCCCCCCGCCTTCTGACGCTGCAGCTGGGGGCTGTGTCTGTCCGCAGTCCACCCCCCTGCCCTGGCCCCTGCTGACTTTAATTACTCCCTCCTTGGCCCAATTCACAGGTGGCTTCCCTGGGAGGAGGCGTCTACCTCTCCCCAAACCCCCGGCTGCTCATTTCCTCAGTGGATTAGCAGGGCCACGATGAAACAGAAGCTTGTGGCTTCTCCATTCTTTACACAACCTGGTGTTAGAGGTTGACCTTTCACCCCTGGAGATTCGGAGGATTAAGGCCGCTTTTAAGTCCCGCTCTGGTTACTAATCCACCACTTTCACTGGATGTTATGTAAGCACTTCCTGACTTACCCTTTAAATCCTGTAAACATAATAAAACAGAGTTTAACCTTTACCTTTGGATTTCCCCACTATCTTTTGCGCTGTCGAATCAACTGGACGGATCCAGGAACAGAAAGCTAATAAGTGATAGCCTGATTTTTTTTTTTTTTTTTTTGCCCTGGGACATGTAACAAAACATTACAATCTTTAATATATTCAGGTCAAATAGTTGTGGGGGAGCACCGAAAGCTTCAGGCTGCACAAATAATGTTTCTCTCCCCTTTAACTGCATATATTTTCCCACAAAACAATGAAGCAGATGGTATTGGGTGTTTCCTCCCCTCCCCCTTTTCAACAAATTAGAACCAATAAGGTCCAAATGATAGCTGGAAAAATAGGCTTTTGAGGCGGTTTGCAGTAATACAGACTTTCACTGCTCCTGTCTCAAGCCCGCAGCCTCCTGAGAGTGTCCCGGGAGGCCCACTTTTGCAGACTTTGCACTTTTGCGCATGAATATTATTAGCTAGCTCCGATTTCTAGGCCCAAAGAGCAATTCCAAAATTGTTTTGGACAAACATAGAATGCATTCATCCTTCTTGTTTTCTGTTCACCCTTCGACTGGTCAGATGCCTTTCCCGAATGTTGTTCCTTAGGGACTGAGTTACAGAATTGCCAGAAACTGTGTCTAAGAGTTCCCGTTTGGTAGCAGATTGTCGCCAGGCTCCCCGTTAGTGGGGACCAAGACTTCGACACATCATTATTGTCACGGTGAAGTCAGTGTCCACCACCAGAGCTTCTGAGCTGGCCACCTTTATAACGTTCCTTATAGGGAAAAGAGAAGATTCTGGATTATATTAATTCTTGTCTTTTTTTTTTTTTTTTTTTTTCTGTTGTTGTTGCTGTTCCTTTCTTTTGCCACTAAGAGAATCTAGCAGACTTATCTGGACAGCAGCTGGGGGTGAAAGGAAGGTGGGCAGGCACTAGACGGCCAGCATGCAATGGGATGGCTTGGGACCAGCCAGCCTGTGACCCTGTGCATGTCACCAACCATGTGTGGCCCTCAATTTCCCCAACTTCAAATGGTGATAACGTCCCCGACTCCTTCCTCTGGATCGCTGAAGGAAAAATTGCATGCAGGGCTTTCATGTTGAGCGAATATATGGTTGAATGTTCACAGAAAAATTGTGATTGGCTGGGTGACAGGCTATAAAGAAAGGAATACCCTGTATCATTAGAAACTCTAGTAATCGAGTTAAATACAGAGAGGACAGCTCATTCAGATGTCCAACGGGCTATACAAATTTATCTTCTCCTTAGGCCACGCGGTCCCCGGATAAATCCGAAGGGTCTGAAATCCTCTCTGGGTCCCCAGCCCCACGTCGCTACCTAGCCAGGCCCTGTGCTAGGTCAGGAGGCATCCGATTAATTTAATCCACACCACAGCCCTGTGTTGTAGGTGTTAACACCATCCACACCCCGGGGAAACGAAAATTCAGAGAGGTCAGTGTGCAACTGGGGCTCACACCCAGAGCCGCCTGGGTCCTGCCTCAGCACACAGATGAGCCCGTGTAGACACAGCAATGGTGAGCCTTTTGTACCTCTTTCTCACGTCACCGTCTTCCATCCTTCTGGCTTCCCAAGCAGTTGAGATAATGAGGAGCCATAAATGTAAAATGTGATTTATTGTAATGTATGGATATTTCGAAACATTCCCTGGAGAAAACGTGAAGTGCCCCGGGTTGGGGTGGGAAGGAGGAATCAAAGGGTTTGTTGGCCCAAGCAAGTGAGGAATCGCTGGATGCTGTGGGGGCCAAGAGGGGACTTCCCTGGGATTTCCTTAGCGTCTCCACTCTTCTGGGCCCCTAGAGACACCCTGCAGGAGGGGCACTGGGCCTTGTCTGCCTACAGCGATGGTCCTTCCCCGGGTCCTGCAGGGCGGAGGTCCTGCGCCCTCAAGGCTGAGGAGTCACACGTTCCTCCCCGCCCCTTACCACAGACCTTCCCATGGCTGCAGAATTACTGGGCATCTGAGCACTTAAGAAATGTTCTGGACGAAGAGCACTTGTAATTTGTGTCTTGCAGTAAATGCTTTTTCAGTGAGTCTCGGTAGAGGTGTAATGTCCTGTTTGTGACGAACGTGTCCTTTCTTGCAGGTAGATGTGTCACCGCTCAGCTCTCGTGCGAAGCCCTCACACAGGACAGATGCTAGGCCGTGCTCACGGGTCTACACGCGTGCTGCGCATTATAGCTGAGGGAGGAAGGGAGCCCCTCCAGGCCCAGCAGCACCTCCCTTGGTATTCTCTACCTGTCCCTTTGGTGATGAGGAGCCGGAGAGAGGGCGACATGGGTGCCAGAACGGAGATACCCCAAAGCTGGTTGAATCCGCATCTAGCTCAGCTAGGGGACGTCAGGCTTCCCAGCGGCAAGGGCGCTGTGCACACGCCTTCACACACTCAGCTCCTTTGCCTTCTGTCCCCCAACAAAGTTCACCAAGTCCAGTCCTTCCTAGGTCCTGCCAGGTGGAAAGGGGAGAATCCAAAGAAGTCTCTTCATCTGGGAAATGGGAAGATCACTACCTGTCCCACCTAGTTCTCAGAATTTTTTCTGAAGGTCAAGGTGACAACGAGGGTGATAGAATTTTTACACTGCAACCCAAATAGCAGACTCAGATCGAGTGTAAGCTCCATGAAGACGGGCACATTGTTTTGTCTGCTGAAATATTTTCAAGCCCTAGGAGAGAGTAAATGTGCAGTGAATATTTGATAAATCAAAGAACCCGTAAGTGTATGAGACCAATAATAGGGTAATAGAACTCGAAAAACCATGGAGTCCCATGACTGTTTTGGGTATCCTTGCAAAGGGACACTATACATTAGCTTACCAGGTAACGGAGCCTTTTCTGTTTTTCACAAAATAACATTTCTTTAAAGGGTATTAGTAGCATCTCAGTATTCGACAAGATATGAGAAAGATTCGTATAACTGTCGTGGCGGCATTCACAGTAATTACAGTAAAATATCCTTAACTCAGGGATACTCTTAACTCAAGCTCGGCAACCAGGCATCTGAAAAGCGGCCGAGGGCCCAGAGGAAACAGAAAGTCTTCAGTGGGCCAGCACGGATGTCCTAGGGCTCATGTGAGAGCTCAGTTGTCCTCCCTTTGAATCTGTTCACTCTTACTCTGCACGTAATCATAACACGCGTGGCGATTTATCTCCTCACGCCGGAAGTGAGCGCTCAGGGTAAGAGAGGAGGCAGAAAAAGCACTGAGAATAAAAAGTCACACACGCTAAAAATATCTAACGTAAGATCAGTTGATAGAGAAACTTCCCAACAAATTCTTACAGCCTGTTAAGTATTCACTTTTTAGTCTTTAAACAACTTGAAATTCTTTTTTTTTTTTTTTTGCATTTAATTGAACCGTACATCAACAAATGTTCATTGAGGGCCCACTATGTACCAGACATGGGGATTAGAAAAGTTAAGGAGCGCTGAGGTGGTCTTTCCTGATGGAGCTTAGATCCCTGCATGAGATGCTCTATAGTGACCGATGTCTCTGCCGGCAGGTCCAGCCCAGCTCCTTCTCCTCGCGGCGCCGGGACCATGAGCACCAGTAGTGAGCTTGGACTTGGGAGCCGGCTTCTATGAAGACACACATCTCTGACACACGAGCCGTCCACTGCATCCCCAGAAGCTGATGCCATGGAAGGTAGGAAGGAAGTGAGAAGACGAAGAGAATAACAGAAGTATGCCTGTTGTCTCTCTGTCTGTTCGGTTAGCCGAAAAGCAGGAAACTGTTGAGATTCTAATTCACTCTCTTTTCTGGTTCCTGAACCCACACGGTTGATTTTCTATCATTAGAATACACACCCGAGGGGCCTCCACATCTTTATTGCGTACTGTTATTGCTGAAAAGCAGCAAGGCCGTGGGGACACAAAGGCTCTGGGGTCAGAAAGACCTGATGCGTTTCTCACCCCTGCCTTTTAGACTGGATAAGTTACCTTATACTTCTTTAGGCCTTTGTTTTCTCAGCTGTAAAGTTGATGAAATGGCATCCGCTTGGTAGGGATCTCGTGCAGGTTTGCCCTATGTAAAGCCCTTCACCTTGTTACATATAGAGGCTGAGTGAACAGGAACATTTGGGTTATTGTGGCAACTCGAAATTCTTAGTGATAGCGCAGAATGACTAAGAAAAGCTTAAATAATGTATTGAATCTGCTTCCAAAAGACAAGGACGCAGATTTCTAGCCAAAGGCAACTGTAATGGCATGTATGTCGAAGGACAGCTGGTCCACTGAGGTGACAAAGAACATAGACCTTGGAGTCAGGCAAAGCCAGGTCCAAACCCAGGCCCTTCGTTCCCAGCTGTGAGTCACCAGACATGTGACCAAACATGGCGAAGTCTCAATTCCTTCACCTGTTTAAAAAAAAAATGGGGTTGATTGTGAAGATTGAAGATATGTAAAGATTAAAGATCTATGTTAAAAGATATGATGTTAATAAGATGCTTGGCACAGAATAGGAATGTAGTCATGAGCATTGCTAGTTTTAGCTGGAAAATTCAATTGTAATGAGTGTCCCAATCTCAGGCTCACCCACAGTATATTAATAATCAGAATGATAGCAATAATTAATAATCATATCAGTTATCACCTAGGGCATGATCAGAAAAGAAACTTCACAAAAACAAAATCAACCCTCGGTATTACGAGGACATTTTTTTCCTAAAAATTTTATAAGTCAAACATTGCCAGCAACAGATGCATTTGCTGGAGTTCATGCCATAAATAACCATAACCACTTAGAATTGTAGTTACATGGCTTCCTTGTAGCTCACAGTTACCAATCAGTAGGGGTTGCTAGGGCCAAACAGTTCCCAAATAAAGTGGCAACGAAGAAAAGAATCAGAGTAGATGTGTTTTATGGCGTAAGACCCTTTTCAAATTGAAGTGTGAAAAGAATCAATACGACCAGGTGCCTAACTATCCCCAGAGTCCAGGTAGAGCAATTACTGAAATAACAAAATGAATGCAGAGGAGAAAAAATAAAAAAGAGCCTTCCTACCAAGGTAATTCTGGAAAGGCAGAGCAGTACCTTGTAAACCTTCTGTTTCCATAGCTCCCCAGCAAACAAGGGCTTTGGACTCATGCAAAAACTGCATGATCTACAGCCAAAACTCTCAGCGTGAAGGTGACTTTTCTAGAAGGAAAGGTAACTTAATTGGGGTATTGAGTTTCTAGATAATTCCTTCTGTGCTAAACACATTTCATATTTTGTGGGTAAGAAATGGTTCTCTTTCAGCATCTATCTTGACTTCTAGATATCAAGGAAGGGGGATTGGTATTAAGTTTTCTTTTTCTTTCTTTCTTTCTTTCTTTCTTTCTTTCTTTCTTTCTTTCTTTCTTTCTCTCTCTCTCTCTCTCTCTTTCTTTCTTTCTTTCTTTCTTTCTTTCTTTCTTTCTTTCTTTCTTTCTTTAATGAGTTGAGGATTCCTTGATTCTGTGTGTAAAACAGATGAACAGAAGTTACTCTAGTTGGTGCTGGAGTCCCTTCTGTTCACTGCCATCTCCTTCACCTGAGGGACCTCGTGGAAAATCAGAGGAACCCTAACACTCAAGAGAAACCATCGGAAATTACTTTCTCTTCTCAGCCAGCTCTAATAATCTAGTTATTTTATTCTTACACTAAAAAACAATCCTCTCCAGTCAGAAATTTCCCGGGTTTGAGGACACGTTTAGAGGATCGGGACTGCTAGGGAAGTGTTTGAAGTTTCTAATAAGGGGAAGCCAGCTCCCAAAGTGCTAGAGACAGGGACATGAATGACATTTCTGATGACAGAGAGCACATCAAAACCAAATGGCCCTTGGGAAATCCAGAGGGATGAGAGCTGGTCCATAGTAGGGGCTACAAGCCATGTCCATCTGTAGTGTTCGCCCTTCAGACTCAAATAAGGCCCAAGGGGAAGAGACCTCAACTTGTTAATCCTGGAATATTCAGTCAGTAATGGAAGAGTCAGGTTAGGGATGCTCGAGAAGGTGGTAGGTCCATCCCACTGTGCCAGAGGTTTCTGTGCCGTTATCTTAAGATTTCCAAGGAGGAGCTTCTGTGAAACCCCTCGCTCACTATTATGGGATTTTATCACCTCCACGACTGAGAAACCCCATTTTGTCAGCTAACATAAACCTTTCATGGAAAAATCAGTGCCCGTTTTTGTCTAAGGGACAATCAGGAATTGCTGATGACTTCTCAACACCTTTGAGCTTTCTCAAGTCCCATATCTTGAGTTTATTTTTTCCGTGGTGTGGAAATTGCAAGTGACTTCAAGCTACAGACGTTGTGAATTAATTTCCTATGCCTGCCCCTGGGGTCCTGGGAGGAAATGGGTGCACCTGCCCCAAATCGAATGAATAATTCATATCGCATCTGGGTCTAAAAGGTGATAGGCAGCATAGAAATGCAGAAACAGCTGGAAACAAGATTAAGGACATCCTCCCCCCAAAAAAACACTAAGGCAGAAAGATAAACTTTAGGTGATTGCCCGGGTGCTTATTCTTCTGGGTTTTGTGATCTTGGGGGTTCTGGCACACGTATTCCTCTGAAAGCTCTGGCTGGGGAGCTCAGAGGGCAAGGAGGGCAAAAGAAGACAAGGCTCAGGGAATGGCTATGTTCTCCATATTAGGGGGAGATCACCCAGCGCTGGGGACTGTAACGTGTGCCTCTGGGCACTCAGACATCTACAGACAAGTGTGTCTTCCTGCAGCTGGGGAGATGGTGTTAATGAGAGGCAGGTATTTTAGTGTGGCCCTATGCGGGAGAGGACCCCAATCTGCTGTGTGACAGTTGTGTCACTATGGGAGATTGTTTTTGCAAAAGTGTCCTATCTACACTCCATCCCATGTGTTTTTCTTTCATGTGACGCTGGCACTGATCTTTGAGAAGTGGGGTTTATGTTTTCTTCCTTGAACCTGGATGGACATTTGTAATTGCTTTGGTCAATAGAATGTGGTAGATGTGGTGCTGTGCGACCTCCAAGGAAGGTCACAAAGGCACAGCTCCCACGAGGCTCTTTCTCCCTCTGGATGCTTGTTCATGGGATCCAGCCACCATGTTGTAAGGAAGCCCAGGCCACATGGAGAGGCCACACAAAAGCGCTCCAGCCAACAACCCCAGCAGACAGCCCAGATCGACCTCCAGACATGTGAGTGAGCTGGCCTGCAGAGGGATCCAGTCCCCAAACCTCAAGTCCTCAGGTGAGGCCACAGGACACTCTAGAGCAGGGACAAGCCATTTCTTCTACGCCTGGTATGAATTCCTGGCCCACAGAGATGGTGAGAGATAGTGATTATTGTTGTTCAAAGGCCCTACGATTTGGAACTCAGCCCCCTTGGGCAAATTATTTGCCTCTTTTTTGCTGCAATCTCTGTATTCTCTACAGAGTCTGCTCTCAGTGATTTTCAGGTAAAACAAATGAGATAACAGATCTACAGGGCCTTCTGTCTAGGGAGCTAATGCAACATGGGGGGCTGAGACAGCCGGGACAGGGGCTCATCCCCTTTGAGCATCTTTGCGTATCACCTGGGGCCAGCTGCACTTATGGCTGCACCAGTCACACGGCACCTGCTGTCACCCTGGATGCCCTTGTTTGCCCACCATTGGCTCTGCCCAGGCCTCCACCCCTGAGTTAGATGGGGAGCTCCTTGTGGGCCCAGCCTCAACACTCTGGGCACATAGAAGGCATGCAGCAAATACCAATAATCCTGTTCGTTTTTAAATTCAAGGTTGTTGCCGGTCCCACAGAGGTAATGTGTGTTGGGGGAGCAGGTGGGGTTAGAGAAGGAAGAGGTGGAATTCCCTTCCTCCTTTCTGTGCTGGTGATTGATTCTCTCTAGTCTTTCCAGACTCACCTGTAGGTCCCATCTCTTTGAAAACTCCGCAGACGTCCCTCTCTGTTCCTGTATGCTTCCAGAGCAGCCCATGTTTCCTTCTACTCATACCACCAGAATGTCTCCATTACCTGCCACTCCCCATTAGACCATGGGCAAGATCGAGTGCTTTATAGCCATATCACCAATTATCTGCCCAGTCTGTGGCACAGGGCAGGTGCTCAAAAAATACGGACAGATGAATAACACATGAATGAATGAACAAATGAATTTAAGACATCAGACTGTTCATTTGCTACTTGCTGGCACAGTGACATTGGTTAAGTCTGTTTATTATTTGGGGGGCTATTGTTCTCATTTTCAGAAGTGCAAAATGTTTCGACCCCTACCGAGGGCCAAATGAGATCGTGTATGTGAAAGTACTTGCAAAATGCACGGTGTTGTTCAAATAGGAGACTCATCATTTGTTTACTCTGTATAGAAGAGAAGGAAGGTTGGCAAGAAGGGGATGGGCAGATGGAGGTGGGTTGGCAAGGGATGGAAGAGCGTCACCATCACTGACAAAAGCAGTAACGAAAATCACCATATAGCAGCTTGCCCTGAGCACGAATTATATTCCAGGCACTCTTGGAATGTGCGGACCTTTCAACTGCTCAATAACTCCAGGAGCTAGGTACTGTCATTTGCGCCCCCAATTGGCAGCTGAGGACATTGAGGCACACACCGGTTGAGGAACTTTCCAACACTGCAGAACTGGTAAGGCACTGAGGTGGCATTTGAACCCAGGCCTTTTGGCCTTAGAATCTGCACTTTCGACCACAGCATTAAGCTGGTTCCTCATATTCACCTACACAGGAAGGAGGAACCCCCACCCTCCCCATCTGGAGACAGTAAGGAGATGTCTTGAGGGAGCTTGGTGACAAACTGGAAAGGACTTATCTAGGACATCTTCCTCCCTGGGTAGCCACTGGGCTGGGAATGCCGCCATTAGAGCCTTGACTTCTGTGGCCTGCCCTTCAGAGGACCTGCTAAGTCTTGATGTTCCCAGGGTGAGAGCTCACAGCTGTTTAGCAAGAATTAGCTCTCAGACTTTCTAGCTTCCTCCCTTTATGCCACCCCCACCTCTCAAGTCACTGGCTTCATTCCCTCCTCATCTCTCACACAGGCTCTTTCTTGTTCCTACATTTTTGTCAATCCATTCACTTTGTCGGGGATGCCCATCCCCCAATATTTGCTATTTTAAATCTCACCCTACCTAAGATACAGCTCAAAAAGTCACTTTTCTAAGAAGTTTCCTCATATTTCACCAGAGGGACCTCATTCCTCTCATATAAGGTTGTTAGAAGAACTACATTTTGTAGCAAATAGTAAATTACCCCCTGAAGCGAAAGAGTTGTCTTCTCAAGAGAGATCCTTCTTCCATGTGGCTCTTCCCTCGTCAAATCCAAACACACTTTCTTAGAATAAATAAGTTTACGGGTTGACTCCCAGAGCCTGTATAACCCCACTGATAACCTTTTCAGAATTAGGAGAGGATTCCATCCACCCGATAACTTTACCCTCACTTCTTTTAATCCCACATTAACCAAGGATGGCGTGTGAAGTAATTCTGGCTTTAGACAAACTTGCTTTAGACAACTACCCTCTTATAAAGACGTGTCTCTCTTAGCTTTTCAAAACACATCTGAATAGGGACATAGTAGTTATTAAATGTAGCGTCTCAGTGGTGAAGTGTTGAAAACAAAGTTCAGGTTGGACCACTGTGGAAACTGCTGTGTGACATAGCTGGTCTAAACTACAGCTGAACTCACAAGAGGTTATAGAAAGATAACCCTTGGGCAACCAAGAGAAAATTTCTGCTGCTTCCGGACTTGGAGGGCTTTTGTAGAAAGGGCGATTAGTCAGTCTAGAAAGTATCACAGTGAACTGGTGCTCACCAGCGCAATGGAGGACAGCAGGAAGTCCAAAAATAATTCTCTGGTGCTCTGAGCTACGCATCGGGACCCGGTGGCCACAACCAATGAGTCAACAGACATTTCCTTCGCACCCGTGGTGCGTTCAGGGCCAGGCTGAACGCTGAGAACCTGTTTGACATCCCAGTGTGCTCAGAGCACAGCTGTGGGAGCCTATGTGCCATCCAGGCCACGGGGAGCGAGACCCAGGAGGGTGTGGAGCAGTGGAAAAAACCAGGCTGGAATGACAGGGGAGCCACATGTAATCCAGAAACAGGAAAATCCTCTCCTGAGGAACTGCGAGGCCAGGGCATAGGCGGCATAGGCGCAGACCAGGCCAAGCCAGTCAAGACCTGCCCTGCGCCGTGGGGAGGGTGGGTCATGGCGAGCACAGCGCAAGCCCTCGGTTCTGCTCTCATTTCTCCTGCTCGAGGGCAGCACCGCAACCTCCCACACGGGCTGAAAAGCGGGGCTGGACGGGCCCCCGTGGGTTCTCCTTCATTCCCCGTCCGGCTGGACAGATGATCAAGGGGAGATGCTGAAGGAACCGTCCCCATGGTTTGTGACACGGTCCACATGGACCCTTCCCCAGTGGAGGTGGAGAGTGGCTGGCCCAGGGTCCCGGGGGCCTGCTTTGTGGTGCTTCCCCGGCTCCCTAAGTTTCCCACAGGTGTGCCTGTGCTTGGGGAACCCGCCCTGGAGCTCAGGCTAATGCTGGTGGTGCCTGAACAGCCGGCCTTCCCTCTCTGCCTAAACTGGTGGTTTCAACTCTGACGACACATTAGAATATCCTGGGGAGATTTAAGAATAGACGGGTGCCTGGGCCCCCTGCAGATCAAATGAACCTGACCCCCTGGGGTACGGCCTGGCCAGGAGCATGTCTGGAAGCTCTCTGGGCAATTCTAATATGCAGCCAGGCTTGAGGACTGATTATTAAGGGCACTCTTTGGGCTAATTAATCTCTTACAGTCTGGCTTTGAACAGTGCCCCCCGAATCCCTATTCAAAATCCCGCTGGAGGCCGACCCTCGTGTCAGGAGCCCAGGGTCACAGCCCCCCCTGCTGCTGGGTGGGAGCACTGCCGCACACAGATTTTCCGCCCCTCGCAGATCTGGGCGTCCCTGGGCTGCCAGGGGATCCCCTCCCCAGGCCAGGAGCTAATTTCGGTGGGCTTCCTGCCCTGTTTAGGTGCTGCTTCCTCGACATTCCCACCAGTCCTCATCTCAGTCCTGTGAAGAGTCGCCCCACGGAACACATGAGAAAACTGAGGCCCAGAGAGAGAAGGAGGTCGGGGGTTGCTTTCTTCTCCGTTTCGCCTCAGAGCCCTGAGCCTAGGTGTCCCGAGTGTATCCTCCGCTGGAACATTTCCTGCTCCCCAGGTCTCCTCCGAGATGGTGCTCATCCTGATTCAGAGAGCCCCACCCTGGCGGGCAGCCCTCCCCATGGCCGGCTCCTTCCACGCACACCCAGACACATGTATCAGTTGGCATCCTTGATCCTCTGCGCCCGCTGGCTGAGAAGCTGCTGTCCCCTGGCATCACCCGGGGTCTATAGGATATAACAGGCACCTAAGGTCCCAGCCTTCTCCTGGTCCAGGGAGAACAAACACCGTAGAAGAAGGAGCCTCTTCCTACTGCAGTTAAAACCTCAACTTGACAGGACATGAAACCATGGCAGCTCAAAAGCCCAGAAGGTGTTCTGATGAACTCCCCATCAGGCTCACACAGGCAGCATCCCTGTATGAGGGCTCTGACTGTTCCATTTGAACCGTGGAGTGAAATCTTACAGTCATGGTAATCATTCACTCATTTTACTGACAATGCAAATCAAGAGAGGAATGCTCCAGAATTCGAAACTACCACTTTCTTGCTCTGTGGCCCTGATATGTCACAGTTGGAGCCTCTGTTTCCTGATCTGTAAAATGGGATCATAATGGCCTTTTCCTCACTAAACTTCTGTGAGGCCTTAACGAGGTAACAGAGTACATTTTGTGCAGTGCGTGGCATGCCGTAGACACATAATAAATGTTGCTTGTTATATTCTCGCACCTCTTGCCTGTAACCCTTCCCCCCCGCCCCCATCTTCATCCCACCAATAACAAAGCTGTTACTTAAACCAAACTCAAAAGCTTTGCCTCCTCTCAGAATGTTGTGGAATTAGTTGGGCCTCTGAACAATTTCTGCACCAGGAGCCCACATGTCCCTGGCTGGATCCTACCACTGACTCTCTCTCCACAGACTCAGCCACCATGTCTTCCACACTCCAGGCTGCGGCTGGGCCCATCTTGCAATGTGGATCTTATTTGTGGCTCTGTGACTGAAAACCCTTTTGTGCTGCCTTTACACCTTCGGGGTGAAGCCCAAGCTGCCAGGCCACCATGCTTGTTGTCTCCACAGGACTTGGTCCTTGCTGCCCTAGCCGGCGCCCTCCATCCCCACCACGGCCGACAGGCTTCTCAGCTTTTAGGGACAGTTCTCCCTCTTCTCCAAAAGGCACACACCGGAAGCCCACCACCAGCCCACCGTGGACCTACACCACACAGCGTCATCTTTATTTGGTGAGTCAGCTCCACAGATCTCTTCTTGGAAGCCTTTCCTCACATACCACACCCCCAGCCAACAGACCACATCCTGCATTTGTATCTTTCAATAGACTTTGATCACCGCCACGGCGTCTGAACGATTAGTTGATTAGTTCCCCTACTTACTTCTTATACATCTGCCGCCATCTTGACAAGGGAGACAACTGAATGAAAAAGAAAAAAACCAAAATCCAACCAACCAACAAACAAAAAAACCAGTTCACCTTTATTGTTTGCCAGTGCCAGTCACCATTCAAGGCACTTCGGTACCTATTATTAACCCACTTAATCCTCATGACGCAGTGAAGAAGTTTCTGTTATTATCCCATTTTACAGATGTGGAAACCAAGGCACAAAGATGTTAATAACGATTCTAAGATCAACCAATCAGTAGGTAGTTTATGCTCAGAGTTTAGCACAGTGCTGATCTATAACAGGTGCTCGGTAAGTTCTGTGGGGCTGAAACATATTGTTTGTGGTTGAATTACCCCAGATTCAGTTGGGTTAGAGGCCAGCCTCGTCCGCCCTCGTTAAGGCTTTTCACCTGTGGGTCATTAGCTTGTATTCCAGGCTGAGGCCACATGGTGTGGGACTCACGCGGGTGCCCCACTGGCACGCATCCCCCCTCCAGCTTCTTGGTTAGTTGTTCTGTGAATTCATAGCACACAAATATTTTATGACTGCATTTATTCTTCATAACAATATGAATGAGCAACTGAATAAAAGCCGAATCCCTTGTGAAGCCAGAGGAAGAGTGATTAAATTATAATCATCCTGGATTAATTAATCTATAATATTTGCTCTTTATATGAAAGAAGAAAATCAGCCTTCAACATAAAGGTTATGTACTCCTGAGGTCTGTGTCTTAATAAAGGAAAGGCTTGGGGACAAAACTTGACAAGCCCCCAAGATACGACATGTTGTAAATGTAGACAGAAGGTTATTACTGATATAAAATATATTCAATGTAATTATCAGCCACAACAAATAATCAGAGCGACGATAATGAATAATTAACATTTTTATACTCCTATAGTAATGTGTCTAATAGATAAGTGCGCGACATTGAATTAATTTATCGTGCTATAGTGTTTTTAGTAATGAAAATTGCCTAATCAAAACATCTCTTCCACGGTATTGCCAGATATTGGCAGAAATCACCGATAAGGTTTATTTCTTTGTTTTCAGATCTCATTGTAGTAGAGATGCTGTGAAATATTTAGAAAAACCTAAGTCGAGAAATTGAAGGAAGAATAAACTCCAGGCAAGCTACAGAGCTCAGTTCGGGGGGAAATAAATTTAAAGACATCACTTTCGATCCTCGGCGTTAAGGGTTAAGAAGGGTGTAGGAAGCAGTTGTGCCTGCCTGAGAAAGAAAGGCTGTCCACAGGAGAAGGGGGTTGTGAGTCAGATTCACAAAGGTCTTGCATGGGTGTCCCTTTATTCCAACTGCCTCTTCCTCGGGTCTTCCTTTCTACAAAGCAGCGAAGGGAAAGATGACCTTCGTCAGCGATTTCACTGTGGAGTTCAAAGTCACGTCATTCCGCCCGCATGTTGGACTGTAATGATCTGTTTCTTACACCCGCCTTCCCCATCAAGCATGGCAAGGGCCATCTTCTGCTCATCTTTTTATCTTCAGGGCCTCACCCAATGCCTGGATCGTCAGTGAAATCATTGAGGAATAAATGAATTGCAAGCCTATCTATGTGGCCTGCCGGTGGGAGATATAAATGTTAATGGATCTAACATGGTCATAATCTCATCCCTTTAGAATCTATTACCTAAAGCAAGCCTGGGGGCCGAAGATATTGAGGAGCAGTACTATGTGAACAATGACCCAGTCCACTTCTGTTTAGGAGTCCCATGAAGCAGATGTCAACAAACAGAGGAGCCCCCTCTTCTGAGCGTGGAGGGAAGTGTTACCCGGCAGGGCATGACATCAGTTAAGACTTAGCGGAGAGACCAAATGGTGTCTTAGGCCTCTTCTTCCTGTTGTTCTTACCAAAGGTTTTCTATGGGAGCCTCTTTTCAAACTCTAGCGTGCACGCCAGTCACCTGCAGTTCTGGTTAAAATGCGGATTCTAATCCTGTGGATCCCGAGAGCGACCTGAGATTCCGCATTGCCCGTGGGCTCCCAACTGATGCCTCTTCTGCTGTGTGCTGATCCCACTTCGCGTTGCAAAGATCTGTAGGACCTCTCTGTCTCTGCTTCACTCGCTGTTCAGGTGCTTTTAGATATGTTAATGTCTGCAAGGTACATGCCTAAGGGGCAACCTGCTGGCCTCACTTTGCCAGGGTGTGGTTGTCTTTCTAAAGAAGCTACGAGGGAATGGTCTTTGTTCCCCCCCCCCCCACCCACCGTATCTGAAGAGTCCAACTGTGCGTACAGGACCTAAAGAGAAACAAAGAGCTGCGTAAGTGCTAAGCGTATACGCTAAGTGCCCATCTGTGGTGTGACTGTGTCTCGTTTTCCAATGTAGTGGAGTCGCACGGTGTGTGGTCTGTGACAACCAGAACACGCCTGCCTGTGTAGCTCACACATCCTCCTCACATTAGTATCTCTGCGTTATTTTCACGCCAAACACTGGAATTTTGTCCAAAGGGTGAAGGAGATAAAAAGAATGAAAGGAAAAGGAACATCCAAATCTATCACTGTAAGCACCATACTCAGAGCCAGTTCTAGGACCAGCCTCTTACCGGCCACTGAGGCAACTTAGGGAACTTAGGAATCTGACCAAAGTCATAGGTCTTAGATGTTGCAAAGCCGAGAATTAACCCCATGCTTCCACGAGGCCAAACTTCCTAGTTTGGACAAGTGCAGGAACTGTCCAGGCCCAGCGACTTGGTAGCAGGTGGCCTAAGGCACTATAAGACCAGGGAGCGTACAACAAACACGCAGCTTATAAGGGCTTACACTTTGATAAGCGACATAAAGCATACTCACAACCAGAGAAATCACTACGGCTCCGTGAATTCAGCCCAAATGAGGGGAGGGCCCCACATCAAACAGCCCGGAGAAAGAGGAATCATTGCAAATCAGGGTTGCCACCGATGGCTTCAGGAAGATAGTTAGGACCAAATTCAGCTCTAGGGACTGAAGTGATAGTTGGATTTCAATAGGGATGGAGCAAGAGGAGGGCCTGAGCAAAGGTGAACACAAATAGGGCTTCAGGGAGCAGTGAATGGAGCGATCTGGCCAGACCAGAGAATTCTGCGTGCGCTAGGAACATGGTTCCCAAATATGCCTCTTCACCAGACTCTCCTGCAGAATGAAATCAAAACGCTTCCAGCCTCCATTTTCCCCTAGATGGATGGCATCAGCCTCTCCCCAATAAATCCCTGCCAATGTAATTCTCGAGAAGCTGCCCACATGGGTGGGGGGTCGGCTTCTGGGAGCTCGCCGCCAGCCCAGGACTCTGTGAGGGTGCGACACATGTCCTCCGTCTCAGTGTTCTTGGCCTTAGTGAAGTGGCTGGCGTGGAGACGGGGCTCAGCCCAGCAGGAGAAACGGACCAGAGTAGCACCGGGAAGGAGCGAGAGATGAGGAGACTCTGCTTCCAGAATCTTCAGAGAAAGCTTAAACCCTGGGGCTCTTTGCTAGTGGAAGAAGAAACTTGGAATTGTCTTTCCACAGAATAACCCCATCTCAAGTGTGTGCGAGTTGTGGGTCTTTTGGCCAGGAACAAAAGTGGGCTGCGCCGAACCTGGCTGGACCCAAGACCTCTGTGTTGCCATGCGTGGGACTGAGCCGGGGCCTTGAGGTGAACTTACTGAAGCAGCCAGAGCTGGACTTAATGAAGAACACATGCTTTTCTCTGCTTTTATGCCGAAGGCAGCCCTGATCCCCTCTCAGCCTCCATGAGGACTCCTAATGCAATCTCTTTAATTCTCGTTTTCAGATTTCTTGAGGGGTCCAAAGAAATTTGAAAAGAGGAACCTCCATGTTTAGCCACTATTGATTTATTTTGGTTCCGGTTGGCAGATTTTTATATAAAAACAAAGAACAAAGTAATTCTCCAGGGCTGGCCTGAGCTGATTACATTAGAATCTCTTCTGCCCCGTAGAACCGCTGCGTGATTTCCATCTGAGCAGCGAGCCTGAGACCAAGAATGACGCAGACACACCAACAGAGGAAAAAGAAAACTTAAAGCAAATACCTGGATGTTTGGGAAGTACAATTCTGCCGTGGAAGGAGTGAGGCTAGCAAATGACTTTCACTGCTGAGTCAAAATCTCCAATCAATCGGCTGACCTATACTGGTTGAATGTATTACTCACCGATCGTCTGGATTTTCCCGGTATAGACACACAGCTTCAAAGATATGTCAGTTAGGAACTGGCTATTAGTGACTGCAATCTGGAAAACAATGGCTTAGATGATTGAAGCACAGATGAGATACCTGGAGGGAGGTCAGGCAAGGATGCTATAAAGGTTCCATGAAGCCATCAGGGACCCAGACTTCTCCTGCTTTCTGCTCTGTCATCATTCCCATCTGCCCTAGATAAGATAGCTGCTCGACCTTCACTATTGCTTCCAAGATCCAGGCAGAAGTAGAGAAGATAAGAGGTAGCTGGACACGTGCCAGCTGAGTCTGCTCTCTATTTAAGGAGATTGGCCCCAGAAGTTCCACCCAAAACTTCAGCTAATATCTCATTGACCTGAACTGTTCCCAGCACTGCAATTGCCATAATCAATATAGCAACCATGTCTGTCAACCTAAAAGTTTCCCGTATGCCCATGCCAGCCAATCTCCACTTCTAGCCCTACCTCCAGCACCCACTGGTCCCTGCACTTTCTGAAGGGGTCAAACCATCACTCAGTTTTCAGAAAGGCCAAGTCAGACTTCAAAAATGGGGGACGGTGATTCTAGAAACCACAGTAAAATGCATGTATGGTTCTGGATATTATTGGGTCTTTGCCATTGGCAGGACATAGGTGGCTAAAGCTATGGGATCTGATGTGATAAGACAGAAGAATGGAGAAAGGAGCAAAAGAGATAAAGAGGTGAGAGTCAAGAGGAGGAGAGAAAAGGAAGAGGGAGTACTCATCAGACAGATGAGAGAGACTGGTCCAACAGAGCTTCACTGAGGAGATGCGACATGTAAAATTCTAAAAACTGTGACCCCAGTTTCCAGGTGCAATGGAGGAAAAGGGAAGCAGAGGGAAGCACAGTGTGTGGCAGCTTGAGAGAGTATGAACTGCAATTAGTTCCAGCAGGAGGGACCATAAAAAAGGTAGCCAAGTGAGTGAGGATCACATGTGACATTTTAAGCACCGTACGCCAGGGAAAGTCATTAAAAGATTCCAAGGATGGGGAATCATATGATCACATTTGCATTTTAGAATGGAAAGCCTGGCTGAAATCTGTAGGTAAGATTGAAGAATAGCAAAATTAAGGAGTTAGAAGCTGGTACAATGAATGATCCAGGGGAGAAGTCCCATGGGTTGATACGGAGATAGAGTGGGAAGAGGGAGGAAGGGACTCTAGTGAAGATGGTAAGGAGGTGGAATAGGCAGGTTAGGTAGATTAAGCAAGGTCACATAGCAAAGAAGAGGCAGACTGGAAGTTTAAACCTGGTCGTGTGATCTTGAACAAGTTGTATAATCTTGGGCCTTAATCTCTTCATTTGTAAAATAAGGTTAATAACAGTACCTGTTGTTGAGATAGCTGTCTGTGGGGCTTGAGTTTCTGCACATCTTGTGAGCAATGCACTGATTGCTTTTTGTTTTGGACTATTTTTTCAAGGATGTTTATATAGCCTTGGAAGATAGAGATCACGTTTCCCTCCAGAGTGTAGGGTAGGTTTGTTTACTGTCTATTATAAAAGATTCAGGTCCCCTAAGCTCAGGGTTCATCTCCTGCAACTCAACCCACTGTGGGTACAGGTGCCATCTGGCCCTCTTTGTAGCACTCTGGGGGAATTGTCACAAAAATGCTGATATTCTGGCTACTTCTGTTGCTGTGAGTAACATTGTTCTTTGTCTTTAAGCCAGGAATCTTCTGCCAGCATCCAATAAATGGTGGCAGGCTAACTTATTAGCTTGAAAGCAGGGTTAAGTCTCACTCAGACACTTCACGGTTCCTATCACCTATGTCACAATGATTGTTGTGATTAATTGGGTTCATACTTGTAGGGCCTTTAACCAGTGGCTTATGGTAAGCACTCAGTAAGTATCTCGTGACCCTGAGGCAGCAAGCATAGTGTCTTTCGAGTATGCCTCCTGAAGTCTGACTGCCTGGGTTCAAAGCTGACTCTGCCACTTACGAGACATAAGAATTTGGGACTGTTACTTCACCTCTGTGTCTCAGTTTCTTCTTCTTTCAAATATATGTAATAATAATCATGATAACTACTTCACAGAGTTATTACGAGGTTTTAATGAGATAATGCACATATAATGCTTTGACACTATCCAGTATATAGTGAGCTTTTAATAAAGTATAGCTATTATTATTATGTGATTATTTTTGCAGGAGACAAATCATTATCTATAGAAATAGAATCATTGATTGACCATATTTCAAGAAATTGTTAACTGGCATTGACTCTTTGTGGATATCATTTAATTGCAACCTTAGGATGATGGTGATCATGATGGGGATGATGATGGTGATGATGATGATGATGATGGTGATGGTGATGGTGATGATGGTGATGGTGA
This sequence comes from Ursus arctos, assembly GCF_023065955.2. Lineage (NCBI taxonomy): Eukaryota > Metazoa > Chordata > Mammalia > Carnivora > Ursidae > Ursus > Ursus arctos. Next base: position 12,957,647 of record NW_026622763.1, on the reverse strand, counting down.
TGGTGATGATGGTGATGGTGATGATGATGGTGATGATGATGGTGATGATGATGATGGTGATGATGATGATGATGATGATGGTGATGGTGATGATGGTGATGGTGATGGTGATGATGGTGATGGTGATGATGATGGTGATGATGGTGATGATGATGATGATGGTGATGATGATGGTGAGGATGATGGTGAGGATGATGATGATGATGGTGATGGTGATGGTGATGATGGTGATGATGATGGTGATGATGATGATGATGGTGATGATGATGATGATGATGATCACTAACAAATACTGGGCATTTTTATATGCTGGGCACTATGCTATTACCTTTATATGCTTTATTTCAATCCACAAAGTCATTCTATGTGATATTATTATTTTTCTGTTATTTTACTAATGAGAAAACTTAAACCACTTGCGTAAGGAAATGGTTGGAGTACTGACTCACACCAAGAATATCTGATTCCGGATCCTACGAGGAGATAAAACATTATCTCAAACTATAACTCACCCCATGGCAGCAATGTGGTGGCTTGTATTCCAATTTCATCTCAAGAAACTCATAGTAGACCTCTGCGGTAGTCACACCTGGACCACTTACTTTAACATCACCAACTTTCTTGACACCTCAGCAACCACTGTCCAGGAGCCGAGATTACTTAGGAACTTATACCCCTTCTCCATGTGACAAGGCAGCAGCCAACTGTGCCAGCTAGAGTACTTTCAGCTGCACACAACTAAAACCTCTAAATCCAGGGTTTAAACGATGATGAACATTTATTATCCCATTAGATTAGTTCATTCAGCAGCACAGTAATCACTCGTGGACCTAAGTTCTTTGCATCTGTCTGTTCTATCACCATTACACTTTTTTGGTCCCAGTAGATGTCATCTCCCCATGACACATTGGCCTGAATTATCTCTCTTCCTCATGCTCAAACCAATCAGTGGCAAGGAATGGGATGTTCTAAAGACTATTTTAGACCAATCAGCATTCACACCCAGAGGGTGGGGTCTACTTTCCCTGAACCACATGGCTACATAGATAAACATGCATCCTGGAAACAAATAGGACACCAGTTGGAAGGATTCAATGTTGGTTAGGCAGCCAATAAATGTTTTCTATAGCTAACTGGAAAAAAAAAGTGCTGGTTCGTTAAGTTTCTACAGCCCATATAGAGTTCTTATCTCTCTGCCCAACATTTGATTGGCATAGCTACCATTTTCCAGATTAAGTGAGCATATAAATAAGGAAGAGAGAGAAATGTACCTTCTGTGTTATCTGCCAAGCTACCATCCAGAGTTTTGTCTGGGGGATCCCCTTCAATTACTGGGCCCTTCCAGACACGTCCTAATCATTTTGACTCCTAGTGAGAATGGATTAGACTCAAGCTTGGAGCACAGCTACCTACATATTCCCGGGGAAACTGAGGCTCAGACACGTATCGTGTAACTTGCACAACAATAAAAAGTGGTAACCTGAGATTCAAACCTACATATTGGGTTGTGTATCCCAATCTTTTTTGCTACTTGGGGGGAAAAAAAGAGGTGGAAAGGACCTAACATTTTGTTTCCCGTCACTGGCTTAATGAGCGTATGTAAAGCCCCATAGGGGCATAGGGGGCACACAGAAAAAGAAAGAAGAGTCCAGAAGGCTCACTGAGAGGCGCAAAGGTGCACAGTAGGCAAAGCTAGGATGAGAGCTGGACTGGGACTCAGAAGGGAAGATGGTGAATATTCACTCCTAAGCAACACTGCACTGTGAACAGTTTTGTCTTTTTTTTTGTTTGTTTGTTTGTTAAAATCATCTGCTTGTATATCTAAAAGAGGAAGTTAAAAAAAAAACAGCTCAGTCTCCCAATAATGCTTTTTTTTTTTTTAAAGAAAAGCATTTGGAACTCTGCCTGCAGCAATTAAATATTCCCAGCTGCCCAAGTTCATCTTCTGTTAACTTTATCGAATAAGTGGAGACCCAGCTTAGTGAAGTCTTTGCCTTTTTATTAAGCCACCTCCTCAGCCTCTGTCTTAGATGATTTGAAAAAGTGGTTTAGGGTCTCCCTCCTTCAGATTTTCCCCATTTTTCTGGTCAGACGTCTCTCTGGAAGCACTCCCAGGCTGAGAAAAGGTGAAAAGCAAATACTGAACAAAATTTTAAATCCACTAAGAGTTTATCATTTGTTCCAAATATAAAAAAGAATTTCTAGATAAAAAAATGTCTGTTTTACAAAGTCAAGAATAGCTGCATAAACCCAGAAGAAATTACAAAGCAGTATTCTCTTCTTGATCAAGATACACAGTGGTTTGACCTAAGATTTCCATTATGCATAGCCCATCAAATGCCTGTATTTGATTTAAATTTTTTTTTATTTGAGTATAGCTGACACACAATGTTACATTAGCTTTGGATGTAGAACATGGTGAGTCAACATCCCCATACCCGATTCTGTGCTCGCCACAAGTGTAGCTGCCCTCTGTCACTATGTGATGCTATTACAATCCCACTGACTATATTCCCTATGCGTGCCCTTTATTCTTGTGGTTCATTCTTTGCATAACTGGACACCTGTATCTCCCACTCCCCTTCATCCATTTTGACCACCCCCCCTCCCCTCTGGGAACCATCAGTTTGCTCTCCGTATTTATAGATCTGGTTCTGCTTTTTGTTTGTTTTTGATGTGTTTCATTGCCTGTATTTGATTTTCATCTTTAAGTAAAATCTCAAGTTATATGGACAGGCTATTGACAATTTCAGAGTCTAAGTCAATAGCATTCATTATCACGAAAAGGATTATTATTACCCTTTACATTTGGGAAGCACTGTTCATATGCATTTATCCAATAGGAAGAGTCCATTGATCACTGATATAAATATTATACATTGTGTCTGATGGCAAGCCAGGGGCAGACTTCAAATAACTGGGCTATCAGATACTGACCTTGGTACCCACAGCAGAAGCAGATGAATCATGATAAGTAAATTGTCTCTCTAATCCAAAGTGAATGACACTTGAATTTCCTGAACAGCTTAAGTCGAATGTCAAAGATGAGCCGTCCTCAGGAAGTAGAGTGAACACTAGGAAATTACTCAGGCCAAAGAGAAGAGTCTATAATGTTTAGATTAGGAATGGAGCAAGAAAGAAAGGGTCTGGAGGGCGAAGGAAGAGCCCTTTTCTAAGCCACTCTAGGGAGTGAGACACAGCTGGTGTGGAGAGACTCCATTGCCATCACGCCATCCACCATCCTTCATCTTTATTTTGGGTGAGTTCAGAACCTGGAGATGTGGGTTGACTACCCGTGGTCCCCCAGGTAGTTAGGCTGAACCAAGTTTCCTGAATTCCAGTCAGCTGTTCTCAAATCTCAACTTATCTTCGCTTACCAAGATCTCCTAATAATTCCCTCTGCTCAGGAAATCCACACAGACTGGGTGGGTCTTGAAAAAGATACATCATGGAACAGAGAATTTCCAAGTTGGAAGAAATGTCAGTGATCATCCAGCCCCTTCATTTAAAAATGGGAGTTGGAGGCCTATAAAGGATTTGTGAGTTGTCCACCATCACGTCTTTTCCAGCCCTTTCTCTGGAGAAGTGACATGGAAGGGAAAGAAAGAAGAAAGGACGGCCGGCATCTTTCAACCCAGTGGTCACCTCTGCTTCCTCTCTCCCTGTTGCCTCAGCTTCTCGTTCTCTCCATCTCTCCTCTCATGATGAAAATCAAAATAGATGGAGAAGCCTGGGAGCTTTCCACTTATTCCACTCCCTCTGCCCACCTTCTCAACCCAGACACCAACTGCCAAATACCCCCTTACTCTCCTCAACTGCCACCTCTTCTCCACTCTGCTCCTTCCTTCGCATTCCTTACTTCTCACCTACAGCATTTCTATAACAACCTCGTCACATCTCCAAGTTTTCCATCTCCGATCCACTTTCCACATCTCCTATGGGTGCCTCTGACTATAGCACTTTCCAGATGAAAATCCTTTATGGCTTAATTATTTTCAAAATAATATTCAAACTTGCTGTACAATTATACAAGATCCTTCCTGATCTGACTCCTGCCTTCTCCAGCTACACCTTCATTACCCATTCATTCACTGAATACTGATATATGGAGCCTGGAATGTGTGCCAGGCAATCTAAGCACTGAATGCGCATGCACGCTCTTAGCCATACATTGCCCTTTACGCTTCTACTCTTGCCATATGGAATGGCTTAAAGTTCCTCAAGGTGGCAAGTTTTCTCAAACTCTGTTGACCTGCTGCGACTCTGACCCTATTTCTCCTTTCTCACTCCTACTTATACTTCTTTTTGCTCTGTTTTATAATTTTGTCCTTGGCTTGGATATATTCTCCTCCAAGAATCATTCTCTGACCTTCTATGCTGGATGAATGACTGACATTTTTCCATAGTTCCCAGAGCTTTTCATACATTATAGAAATTGTTGGCTTGTCTGCATCCTCCATTAGCTGTAAGTTTGTAGAACGCAAAGGTTATTTTTCTATCTCTGTACCCCTAGCACATGACCCATTGTATAACAGCATATAGGCATTCAATAATTTTTGTTGAATGAGTGAATAGATGAATGCAGTCTTACCTCCCCAACAGATGGCTGTTAGTCCTTCTCAGCCTTGTCTGTGGGACTCAACTGCTTGGCTATACAATTTTAGCTCTAGAGGATGTGAGGGAGAGTTTATAGACCCAGAAAAAGAAAAAAAAGGCTAAGGATTTTAGTACAAACCAAAAGAAGGTTGAAAGGACCAAAACAACTATTCTGACACTGTTTTCTGTGTAACCTTGGGCAAATCACCTCCTCCTTTTTCATTTTCTTCATCTGTAAGTGGTGATAAGAAGGACTGAGATTTACCCTAAAGTCATATACATCATTTGACAGCATAATTAACAAGTGCATCAGTATTGACTTCTAGAAAGCTAACCAGAGAAAACCTTTAGACAAAAAAAAATGAATTCCAGTAGCAGAGGTCTGATAAAGCAATGAAGCCCAAGTGTGTGTGTGTGTGTGTGTGTGTGTGTGTGTGTGTGTATGCTCACACAAGCCTAGGAACTGAAGTGGTATAATGAAAGGGAGTGAATCTTCATTTTCCGCATGTCTTACAGTAAAAAGAGAATATTTGCTCTACCTTGTGACCTTATGGAAGTTACTCAGCTTCTCTGTAGATTAATTTCCCCATGTTTAAATCCAAAGAATATTGACTTAGAAAATTTGAGGAATATCAAGAAATAGAACAGAATAGTTGCACCATATGTAAGAATTGTTGTGGTTCTTAAAAATTAAATTTGCGGGGCGCCTGGGTGGCGCAGTCGTTAGGCATCTGCCTTCAGCTCAGGGCATGATCCCAGCGTTCTGGGATCGAGCCCCACATCAGGCTTCTCTGCTAGGAGCCTGCTTCTTCCTCTCCCACTCCCCCTGCTTGTGTTCCCTCTCTCGCTGTCTATAATGAATAAAAAATCTTAAAAAAATTAAATTTGCTCTTTTCCTTGAAGGAGGTGAACTATTTTAAAGAACAAAGAGAAACAAAAAAGACAAGACCTCTCAAAATCTGTTGGACCTAATGAACAAATTCAGCAAGTTTCAGGATAGAGGATCGATATTCAAAATGGAATTGTTTTTCACTACAGGAACAATAAGGAAACAAAAAATAAAATTAAGAAAACAATGCCATTTGTAATACCATAAAAAAGAATAAAATACTTAGGAATACATTTGAGAAAAGGAGTACAAAACTTGTACTCTGGAAACTCCAAAACATTGATGAGAGAAATTATAGAAAATGTAAGTAAATGGAAAGACATCCCATGTTCATGAATCAGAAGACTCAGTATGGTTGAAATGACAGTAATCCTCCAGCTGATCTATAGAGTCAAGGCAATCTCTATCAAAATTTAAGCTGACTCCTTTACATGAATTAACAAGCTAAACCTAAAATTCATATAGAAATTCAAGGGACCCAGAAGAGCCAAAGCAATAATGAAAAAGAAGAAAAGAGTCAAAGGACTCACACTTCCCAAATTTAAAACATACTACAAAGCTACAGTAATCAAGACAGAGTGGTACTAACCTGAAATTAGGCATATAGACTGGTGCAATAGAATTGAGATACAAATAAACCTTTACACTTAGAATTGATTTTCAAAGGTGTCAGGACAGTTTAATTGGGAAAGAACAGTCTTTTCAACAAATGATAGTAGGACATTAGCACATTCACATGCAAAGGAATGAAACTGGAGTGCAACCTTAGACCACATACAAAAACCAACTCGAAATGAATCAGAGATCTAAATGAAAGAGCTAAAACTATACAGTTCTGATAAGAGCATAGGCTTACATTTTCATGACCTTCATGACCTTGGATTAGGTAAAAACACGAGTGACAGCAACAAAAACATTAACTGGACATATAAAAATGACAAGCTTCTGTGTTTAAAATGACACCTTAAATAAAGAGAAAAGACAACTTGCAGAACGGAGAAAAAATTGTTCATTCATATATCTGGTAAAAGGCTTATATATAGAATATATAAAGAACTATTATAATTCAATAATTAAAAGATAAATATACCAATAAAAATGGGCAAAGGATCTGAATAGATATTTCTCCAAGGAAGATATGCAAATGGCACGTGAAAAGATATGCATGGTTAGCTATCAGGAAAATGCAAATCAAAACCACAAAGAGATACTCGTTTAAGATGGCTATCACCAAAGATAGATAATACCAAGTATGACAAGGATGTGGAGAGCCTGGAACCCTCATACACTGCATACATCGCTGAATGTTAGATGGTGCAACTGCTTTGGCAAATAGGCTGGCATCTCCTCAAATGGTTAAACATAGTTACCATGTGATTCAACAATTCTCCCTTAAGCATATACGTAAGAGAAAGGAAAGTATATGTCCACACAAAAACTTGTCCATGAAAGTTCATAGCAGCGTTATTCATAATGCAGACAAAAAGTGAAAACATCCCAAATGTGTATCAGCTCACTAAAGGATAGATAGCATTGTAGTGTATCCATAAATAGATTATTATTAATCCATACAAAGGGATGAAGTACTGTTTCATGCTACGACATGGGTGAAACCTTGAAAATACGTTAAGTGAAAGAAACCCGTCATAAAGGACTACCTATTGTATGACTCCCTTTATATCAAATGTCCGGGATGAACAAATCTATAGATTAATAGTTGCCTAGAGATGAGAGGGAGAGAGGGACTGGGGAGTGATGGCTAAGAGGTGTGGGGTTTCTTTTTGGAGTAATGAAAATATTTTAGTGACGTGATGGGATACACAACTCTGTGAATGTGCTAGAAACCACTGGATTTTACACTTTAAATGGATGAATTACATGGCATGTGAACTATATTTCAATAAAACTGGCAGAAACAAATGAAAAAGCTACAGCCCTACCACTTAAGATTGTCTATCACCCAGAAGATCTTCTCTCTTCAGAGCCCCCGTATCCTGTGCTCTATGCCAGTCAGCCAAGGGTTTAATTACGCAATGCATATGCACAGACACACTCACACAGACACATAAACATGCTCACCTATATACACAACCGCACGCGTGCGCGCGCGCACACACACACACGCAGTCACATGGACTCATACCCAAACACACACATGCACGCACACAGACTCACACAAGCACACACTCACATACTCATCAGCCCTTCTGGCACAAGACCCACCCTGGCTTTTTGGTTGGGGCAATAGCCAGGGACTCATATAAATCAGTACCAAAGCGATGGTTTTCATTCCTTTTCCCTCGAGCCAGAGGAAGGGAGCGGAGGAAGGAAGAACGAACGTCTCACTTTGAACTTCTCACTGCGAGTGTGGGACTCTGATCTCACTTCAGCCGCCTCCAAGCACAGGTCCCAGGAGTGAAAGAAATAATGAAGTCTGGTCGGACCAGCTGATGCTGCCGCCTTCCCTGTGTCTCTGAGAGGCAGCGGCCTCGGTGGTGTGATGGAGAAAGAGCCAGACAGGACGGTGCCCGCAGATCTCCACCCTGCCCCCTATTCCGGGCATAAGGCTAGTACTGGGAACTCAACTTACGCAGCACACATCGCTTTCAAGCTGCTGTGAGTCAGGTGCTCGACTTGCCAGAGTCAGTGTCATCACTGGTGACCCCTGCGTCGGGAGGTAGACTTGCTGGATTCAGCAAAGGGTCCTGCCCTAATTAGCAATCTTTGATCTGCAGGAAGAAATTTACCATTGACTTTTGGAACGTTCTTTGCTCTTAGAAAAAAGTCTAGGGAAGCCTCTTGGTTTCTTTTCCTGGATAGGAACTAGGAATCATGTAGCCCTGGGAGCCCTGTTGCCCCCGCGAGGGGAACCAGGCTCAGGGTATTCCTAGAAATGGTCAGAGGCACAGGATGAAGTTCAGTCCTTGGGGACAGCCTCCAGATCAATCGGTCCCGGAACTATTTCTCAACTTCCCGTTATGCGCAGTGTTAAACCCATCTGTAGTTGAGGCTATGCGGATTGAGATTTTTGACGCTTGAGGTTGAAAGCATCCTGACTGTTGAAGAGACTTCCAGAGGGTGTGTGTCGCAGCTTGGAGGGAACAGGGACAGCAGTTGACACGTGTGTGGAGAGCTGTGGGGAGGGGGCTCCCCCATTTGCCTGCGTATCTGTGAGCAGACATCATATGTGATGAGTATGAGGACGTACTTGGATGACTGAGTTCGCTTGCTCATTCCCTCATTCATGCAACCAGCCCATGTTAAGCCACCGCTACGCTCAACAAATCCCCTAACATGAGGGGAGGGGTGTAAGTGTGCGAGGACGAATGTATGTGCACATGTGCCTGTTTCCTTCCAGAGGATTATTGGATTTGCTGGCTGAAGTCCCTCCTGGCTGAAGTCAGTGGCTCCATAAAGAGGAGTCCTTAGCTGCACTTCCTTCCCACGTCTCATCGCTAATTCTGTGCAGACCAGACTGGCGAAGACTCCTGTGACGGGCGGACGGTCAGTGCCAAGTGGCGTACAAATGATAGGCTCTGGCATTCATGATCTTTGCACCAGGAAACAAGGCCCTGGACCCCAGAGGGGGCGGTACACAAGGCACCTCCAAAGGAGGTTCATCTCCTATAATTGATTTCTTCTGGCAGTTCTGACCTCCTAATAGTGCCCCTGCCTAGGCGGGAGCTATTATAATTAGTCTCTGGTCCCCGAGACACCAGCCACACGCTGACTCATAGAGACTGGCATTCTGGGTGTAGAAGCTTGTCGTAGGTAATTCACAAAGCAAATGATTCACTTTACAGAACAGTGCTATGTTTTGATCCACCCCAAGCCCTTTTGCAAAAGCTAAAGTCTTGGTGTGATTTAATATTCAGATTGTTAATATCACACAGTGCTAATACGTTAAATTAAAAAAAAAATTGTAGTATCCTCTCTATACATACCAAAAAAGCCATCGGATTAAACTCTGCTTCTGTTTCTACTTTCCAAATGTTTTCGTAAACTAGAGATATTTCTGCAAAATGCTAAATAAAATTTTGTTAAGGCCAACAACCAGGGTTACATCTAATAATTAGTCACTAGAGATATTTCTATCAAAATTAAGGAAAGATGAAGATGACCTCCATTAGGCACTATTATTAAAATTGTTGTGGAAATTTTACCCAATGAAACAGAATTTAAAAAATGAAAGGAAGAGAGACTAGAAATAAAAGAAAAAACAAATCATCATTATCTTGCAGAATCATGATGCACTTTATTTTAACAATGATCTCAATGATTGTAACTGACTTCTGCAACTTGGTACTTACCAACCAATCTGGAAAGATAAATACTATTCTCTACAATGATTATTTGATTTTACGTTATTGTTCCTGATGGGACTTCAACCCGATCATTATTGTCCACTGGTTAAAGGCTACTTATTTCAAAACTCGAACCATCATATTCAACGAGTCTTGTGCAACACTAAACTGGTTATGCCTAATATTTTGATATAATAGCTGGAGGTGTAAGTTTGCAAATCCCCTATTTCTTTGATTTTAAGGTGCAATTTTAAAAGTGTAAATATATGAAAAATTGAAGCATATTTTTTAGTTGATGTGTATGTTTAATGTATTAGTGTATCCCTTTTCCTGAATGGCTATTATCATTTTATAGTCCTAGAATGGGGCAACATTGCCCCAAATCGGATGTACAATGAGTGTTTCATTGTGGTTTCCAGAGGGCCAGGGTGGGTGTATGGTAATGTCCACAGTGAGCATTTTCTAGGTTAGACACGCTGGGACTCCCTGAGGCAGGAACATGGCAGCTTCATCCAAGCGTAAGGCTGGTGTGTTGTAGTCCTTTCCAAACACCCTTGGAGAACTGTGCTGGCCCAACCCATAGGTTTTCCTTCAGCCCTCATGTGGAGAGGGGCGTGTCTTTGCTTTTGACCACAGTTACTGGTGAAGCTTTGTAATTTTCGTAAGGGAGCTTTCACCTGAGCTACCTGGTTGCTCGTGAAGGTGTGTGGCCTGTCACTCTCTCTGGAAAATGTTCGCCCTGGGTTCTTGCTGTGGGAAACAACCTTGAACTCACTTTCATCCCAAACTCATCAAGAGCTTGGCGATGAGCGATAGGACCTGTAGATAATTGTCTGAGGGGCGCACAGACTCAAATCTTTCTCTGGATCAGGTGTATTTAAGTGTTTCTTAACCGTGGAAATGTTTGTTCAAGGATAAAAGGGGTGGATACAAAGCTCTTCCAATTGAAGTGGTTGAAGGAATAAGAAGCTCGTCTACACCTTTATTTTCTCCCCCACCGTACCCCAACTCCCAGGAGAGTCTGAGGAGATGCCAGAGAGCTTAGTTTGAAATCGATTACTCTAGATGTCTTTCATTTGTACCTGAGTCAAATCACCTATTCAAAATCACCAGAGAGCTGGCTCTATGAACGATTGTTTTTATTCCCTGAACTTTGGCTATAAGCCATGAATCTGAATAAAGAGATATCATCAAAATGTGTGCATGCACGCACCGTGCACACTCATTCACACACGCAAACCAGCTAAGTGAAGCGTATCGTGTCTTCCTGAAGTTAATTGAAACTTATTGCAATTGTACATGCTGGGATGTTGTTAAGGACACTGCTACCATTCAAGAGGATACTTAAAATTTTGTTTAACAAATTCTTGTATGACACTACGTGCCAGGTACTATTCTAAAAGATTTGCAAATAGTAACTCATATAAGTTTCATTAAAGCCCTACAGGGTAGATTTGACAATTACTTACATTTTGTAGATAAAGACACGAAGGCACAGAGAAGTTATGCAAATTGCCCAAAGTCACACAGCTCTGAAGTAGAGGAGCTGGTATTTGAATCCAGGCATTCCAGCTCTTGAATCTACTTCCTGACCCACTAGCTGCCTCCTTTTTATAAACACCCACAGGGGAAAAAAAGTCCTTTTGGATTTCAGTAGTTGGACAAGCCATTGTTCTAAATAGATGTTTTTCTTAGAAGTTTCAGACACAGATTTTTATAACTACACTTTAGCCCTCTTGAATGAGCCTTTAGGGGAGCTGGAAGGTATCAGGTCAGCCTGCAAGAGGCCCTCCCATCTTCCCTACAAAATGTGAGCCTCCTGCAATCCTATCTTCTTTTACTGTGGCAACATGACCTTCCACGTTATGCATGTGGTGGGAGGAGAACCCCTCCATCGCCCACCACAGAGGTCTCACTCCCTCTTCTCTGCATTTTCAACTTTCTACCCAGATCAGGCATCAGGAATCTGTCCCTCTGCTGACCGATAGCATCCACCGTCTGGTGCTCAGAAGGCAAAAGCACCCAAGAGCCCCAGAGAAGCCCACACGAGCCCAACAGAAGAGACAGAGGAGAGGAGACACAGGGCAGAGCAGCGGGCACAGAGCAGGAGTCAGGCCGGGCCGGGGTCCTGGCCAAAAAGGGGAGCCCAGTAGCAGGGAGGAGTTTGGATCTGGGCAAGCAGCGATGTCATTGTAGGACCTGGCAGCTGACACTGGAATTCAGGGGCAAACCCCCCAAGTCCCAAGAGGGTAAACTGAGGAGGAGGAACTGAGTTTTTCTCATGGAAGTGGGTGCCCTGTCTTGTCCAGTTTATTATCAAAGCATATGAATCATCCCTCAATCTGGAAAAGGAAATTCCTACAGTTTTTGGTGGGGATTATAACAAGCTTCGAACTCACAGAGCAATCTGAGGCAGGAACTCAGACACAGTAGCAATGACATAAGAAGGGGAATGAGTGGGCTCTGGGGCACATGAGTGCTCCCCACTGCACAGGGACATGGACTTGGCCAGGGAGTGAGGTTCTTGTGAGAGGGGCAGTGGGAGGGGTCATGTTTGTCCTAGAAGTGGGGGACACTCACCAGAAAATTGAGGGCTAATGCTTTGTTCAGTCACATGGTCCTTGTAGCCCTGAGCACTGTCTTGGGAGGTTCCTAGAAGCTCAGGGCCACTGTAACCCTGGGCTTGTGTCCTGTGGCAGCCACCACCTGGTCGCACAGAGAAGACTACAAGCAGAGGTTCAGGGAGTATCTGTGCCCCTCCCCCGAGAAGTCCTTGACCCCACTTTGCACATCTTGGACCCTCCTATTGCTCTCTCTCTTTAGGTCATTCTAGGTACAAATTAAGAAGTTACCTCAGCAGCTCAGGCCCCAGCTGAGGGATGTGGACGTTGGCCATAGCTACGTGGACGCTGAGGTCATTGGTCCTGATCAGCTGGAAAAGAGTCATGTTGCCAGTGTGCGGGCAAAGGAGCCAGGAGCCCAGGTGCTGGAACTGAGGTGAGTGAACAAAGCAAGAGCCTCATTACTGAGAGCAGGAGACCAGGCAGAAATTGGAAGGGCAGCTGAACCAAGAGGTGACAAGCAATGAAGCTAAGGTGTCTGGGACCCTCTAGTCCCAAGGCAGTGTTCTCTGTTCAGCCCGTCCCTTACATCCCCAGGGATATTTATTTTTAAAAATGTCACAGGCCAGGTCCCATTCCCAAAAAGTCTAACTGGTGAGACTGGGGGTGTGTTCTTGGCTTTTTTTTTTAAGCACCCATATAATTCCAATATGGTGCTGGGATTGAGAACCACTGTACCAAGCCTGTTTGGGTGCTCTGCCTACTGGTGCGGTTTAAGAAGCCCTGGCTAGACTGACAGACAACTTTGGGGTCTGGTTTTAATGAGCACAGAACATATGCTCCTCTCTTCCTTCCCTCTTATCCAAGTTGCATTTTTACATTTCTGAGATTATTTGAATAATATCTTCCTCTTCGACTAGACTATGAACTCCAGGAGGTAAGAACATGTCTGTCCCTTCAAAACATGTAAAGCAAACAACAAAAAAAAGGACTAAACTAAAAGGGGGACTAGATAAACCCATAATCATAACTAGAGATATTAACATAACTCATTAACAAATCAAAAAACAAAGAAGAAAAATATCAGAGGGTATACTGATGGTTTAAAATGCATAAATAACAAGTACAACTAGATAATATATTGACTTCTGTCAACAAATAAAAGCTGACTAGACTGAGAATCAATGACTCTCCTTAAATCTGTAAGAGAGGGGAGAACACAGAGCAAACCAAGATTGCCTCCAAGATTGGAGAGACAGACAGGTGGCCCAAGGTGTCAAGGCTTTCTGAAGCAGAGATTCACACGCAGAAACCACCATGGGAACCAGTACCGGGGTAGGAAAACCCGAATTGTAATTGACAAATTGTTGGAAGCTCAGTGTGGACAGCTGTGAGTTAAAAAACTCCAGGGGGACCAAGTCGGAGGGGTGTCCTTACACTTTTGTGGGTTTTATCTCCAGTTGCTGGACCAAGTTCTCGCAGTAAATATCAGAGAAAAATTCCCCCATACTTCCAGCAGGGGGAGGGAAGAAAAGAATAATTTTAAAGTACAGTAAATATGGGCAGTCTACTGCTAATCGCAAGAAGCTTATCAATTCACCTAAGGAGATGCTTGACCAGGGGTTAAATCAATTCTCAGAAAAATGATGACAAAACCACGGAATGATTTCCTCCTACATGGACTCCCAAAACATGTGGGCTACCTCAGGATTTGTGTGTAGATTTACTTGCTGAATTCCCTTGTCTTATCTTAATAGCAATTCCCCTAACCAGGAAACCCCCAGCTGTCTCTTTGCCAGTAACTATGCATCCCATGCCTGATATGGTCATCATATTACTCTCCTTCAGTTTTCAAATGAAGAAAAACATACCATGTTAAAAATTGCATTAGTCAGACTTACACCTTCCGTCATGCCGGGGTAGCTTGTATCAGATTAATTTTCTTGCTAAAAATAATTATAAAAATATAATTTCAAAAAAATGCTTGAAGCCATTAAACAATGATAAGGAAACCAGGACTTAAGGGACAAAGATACAGAAGAAAATAGAAATGCTGTGTGTTGAGTGTTATGAGTTGAATTGTATCTCCCCCCAAATTTGAATGTTGAAGTCCTAACTCCCAGTCTCTCAGAACATGGCCTTATTTGGAAAATAGGGTCTTGCAGATGTAATTTTAAGATGAGGTCATACTGGAGTGGGATGTGTCCTTAATCCAATATGATTGTGTACTTATAGAAAAGGAGAAATTTGGACACAGAAACAGAGATACAGGAAACCATGTAAGATTGGACATATGCTTCCACAAGCCGAGGAACTACCAAAATTTAAGAGTGAGTCCTAGAACATACCCTTCCCTAGTACCTTCACGGGGAGCATGGCGCTGCCAGAACCTTAATCTCAGACTTCTAGCTTCCAGAGCTGTGAGACAATATATTTCCATTGGGTAAGCAGCCCAGTTTGTGGTTCTTCGTTACAGCAGCTGTAACCAACTAATACACTGAGTTTGATATTTTGTATACAATTCCTGTTGAGTCATTTGTCAACATGTAAGTTCCATGTTGAAAAGCCAAGCAGGAACTAAAAAGCTAAAAACTAAACAGAGATTTCCATGGAGTTATAGTGCTGGGGGGTGAAAACCTGATCTTAGTACCTGGTAAAGAGGAAGGGTCTTGTTAAGTGAGCTAGAATTTCAATTAAGATTCAGGAATTAGGAGAAAATGGAAATATATCAGCATCGACTGGATCAAGATACTATGGCCATAGTCTAACTGCCTATCAGGAGCAAATTAAATGCTCACTGGAGGAAGATAACTTGCCCAAACCTCTACACTTTATCTGTATAAGCCAACCTAGACACAGACCCAGAGGTGCTTAGGATAATGTAGATAGCAGACCAGGATTTTACAATATCTAAGATTAATATATTTTAAAAAACAGATGAAAATTTGGTTAATTCCACCACAGAATTAGAATCTTTCTATAAAAAATTAAAATAAAATGACTGAGAGAAAAATTGAATAGACAAAGTTAATATATTATATCATGCAAAAGACAGAATTAATAAATGAGAAGATATGTTAAGAGATAAAAGAACAGAAAATGCAGACATTCCTTTAGAGACATACAGAACATGATAGAGAAATCAACCATTTATGCAATTGGAGTCTCCCCCCCCACCCCCCACCACCAAGAAAAGAGAGAGGGGGACAAAAGTAATATTTGAAGAGATACTGACCAAACATTTTCCAAAACCATTGAAAGACATCCAGCCACACATTCAGGTAACTTTAAGAATCTCAAATAGGTTACATGAAAAGAAAACCACAATTAGGCACTTCGGTGTCAAACACTGAAAACCAAAAGAGAAAAATTTGAAGGTATTCAGATAAAGATGGATATACATAGAAATATTTATAGATGTGTGTGTATAGACACAGGTTAATATGCATACATATATTTTCTTGCTCTGTCAGCTGAGAGAAGCAAAACTCCATTAACAATGAGCACAGCTAGCACCCAGATCTTGATTTCTGATAAAATTCACCAATATAAGGAACGATGTATCCTTGGAGAAATGGCTGATTCTTGGGACTGTGGTTGGGAATATTCAAGATGAACCTGGAGTATCTTGTAGGCAAGAAAGTAAGGAAGTGCTAAAGAAAACAAGCTCACATAAATGATGGCAAAGGAACATAGGGACACAAGAGACTACTGAAAGGGCAACCAATAGCCAAAGTAGAACAAGTTAAGCAAAAAATAATTAGTATTGGATTATAACATGGAGTATAAAATATCTGAGAGTTCATACTAACATGAATAGATGATTAAATAGGGTGCCTGGGTGGCTCAGTTGGTTAAGCATCTGACTTCGGCTCAGGTCATGTCCCCGGGTTCTGGAATCAAGTCCCGCATTGGGCTTCCTGCTCAGTGAGGAGTCTGCCTCTCCTTCTCCTTCTGGCCCTGCTGATGCTCTCTCTCTCTTAAATACATAAATAAAATCTTTTTAAAAATCAATGATTAAATAAATAGATAGATAAATAAATAGGGGAGAATAGACAAATCTACTGTGGATAAGAATTGCAAAGAATTCACGTAGATGCTCCAAGCTCAAAGGCATGGAGCATAACTCCACTCCTTACGTGTGGGCTGCCATTAGTGACTTTCTTCCAAAAAATACAAAATAAAAAAGGAATACTTTTACAGTGCAGAAATCTGACAAATGTTTCCTCAATCAAGTCATCAACAATGATTTCAGGCTGATAACATGTACCCTTGACATGATGTGAGAAGAATGGCACTTTACCTCTGTGGTCTTTCTCCCCAAAACCCCACAATTCAAGAAAGAGAACAAAGACTGGAGGGAAAAAAAAGCCAGAATATCCAACAACTGTGGGACAACTACAAAAGGTATGATATACATGTGATGGGAATACCAGAAGTAGAAGAAAGAGAGAAAGGGACAGAAGAAATATTTGAAACAATAATGACTTAGAATTTCCCATACTAATATCAGACACCAAACCACAGATCCAGGAATCTCAGAGAACACCAAAGAGTATAAGTGCCAATAACATATAGAACACTGGATGTAATAACTGAAAATTAAACATTCCTTTAAATATATGTGAATATCTACCAAAATTGACTATACATTGGGCCATAAAGAAAATATTAACAAATACCAAAGGATTGAAATCATACAGGTATGTTGTCTGACAATGGATCTGAGCAAGAAATCAGAGACAAAGAATAACTCAAAAATCCTCCAGATGTTTTTAAATGAAGCAATATGTTTCTAAATAATCAATGGATCAGAGAATAAATCACAATACATGTTAGAATATATTTTGAAGTGAGTTTTAATCAAAAGATTACCTATCAGTTTTGTGGGATGAAGCTGAAGTGGTGCTTAGAGGGAAATTTATAGCCTTAAATGCATATATTAGCAAATGAGAATGAAAAACAATGATCTAAGTACCCATCTCAAGAAACTTATTTTTCTTAGTTCAAGTTAGTAAATAGAGCAATTGAATCCACAGAAACTATAGCAGACAAAATAAAAGAAGAGCAGAAATTATGAAGTCAAAAGCCAGCATATAATGGAGAGCATCAACAAAGTCAAATTAAAATGATTTGCTAATAAATCCCTATCAAGATGACCAAAAAAAAAAAAAAATAGAAGGCCAAATATCAGAAATGAAAAAAGGAATGTAACTACAGAGTCTACAGGCATCAAAAATGTTGTAAACAGTATATTAAATCAAGATTATGTAAACACTATAGGCAACTTTGTGCCAATAATCTAGGTTAAGGATGTCTATCACCAACCACTTATATCAGGACTGTACTGGAGGTCCTTACTAATTTAATAAGTTAAGAAAATAAATAAATATTAGAAAGGGAGAAATTAAACTTACCATATTTTCAGGTGATGTATTTTGTGCGTAGAAAACCCCAAAGCACATACAAATAAATTATTAGAACTCATAAGTAAATAAGTAAAGAATAATTTTGGATATAGAGTCAATAAAAATAAGTTCTATTCCTCTATGTAGGCATAGATAATTCAAAAATGAAATTTTAAAATGAAACTATTTACAATAACATCAAATTCACCAACTATGTAGGAAGAAATTTAGCCAAAGTTGTACAAGACCTCTACACAAGAACTAGATGAACCTATATGAACTACATATACTGAGAAAAAGTAAAGAAGACCCAGGTAAATGGAGGGATATAGTATGCTCACAGGTTGACAGGGCAATATTTTACAAATGTCAACTCTTTCCACATTGATGTCTCTATTCAAGGCAACCTGAATAAAATTTCCAGCAAGTTTTTTTCTGGACATTGACAAACTTACTTTAAAATTTATCAAGAAAAGCAAAAGGTTAATAGTAGGAAGACAGTTTTAAAGAAAAGAGAATAGAACTGGAGGGCTGATCAAGACTTTTAGACAAGAACAGCAATTAAAACAGTGTGCAACTGATGCAAGAACAGACAAACAGGCCAATGGAACAGAGTAGAAAATCCAGTATCAGACTTATGTATATAATATCATATGTGCCCCTGAAATGCAGTGAAGAAGGAATAGCCTTTTCAATAACTGATGCCTGATCGATTGGTTACTCCTATGGAAAAAAATTGAACTTCATCTCTAGAACACACCATATGCAGAAATCAATTCCAGATAGATTATAGACTTCAGTGTGAAAAGTAAAATAATAAAGTTTCTAGAAGGTAATGTAGGAGGATATTTCTATAGCTTCGGCTGAGATACATAAAGATATCCTAAACAGAATATATAAAGAAAAATCATAAAGGAAAACACTGATAAACCGAACTTTGTTAAAATTAAGAACTAATGTTCATCAAAAGATATGATTAAAACAGTGAAAAGGAAACTATAGAGAAGAAATTTGCAAAATATGTATCTGATAAAGGACTAATAACCAGAATATACAAAAAACTCCTATGAATCAATTACAAAATATAGAGAATCCAATTTAAAAATGGGCAAAACATTTGAATAGGCACTCTTTTACAGTAACTACTAAAAGTGAAGTTTTGCATACCCTTGCACCTAGCAATTGTATTCTCTTGCCAAAGCTCAGCTGCCGGAATCTTGTCCTGGGTCACAAGAAATATTTTCTTATCTAGCCTCAAATGAGGCTTGATACATCAAGTTAACAATCAAGAGTGTAATAGAGGGTATATTAGGACCTTTAAAATCAAAATCAAACTGCTTAAGTATGAAAAAAATAAGTCTTTATTTTATATAACAGGAAAGAAAATCTAAGGGTAGAAATAGTTTCAGATAATGTTTGACCCCAGAACTTAAATGATGTCATTTAAGACCTAGTTACTCTCTCTTGGCTCTGTCACCATATGGGTTTTATTCTCAGACACCATGTAGTGGTAAAATGTGCCAATAGCTCTAGTCCTACTTCTTTCCAGGTTCAAATCCAGCTAAAAACTGAGCACTCTTCCACAGTTGCAAAATTCACTCTAATTATAATTTGAGCCGTGTGTTCAACACTGAAACAATACTCATGGGTCAAGACAATGGAATTACACTGATGGGTTAGGCAGGGTCATGTGCTCATCCCTGAACCAATCTCTGTAGCTGGAGAATAAAGTGTTGTCTGGCTAGTCCTAAGTTGTGCTCTCCTTACCTGGAATCAGGATCCTCACCAGATCTACACGGACTGAGCTAGCAGTGGACAAAGGAACTTTGAGATGTTGTTACCAGAAAGAAAGGGTGATGAAGACTGAACATTTTCAAACCACAAACATGCCAGATGGTTATTTTGCAAGCCTGAGTTTCAGAGAGTAAGGTGACATAGCCACAGTGTCAGAAACGAGACATATGAACAAAAAGCTTAAGAGAAGTGAGGTTTTCCTGAAGGCTGTGAAGATGCAGACAAGCCCTTAGACCTGAATCCTGTCGGGCACGCTTCCCTCAAGTTCTGGCTGGCTCCAAGGCCAGGGAAGGGAGGTACCTCCTGCTGGGGGAACAGGTTGCCAGACAGTCTCCTAAGGTATCTGGATGCAATCCCACATGGCCTTCGTGGGGGAAGGCTGGGATCCTGACTAGGAGCCAGGAATCTGGTGGCCTGGCCAGGCCCGGGCGTCCGGGATTGGCAGGAGGTGCCTTCTGCACACTATCTCTCCATAGCACCATCTGCAGCTGCCGTCTGCATTTGGCCCAAAGACAGCGTTGCCAATCACTTCAGGGGATTGCTGGGCCTTCTGTAAGCAAGACTTGGGAAAGGCCAAATTTGACACTTGGCTGCTCTCCTTGAAGTTAAATGACCCAACTTAGGTCAAGAAACATGAAGCAAGAAAAAAAAGATAGAATGTGCCTGAGAGAATGCAGCCCTACAAGACAGCAGACCAGAACATACATGCTGAGGAAATGGATAAAGGAGGCATGGAAAGGATCTAGGGCCTTGGAGCCCCGAAAAGATGCTCTAGCTAGCTTGAGAATTTTGTTTTTAAGAAAACATGAGGCCAGAATGAGGGCAAGATAGAAAAGAAACAGTGGGTTTATTCTTCTACTTTCTTTTCCTAAAATTCAAAGGCACAAGTAAGTAAGTAAAGTCAGCCAGTGAGTCAGGGGCTCACTGGTTGACTATGACTGGGCTGAACAGTGTCTGATCCTTCTCTATTACCAGGTGGGGGCCACAGCAACGGTGGGGTTAGTGAGGAAGGATCCACTCTGATCATTTGTCACAAAAACAGGGTGGGGACGAAAAGTTGTGATCTGGGAGAATACTAGAGCCTTAGGAGAGCAGGGAGGAGGGGAGACACACAGGCTGATCCAAGGCTCCAGCCCAGTGAGTTTTTTCAACTTGTTCTAGCCCACCCCCTGACCCGTTTGGGCCTGAAACTAAAAGGATGCTCACTGTAGCCCCCATCTGCGGAGAGGTGCAAGCATAATCTCTCACCTGGCACAATGCATTGAGCAGGCTGCCAACCTGCAGCTGCTTTTCTGAATTTCTCACTCTTCATGTTTGGCCTGCAAGGCTTCTACCTTCCCTGGAGACTGTCATGATCTCCTGACCATTGCCTTGCTTCTCCATGTAGCTCCCACAGCCTCTGGGTCCCAGATTAATGTATCTTCCACAAGACATTCTTAACCCCTTTCTCAAGTTGACCCCGGAGAAGGCAAAGCCATCTTGCCTTATGGCTAACTCCAGCCCCATGGTGAACCCAGATGCTGATATCCAATATCCAATTTGATAGAGAATCAAGTAGCAATGCTGGTGGGAGAGGTGGGGCAAATGGGCAAATGTAACTTGAACTGAAAGCCAGGTGGATGCATTGTCAAACCTGAAGCTGGTCGGATTGAAGGGCAGGCAGGACATCATCCAGAATCGAGACTCACTCTCGGCCTGCACCCCTCTGAACTGCCAAGGAAGACCCTCCAAGATGGCTGAAAAGGAGAGTCCTTCTTCAAAATCATTCCATAGAAGGGGCAGGCATGAGTTACAGTCCCCATCATGTAAGCGTGACAAAGGCAGTATTTAGGGAAGGCCCAGGTGCTAAGGCCATTCTACGCTGAAGACACTCATTAAGACGACGTGGTTACTTTTCTTTCATTAAACAAATACCATCCAGGTATTCCTAAAGCTTCAGGGACATTGTAAAAAAAGATCCCCATGCCCAATGGGAGGCTGAATACAATGATGTTAAAGGTTCTTTATCAGCTCTTGGTCTATTTCTTGGGTTGCTCATAGGCGAGGTGATCAGAGACTGCCCCATCATCTCTCCCAACCTCAACCCTTTCATTGGCAAACTGGCAAGAACTCACCTGCTCTATCAGCTTGAAAAGTTGTGAGAAACAGATGGAGTGATAGATGTGCAAAGACGTTTGTAAAGGACTAAACTTTATATAGGGTTGGAAAACTATGGAGATTGTTAAAAGCTTTTGACAAAATTCCTCCCTGGGGAAAATTTGGTCAGGGAGTGGAGAAAGCAGGTGAAAAGCACATATGAAAGCATGGTGCGTGATGAAATGAGAACATTTGAAGGTGCCTGGGCAGCCTGAGAGGGAAGAGAGGATACCTGCAACCAAGGAAGACAAGGGAGAAGCCAAGGACAGGAGATGAAGAAACTGCAGAAAGCAGGTCCCAGAGGTAGAAAAGGCTGAGAGCTTCCCACTTTAAAGCTGAGGTTCATTTTGAGTTGTGAAATAACCTCCTTCCATTTCCATAGCCTGTTTCACACGATTTCCTTATGCAGGAAACATTTAGGGGGAAACACAAGAGTTATGTTTCCCCATTTTGGGTGACTCAGGTTAGAGGGGATAAAAGAGCCCCAGAAGGAAAGACGATTGAGATCTTAGGAGCAAAAAGAAGGCACAACAAAAGCTGAAAACAAAAAATTAAACCCCTGAAAATTCATGAAAATTTTAGGAGGACATTGGCTCTAATAATAAACGTGATAGAGGCTTGAAACAGTTTTATTTTGACTGTTAATTATTATCCTTATGATGGCTTTCAGGGTAGGAGTGCTTGGTACTCATACATGTTTTAGCTCGAGGGTTTAGAAAGGCTCTAAAAATATTTTGGTTGGCTGAAACACAAACCTAAAAGTAATCTACATTAAATGAATGGAAGTGCCAGAATAGTCTTGGTATACTGTAGAGGCAGGCATCCAGAGGATTAGGGAAAGTGGAATAGTAGAGTGGATTTCATCATGTAAGACCTCCTCATCCACGCTGGAAGGGCTCAGAGGACACGCCTTTACCGTGACTGTGAAAAGTAAATATGTGAGGGGATCTCCAGCATCCTTGAAGAACTTTGTGGTTGTTCTTCTCACAGATCCAGTGAGAATTGCTACCATTGAACTGAGATGCTTAAAGCAATGACGATCATTGGATCCCCGAGTGGCAGGGGACAAGCGGCAGTACTTAATTACCAAAGGCATTGTAGGTGTGGCTACTGTAATGGACAACAGTGTCAAGGTAGTCATCAGAGCAGGCTGATTTACAGAGACCTATGATATTGGTAATTTGCAGAGACCTATGATATTGGTAAGTTGATCTTCGTATCCTTAGAGAGGAAACAGAGAGGCACTCTATGTAATTTTTACTTGATCTGTATAAGTGGAAGAGTTTCTGATAGAATACACAGAAGTCTAGTGTGAATCATCAAAACAGAGGGTCACAGCACCTCAATCAATTTCTAGACTAGAACAGTTTATAGACCCAGAACCCACTGAATGAAGGGGACGTGGGGTTCCCTTGAGGGAGACCCTCTAATACAGTACGAAAAATTGACACCGCTAATTTTTCTCCCGGTCTACCTCAAAGGGACCTATGGCCTATCCCAGGGTAAATGTGCACTGGGGAAAGAGAAATATTCAACCTTCTGGGGACTACCAGGCACTAGCTCTGGACTGACACTAATTCCTGGAGACTCAAAATGTCACTGCAGGCCACCAGAGTAGAGCCTTATAAAGGTCAGGTGATCAATAACGATTTATCTCATCCATCTCAGAGTGGGTCTAGTGGGTGTCTGAGCCCGTCCCGTGCTTATTTCCTCAGTTCTAGCATGCCTAATTGGAATAGATATATTCATACTTCCAGAACCCACTGGCAGAACCTCAGATTGTTTCACTACAGTGAGGGCTATTACAGTAAAGAAGGTCAAGTGGAAGCCACTAGAACTGCCCTACCTATGCAAATAGTAAAGCAAAAACAAAACTGCATTCCTGGAAGAGTTGCAGAGATCACTGACACCATCGATGGCTTGAAAGAAGCAGGGGTGGTGATTCCCACCATATTCCCATTCACCTCCTCTATTTCACCCGTGCAGTAGGCAGATAGAGCCCAGAGCATGACAGTGGATCATCAAAACCTTAATCAGATGGTTAGTCTAATTGCAGCTGCTGTTCCAGGTAAGGTTGTGTTGCTTGAATAAATTAACCCATCTGCTGGTAATTGGTATGCAGCTATTAATAGGGCAAATGTTTTTTTCTTGGAAACTGTTTTTGGTTTTGTTTTTTTAAAGATTTTATTTATCTATTTGACAGAGAGAGACAGCCAGTGAGAGAGGGAACACAAGCAGGGGGAGTGGGAGAGGAAGAAGCAGACTCCTAGTGGAGAAGCCTGATGTGGGGCTCGATCCGAGAATGCTGGGATCAGGCCCTGAGCCAAAGGCAGACACTTAATGGCTGCACCACCCAGGCGCCCCTCTTGGCAACTGTTAGCAAGGATCACTAAAAGCAGTTTCCTCTCAACTGGTAAGGCTAGCAATACACCATCACTATCTTACCTCAAGGGTATATCGACTCCCCAGTCCTATGCATAATTTAGTCCATAGAGACCTTGATTACCTTTTACATTCACCAGACACCACACTGGCCCATTACACTGAAATATTATGCTAACAGACCTGACTGAGCAGGAAATAGAAATGACTCTAAATATATTAAGACATTTGCAGGTCAGAGGAAATAAATCAGACAAAAATCCACCTTGGTGAAATTTCTAAGGGTCCAGTAGTAGGAGGCATGTCAAGATACCCTTTCTAAGATGAAAGATGAGTTGTTGTATCTGGACCCTTTTACAACCAAAATAGAGGCACAATGCATAGTGAGCCTCTTTGGATTTCGAAGGCAACACATTCCTCATCGGGTGTGCTATTCCAGCCCATTTACCAAGTGAACTGAAAAGCTGAAAATTTTGAGTAGGGTCCAGAGAAAAACCAGGCTGTTGCACAAGCTTCGCTGCTACCTGATCCAGCATACCCTATGGTGTTTGAAGTATCACTGGCAAATAAAATGGCTGGTTGGGGCTTTAGTTGGTTCCTTATAGGTGAATCATGGCAGGCTTTGAAGATTTTGCTGCAAAGTCCTGCCATCCTCTGTCGATAACTACTCTCCTTTTGAGAAACAGCGTTTGGCTTGCTACTGGGACTAAATAGAGACTGAACACTTAATCATACGACCTGAGCTGCCCATCATGAACTGACCCACCAAACCATAGAGTTGGTCATGTACAGGAACACCCTATCATCAAATGGAAGGGGTATATGTGAGATTGGGCTCAAGCAGAGCTAGAAGGCACAAGTAAATTACAAGAGGAAATGCCCCAAATATCCATGGCTGTGATTCCTACAATTTTCTCTATCCCAGACAGCATAGATGGCCTCGTGGAATATTCCTATGACTGGATGACTGAGGAAAAGAAAGTTCTGTGTGGTTAACAGTTGGTTCTTCCTCTTACTCAGGCAATACCTGAAAATGGACAGTTACCGAACTATAGTCCCTTTGTGGGACACCCCTGAAGGGCAGTGTCTCACTTTTGAAGAGACAGGCAGAATTTTGAGCAGTGCACCTGGTTGTTCGTAAGAAGGAGAAATGGCCAGAAGTACCAGTCCATACTCATTGATGGGCTTCAGCCAACAGTTTTGTTGGAGGGAAAGTGATTAGAAAATTGGCAACAAGCAGATCTGGGGAAGAGGGATATTAATAGACTTCTCTGAATAGACAAAACATGAGGAGACATTTGTATCCCATGTGAATGCTCACCAAAGTGTGACTTGGCAGAGAAAAATTTTAGTAATTAAATGGATAAGCCCATTCTGTGGATGCCAGTCAGCCTCTTTCCCCAGCCACTCCTGCCATTGCCCAATGGCCACAAAGTGGCCAGAGTGGAAGGGATGGAGGTTCTGCAAGGGCTCAGTATCATGGACTTCCATTCACTAAGGGCATTTTGGCTACAGTCATGTGCCAAGTTTTCCAGCAGCAAAGACCAACACTCAGTCCCCCCATGACACCATTCCCTCGGATAATCATCCAAGTGCCTGGTGGCAGGTTGATTACATTGGACAGCATCTATCATGTAAGGGGAGCCCTTTGTTCTAACTATAATACACATTTACTCCGGATATAGATTTGCCTTTCCTTCATGTGCTACTTCTTCCAAATCCATGGGCTCACTCAACGCCTTATCCACCATCATGATATTTTACTCATTGCTACTTCTTGTATAAGAAGTCCTTCCCAGAAAATGAAGGATAGCGTTGGGCCCATACCCATGGAATTTTCTAGCTTTAACATGTTCCCCCAACATCCTGAAACAAGTGGCTTGATAGACTGGAGGAATGTCCTTATGAAGACTCAGTCCTAGTGCAAGGTAAGTGGTAGGTGGCAATATAAGTGAAGCTTGGGTAATGTCCTGCAAGAGGCTGGTTATGCTCTAAATCAGCACCGAATACGTCATGCTGTGTCTCCCACACCCAGTATTTCATGGGTCCAGGAATTAAGAGGTAGAGGTGGGCGTGGCTTCACTCCCCATTACCCCTAGTCATTGACTAGCACAACTTTCGCTTCTCATCCCCATGATCTTATACTCTTCTGGTCTAGAGGTTTTAGCTCCAAAGGGAGGAATGCCTCTAGCGGGAGATGCAACAGTGATTTAACGATGCAGCATTAAACTGGACGTTGAGATTACCACCTAGCTACTTTGGATTTCTCATGCCTCTCTTCTCCACAGGAAAAGAAGGTAGCTATACTCATGACCAGTGGCAGAAATCAGAACTGTAATAGGTACGAGTATTCCTTATTTTCCTATAAATATGTGTCTATATATACTAACAAAAATTTTTGTTTTCTTCACCTGTTATCCCCTTATCATCTAACATAAGATAATACTGATGATAGTTAGCTTTATATCATAGTATTTAAGTTACAAAATATCAGAGGAGAAAAATGAATGTTATCCAAGGACTTTGCATGGTCTCCTGAGGAAAAGGCTAGCATGTTTTTGGTTGCATGCGGAATAGTTGTCTCACTTTAGGTCTAAGTATCACTTTGTCATTACCTTTATTTGGAAATAAATACTGGTTTAAGAGGAACCATGTGGCAGCCAAGTTGACAAGCAGTAGACTGTGATTATCAGTGTCGTCTATCAACTTGATCAGGCTGTAGTCATGAGTTAATCAAGCACTAATCTAGGTATTGCTGTGAGGGGATTTTATAGATGTGATTAAAGTCCATTATCAGGGGCGCCTGGGTGGCTCAGTTGTTAGGCGTCTGCCTTTGGCTCAGGGCGTGATCCCGGCGTTCTGGGATCGAGCCCCACATCAGGCTTCTGCGCTAGGAGCCTGCTTCTTCCTCTCCCACTCCCCCTGCTTGTGTTCCCTCTCTCGCTGGCTGTCTCTCTCTCTGTCAAATAAATAAATAAAATCTTAAAAAAAAATAAAGTCCATTATCAGTTGACTTTAAGTAAGGTAGATTATCCCAAATAATCTGGGTGGGCCTGATTCAATCAGTCAAAGACTTTAAGAGCGAAACTGAGGAAGAAGAAATTCTATCTATGGAAAAGTAGTTTCAGCTCATGCCTGACAGTTCCAGCCTGCCCTTCTGGATGTCCTGCCCTACGGACTTCATACTTGCCTTGTCAAACCTCACAATAATGTAGGCTAGCTCCTTACAACGAGTCTCCTAATATCATCTACTTATCCTCTCCCTTGTATTATTCCTTTACCATGTGGTCCAGGCTAGAATTGATTGCTTCCTTGAATCAAACAACACATAATTAACCAGAAAAGCTACAGTCTTTATCTGAAGTCATCTAATTCAGACTTTTTAACAATAATCCAACTGCTACTTTTAGGAGGATTTTTTTTCTTCTGATAGTTTCTGGAAAACGTTTGCCTCTAATCATTTAAAATGAGGGACGTTCTTCTGTATTTGCGGGGTTCTTTCTGCAAGTGTCCTCTGCCTGATGCTTCTTGTGCTGTTATAATAAGAGCTTCTACTCTTAAATATACTTGTGTATTTCATCTTTACGACAACCTCATGGGGTACATACATGTAATTATCTCCTACTGTACAGATGAAGGAATAGGCACAGACAGCCGAAGGACCTTGTCCACAATCACATGACTAGACAGTGGCAAAGCCAGGCTTCGAATCCCAGCAGTGTGGTTCCAGAGTCTGTGTCCTTGATCGTTCTATCACACGCTTCTCATTCTTGAGCCTAAGCCATCTGCCAAGAAGAGTAATTAGGTCTGGAAGGACAATGGTTCTGTGGCTAAACAGAAGCCTGGGTGATGGCATGGGTTCTCTGTGTTCATCAGCAAATGATATTACATGATTGGAACTTGCCTGGGAAAACCTGGACAGGATAGCCTGGGAAGAACTTATCCACTCCTTGCTGGTGCTTGGCCTCCTTCTGTCGAGGTGGGGGATGAGTTCAAACAACAAAGCCTCTGTACATTTTCCCGAGACATTTTGCTAAAAACTGTCTTTTTTTTTTTTTTTTGCAAACACAGCAAGTTATCTGCAGAAGTTAGCACAGCTCAGCTCTCAATTATTGAGATGGAAGTCACTCAAAATTCTAAACATCTGGAGTTCATCAAGGAACCATTCCCACTGGAACCTGCATGCTCACAAGGTAGAGGGACCCATGAGAAAGGGTTGGGCTCTGTCCATGGTATCTCTGTGGGTTTTGTGACTTTGGGGATAAGGGAGGGAAGGAGAGAGGAGAACAGCCCCATATTCTCCAAACACTGGCCTATGGCCTAGCAGTCAGGCCCAGACCTCAGCATAATATGGAGCCTCTCCAACACTCCTCTACGCAACTATTTCTCCCCTGTAGGAACCTATGGCCTGAGCTCACTACTCATTTCCATGAAGTGTGCTCTCTAGAAAGGTCCATAGGGCACCCACTATAAATAACCCACCTTCCTCACACAGGTTGATTTGCAGCCTAATCCTCGTACCATGATGCCATAGATCGTTGTCCCAGATGACAGGATTTCAGAAACCCAGGAGGAAATTGAGAAAGAACACTTTTGTGTGGCAAAAATCATTCCCTGGGTGCTCCCTTGCTCCACATGGGTATTTGCCTTATCTAGCCAGGCCATCGTTCTCAACTTCGGCTGTCATAAAACCATCTGGGGGCTTTAAAAGCATTCCAAAGCCCATGCTACACCCCAGACCCCTAAATCAAGATCCCAGGAGCAGGACCCAGGTCTCTGTGTTTTTTCAGTTCCCCAAGTGATTCCTATGTGCAGCCAGGTTGAAAGCCACTGGGCCAAGGCCTCATGGGCGTGATGAGAATTTTTATCATCTGCATCCAGGAGTCCTCACATCACTCAGAAAAGTTCTAAGCATCATGACCAGTCCCTGTGGACTAACACACCCTTCTCTCTGCTGTGACGTTATTCACCTTTGGGGAAGGAGCAGGGTTCCTCTGAGCAGAACCAGAGCAGCACGGGTAGGATAGTGTGCATATGCTCTGAAGGGATGTGGACACATGGATCTGTGTCACGGAGGCTTCAGGATAATCAGAGACAGCTGTGCTGCTGAGAAATCACTGGCCCCCAAAAGATTGGTCCTACATACTTCCAGGAGAGCTGCAGGTGTGCTGTGGGTGTGCCAGAGAGAGCCCCTTGCAGGAGGAGACACACGGCTCATCTCTCGGCTTCTTGGCATGCTCAAATCTGAGAACTCCCCATCCCCAGCAAAGCTGTGACACCAGGCCCTGTGGCTCGTTATTGCAACGAGAGGGCTCTGCAGACCCTGACCCGGCATGGGCACACGGAGATCCTGTGATAAAGCTGCCTTATTATCAGACCCGCACCCCACCCACTGGATACTGAAATCACAACTAGAGTATTCAGAAGGGTTTAAAATGGTACAGGTGCACAGTACAGGGACTTGTAGAGGACAAAAAAGGTCCAGAGACTTCTCAGGGCTCTCAAGTCTGTTGTAGTCATGCTCCTGCTTCCCAGGAAAACCAGCCTTTCAAGATTCCAATACAGGGGCAATTTTGCCAATTTTTCAAGTCTGAGTGTGTAGGAAAAGGAACTAACACTTACTAGCATCTATGTTAGAATCTCCACATGCTTTAAATTATTTTAATCCCAAATAACCCCAAACATAAGATAGGTATTTTTACTCCATTTACAAATCACAAAACTGGAGATGTCAGACATTAGTTAAATTTCTCAAAAGGGAGGACATTTCAGAATTCCTGTTCACCCCACCTCTTTCTGGCTCTAAAATCCAGTGTTTCCCCCAGATCAGGCTACCCCAGGGTCTACGTTGAGGCTTAATGCTCTAACTACTGCTGGCATCAATGCTGTTAACTCCCATTTCTCAAGCATTCTTTGTGCACGGGGTATTCTGTGCAAGCTGTCTCCTTTTTTGCCACAGCTGCAGGAAGGGAGTAGTATTCTATCCATTTCACAGATGGGGAGACAGGCTCCAGAAAATTAGGCTGATTCCTTGAAGACCCACAGCCAGTAAATGTAGTCGGATTTACCCCCAGATCTTCCTTTTGCCATTTCTGCTGTAGGGGACTTCGGAGACTTCAAAAGCCAAAGTGGTAAGGGGCTCATGATAGAATTTCAGCCTTCAGTAGGGTGTGGGTGGAGATCTTAGGGTATAGAGATAGGGAATTTCCACTGACCTCAGACCACAGTGCACAGTGGGCACTTTCTTACTCCATCTCTGCGTAAGGGCTGCTCAGAACTTCCAAGGTGACTTCAGGACTCAGAGCAGGCTGCAGACAAGGCAGTGGGTATTGCGAATGTGAACTCTGACCACGTCACTTACTTTGGGACATTTTTATAACACTGCAGCAGAGTCATTTTGCACGTTCCTTGTACCCAAAATTTACATCTAATCCACCGTCCTCATCAGGCTATGATGCATCGCAAAGGCAGACAATAAATATTTTCCGTCTTTGATAATGACAGCAGACAAGCATCTTCTAAAAGGCATTCGAAGATGAGAAGCACGTGCAGGCAGCCAGGTTGCCGAGATTTGCGGGCAAATTATGAACAATATTTATTATTCTTATTATATTTTTGCAAGTTTCCAAATGAAAAAAACTCTGTTCTTTAAGGCTTACACACCCTCACTTTCGGCACCCCCTCCCTTCTGTCCTTTCTATTTTGGCATTTCATTTGCAAGAAGTCCCCATCTCCCTGATTTACATGTGAAAAAACGTGGAGCATCATGTGGTGAGGGTTTGGGCAGACACTGAATTCCATTCAATTCTCATTTCCTCTCTGACAGTCACCATTGAATCAATCATGTTCTCCCTGCCCTCTCTCTGACCACCTCGGAGATCCCAAATCGCTTTTCATCTCATGTGTCAATCACCCTCAGACCATGTCCACTTTTCATTACTAACACGCCATCACATGACCCGCTAATCTGTCACTTTCTGACAGCGGTTAGTGTGCCAATTGATTTAATTAGCAATCAATTAGCTTGTTACTATTGGAAGTAATTACCTTTTATAGAGAAAAGAGTGCAGCTGGTGAGGGCAATAAAATTGCACTAATAAAACTGCATCTACTCTCCTCTGCACCGCAGTCACTGCACTCAGGGCTGGCCAAATTATGGGTGACACACACATCTTTTGAATAGCCCCTGGGGAGTTATTTCCCCTCCTTATTATGTGCAAAGCCCCTCTGTCATTGATATTACCCAGAATTGGTATTTTCAGGGGAAGATCGGGTTAAATGTTTGTGTTCTTGCTCTCATAGCACGAACTGTTCAGAAGGCTTATGTTTCTGAGCAAGAAGAAAACTTGGAAATACACCTAGACCCTCCCTTTTCCAAAAATGGAGTCCCTAAGATTGCTGAGAGGCCAAGTGACTTGCCCAAGGTCACACAGCCAGCCAGTACTGGAGCCCCCATCCCTGCGCCCCACATGTTGGGAGGGGCCTCTTCCCACCATTCCTGCGCTTCTGAAAAAGTCTCCTATCTGCATGAAGGATCAGCTGTATCTGCGAGAGGGGGTGGGGGGGCACTTATTCAAGAGGAAGACCCTCCGGTCTTGAAGAGAACACTGTGATTTTAGAATCACATTCTGAAAACATGCGGAGAAAATTCTGCCATCCAATGAGATGTGGGCATGGCACGATCTTGGGTGGCACAGAAGGGTAGCGATTTTCGGCACAATTGCCTCTTCTTGTATACACAGACTTAAAACGTACCCTCCACCACTCCTGACCCAGGGCTACAGTACATTTCCCGCACTTTCGCTATTAAATTCAGCCTCCAAACTACTCCCCAGGCGCGCGATGACTCGCTACATTAGCTCCGTGGTGAAGGGGAGGCAGTAATGAGATGACTAAGGAGACCCGGATTCCATTCATCATCCTGTTTGCTCCAATATAAGTGTTCTTTTATCAGCACTATTCGTACTGATGTCATCGCAGGAGGCATAAATCACCTCACCAGTGACAGGGTCCTATTAAGGGTCACGGCCTAAAATCATTATTGACAAATTAAGGATCACACTTGGCCATTTTGTCGGCGTGCCCTCAATTGGGGGTACGGCCTGGTTCCTGTATCTGGTCAGAAATTAAATAGTCATTTGGAGTCCTGAACAGCCGTGGGGATTAATTCAAAGCGCAGCCACCTCTCCCTCTCCCTCAAATTTGAGAAACTT
Organism: Ursus arctos; assembly: GCF_023065955.2. Lineage (NCBI taxonomy): Eukaryota > Metazoa > Chordata > Mammalia > Carnivora > Ursidae > Ursus > Ursus arctos. The sequence goes on along the minus strand of NW_026622763.1, from coordinate 12,925,364 downwards.
GCTGCAGAGTTTGGCAAAAGCAAGGAGTCCTGTGTCCTTACCAATTCTCCTCATTCCAGCGGCTGTGGGGACACATTATGTGACATCATAGAGTGCATGGTGGGGTTTGGATGGGGACGGGCAGCTGGGGGCTTGTCAGAGAATTACTGAGAATTCTCATTCGGAATGCTGTCATTTTGGTCCTTCTCCATCACCACGGAATGTGGTCACAGGTGACTTTTTGGCAGGGCAGGTGAAAGAAATGTAGATAAGGAGACAAGGTGAAGAATTAACACCATCATGTTTTCCCATGAATGTGATACCCCCCATTAAAAGAAAAATGGCTTTTCCTGTTATATTTGGCAAGGTTAGTGTTCTTACGTTTTTTAGGGTAAGCCCCCAAGTTGGCTTTGTACTTAAGTCAGTTCCAAAATCTGGACTTCAAGTACTCATCTTAAGAAAGTGATCTGGGCATGTAAGTAAATTTGGTCCTCCTAAGCCAGGGATCGTTGGCAGGTTTTTAGCACCCCATGAGTCATTTTAGATAATCTAATCTGAAATGATGCTGCGAGGTGTTTATAAAACACCTGAATAAACAGCCTTATCAAGTCCTTGCTGGCTAAGCACCACTAAGACGGCAGTCTGCTTCAAGTGAATCTACACATGTAATGTGATTTGATGCCAGTCGTAATGGTACACGTCTGTGTGTGCATGTGAACATCAGGAAGCGATTCTGTAGTTTGTACGGAAGAACGAACAAGTCAAACTATACAGGAACATTTTCTAAAGAGTGAGAGACGACTCCTTGTTCCACCAGATTTTAAATGTATTACAAACCTATAATAATCAGGACAGTGTGGCAACAGCAACCAGAACAGATGTGGAAAATCATGAAAAAGAAAGTCTAAGGTATAAGAATTCAGTACAGGACACCTGGGTGGCTCATTGGTTAAGCGTCTGCCTTCAGCTCCTGTCATGATCTCAGGGTCCTGGGATTGAGCCCCATGTTGGGCTCCTTGCTCAGTGGGGAGTCTTCTCCCTCTCCCTCTGCCCCTCCCCCCACTTGTGCTCTCTCACTCTCTCTGCCCCTCTCCCTCTCAAATAAATAAAATCTATAAAAAAAGAAAACAAAAGAGTTCAATACATAACAAGATGGTATTTCAAATAATAGGGAAGAGATCAATTACTTGATAACTAATATTCTAAAACACTGATTAACATTTTGGAGAAATTGCATTCCTAATGTATACATTATGAAAACTTAACTTCCTCAAAAATATAAATGTGAAATATAAAGCCACAAAAGTAATGACGGCTGAAAGTAAAAATGAGATTATATGCATTTTACCTGCAAGTAAACAGGGAGAGGGAAGGCCTTTCTGAGTATGACACCAAAACCAGAAACCATAAAGCAATAAAAGTGAAAGATTTAATCACATAATAATTATGTAAACAAGGCAAAAAAATCACAATTAAAACCAAAACACAACTAAAAATGTATGACATAGACAAAGGGTAGATAAAGAATGGCTACCCCAACGGGGGGAAAAGTAGGCCAAAGTGCAAACAGAGTACAGTATTTACCTAAAAAGGAAAATGGGTAACCAATAACTACAAAGACCAGACAAGTAATTAGGGCAATGAATTTGTAACAATAAAAAAAAAAAGAAAAAACACTTTCATTTATCAAATTGGAAGCCCTTTGAAATAATACACAATGCTAGTGAGTGTGTGAAGTAGGTATATTCATGTGTTGTGGGGGGTAGAGAAATTGTTACAGTATTACTGAAAACCAATTTGATAAGGCACCAAAATCATTAAAAAGTACATTTCTTCTTTGATGAGCAACCCAACTACTAAAAATTTATCCTAACAAATACTTAGATAAATACGTAAAGATGTTCTTAATAGATTTTTCATGAAGTGCTGTTTAGAACATTTGTAAAAAATTGCAAAGAATTTAATTGTCCCATAGTAGGGAACAAGAATGTTTAACTCATTTTACTTATTAGAAAAGAAAAAAGTGGAAACAACCTAAAACTTCAATTGTGGGTTATTAGTTCAATAGTTTCAGATCTACTTATACGGAAAGATATTCACAATATCTTTGGAATAAAATCAGGTTGCACAGGATGAAAATATATAGATCTGCATGAGGAAAAAAATATATACACATAATTAAACATTGGTAGACTTATCTGAATAGCCAATTTAATTTACTTCAATTTGAATACAGTTATGAGTTTGAGTACCTTATATTAAATTTTTTTTCTTTCTTGAAAAACAGTGCAAATGATAATTTTGCTTATGTGGGCAAACTGCACATGGAAAGGAAATATTAACTAGCAATATAATAATGAAATGATTTCTTTAGGGGCCTTCAACTCAAGCCTTCAAATTTATACTGTTTCCTTGTGGAATTATTTGATGAAACTGAAATTAAACCCCAAAGATCTAACTGGGTCTGGTCAGCCTTCCTTCTGTCCCAGATAACTTCTGGAACTTTCCATCTTCTGCAAAAGCCTAAAGCAACAGTTATGATTGAAACCTTGCATGGAATTCATCATTTATTCAGCTAATATTAATGGAGCACCTTCGTTTATCGCAGTCACCCTCCCGGTGAGATAGATTGCTTATAGCTACTGCTCTGAACACAGCAGGTAGTGGTAACAAAGAGACAGAGCCTGGTCCTGGGTGGGGAAGGGAAGGGAAGGTGAGGGTATGAGAACTCCAGCTTATAGCAAGAATAAACCCAAGGCACAGCAGTAAATCTAATCATGAATGTTAGCACCTGCTAAATTTTTTTTTAAATATGTTTGTTTTTTTTTAAAGATTTTATTTATTTATTTGACAGAGATAGAGACAGCCAGCGAGAGAGGGAACACAAGCAGGGGGAGTGGGAGAGGAAGAAGCAGGCTCACAGCAGAGGAGCCCGATGTGGGGCTCGATCCCATAACGCCGGGATCACGCCCTGAGCCGAAGGCAGACGCTTAACCGCTATGCCACCCAGGCGCCCCTCACCTGCTAAATTTTTGACTTAGAATTTTGTCACATTTATCCTAGAATCTTCACAACATGTATATGATATTTAATGCAATTTACATAACAAATGATACACAGAATACATGATACAAACACAATTTCTGAGGGAGGTAACTGAACCCCTGTGGTTGCCTCCGTGAAGAGCCCCAGCTCTATCACTGGGAAGTCAACTTCACCAAGAGTAACTTCTCTGTTTTTCTGGGTGGTGGTCTGCCTTGGCAAAAAGACTGGCGGAGTGAGGGGAAGACGGAGCATTCTATGGAGCTGAATCTGGAGGCATGGCCCACCACCAGAATTACTCCACATGGGCACCAGCTTAGAGTGAAGAAATGCCTCTTGAAGAAGTCTGATGGACTGGTAAACCAGAGACCACCCAAGCAGGGCAGGAGGCCCAACACAAATATTGATGCCTGGGAGACGGAGTTTGAGAACTAGAAGGCTGGGGCGAGGGAATGGGGGCTACGATAAAATGGGTACCAGGAGGGCCATTTTGGTCCAGCTGCTGAGGGCAAGGATTATTGCCTTTGGCAAGTTCCCACCTTCTCTCTGTTGGGTTTTTCCAAACTCCAGCCCCATTCAAGCCCCATCTGGAGTAATCTTTACTTAAATCAACTTCCTTTTTTTCCCCTATGTAAAATCATTTAAAATAAAAATTTTAAACTTTGTACACTCCTGTTAAATGGAACACCGGCCTCATTCATCATAGAGATGGTAACCATAAGAGTATATATAATAAAACCAAACATTAGTATTGAACATTTCCTGATGAAGGCTCTGAGCCCAGAACTTACTGTCACTTTGTTGAAAAGGAACTTTAGCCAGAGTTAGGGAGGGAAAAAGGACCAGCACAACCAGAGCCTCTCCTTGGGCTCATCAGAAGAACTGAAGGAGCATTCCAAAGGGGGGCACACTCCTTCCTGGTGGGCTTCAGGGTTTTTAGCCCCCTTTTCTGGGTACAACACCTAAGATCATGAGCCAGTCTGACCAAATTTATCTTGTGAACCTCTCTTGGTGTGTCCTCCTTTCTCAGGACACGCTGGTCAGAGGCACTCAGATGCAGGGAGCAAGGTGCCCTGAAACAGAGGGACCATGGTGCCCGGAGCCCACTCTCAGTCCCGATACCTGATAGCTGCAGGGATGATGGCCGGTCATGGTCATCCTCAGTGGGGGCTTTGAGAAAGAAAGGTCAGAAGCGCCTGTCCCTAAGGGAGATGCAGAAGAGGATAGAAGGGTAGGCTCCCGACAGTCAAGGCAGCCTCCGGTGTGGTGAGATCTCACTTGGAGCCCTGGCTCAGTGGGGCAGGAGTGTGTGGGAGAGCTGGGTGCTGGTGCTCATGCCTCACCTCTTGCTCCTGCGCCCTGGGCTGGGCTCTGGGCAGAGCTGCGGTCGTACCACAGGGGGTCTTGGGATCATCCAGTCCAAGCTTCTCATCCTACAAATGGGAAGACGGAGGCGCAAGCGGAATGCGGCTGGTCCAAACCACAGGGCTGGTTCTCGCTTCCCACCCTGCAGACAAGCACTTGTCCACCACCTGCTAGCCCAGCACCTCCTTTGTGCTCCACAGTCCCCCTGGAGGAGGCAACCTCTGACTGTCCCCTGGGAGCAGTTGCGGCTGGTGACCTCAAGGTGAGAGAACAGAGATGGTGGCACTGGCATGCTCAGCCAACCATGGTCTTGGTTTGGGGAGCTCTCCTGACAGACCTACATGGCAGAGAATATCACATTTCTTTAAAGAAAAGGAAATAAAGCCTTTTCTTAGAGATACTGAAGAGTCACAGTGGCTTCCCGAACCTTCTTTTTCAGTGACATGGTTTCAGCCCCAAATCCTTAGAACTTCGTTCTAGAACAACTGACCCCACCTTGCTACCTCCTGGGGCTGGCCCTCACAGTCCTGTTCCCTCAGTCACCCTACTCTAAGAAGAGATAGAGAGCATGACACCCTCCTCTTCACACCGGCTGCAGCGCAGCTCCCCCAACCCTACCCCGTGTCCACAGTGCACTGTTAAGCCTCGAGCAGGTTATGTCCAGATTTGGCCTCTGTTCTCACCTCTGTAAATGGAGAGTGTTAGCTTATCAGAACTCTCAGGCTCCTTCCAGCTCTCAAATCCTGAAAACAGAGCAGCAGAGAGAGAGAGAAGAGGAAGAGGAGGAGGAGGAGGAGGAGGAGGAGGAGGAGGAGGAGGAGGAGGAAAAGAGCTCAAATTTGAGATGCTCCCTGGGAACAGTGGGAACTGGGCACATGACACAGTGCTTACCTCCTACCACGTGCTGCCATAGAGCACCTTCCCCACCTGGCTGCCTAGCCCTGTGCACGCATGCGCGAATGGCGCAAACGTGTTCCAGGCATGGAAACCTCCACAGCTTTGGAGGGTATGTGGGGTAGATACAAGCAGAGGGAAGAACCGGGATGAGGTACTCCGATTGCACCCGGACTTAGCAGCCCCGAGTCACAGGTGTCCTTAGCCACCTGGTGGAATTCAGGACCCTTCCAGCCCTTGGGTAATTTGCTGAGGCAGCCTGGTCCAGGCACAGGTGACTCATTTTTCTCTACTGGCTTTTCACTAAGGGGGGAGGAGAAGGAGCCCCAGGAGGAGCCCAAAGCAATTGTTTTCTGAGATATTGAATTTTATTATTAAAAGTTAACTCTTCAATGGGGGCACCTGCGTGGCTCAGTCGGTTGAGTGTCTGACTCTTGGTTTCCGCTGGGGTCACGGTCTTGGGGTCCTGAGATGGAGCCCCACTTTGGCTCTGCTCAGCACCAAGTCTGCTTGTCCCTCCGCCTGGCTCTTTCTCCCTCTCTAGAACAAATAAATAAAATCTTTAAAAGAAATTAACTCTAGGATGAACGCTACAGCATAGAAAATATAGTCAACAATATCGCGATAACTTCGTATGGTGTCAGATGGCAACTACCCTTGTTATGGTGAGCACAGTGTAGTATATAGAATTGTTGAGTCACCTTGTTGTATACCTGAAACTCTATAACATTGTGTGTCAACCCTATTTCAATTTACAAAAAAAAAAAAAAGAAAAAGAAAACATTAACTCTAATTTTGCCTGAAAATGTACTAAGAAAGCAGACAAAAAAAAATAATAATCTTTCACAATTCCATACCTTTTAAAGTTATTTGCATTAAGAAATAAAATAATAAAATGAAATTTCTTCTCAAGCCTCATCACCCTCCTTAGCGTTAACAATTGATAATTGCTATGTACCTTTCTCAACCACTTCCTGTACTTCTGCACGTCTCTTTATTTACATACTTCTTTTTCTTAAAAAAAAATATGGGATGATGCAGGTGCAGCCACTCTGGAAGACACTATGGCGGTTCCTCAAAAAGTTAAAGATAGAGCTACTCTATGATCCCACAATTGCACTACTAGGTATTTACCCCCCAAAGAATACAAAAATACTAATTCAAAGGGATACATGCACCCCAATATTTATAGCGGCATTGTCTACAATAGCCAAATTAAGGAAACAGCCCAAGCATCCACGGACAGATGAATGGATAAGGAAGATGTGAGATACACACACACACACACACACACACACACACACACACTGGAATATTAGTCATAAAAAAGAGTGAAGTCTTGCCATTTGCAACAATGGGGATGGAGCTGGAGATTATAATGCTAAATGAAATAAGTCAGTCAGAGAAAGACAAATACCCTATGATTTCACCCCTATGTGGGATTTAAGAAGCAAAATAAATGAGCAAAGAGGGGGGAAAAAGAAAGGCAAATCAAGAAACAGACTCTTAGCTCTAGAGAACACACTGCTGGTTTACCAGAGGGGAGGTGGGTGGGGGATGGGTGAAATAGGAGACAGGGATTAAGGAGTACACTTGTGATAAGCACAGGGTGATGTATGGAAGTGTTGAATCACTGTACCCTACACCTGAAACTAATATTACACCGTATGTTAAAACTAACTGGAATTTAAATAAAAACTTCTTTAAAAAATGGGATGATGCCATACATATCACTCTCCAAATTGCTTTCAAGTTTAACCTTATATGACAGATGTTTTTCTGTGTCAGCCAGGGAGGTCTGCTTTGCTCTTGCTCATGTCTGCATTGTTTTCAATGGAATCAATATGCTACAGTGTATTTATATATTACTTTATTTATGGACACTTGCAATGTGGTCAATTTTGTGTCAGTTTTTTGTAACTTCAAACAACGCTGCAGTAAACATCCTTTGGACACATATCCTCATTATTTTATTGTAATTTCTGTAGAACAGACTCTTATGTGAAACACTGTTGTCTCTTATGCATATTTAAATCTGTAGTAGATATAGTAAAGTGCTGTGCCAAAAGTGTTCTAATTTATGTTTTCACAAGTAGAATATGAGAGTGCCATTTTCCCACACCGTCACCAGTATTATACATTATCAATGAAAATTACATTTTTTGACCCTTTAGTAGATGCAAAGTGCACCATCGTTATTGGCTTAAGTTGCATTAAGATAGTATTTAGGATGAGTTTTTTTTCTTGTATTTATTGTCTGTTGATATTTCTTGTTTGAATTTCCTGGTCATATTTTTTGGCACTTTTTCTACCGGATTATTTGGTTTCTCTTATAGAAGATCATCATATATTAGAAAAAAATTGACCCTTGCGTATTAAATATGTTGCAAATAATTGGTGATGTCTGCCATTCAGAAGTTCTACCTTTTTTCTGGCCAAATTGTCGCTTCTCTTTCTTTTGTGACTTTTGAGGTTTGTGTCTTTTTTTTTTTTTAATAAAAGCCTTCCTCCCCATAGAACTCTAGGATATAGTCAGCTCTACTGCCATCTGATGCTTTCATAGTTTTGTGTTTATATCTATAACCCCCATAGATTTTTTTAATAGAGTGAAATCAGAATTAAATATTGTTTTTCCCAAGTGGAAACCCAGCTGCCCTTATACCATTTATTGAATAATTTACCCTTTTCTTATGCATTTAAAAAAATGTGTTTTTCTCTAAACAGTTGAGAAAGTTAAGGCTTTAGGATAGGGATTCTCGAAGCATAGTCTAAGGAGTTCTAGGAATCCCCAGGACTAATTCAGGTGAAAACTATTTTCATAATAATTTTAATACACCGTAATACAAATATGAGATAATTTTCTCATGAGTATATACTTGAGGTTTCCAGAAGATACATGACATGTCATGATGTCACTGTTCTTATGGATATTGGAATGTATGCTTCTATATTCTTGTGTTTCAAATTTTTCTGTTTTAGTTTCTAATAGAGTAAATATTGATAGATTTAACTCACAGAAACAAAAGATCTTTGGGATCCTCAGTAATTTTTAAGAGTTATTCAAAGAGGTTCTAAGACCAAAAAATTTGGGAACTGTTGGTCTGGGTAGATACGGCCTGTTTATTCTATGACTTCAGATTTCCTCTGGCATATCTCCACCTAACAGAGTGCATAGCCCTGAGACTGAGAAATGAACAATGCAAATGGAGAGACAGAAGATAGCTCAGAGAAGGTCTACGCCCTGTCATCTGTCACCTCCATTTATCAGTTCTGTCAATTTGAAAGAGGAGTCTAACCCAAACAGCCCCTAGGATGGATTTTGGCAGTCTTTCCCTCTTCATTTACCATTAATCTTTTTCAAATTGAGATACAATCATTTCTGGTTGCTGAGATCTGGTGCGCAAATGGGATCTACTCGTCACCCGATGTTATGGTCCTAATTCAACATAAAGCTCTTTAAGAAGGGGGATCGGTTTATGTTTTACTGGTCAAGAGATGGAGTAGAACTCCCAGGTTGAGGGTATTTGGTCATTTACTTTCTGGCAGGTGCAGCAGCCTACACCATGGGATGGAGGGACAGGGAGCAGCGGGGATCTGGCCCCTTGAAACTCAGCCCAGTGTCCTGGAATCATTGCAACCGACAAGCCTGCCATCGTCAGTCAGCCCTGCCAGCACAGAGAGATACAATTAGATGGGAAAAGACAGGGGTCATTAGAATCTTAAGTTCAAAAGGCATTTCAAATTTGTCTAGTAATGAGTATAGCGCTTCTCTTGTGAACGCATGGCCCTTCATAATCTCCAGCAAGCACTTGTACAGTGTGTATACTTAAACCCTTGCTTGACAGGAAGCTCACTACCTCATGAAATAACCCTCATTGTTGAACAGCTCGATTTATGATGTCTGGCTAGAAGTGCTTAACCTCCCCCCTGCCACACACACACACACACACACACACACACACACACACACACAGAGCGCCTAATATTTCACTCAGGTGTCAATTCCTTCCGAAATCCATCCTTGACTCTTCTCGCTCTGGCCTCTAGAGGATTGGAGATGCTCCCTGGTGCTCCCCAGCACTTTGGCTTCACTTGACCATGCACTTAGACAGACTATTAGTTTCCCAGGGCTGCCGTAACACAGTACCACAAACTGCTGTGCTTACAGCAACAGAGATGTACTCTCACAGTTCTGGAAGCTTGATGTCTGAAATAAGGTGTTGGCCAATTGTGCTCCCTTGAAAGGCTAGAAGGAAGAGTCCTTCCCTACCTCTTCCAGTTTCTTGTGGCTGTCGGCATTTCTGGTCTTCCTTGGCTGTATCACTCCTATCTCTGCTTCTGTCTTTCGTCTTTTCTCTTTTGTCTCTTTTAAAGGCACTGGTCATTGGATTTAGGGCCCACCAGGATAATCCAGAATGATAAATCCTTTACTTAATACATTTGCAAAGACCCTTTCTCTAAAGAAGGTAACATTCCCAGGTTCTAAGGGTTAAGCTATGGATACCTTTTTGGTGCCACCATTCAACCCATTATACAAGGTGTGGCAAAATGGTTTGCCCTTTCCTGCATAACATTTTACACATTTGGACGTTCCACCTCAATATCTGGATTTCCAGCTTCTTTGGAAAAAGCAGAGGATCTGGCCACCCCGGGACTGCCTTCCCAGTGGCATCAATCAGGGGGCCTGCCTGGAGGGTGCACTCAGGGGATGTCTGTGCTCTCTGGCTTACCCCATCCCCACACCTTCCCAGTCCACCTCACTCACATGAACCTGTCCTGACCTATCAGGTCCCCAAAAGCATTTGATTTTGTGGCTCTTAATTTAGACTCTGTTAATCTTGCCCCAACTGGACATTAAGCTGTCTTATTTGACTTTGCGTTCTTACTATCCAGGACAGAGTAGGTTCTGACACAGAGTAGGTGCTCAAAAATAGTTGTTGGGGGGCTCCTGGGTGGCTCAATCATTAAGCATCTGCCTTTGGCTCAGGGCGTGATCCGGTATTCTGGGATCAAGTCCCACATCAGGCTCCTTCGCTGGGAGCCTGCTTCTTCTTCTCCCACTCCCCCTGCTTGTGTTCTGTCTCTGGCTGTCTCTCTCTCTCAAATAAATAAATAAAATCTTTAAAAAAAATAATTGTTGGAAGAAAGAATGCATAAAGATGTTTCCCTCTAACTCCAATCTGCAAATAGGTCTTGTTCTTGTATTCAGAGCCACACAGCATAGGGTCTTTCTTCCTTATGAACATGTGTTACATTTAAAAAATATATGACATGGGAGAGGACACCCACATTTGCACTCATAGATGTCTATTAACAAAGAGGGCTGTTTCAGTTAGCATTTATGAGGAACAGGGCCTGAAAAATAGTGGCTAAGTCAAGATAGGTATTATTTCTCTACCATGAAAAAGAAATCTGGAAATACGCAGGCCAGGAGCAGCATGATGGCATGTCTGTTGTCTTCTGTATGTTGCTTCCATTCCTGGACATTCTCTCTCCAGATATCTCTTCTTCCTCATTCTCCCTTCCTGCTCCTTCTGGGGCACTGGTTATATATATGTTAGACATTTTCACCATGCCCCTCAGGTTTCAGACGCTCTTTTCTCTGCTTTCTACACTTTTTTCCTCGGGAGCATCCATCTGAATATTTCCTCTTGGCCAACATTCTGGTTCGCAATTTCTCTTACGATTACAAAGACTTCTGCCGAGTTCTGAATTTCAATTACTTTATTGTTGACCTCCAGAATTTCCCTTTAAAACTTCTTTATGTTGTCCAGTCCCTCTGCTGAAATTTCCCATCTTGTTATCTCATTTTTTAAACATATAGATCACATTTATTTTACAATTCTTGTCTAACTCAGATACCTTTTTCATTTATGGGTCCATTTCTATTGACTGTATTTTCTCTTGGTTTTAGTCACGTTGCCCTTGTCCTGTGGTATGCTTGGTAAATTGTTACTGCATGTCAGATATTGTAGCTGAAAGTGATAAAATTAATTTTAGGTCCAAACGTGATGACCTCTTCCTCCAAAGAGGATTTGTTTTTATTTCTGGCAGGCAGTTAGGGTAGGAGTAGTCTACCTTATTCCAATTAGGACTGAGCTGATTCGAAGATGTACTTCCATTTTTATAAGGACTCACCTATCACACCACTCCTCGATAGGGCATTACGGGGTCCTAGTTGAAGCCTGGGTGCTTGCCATGGCCTCTCCTGCTTGATGGGCCTGGACTCCAATTTTTGGCCCTGGCCCTTAGCCTGGTGAGACTGCTGGAAGCTCTCTTCAGCTCTCAGTATCTCGGCCAATGCTTTATGCTGTGTTTCAGCCCTAAACCACCATATTGGAATTGACAAATGCTTTAGTGGAGAAACAGGCAGTGAATTCGGGGCTCACCTGACTTCCCTTCTCTAAGAATCTCATGAATTCCTACCTGCATGAGTATGGTGGGTGAGCCTTGCAGATAGAAGAGAGGGTTCCTCAATGGGCTTCACACTCTCTGTGCGGGAAGTAGTAGAGCTTACTAAGCATACCCCAGCTCCCCTGACCTTCCTCAGTGCTACCAGGTCAACCTGCTTAAAGATGGTGCCTTTGTGCTTCTTACTCTTGACCTTGGGAAGAATCCAGCAGAGAGGCCAAAGATATCTGGGGATGGCAAGGGCTCTGAAAGGTTTTGGAAGCCCAGTATCTCTGTCTTTAGACTCTCTAACTGACAGAAGAGCGTACAGCATCCCTCCCACTCCACTGTTTGGTCTTTTGAATCCCTACTGCCTCGACAGTTCCTGAGACCTTCCACTAGATATTTTGTTAAACAATAAAAATTAAAAACACACCTTGCCTAGTTGTTCTCAGTGGGAAGATTAGTCTGCTAAAACCAGGTGCTTGTACCAGAAGTGGAAGCAATTTAAATGTGAAAGCCACCTCATGATCTTAAATGGCCACAAGTACTCCACTCAGTTTATGTCCAAGGTCTCCAACGGGGGGAGGGGTCAATTGAGGACCTCCCCTCCCCATAAAGAGCTGTCAAGAAAGTACCACATAGCACTCTGTTTCCATCTGATTGGCCAAAACTTAATCATGTAGCCCCATTGAGATAAAAGGGAGGCTGAGAAATGTAGTCTGTTGACTTACTGTGTAGCGGTGTGGTCAAATATCAGACTTTGCTACTAAGGAAAAAGGGGAGAAAGTGTAGTGAGGGTAAACCACTAACGCTCACTGCCCACAGGGATGTTGCAAAAATATCCTTTGTGAGAAATTTCATAACTAGGCTGAGAGGTAACATAAAAGCTATGAGAATGAGTTGTAGGGGGGCAGGCTGTGGTGTGAAAAGGTACTTAAATTACTAAAGAGTGATATAGATAATATCTGATTAGCATAAAACAAAAATACGCCTCGGGGCAGAGGAAAGAAAGATGACTACGTGTAGAGGGATTGCAGATCCAAGTGCCTATAACCGCCAGGCAGATTGTTACAATGAGTAACGGGGGTGCAGGGCGGCAAAGGATACATTCTTCATGGTGGTAACTGAGGGGGAGAGCTACAGAGACACTCCTCTCCCTCAACAGGCAGTCTGCCCCGGTCTCATGTCTCAGACCCTTGAAGCTGGATCTCGACTTGGCAGCTGACATGACTAATAAGTGGCAGAACCAAGCCCGGACATCGGCATGGTCTCTTGAAGAGCTGTCTTTGGAGCACAAAGGAGAACATCTAGAGACCGGCGCTGCCACTTCCCCTCCAACATTGGGCATGCCATTTGATATCTCAGAGTCTCGTTTTCCATACCGGAAAGAAAGAAATGATCATCATAGTAAACCCTCAAGGGCTTGTTGGGAGGCTCCAATGAGCAAACCTCAGGAAGTCTGTCCCAGCGTTCCCTCCCATGGACAGGCAGTATGGCGGGCACACCCCACTGACCTGCATCGGAGGGCACTCATCATTCATTCATTGTTCGGGCGAGTGAGAGTCACCTGTCAGGTGCTGTCAATCACACGCAGCCAGGCGCAAGCTTAGGGAGGCAAACCCGGTGGTCTGGGCCCCGATAAGTCTTCTTTGTTTTACCCTCCTGCTTCTGACTCCTCTTGGCTGGTTCCCAAATCTTCAGTATTAGATTGGATAATCCCACTTTTAATAATGCTCAGGATATTTGCCTCCCTCGGGGGACTGCGATCACAGCAGTGGAGGGTATTAAAATGGAGCTGAATGCCACGCAGAGCACTTACCCTTTAAGCTGTGTGTATGTGGGCATGGCGTTTTGCATGTGCACACACAAGGGATTGCCTGTGTGTGTGTGTGTGTGTGTGTGTGTGTGCATTCTCAAGGCCTTCTGAGATTTTTGTAAACAAAATGTCACATGCAACAACCAGTTTATTTTCAGCATTAAAGCACTGCCGAATCAGTTCAAAACTCGGAGTTTCTAAATCATTGAGGTTATTAACTTCCAAATTCTGTGTTTTTATTTCTCCTAAATGGCACTAGCTCAGCATTAGGCTTAAGGGCATAGTAGCACCTCATGAGACCCCAGAAACATTGAGTTAATACATAGTCGAATTTATTCAAAGTTATTTGAATTGTGCCCAGTATTTAAAACTTAGCATAAACCAAGTCGTAATCACAGACATGATTTGTTCCCATTTATAATAATATGTTTGGGGGATCATGTTTTTTACCCCCTTCACCTGACTCTTCCGGTAATCAAGAGGCCACACTGAAAAATAATTGGTAGAGAACAGAGAAAAGAAATATACAGAGTTACTAATATACACCAGGGTTTAAGCTGACATGAAATTTTATCTTAATTATCGGACAAATTTGTACTCCCACTATCTAATTCAATTTGCATGCATCGGTAGACACTTATTAAAGGTAATATTACATCTGTCATTTTAAGACTGGTGAGAATTTTATCATATGAGCTGCATGAAACAGCCACTCTATTATGTACAGAACTCTTTTGTATGGCTTAAAATAACCGGCATTGCATCCTAATTAAGTATTTTTTGTAATTGTCTTCGGGGCAGTCATGGTCTTGTCCATTTCGTGTCCATCTTGTAAGTTATTTGGACACAGAATTGAAGTTGCAGGAATGTACTTCTCCTCCCCTCTGCTTCCTCATCCTGGGTGAAAAATGAGAGCTTTGCTAATAAAATATAAACTGGAATCAAATGTTCACATGAGGTTTTACGAGAAGCATGCAATGCCTAAACCCGTCTTCTAATTCTCCGCTGGCTTTAGAATTCTGCTGTATACAAATATATCAGGCTGCTGAGGCATTAGTGGTTGAATACATCAGGGCTATTTTTGAGATGAGTTTATTAGATTTGTACTTTGTGTGAAATGAATTGGTGAGGTCCTAATATAGCATCATCAATTCCGGATAACAATGGCAGTTTCTGAGCATAGAAAGCCCTGAAATGCCATTCGATGTTGATATGATACTTGCCAAACAGACCCCAAAATCAGCTCACAGATTTCTGCTCTGAGCTTCAGGGCTTGGGTGAGGTTTGAGATAAAAATCCGGTTGCACAAAGCACACATTTAATTGTACATTTGCTGCCCCCGCTACAGCCATCTTGGTTTCGGAGCTCTTTTGTTCCACCCACTGAAGAGAGTGAAGGAAATGAATCAGGAATGAAAATAATCGTCAGCATGCAGGGAGCGAAGAGAGGGAAGTCCAGTAGGGCAAGTGTGCCCAGACCGGAACTGCCAGAGCGAGGCTCTTGGGAAAGGGCGGGGTGGCGGACGTAGGGTGGTGGTCCCGCACTCCCTATCTGCCTCTGTTTTCCTGGGGACCCAGATCCTCCTGGAAATGGAAAAATCAAGCATCGAAGCTTTTGACTTGCTCGTCCCTGGGCCCACAAGTACCTTTGACATGCTCACAGACCTCTTTCCTGCTTGGTAACAGGATTTGGCTTTTTTTTTTTTTTGTCCTATCCTTAAAAAAAAAAGTCCCTTTTGTCTGTGACTGGGGACAAGAGATCCCACAGAGTTCAGAGTTCAAACCAGATGTTACCCACTCATAAAATTGTCAGAGGGTTTGGTCGATCACAATGCTGCCTTCTTAAATGGAAACTTTTTTTTTTATTCATTTAACCAAAACATTTTATTATAGGATTTTTAAAATTTTCTTATTAATTTTTTTTTCACTGAGACAGAACCCAATCTTCCACTCCTTTCTAGGGATGAACAATTTAAGTTGCATTAAATTATGAAAGTGGTTTCTTTCATCATTGTTTCACAGCGCCTCGTGTCTGTAACTGGATGCACGTGGTCTTTGAGAAGGGGGCTCCTGTTTTAAACCATCTCAAAAGTAAAATGTTCTTACACCTCTTCCGTGCCTTTTCTTTTTTTCCTCCAACAGCCATCCCCTTGCTATTCTTAACTCCCCACATATACAGTGGTGTGTCTTCTGGGTCTCGGAGTAGAGGGGAGGGGAGGGGAGGGGAGGGAAGGCTCTGTTCTCCCTCACCACCATCCAGGAGAAGCAGATGAATAATTCATGGTGCCCACATGCAGGTCTTCTCTGAGACTTCTCTGGAACATGTCTGAGCCGGCGTAGGACCAGGGAACTTACAAACAGTCACAGTGCGCTGTGTCAGAGAACAGTCAATCAATCTCCAAAGAAATGTGAAGAGAACAGGTTTTTCATGCCTGTGCGTTGGGAGGGAGCCAAATGTGTGTTGCCATTTGATGGTAGAATCAGCGTACACCTGTTCGGACCAGCTGTCAACATAACCTATGTCAGAGGCACGCGTCGCACCCGCAGCATCCGCACAGCAGGCCGTGTCTGCGTGACAGTCAGGACAGACAGCACCAGGAACTTGGGGACCAGGAGAGGGGGAGTTTGCAGAGCCATTGCGGGGACACAGATGTGTGAGGAGCGTGATAAAGGAAGGAAACATCTGAGGGAATAAGCTCAAACAAAACAGCAAATGTCATTTGCATTATATAATTATGGCCAACCATGGAGTCCTTTGTAATAACACTCGGTAGGCCAATGTTAAACCTACAGTGACTGATAAAAAGGCCTCAGCTTGAAAAAAGGTCAGCGTGAATTAGTATATATTTGCTGATTAATTCAGAGTGTGCCTTCGTAAATTTTATAGTCCGCGGCCCCAGCCTGGTTTGAGACAGCCGCCTATGAAATTCAAATGCGCCTCATGCCGCACAGACTAGCCCTCCGACCCGGCATTGTGCTCTGCGGAAAACTTCACCACGCAAACAGGGACACACGCAGGCATGTGGCAGGATGGACAGACCCCTGGATTTGCTAACGTACGTAAAACAAGACACGTGCCCAGGGACAGCACTTGCCGCCTGCCTGGGAGTGCCGGGCTGTGGCAGGTCGGCTGGAAGCGTTCCTGCCTTTTCACCAAAACCGCCATAATCAGGGCTGCTGATCCCAGTGTGAGGCTCTTAGGATGCTGCCTAGTGGGTGTTCAAAGGAAAAAGTAGCTCTGTGTGTGTGTGTGTGTGTGTGTGTGTGTGTGTGTGTGTAAGGGGGGTGCAGGTGGATAAACATCATTCAAGGAAAACATTTAGCCTGAAACTACCTTTGAGATCATAAATACAGGGGCACCTGGTGGTGCAGTCGTTGAGCATCTGACTCTTGGTTTCAGCTCAGGTTGTGATCTCGGAGTCGTGAGATCGAGCCCTGCATGGGGCTCTGCGTTCCGTGAGGAGTCGGCCTGGGATTCTCTTTCCCTCTCCCTCTGCCTCTCCCATTCATGCTCGTTCTCGCTCTCTCTCAAAAATAAATAAATCTTTAAAAAATTATAAATATGGATTCTGCTTATAGAATGAGCACCTACTATGTGCAAGTTAGTTTGTCAACTTAAATTCTCACTGTTGCTCCAAGATATACAACTATTATCTTCATGAAACCGCTCTCCCGGGATGGCACCGTTATCAAATGGTGCAGTCAGGATGTGACCACAGGTTTGACTACCTCCAAAAGCCCTTGCTTCCCCCTTCACCCTCATTGTCTTTGCAACTGCTTGTTACACCTGCTTTTGTACATATTTGCTGAAACCCTTGCCAGATGCTCTGAGTTGGGGACCCCCACCTAGAGCACGAACCCTTAGCAGATTTCAAACACTTACCTCGGTTACTCCAACCAAGCACCTTCCCCCACAAGTGGGAATGGCAGCCAGGAAGCCAGAAACTCCACTCCATCCAGATTTACAATGAAAAGATCTTTTCTCCCACCTCCAAACCCACATTTCTCCCCTTTGTTCCACAACTGGTTTTTCTTTATACAAAGGGTGCAGACCCTACCCTTAGACTCTGGCTGAACCCCTCTGCCCCCGCCAACAGAGTCCTTAGGTGAACCGGCAGCAATGAATTGCATTTCTTGAAAACCAGCAAATCTCTTGGTTTCATTGAGCAGCAGAGCCCTTCTTCATAATTAGGGAGGCCTGCCCAGGTTTTGCGAGAAGTGTTGGCTGCAAGTCGGGAAAAGAGAAACAGATTACAGTGCATGGTTTTAGATGCTTGTCTGGGGGACTCAAACCTAAACTGGGCACTCCCTGTCTGCTTTGTATTTTATGAGACCAAGACTGGGAGGTCCAGGTGGAGTTATCAGGTAGGTTGTGGCGTGATGGAAGGACACAAGCCTGGAGGTCAGCACAGTTGCCCCCTCCAGCAGGTTCTATCTGCTTCTAGCTTGTAGAATGATTCTGGGCATGTGTCAAACCATCCTGGGCCTCCATTTTTCTTGAGCAAAGTGAGTGTTACATCACCAAAGTGTCTTCTGACTTTAACCTTATACTATTAAAAATGATACCTTGCATTGTGATGCCTTTCATGGTTCCCAAAGTGCTCGTATCTATGTTACTTTAGAAAATAGAGTGGGAATTCGAAGGGTTGGACGCTGACCAGGGTTTGTAGCCCCCTCCATGCCTGTCCACCTGTAGGAGAGCTCCTCAGACATGCTATTCATCCCTGTGGATGCACTGGGCCCGGGCTGTCTCTGAAATGGGGTTTCCACCAGTTTCCTAAGCTAGGATCCCTCCTGCCCGTCTCCATCCTCTAAAGGGCAGTGCAGGTCTCAGCCCCACCCCATGCGTCCTCCCTGCCCTTCCTTCTCTGAACACCTGCTACCTTGTCAGCAGCACGGTGAATGGGGCTCTGCACTGCCTGACCTTTAACCCATTGCTCTAAGAATATAACAAAAGGTCCTAAACAATCTCCAAGGGCCTACCAACCTGGCTCCAGCATGTCTGCTGACCTTCACGCAACACACCCCTTCGCCTCTACGCATGAGTTGCATACGTCCTCATTCTGAAAAGCACTTGTCTCTCAGGGCCTGGAACGCTCTGCATCTTGCTCCTTCTTTCCTTGTCTTATACTCCTTTCTTGAAGTCCAGGCTTTAATGTCACTTCCTTGCAACAGATTTCCCTAACACCTTAGCTGGGTACAGTGCCTGTTTTATATTCTCAGAGCTCCCTAGAATTTTTTTCTGTTAGCACTTACCCCAAGTTTGATGCATTACCTGTGTGGTTATTTGATTGATGTTCACATTTCAAAAAATACTGACCTCTGCCCTGCCCAGTTGTATCCCCCCACATCTAGGGAAGAAGCAGCACTTAGTAAGTGCTCAAAAGACACTTGGGTTGACCTGGCTGAACCCCAGGGGAGATGGGATGGGTGTGAACTGTTCTTCTGAGCAAGAGCTGTGCCTTTAGGCCCATGTGTCACCATGTCTAGAATGGAGCTGGACACCCAGTAGGTGCTGGCAAGTCCAGAAAGTCAGGGAGGTGGCAGGAGATGGATTCCAGCCATGTCACGAAGTTCTGCAAAGTTGCCGCCAAGCCTCCCTTGAAGGGAATGCTGCAGAGCTGCTGACCCCAGGGCCTGCACCGGGAGAGTCCCAAACTCCAGCTTTCCAACTATCAGCTTTCCTGGCCATGGCCCTTTAAAGTAGAAACCAAAATCAAGGGTGGAATTTAATGCAGTTTATTATAAGACCAACTGTTATAACACCAAACAGTGTTAGCATTTCAATTTTGGTTTCCAAGCCATCAGGATTTTTTTCTAGAACCCCATTTGCGCAGGAGTTCATAGGTTTCTATGACATAGGCCATAAAATAGAGCATAATCTGTTCCCATTTGCTAGCCCTGTGCTTGGGTGAACAGCCATCTTAGTTTGTCTGGGACTGAGGGGTCACCTAGGAAGTGGGACTTTCAGGGCCAAAGCCAGGAGAGTCACAGGCTTACCTGTGATGGATGCAGTAAGAACACAAAGACACAAGCTGGATTGACTGGCAGGTGTATCCTGGTCTCAGTGTGGAGTTACCCAAAAGCAAATCCACAAGAGAAGGACTCGGGTGCAGGCTGTTTGCTTGAGAGGGGATTGTAGGAAGCGCAGGTGAAGCAATGTGGAGGACAAGAGAGACAAGGGAGGGAACCAGAAAGCTGGTTTCCATTATGGGCATCAGGAGCTCAATCTTGCTGAAAGCCCTCTGAGAAACCGTGTAGTCTTAGAAATGTCCTGTAAGAAGATGGAGCAGGAGCTGGTGTATTAGCCCAGTGACTTCGACACCTCATTGCTTAAAGGTTGCTCCCTAGCTCTGACTTCCTCGCCCTTGGGGTTACTTCAGCTCTAAGCTGGCACCATGCTGGGAATTTCCTCTAGCAGGTGCCGTAGGTGGACGAAGAGGTTATGGGCCAAGGGGGTATGGAATGAGACACCAACAGCACATGTTATGCCTAAGAGACTAGAAACAGGTGAGTCCAAGGGGTGAACTTCGATTATGATCAAAGAAGAGAGCCCAAGGGTCAGAGAAGTGGAATGCGGTGTAGACTCAAAGAGATAGTCTGAAGCCCAGTTAGTTTGGGAAATATTTCTGGACCAAAGGGGAATGCTGGTCATGTCTGTCTCTCAGGACTCAGTGTAGGAAACAGAAATATCTCTGAGTATTTTGAATGAAAATATTTAACACATGAAGTAGTTACTTGCAAAACATTTGGAAGTGCTAGAGGAGCAGATGGCAGGAGCCACCACTAAACCATCGGTTTCAAGGTCACACACCACCCTGACTGTGGTCCAGGAGTCAGGGAGCTGGTGGTCCACTGCAGCCACTGAATCAGACTCTCACTGCCCTGATACTGCCGTGACCCCCGAGAGTTCGCATCTCGGCCCCGCCTCCCTTACCGGCAACCGAGATGGCCACTACCTGTGTATTCCATATTTCCCCTATGTGCACTAGATTTGCAGGACCTAATTTGTATACAGATTCCTAACAGCCAGATCTTCTGCACAATGAAGATGTTAGTTTTCCAAGTTTTTCACGTAAAATGGGAGGAAAAATGGAAGTTGAGAGAGCCAATCCCAGCATTTACTAGACCGCGTGCAACCGTGGGCAAGTGTTGCTGCCTTGAAGTGGTTTCTATCGTACTCTAAGTACAGCTGACAGAGATTCCCAAGAGAAACAGAGCCAGACCAAGGTTTTGTTCATCTTTCTACTCTATCTCCTGTTCTCGAACAGTCCAGGCTGGCCCATCAAGATGAAGGACATTTTAGAAGGAACCCCACCCTTGCTGCCTCCAAACCGAATCTGACTTTTTTAGCTGCTTCCAGAAATATAATGGGGGCCCTCCCCCGTGCTTCTGAGCTGTAAGGTCTGAGCTCGCTTCATTCACTGTCTGTTTCTATTCTCGCTTAATCCATCAGATGATGATCTCCTTAAAGTCAGGGCTGTTCCTACGTTGTCTTTGAATGTCCTGCCTAGCACTGGGTACCCAGAATGGGCCGGAAGTGCAGTAAATGGGTGTGGAACAAACACGCTTCCTGCTTAATCAGGTGTGTGGTGGCTTTTTGGAAGTTCCATCTTCCACCCAGGCCATCTCTCCTGGTACCATAAGTACCCTCACAAAAGTCAGAGGAAGGGCCTCAGGGTGTGGCCCCTCTGACATAAGATGGCCATGTTGACATGCAACTGTGGCCTCCTTCACGGGCTCTGTCCCACTGAGTTCACACACCTCTGGGTCCATGACCAGGCAGGTTTTCAAGGAAGCTTGCTGTAAAGCATCCTTCTCTGCTAAGAGTACCCTGGTATTCAGAGAACAGTGATGTGGTTTTCCTTGGTACAAGTCCACTGCATTTGGGAGCCAGGGCTCTGGATCATATCTGGGGAAGCATTAAATCCTCACTAGCTTCTCCTTTCCTCCTCCCAACCCTCTATGACATCTACCTACAAGACCCATAGAGGGATCCCCTCACCAGTCAGATCCCTGTCATTAGGAAACTGTATTAAGAAAGCAGAACCAGCCAGACATCCATCCGGTGCTGTATAATTTCTTTCCAAATTACTGATTCAATTTTATTTCCATCCCTTTTATCCAGAGAAAATAGAGTGACTGATTTTAAAAATATAAAAATAAAAGCTTTCCACCTGATTCCAAGCCACTATGCCCACTAACATGGGAAAAATCTCTTTCAACTTCACTTTTTTTCTTCATTTGCTGTGTTCATTTGCCTCTCAGGAAAAAAAAAAAGGAAAAAGAAACTGGGAGTGGTAAGAAAAAGTGAATATTGGGTTATATCTACACTTTGTAAAACGTTGAGTTATTTTCAAGTGAGACTGATGGGGTCAGAGTCCCATGTTATGACGTGGCCTGAGCTACTCATTTTGGCTCAACTGGGGTCTGAATTGTTTATGTAATGGGCCTCTCCACTTCCCTGGTCTCCACAGAAGCCAAAAGCAGCCCAGATAAAGTTCTAACTAGACCACCACAGCCCAACCCCTAGGGATTTCCATGTCTGGCGCACCACTTGGCCTGGCTTCTGCTATTTTGAGAATGGTCTTAACACCCCAAAACTGAAGGCTGGAATCCAGGGAGAAGAACTTCACCTGTTGTATAGACACGTCTCTCCCCAAAGTAGCCAACAGAAGATCCATCAATTAGTAGGACATCAGAAAGCCTTCATTAGACGTCTTTTGGGGTACCTGGAATTACACCTTTAAAATGTATTACTTTGCATCTCAAAATCCTCTTGTTCTTTAAGGAAACCCTATTAAGATGGGATTTCAAGGCCCCCTGAAAAGAGACCACCTTCTTAACTACTGATTAAAGAATAAGTTCTAGCATCTGGAAAGGTAGGCAGGAAAGGAAGGGAGAGGAAAGCAAAGATGGAAAGCCCTAGAGAAGGACTTTTTCCACTTTATGTCTTTGTTGAGAGCCACCTCTGCCAAGAGTCCATCCTGGGTCTGCTGGGTATGGTTGTTCGGGTTGTTCACTGCTCAAGTAGTACTGAACAAGTATAGCGCTGAAATTCAACCCCGCACTTTACCAAGCTATATGACTTGGTGGGAGGCTGCAATAGCACAGACAAAGACAGCCTTTTTCCAGTTCACTTAGAGATGCCATATGATAGAGATGTCAGTGACCACCATGCACCAGGCCCACGCTAAGATGTGAGAAGCTCCCTTTGGATACTAAGGCTGGGCCTCAGTATCTGTCTTTGCTAAATAGCACCTGTGGAACTAGGAGTAAAGACTTGGAGACAGTCATCACAAATAGGTTCACATATGTTTTTGCATGAGCTTGTGTGTGAGAGAGATTTACGTCGCTTGGTTCTGCAGATGATGGATCGTGGAATGGAATATGGAGCTGAGGTTCTGCAAGAGACAGAAGGAGACAAAGCCAATGAAGATGGAGAAGTTGATGAACAATAGAGAGGATACCCACCTGTTGATGCAAAGGCAAGGACAACATGAGCTCCACAGTACCTTCCAGATGTGGGCTCTGGTCTCCCCAGGGTGGTTGCCATGCCCACTTTTCATCTGTTCTTGATGGCAGAGGTGGACTTTGCGTCTTCCAAAATCCACTGGAAGGTCTATTCCAAGAAGTAAAACCAAGTTCAGACACACGAGTGGGTCTCCTTGGAAGCGCAGAAGTTAAAAAAAAAAAAAAGATGAGGAAGAGGAAAAACACAGTTTTTCTGATGAAATGGCTTCTTTAGCGTGAACAAGGCAGAGATGCCGACAATAAAATAATGATTTAATAGCCTCGAAGTCAATCAGCCAAATACAATAACATTAATTAGCCTTTTATGCCCAACTCACAACTAATTCTGTTGTCTACTTATTTTTGTTCCAAAAGGATTACTAATGAAATATTTAATATTTCACCAGGTTCCAGATTCATTTCCACACTGGCTGTAATTTTCTCTTATGTAGCTTGAAATTGTACTTTCGATAATTTCACTCCAGAGTGTATCTACATCACACGATCACTGACTGCAGGAGGAAAGGCTCTTAGGTCTTTGACAATCGGATAATAGCTTCACTTTTAGCCAGTAGAGGAAGTCAAGAGCAAGAGAGTACAGATAATGTGAGTATAATTCATTATTCAAATCTGCAAGTGAAGCACTGAAAACAAAGAGAGAAGAGGAATAATGGTGTCATTATTTTTATTACTCTTGTTGGGTAAACCTAGCGTGAAACATTTAAGGAGACCGGGGTGAGCTTTGTGACTACACGGTGACAAATTGACTTTCGGAGCAATATTGATAAAAGGAAAGTAGAACAGACAGATTTTCTGTACAAGGTTTGCTTTCTTATTAGTGGTCCCATTAACTATTTTCTTGTTGCTGGATGCTTTCTGAAATTTCCATCCTTTCTTATGTTTCTTATCCTTCAAGGTCCATAGCAGCGGCTGGAGGAAGTGAGGTGTGGTTCACGGAGCCCCTGGGAGCCCAGAGCCCCTGTGCCTGGAGCCTGAATAACAAAGGCCAGGTGAGAGGGTTGCAGGTGCCTTTCCTTCAGAGACAAAGGGATTTGAAGTCCTAGAAAGGCATCCATAGGCGAACAAGGCTGTTTGCAGACGCTGGAAACTAGAGTGTTGTAGACCCGTTTTAATCTCAGATTTTCAAAGTTCCCTCAACTTTAGCGATTTTAATGAATATTTCTCTTTAATCATTTCTCGTCCTGGGTTCCTTTGTCACACAGAAACACATCTATCGACACTCCAGCTAGGGCAGGTTTTTTTTTAAGCTTTGTAAAAAAGCTGGAGACCTAGCTGGGTACATTTGGGCTCTTGTAAGTGGAGCATGAGGTTGCCAGATTGCTGCGATTCCAGGGTGACTGGAAAGGGTCCCCCACCTCTCCTCCCCTCCAAGAATAGTTCATACTCCAAGGTCTATGGTACCTGCAATTCAACTATTACAGACTTATTCTTTTGGGTTTTTCTCTGTAGTGAATGCTTCAGAAAGGCAAATAGCTCCGAAAGAAGTATTGTGCTAACCTCTTGCTCACCGAGGTGTTAGTGATCAATGACAATAGCTTCTGTCCCCAATGGAGGGGCAGAGAGTGAGAGAAGCTACACGGTAGAGGTATTCTAGAGAGCTGGGAGGGATGAAAAATTCACAGATAAAGGGGGAGAGATGAGGAATGGAAAGACAGAAGTGTGAAAAGTCATGTTCTTACTACCTCAACATAAAGAAAAACAGCCATTCGGTGGCTCACCCAACCCTCTAAGGTTGACTATCCAGACGATGCAGGAAATAATAGTAACAGAAGCATGAATAGCCTGTTTGAATTTTCGTGCCGGGCTCACTACCTACCACAGGAAATGACCCAATTCACTATAGAAAGCCAGCATCATTAAACCCCAAGTAAGCCAGGAGACTCTTATTAGTGGCCAGGAGTTCAAGATGACTTCACTTATGTGAGCTGAGGAAACCATTTTACACATCTGAGCCTCAGTTTTTATCATCTGCAAAATGGGCTAACATCAAGTCTGACATGCACAGACTCATTCATTCATTTATTCAGCCAGTATTATTGAGCACTTACTATGTCCAAATGCTATCATAGCAGCTGTGGATCCTACGTGAAAAACAAAACTTGGCACAAAACTCCTATCATCCTGGAGATTACTTTCTAGTGACAGGGTTTTTGAAAGGACGTCGTGAGTTGTTAGGTACTGCAATAATGTAAAATAGTATCATTTCGTGGAACCAGAAATCTTGCACCTTTAGATATTTTATTCATTTATTGGAGAGAGAGAGAGAGAAGGAGAGAGTGGGGGGCAGGGCAGAGGGAATCTCAAGCAGACTCCACGCAGAGTGTGGAGCCCGACTGGGGGTGGTCCCACGACTCTGAGATCATGACCTGAGCCGAAACCAAGAGTTGGTTTCTCAACTGATCAAGCCACCCAGACGCCCCTGGAAATCTTCTATGTTTAAATTCTATGTTTGTGCTCCAGGACAACAGAGAGCAAGTGTCACCCTCTGGACAGAATCTCCCCCTGCAGGTGTCTGAAGACAACCCTCACATCGGTTCTGGCCTCTGCCTCTTCATACCGAACACCCTGGGTTTCTTCAGTTGCTCTTCTTATGGCCCACCTTGTACAGCCTACCCTTCCTGGTTGCACTCACCATGTCCCTTGCAGGGGGCGGGGCAAAGCCCAGGACTCCAGAACTGCCCCCAGTGGAGACTGTGGCCCTCTCCGCCTATAATGCAGACTTCGTAGTAGATTCAACATGCTGGTTTAGCAACCATGGTTTTTCCCTTGGCACCAATGCCCAGGGACCCACAGAACATTCGGGCCAATTTACAGAGGCATCAAGTTTGAAAATAAGACTCCCAGCATCACCTTGAGTAGACAGAAACAGCTGGCACATCGGCGTGGCGTGCATAATCCAGTGGCCTCCATAATATAATAGAGAAATAACATTTCCCATTCTCATCACCAGAAAACAATCACCATATGAATGCACTTTAGCTATTAATACTTATTCCTTGATGCATAAACAATCTCATTTAAAAATCCTCGCTCCCAAAGATGCTTATCTTCCGCAAGGGGAGGCGCGTGGGTGGGGGGAAGGCGAGGTAAGCATGATACATCACGTACAGCTGAATTCCCAGCCAAACTCACAGCCTTAAGAATAAAAAACAGTTAATGAGTATCATCATAGTCAGTGCCCCAAATACTGAGATACGGAATCCCATTCACTCTATCATGGCCATGACTGACATTTAATTATTCTCTATTTTTTGGTGCTTATAATTCCATTCTTATCATTCATTGTAAATCCTTTGGAACCCCTAGAAAAAGCGAGATCGAGTGACAAAACAAAGATAATGAAATCAGAGGCAGTAGAATAAAATTATATCTTGTAGGTAAAGCGGTGATTCAGTAGAGCAAGTCATCTCATAAGGTTGTGGAATGTGGGGGAAGGAATCAGAATTAATGTAGCAGGCTCTCAGGAGAGTTGAGAGAGAATCCATGAGTTGGGGCACACGGTCGGTAGGAAAGTAGGGTGCTGTGAGAAGAACCATTGACTAAGCATTGTCCGAGCTGGGCTTCTGTCTAGTCTAGCTATGTGACCTTAGGCATACACTTAACCCTCTCTGGGTTTTCCACTTTCTCACCTGTAAAATGCCATCGCATGCTTCATAGCATGGTCATGAAAGCTAGAAACAGACACAACGGCTATACAGATGTAAAGACTGGCCCTATTTCCTAGTATTAGAGGTAAAATTGAAAGCTTCTGAGCAATGACCAAAGATGAAGGGTATAGTCAATTGAACCCAGAAGGCCTAGGATTATGGATTCCTCTGCTCTCTGCAGTGTTACCTGTAGGAGCCAAGTGCCCCGGCCAGCACACTGTCCCTACTTTCCCTGACTTACCACCTACACTGGGGAGCAAAGGTCAATGTCCTGGCTTGGCCAGTGGGCCCTGCTGAGAAAAGTTGGAAAAGAAAATGACCCCACGTGTAGTTGTGGGAGCCCCCAAGCCCAAGGAAGCACACCACGTTGAAAACTCACTGGTGTGGAGGTACCGAGGTTGCTAAACCCAAGAAAGGAGTAAGAATGGGTTGCCAACCAAGAAGACGGTAAGGGGAGTTAAAGTGTAGAAGAAACCAAGGGATCAAAGATGGAAGAGTCAAGAATCGGAAATGATGGGTACAGTGGGCCTATGGGAGGCTAGTCTGGCTTTGCAAATGGCTCGTTTTCAAATGTTCCAGTCAAAGGGGTACATCAGTGGGTAGCTCCCCTTACTAGTCTAAAAATGCAAAGCCAATTGCATCAGATACCTGGCAGGAAAGCTTACCTGTTTTCCTCTCTGGTAATCTTTTCTCCCTTTTTTTTGCTGGGTGACTCTGCTCATGGAGGCAGGTTACATTTCTCTGGTTGCTGGTTTTTTGTTTGGTAACAGATCATGACTCAGTCTTTCCCTTCCAGGAGGGTGCCTTGCCCTTCTGCTCGTGTGGCAGCCATGACAAGGCTCCTGTCAGATCTCTGACCTCAGGAAGCGTAATGAACCCACGGCCCTGCTGCTGTGCTCTGAACCCAGCGCTATGTTCACGTTGCAACCTCTCTTCCCACAGTGCCCCAAAGATACTGAGGCAGGCCCCTTCCTGGGAGACTGGGGCCTTCTGATGGGCACATGTGGTGTGGCGCTCCTTGAAAGCCTTGTCAAACTTTCCTTAGAACTGCTTGGCAGCCTGAAATGCTTCCACCCAGACTTTTGGTTTTCCTTCCTTCCCTCTCTCCTTCACTGGAGGTCAGATCAGCATCAGTCTGACAGCTCTTCCACACTCCCCCTCCCCGCTCCCTCTTGCCATCACTGCCCCTGATACGTTTCTTGCATGTCCCATCCCATCTTGATGTCTGCTGCAAATTTGCACAAGTCACCCGAAAGAAGAGTTCCAAATAGGGATGTGACCCCGCTCATAGCCTCAGAAACACGTCCTCACATACACTCTTGCTCAAGTCCAGAACCCAATATCATGCATCTCTTCTTTTTTAGGAAAAGCTTCCAAGTTCCTTTGAAGCAGAAAGGTCCTCACGATGGTAGAAGATGAAGTTCAACAGTAGGGAACAATGAAGGTCATTAACATACTAGCTGGTTTCCTCCCTTTCCCTCTTCCTCTCCCTCTCCCTCCCATCTGCTCATTTCAGTGCCAAAGCTTTTTGGTGGGGCAGAACAAGGTAGGTGTCCATGCTGTGGCTGAGCATGGGGAGAGCCACAGTGGCTCAGAGGGGGAGCCAGAGCCCAGCATAACGAGGACATCCACGTCAGGGCATGTGGCCCTGTATGGGGAGTCACAGCCCAGGAAGATCAGGGAGGGCCGTGCATGGATGGGTGGCCTGAGTGAGGCAGGGAGGGACTTCCTCGGAGGGGAGAGGGGGCAGTGAAGGAGCCCCATGTGGGTGGCTGGCATAAGGCGTCAAAGCCAGAATGAATTTGGAGGGAATCTGTGTGGGCGAAAGGTGGTGGTCAAGATCGGAGATATATTATATACAGGAAGCTTGAACAAATAAACCAATATAGTTAGGATAACAGGATCTAAGGTTCTTATTGTCAGAAAGGGGAGCTAGAAATACGGAAAAAGGAAAAAAATACAGGAAGAGAGAAAATCAGACCCACCCTTGTGGTGTTGGATTGCAATTGAAATCACCATTGTGAACTCACCACTTTCAATATGTATGGACAGATCTAGAAATAAATAGAAGTGTTAACGTGTGTGTGTGTGTACGTGTGTGTGCATGTGTGTGTAACTATCATTCTTCCCTAAAAGAAACCAGAGCTTCTTGGGGGAAGTGACTGAATCCAGGACCAAGACAGGGAAAGCATAAGAGGAGTCGGGAACATTCGCAGTGCCAGAGAGCAAGAAGGCTGAAGGAGTAGTGAGCCAGCCAGGTCAAAGGCACACAGAAGCCGCTGGAGACCACTCCCATTAGCCAAATCAGGACAAGGTGAGCACCAAAATATAGAATGATTGTCATGGAATATAACCTATTGAAGAAAAGACCAAAAATAGAGCAAGACATATCAATAAATGAGTACGCTGAAGGTCTGATGCGTACTTACGCAGTTTCAGATCCCTCCTAACAAAATACTAATTTGTTTCAAAATCCCTTCTAACAAAATACTACTTAGTTATAAAGAGAAAGTCAGTTTGAAGCCACAGAGCTGCTACCTGAGGGGAGTGATCAAAG
Source organism: Ursus arctos (assembly GCF_023065955.2). Classification (NCBI taxonomy): domain Eukaryota; kingdom Metazoa; phylum Chordata; class Mammalia; order Carnivora; family Ursidae; genus Ursus; species Ursus arctos. The sequence continues at coordinate 12,896,138 of NW_026622763.1, read as the reverse complement.
GGAGCATCGGCAGAAATGGGACACGTGAAACCCGTGTGCCCCTGCGAGGAGGCAGCGAGAAGACCCAGCATCCCTTACGTGATATTCCTGCCAAAGGCGTGTACTCGGAATCTTATCACTGGAGAACCCCAGCTGAGGAGCTCCCCATGAAGTAAGTGGTCTGTAACCCTCACTCAAGGGAGAACCGAAGGACTCTTCCAAATAGGACGCTTGAGAGACACCACACTTCTCTCTCTCCCTTTCCCTCTGCTCTCCACCTGCCTGCGCTCTCTCTCTCTCAATAAATAAAGAAAATCTTTAAATAAAAAAAAAGAGAGAGCCACCACACTGAAAGCAATGGCCCAGTCCAGCCTGGTCCTGTTTGCTACGGACAACATTATTGAGACAATTGGTGAGATTCTAAAGGTCCGAGGGTTGTTCGTTATTGGGTCTGGAAGGTTGTATTGTGGTTCCACGGGAAAATGTGCTTGCTCGTAGGGAATGCACACCAATGTATTCAGAGACGAGGGGGGACTAGGTCAGTAACTGACTCTCAGATGGGTCAGAAACAAGTTCTTTGTGCACTATCGTACTTGAAATTCTCCTGTAACTGTGTGATTATTTCAAAATGAAAAGATATTTTTTAAACTGCCAGCTGATGGGGGCACCTGGTGGCTCAGTCAGTTCAGCATCTGCCTTCAGCTCAGGTCAGTCAGTATCTCAGGGTCCTGGGATCGAGTCCTGCATCCGACTTCCTGCTCCACGGGGAGTCTGCTTCTCCCTCTCCCTCTGCCTCTCCCCCTCCACCTGTTTTCTTGTGCTCCCTCTCTCTCTCTCAAATAAATAAATAAAATCTTTAAAAATTTTTAAAAATAAAATGCCAGCTGATGTATTGTAGGTGGGAGTGAAAATTGACACAACCTTTTGAGAAGACAACTGGGCCTGAATCATCTAAATTTAAAAGGCACATTCCCTTGGACCATCAGTTCTACTGAAACACTCTCATTTGAGAACACAGACATGTATGCAGGGATATCCTTTGCAGTGTAAAGTGTAATCAATAGTAAAAAGATCAGAAACAATCAAAATATCCATTAATGGAGGACTGGCTTGATAAATTATGGTGCACTCAAGTGATGGAATACTATATAATCTTGGAAAATAATTTTTAGTGTAAGCCAAGCTCCAAATAAATTGCTAAGTGAAGTGTGTGTGTGTGTGTGTGTGTGTGTACATAAAAATATCCTAGAAAGATGTCTTAGAAACTGTTGAGAGTGGTTATCAAAAGAAGAGGGGTTATATACTCGTTTCCTGTTTGCATTTCTTTTTACCATATTCATTTTGATCTTTTGAAAATGGTAGCCAAGTTGTAAAAAGGATATAGAAGAATTTGTTTAAAAACTCTGCAAAGACTGAGGGCTTCAGAGGGGAGGGGGGTGGGGGAATGGGATAGACTGGTGATGGATAGTAAGGAGGGCACGTAGCGCATGGAGCACTGGGTGTTACACGCAACTAATGAATCATGGAACTTTACATCAAAAACCAGGGATGTATTGTATGGTGACTAACATAATATAATAAAAAAATATTATTATAAAAAAAACTCTGCAAGGAGAAAAATGTATCTACAATTAAGTGTGTGCCAAATTTCTTAGTTGTCTTGATCTGCTCAAACTCTTGTCCCCACACATACTGCTACTGTCCCATTTCACATCCATGACAGACATTGCTAATTGATCCCAGAACTCATAACCACTGAGCCCAGACACGACAGTATCCTTCTCAGCCCAGACCGTCTAGCAGCTGCTATGTATTCATCAGTTTGGTAAGAGAGGAGAAAGCTTTTACATCCCTGTCCTCCAGGGAGCACTGAACGAAAGGGAAGTCTTGGAGCATACTGTCTCTTCCAAGGTCCACTGGGGACTCTGGACTCCAGTAAGCAAAACATCAAAGCACTGGGCCTTAGTCTGGCCATTCACAGTCTAGCCCAGCCTGCTCACCCATGCCTACCTGTCTGCTCCACCTGGAGTGGCACCAGTCCATTCCTGGAACTTCGAGAAAGCCTGGTATCTCAGCAGTGCCTTCAACCAACAGAGCCACATCCTTATGCGACTTTGATGTGCTCTTGAATCCCTGGGAATCCTGTTGAAATGCAGACTCAGATTCAGGGACTGGGAGAGGATGTGAAATTCTGCACTTCCAACGGGCTTTCTGCTGATGTCTTGCATCTGGTCCTGGGACCACACTTTGAGTAGCACGTCCTTAGAACAGTGGTTCAGCTGAGGACTTCAGAGGGGCGGGGGGGGGGTGGAATGGGATAGACCGGTGATGGGTAGTAAGGAGGGCACGTAATACATGGTGCACTGGGTGCTATACACAACTAATGAATCATCGAGCCTTACATCGGAAACCGGGGATGTACTGTATGGTGACTAACATAATATAATAAAGAATCATTAGAACAGTGGTTCAGGAACGTTAGTTGCAATCAGAATCACCTGGAAGGTTCAATGAAACACAAATCACAGGATCTACCCCCAGAGTTGCTCATTCAGTAGGTCTGAGGTGGGGCCCAAGAATTTGAATTCTTCACAAGTTCCCAAGTGGTCCAGAACGGAAGGGTGCTGTTCTCAAACATCTTGGAGAAAGTTCCCCCAGCAGCACCCACCTTCTGTCCTCCAGGAAGCCCATAGAGGGAAAAAAGCAGAGGATTTGGTGGCATCGGACACACCTGATTTAAAACCCTCATCTGTCACACTAGGAATATTACCTCAGAAAAGCCGCTTAACCGTTCTGAGCCTCAGAGCCACTATCTATGAAATGGGTACAGCAATGCCTCCCCTCACACAGTTGTTGTCAGGACTCAGGGCGCAAATGCAAGTAAAGGACTTAGCAAAGTGCCTGGTGCATTTTAGTTCCCTTCTCCCCTTTGCCTTGGGGCAGGCATCCCGCCCTCCCAAGTGTCTGGAGGAATATTGGGTAAACCCCCTATATTAGTGCAGTGCCCAAGGCAGACCTCCGATCTACAGCCTGTTCACATTTGATATTTACAGGTGCCCTCGGAGCTAACGTGGCAACAGCAGCCAAGTTTTCCCCTCAGAGTCTTCCCATTGCCCCAACCCAGTGCTGTGCCCGTGAAGTGATCTCCAGCTTCCTCCTGGCCAAAGTCCAGAAGGCTCCCCTGCTTTTATGGGTACTCATCTGAGGGCAGAGTAACCACAGAGAACAGGAATCCAAACTGGGATTTCCTTGGCCTTTCGTGAAGGTTTCCAGGCCCAGGGTCCTATGTGTCCCCCATCATCCCGCAATCCCCCAGTCACCAAATCTACAACCGGTGTTGCAATTGTTGGCTGTGGCCAGGTGATGGGAAGAGAAGAAGGAGGTACTGTGTGGCGCGAGGCAGCCGGGGTTTTCCGTAAGGCTTTCCCTCTTCGTGTCTCATCGGGCAGCACAAAATCAAGGTGGACAGAGCCCTTGACAGCACTGAAGCTTCCTTCAGATGTCTGGCCATTCTGGGCATGGTGTCCATTGGGGCTTATTGGGAACATCCCCACCCTGGAACCCCGGGGACCAGAATGTCACGGACACCCCCCCCCCCCCCAGAGGAAGGAGATCTGCCATGGGAAGACCTGACATTATGGAGTTTAGATAAGGGTATTTCCAGGTAACTGAGCCCTCACCTTCTAAGAACCAGAGCTTGAATCTCCAACCACCCGCCTTCCCAATTCACTCTGTGTTATAAAGCTTCCCAGGGAAACTATGCACTTCCACGCTTTCTGCCGCGGAGGCAACACACCATCATTTATATTTGCCAACATGACTCCGGATCATTACCGGAACATCAATTAGTGTGTCTAATGGAACCACTTCAACCGTCTTCTTCCTACCGGATCCACTACCCCCTTGAGTGCTTTTTATTTCATGCTCTTAAGTCAGTTTCTCCCTCGGATCTCAGATTTGACAGCTTGTTTTTTTTTAAACAAATATCTGATGGATCCCTGGCTCTGCTGCTTTACCAACTCATCTATTCTAACTTGGAGCCCATTTTTTAACTGACTTGGATTCCTCTGGATTTCACATGAGCTTAACTCCCGCCATAGACAGAGGTGGCTAGAACTAGATCGTGGGAGCATAGGTCCTCCTGTGATCAACAATCCCGACCTTCAAACACTTTTGGATTCTCATTCCAGCTCCACAACGCTTTTCACTCTTTTTATTTCTACTAGCTTGGCTTCCGTCGCCTAGTACTGCTTTCATAAATCCCTGCCTCTAGCTGTCACTTTCCTGCTCCAGGGTTTTCTGCTGCATGCCGTAACATCAGATAGCCAAGCATGTTAGCATTGTACGTAAACTAAGAATTAGTAAGCTCCGAGTGAAGGCTTAGGTGGCTTTCCTGAGAATCAAGCGCATGCATTTTGGTTTGGGTTCATGCCTATTTTGGTGGCCCCAAGGCCTGACTCCCTGCATCTGCTCATAGTCTGCATAGCTCACGTGCTAAGAAACTTTCTAAGTATTAGTTAAAATGTTGTCGCAATACATGTTATTTATATCCCGCTAATCCCCATACAAGGGAGAAAGATAGCCTCATCCCTGGAAGGGACACAGATCAGCTATTCAAACCAAGCATGTGATAGATACAGAAGCTCAAGGTGAAAATAAATGGCTTGCCAAAGATCTCACAACTATTTAGAGTAGATCCTGGACTTCTTGTATAGCAGCTGGTTCCCCTGGGGTTTTAGGACCCAGTCTGGAAAGGGATACCCTGTGTGATCTGCACTATATTATCCCATCGGACCTTAGAGGAACCAAGTTGAGGGCCAGCACAGAACCTGGAATCAAGGGTCCTGATTCCCAGCCCTCTCCAATCTCCGTACATCCTATGCTCCTCTTTCGATTGCATCGACCGCTTCTCAGAGAGCGATTCTATATGCCTGAGCAGGGAAAGCCAGTGGTGGTGCTGGTCAGGAAAGAGCAGGATCCCTGGAAAAGCCACTGGAGAAAGCCAAAACCGATCTGCCACTTTACTCACATCCTTGTCAACACCTGGATGCTTACTCAGCCCCTGGGGACTTGCTCGGCCGCAGAGAATGATTCAAAGTAAAAGACACTGGATGCTTAGGACTTCACACAGTTCTGTTGATGGACACTGAGAAGTTATCTTCCCCCCACAACGAAGCCAGAAATGAGTAGGCATCCAACAGTCTTCAAGGTCGACATCCTCAAAACCTGGGTTATTGCTATAGTTCCCCCCGCCCCCGCTGCTGTCTGTCTGCCTCCTCTCTCTCTTCTCCAAGTTATTGTCCGCACTGCCATGAAAATCTTCAATAACGTTCTGTTGCTTATAGAAAAAAAAAAAGATCAAACTCTCTATCAGGTATCAGAAGCCATGCACATGCTTAAACCACCAGGCTTTTCATTTCTCAGTTGTCCTCTTTGGGTAGCTCACGCCAACCTCCTCTAGTAGAAGTCCCTCAAATGTACTCCATGCTTTGTTATCTGGGGCCCCTGAACAGCCGTTTTCTGTGCTGCAACATCTTCTCCCCTTAGAGCCAGAGCCCCAAATCCTACTGATGCTCCCAGATCGGGAGAAAGTGCCCAGAAGCACTCGCTGCCTCTTCCAAATCCCTTCATATTTTATCTGTCCCTCTTTCCAGGCATTTATCACACTCTGTTCGGTATCGCTATTATTTATAGAAATGTCAGATCTCAACTTTCAGACCATTTTTTTAAAAAGTAGGATCCTCTTCTGCTTTATTTTTACATCCTTTGCAGGATTTAGTGGCGCCCTGATCACAGGAGATTTATTGTGGCAGAGTAAGAACGGCGTGGAATTTTCAGTCACAGAGCCTCGGATTCAAATCCTGACTCCGCTACCCGCTCGTGGCTATTTAACCGTGCCGGGAAGGGAGTGCCTCCTTTGCAGAGCTGAGAGGTGAGAGCTAGTGAGGAGTAAGACGTCTGGCATGGGATTTGGGATAAATTATCAAATAATAGGTAAATGGGCACATTCATTAGTATTTGGGGGACGGGAGTGAATAATTTGCAAGAATGTGTGAGACAGAGATGCAACTGAATTGGAATTGACAAGTGAGAGACCTCTTCTGATCAAAACAAGAAAGCCTGAGGAACGGTGCCCCACCCTTGGTCCTTTCCGACCCAAACAGGACAGCGTCCTCAGATAGGAAATCCTCCCCAGGATCCTCTCCCTAAACCCCAGGCTGCGGGGGCTTAAATATGGCCCCCAGATGGCTCTGAGAAGGAGGGGAGCAGCCCCACCCCTCCCGCCCCCTCCTGCCCGCCGCACCCACCAGGCCCAATGAGAAACAGGTGATTGCAGAGGGTACTGGGAGAGACTTTGATCTGCCGGCTGCACAGAAGCCAGCTGAGCCAAGAAGGAGTAGTGTCAGATTTATTGCGGCCCTGAGAAGTACAGATATTAGGTTGGCTGTAGCTCACTGACCTCTTCAGGCTTTCCATTTTGGTCGGAGATTTATTACCTCCTCGGCTTTTTTAATTCCCGGGGATCTGTGCCTTTAACATTTCTGCTCGAGCCCCCCAATTCACAAGGACTTCCTGTTTGCCGAGACCACAGATAAAGAAGACACAAACCACAGAACACCAACACTATGTAATTTTTTTGTTCCTGACTCCTTAATTTCTCAGCCGTCCTAGGTGTTCTGTCAAGATGCAGTCTGAAAGTCTAGACCAGGAGATATCTATGATAGAAAATGTACATCAGTATTTCAAGTCCTCTGAATTTATTCTAGCCATTTGACAGTTGCTTGGAGATACAATCTCAATTTTTGCAATGGCCCCTTCAGCGAGATATTTATGGCAGATACAGCTGTAATTATTTACCTGTAACAAAGTCCAGGTCTGTCTCCTTCAGGTGATTCAGGCAGCAGAGGGACAAGAAGAAAAGATTCATCTTCCTCTTGTCCAAAAGTTGACCTTTTGCCCTCGAGTCCCTGCCCCACTCCTTATAAAAATGCTGATGCACTGGGCATGGACCATTTCCCCGTCCTCTGACGGATCCCGATATTGAAATAGGTGGACCAGAAAATAAACACATGCAAGATGGCCTGGCGTAAAGGTGGGTTTGGTGAGCTCCTTGAAGACAGGCACGGGTGTACTTCATTCTCTCCGTTTTCTGGTTCCAACCTACACGGGGATGAAGTCTCCAGAAGTATTCAGAGTTTCGACTTTTTCCTGCAAACAGATGCAAATTAATACATGACAATGAGTGTTGGCCCCTGGAAGAGTCCCCTGCCGAGATGGTGCGAATATTCCAGAGCAGTCAGGCGAGAGAGCTTCCGGCTAGCCCGGTTTGCGTCCTCCTTGGCAGGTGAAGTGTGTCTCTGGTCTTTCCAGTCCCATTTTACTTTTTACCAGAAAAGGTTTCCCAAAGTAATGGCCCAGGTTAAGGACAGACAGAGTTTCCGAAAACGCTTTTGGAAAATCTTAATCCATCTTGAAAAGGCAGTGGTTTGGCCACACGGACCACATCCGTAAGCCTAAATTGTGGATCCCGGGACAATTCCAAAGAGAAGACAAAGTTTTTTGGTTTTTCTTCTGAGCCGAAACAGCCATGAGGGAATAAATGTATTTATTGCCTGTCTCAGGGACTTTTCTGCCGCACCAGCATCCACTTGAAAGAATATAAAAATTCCTGTATGTGCGTAAAAACAAACACACACATTTCAGCCACGTTTATTTATATTCTTAACTAGTGTGCTTTTGTTCTGGCTGTTATTTGTCCTCTCGCTGGAGGATCCAGGAAGGAAAGGCATTTGTGTGACATTCAGTGCTCCGTGGTGGTGGCGGCAGAAGGTGGTGGCGGTGAGATTTCTGTCCCTTGGCTCTTCTCCTGGCATTTACGTGGTTCAGAATCTTCTCGCCCTCACGCTGAGACGACCGAGCTGCTGCACGGTCTAAGCATGCAGACACGGCCCTCCAGCTTGCCTGTGTCAATGTGATGCGAGAAAATTCTGCTTAATTTTTTTTTCCGATTCCAAATAGGACACGCACCCTGGAATGTTTGTGAATACCTCCAAAGGGAAAGCCCGCAAGGACCACCTAGAGTCCACTGATTGAGTTCTTTTGGGAACTATTTTGCCTAAGCTTCTAGTTAGCATATTTGCAATCAGGTGAATGTATCTGTTTTTATTGACATTTCAGGACGCACACCTTCAGATCTGAAGGAGAAGTCTGAGCGCATCACTTTCAACAGCTATGAGGCTTCTTGTGAAGTGGATGTGTGTCTGCCTTACTTCATTGTTGTCAATTATTCATATTGCTGTTTCTCCAATTTGTCACTATTTCTTCTTCAGCACTCTTAATACAGGAGCAGCTCAGAGAGCACAGAGAGAAGCTCTTGGTGTCTCCATCCAAGGGGACAGCCAGTGTTCCCCGGATCTGCTCTAGATAGAGCTGAGGTCTGGGCCTAGGCACAGGGCCTGTAGTGACAGGTGCTCCTTGGGGACCCTTGGGGTCCTGCTGTGAGGGGATCTGTCAGGCTTCTGCAAGTCAGAGGTGCCCTCCATCGCCCGGAGACAACGGCTTCCCTTGGGTCCCACTCTTTCAGCCGTGGGCCCTCCAAAGTCTTGCTCAGTCTCATGTCAAAGCAGGATCTGAGTGGTTTGCCCCCTGGTGCCCTAGTGGGTTTATCCCAGCTCGCTGGCCCTTGCATCAGTGCCCAGGGGCTGCTCCTGCCTTTCTAGAGAAAATCACAGCCGATCTCAGTAGTATATTACAGGGCCTGGGTGGGAGCTAGTGCGAAGAGGCACCTGGCCCTTTCTGCAGGCAAAACTAACCTGCAAGCCACCACTACCCAGTACCATCGTAAGATGTGTTACTTGTAGCACATTGCCCAGAAGCCGGCCCAAGATGGGTTTGTGTTAAGCAATATTATGGAGGTACAGAACACGGTTACACCGAAGTAAAAGGTAGTAATATCTATTGCTGTGAAAGGAGAAGATACACAATGCCGGGCACCGTGCAAAGTGAGGGAAACCAGCTTCCCCAAGACCACACAGCAAGGGGGCCCCATTGCTGGGTTTAAATCCCCAGCCGCTGACGTCAAAGCCCTCCACCACTCTATCCAGGCCAGAAATCTTTAGAATTATCTAGGCTTATTTTACAGATGAGGAGCCCAAGACCTCGAGAAGGAGCGTCGGGTACCTGTTGTTCCCACAGTTTGTCGGTGACAAAATTGAGACTCCAAAGCTGTCCAAAGCTGATCGCTTGGGAGCAATTGAACATAAGACACAGTTTGCAGATGGTGGGAGTCTGGGATGCCTGGGAAGGAGCAGACACTGCCCCGGAGCAGCCATTTGTTCTTCCAGGCACTCTGAGGGTTTTCCACTATGTTCTGTGTGCTCCGGAGCCCTCTGCCTCCCCGGCCTGCACGCATGCCAGCCTGTTTGTACTAGAACGGCGTGTTCCCATGAACTCCGGAAAGCAGAAAGCACTGCCAATTCACCCCAAGCAGGCGTTCCAAGCTGGCCTGGGGACCTGTCAGTCAGTGATCAATTTGCCTGTCACCGTTACCGGAGCCTTTAGGAGATTAGCTGGCCCGGGGCAGGTGGATCTGGTTTCCAAGCTAGGATTCGCGGTGACTCCTTGGGGCCTTGCTGGAGGGTGGGCTCTGGGAGGGGAGAAGCTACTGCGGGCCTCGAAGCCCCAACAAATCCTCCCCCCAGCTGGGGAGGGAACCAGACAGTCGGACACCCTAGCTGAACCGATTTGGCACACCCGCGAGCAGCTGACGTTGCTCCCCATTTTCCACGGTGCATCTTGAGAAGCTGTGGGCCTAAGCCTTCCTGGGTGGCAGGGTGGGCACTTGGAGCTGGTGGGGTTGCTATCCTTGTTAAGCCCTCAGGAAGTAGGAAGAGCATGGCGTCATCTTGCGTCTACAGCCCATTTTTTCCAAAGAGCTTTCATAACCATCCCTTTCCAAAAGACGTTCTGCTTACAAAAGCGCTGCAAGTATATTCGAGAAGGGATTTGGCCAATGTGGCAGGAAGGACCCAGTGGAGAAATGAGTGCCTGTGGGTCATGCCATCAGTTGGCCAGGTGGGCGCAGGGTCTGCCTTTCCTTCTCTTCAAGTGTTCTTAGGAAAGCTTCCCCTCTTCAAGCTGTCTTGTTATCTGTGTGATGACGTGGACACCCTGATTACAACTCTTCAGTGGCTCCCCGTCACCTACATGATCACGTGCAAACTCCTTACCAGGACATATGAGTGCTCTGTGACCTTTTCTCCCACCTCCAATTCCGTAGACATCCCAGGGGACTCAGTGTCTCTCTCCTTTTGCCTAAGCTATTCCTTCTTTTTGTCATGCCTTCGCTTCCCCAGTCTACCTGGAGAACTCCTATTCATTCTTCAAAACCTTACCCAGGCATTATTAACTCCTCTTTGCATGTCCCTGAGGCATGCTTCCTCTGGATCACTTCCTAACTTTGTACAGCTGTGAGTTCAAAGCCCACATACATAGAGGTCTCTCTCCCATTCATTAGGCTGAAAGACTATTCTTATGGTAACATTTGGAACTCAAAGTATGGCACCGTGCCTGACACATAACACATACTAAATAACAGCTTGCATCCTTGGCCTGTAAAGAGGATTCCATTGGCACGAATCTTCTGAGGAGTTTGGCCCAGGAACTGGGGAAGGGAAATTCTCTATCATACATCTCTACTTAGGGCCCAAGAGGCTTAGCATGGCATTGTTGCGGGGACGACAGGCTGGGACAGTGGCTGGCTCCTGGCGACTTGGAAGGCTTCTCTGACACTCATTCCTGAGCTCTGAGATTACGAATGGCATCCCTTGTGGAGCAGGCTAGGTCCTGGTTGCAGAGCCCGTTCCCCAGCTGGGTCTGTCTCCGTCCACACGTGGCGCTATGTCGCTTTAGGGGCACATCAAACATGGCAGCAACAGTAGATGACCAGCCTTCATGGCGTTAACTTCCAGGCCAACTGGCTTCCACCTGACCCTGGAATCACTGCCCATTTTCTAGATTCCTTCACTTCTGCTCCCTGATTTGTCCTACCGATTGACAACCAATAACCAGTTTCCACCTATGATTTCCATTCTTATCTTTCTTTCAAACCTATCTCTCTCTCTAGGCCATGTAATCACAGACAGTTTATGATCTTCTTTAAAGGTATAGCCCTGGGATAGGCCTTTCCCAGTAATACAGACCAGGCTAGCCCACCCTCTGTATTTTCCCATCCCAGGGCAGCTTGGGCTGGGCATGGTCCAATCTAGCAAAGGGCTTAGAAACCATGCTCTAACTCTAAATTGAGGGACTGCACTGCTATTACTTATGGTCTTGGAGACTGAACCCCAGCTCTGCCTTCCTCAAGGTCTTTTGGCCATCATCCACCAAGATCTGGGGATTAGTAAAGCAAAACACCCCATTTGGGGTCTGGGTGTCTCAGATGTTTCCTGCTGCCCAGGGAAGATTTCCAGCCTGGGCGAAGGTCCACCAAGTCTGAGAAATTTGTCTGAATCCATCAAAGTCATATTGGGACATAAAACTCAAAACCTCTCTCCCCAGCAGGAAGGCCCCACTCTGCCAAGACACCAGCATGCCCTGCCATCAGCAATAATTGCCGACAAGAATGGAAGAACCATGTGAGATAAAAAAGATTTTAAATTGTTCAGCCACCCCAAATCACCTGTGGTCATGATACGGGTGTCAGTGAGAGGTGGGGAAGGAGACCGACCTCTCTGAGATTCACCTGCCACCCTAGCCACCCACGCACACCACCCGAGTTCTAGAATTCTTGTTATCTGTCACCCACTCCATGCTGTGTGTGGGCTATTCCTTTCTCAGCCTAGCGAAAATTAACCCCTTTGTGTCCTTGGCCGATCTGCAAAGGGGAGCCATTAAACAGGAGAAGGGCGACAGAGAAGAGTTATTTCTATTTGCCGTTGTATTGTTTTTGAGCTCCCAGGAGAAATATTCCCAGATATTATAGAATTATCTTGAGCCATTTTATTTTATTTTATCTTACTTGATTTTTTAAAGATTTTATTTGTTTATTTAGGGGAGAGAGAGAGAGAGCACGAGCAGGGGGAGGAGGAGAGGGAAAGGGAGAAGCAGACTCCCCACTGAGCAGGGAGCCCGACATGGGGCTCCATCCCAGGACCCTGGTATCATGACCTGAGCCGAAGGCAGATGCTGAACTCACGGAGCCACCCAGGCGCCCCTAACCTGAGCCATCTTAACTGGCTCAAAACATTGTTGTTGAAAGTCATCTCTTTCTTTGACAAAATATGGGTACCAGGGGCAGGAATATTAAACAAACGTCACCCCTGGAGAGGAAAGCCCACCTGAAACAGTCATTGACCCTGCCTTGTGGGTCACTGGGGCTGGATGCTGGGGGTCAGGGCATGGGATGGAGGGAGGTGAACAAAGAGAAGTAGCCAAAGGCCCATTGGATGAAGTCAAATCTGGGGAGACAAAAAAGTATGAAAAAGCCAACAATTACAAGGTATCAACGGGCATTTTGAAGTTCAACTGTCAGCACCCCAACAAGCTTCATCAAAGGTGGGACACTTCTGGGAGGCCTGGGCCCCAAGCTCTGCAAATCCGGCTGGGGAGGGAAGAAAGAGACAGCCCGGTACAAGCTGCGGGATCGAGCTGACGCGCCGGTGAAGGCTCAGGCCTGATTATTCTGGCGTCCCTCACTCGCTGGCCCTGCTGGGGTATTTGCCACAGACACTCTTGACCTATGGATAGGCTAACTGCTGTGCTTTACCTCATCTATTTGTGTATGTTTGGGTTGAATTAATCAGTGAATGGGTGAAGGAGCAGACTCTTGAACGGTGAGTAGGAGTTAAGCGGAAGCTGCTGCGAACATCAGGCCTATCTAGGAGACCAGGCCTGGATAGGAGGAATATTCCAGGTGGGACCTACGAGGGTCAGGACTGTGGGGCTGGGCAAGGGCCCCATCCTGGAAGGCCTTACAGGCTTTGTTATATATTTTAGCCTCGTCCAGGAAATATAGAAATATTTGCTTTGCTTTTATTTAGTGTATTTCCTGTCTTTACAAATACCAGCAGGAAGGTGGGATTTCCAAATTGGTTTTGGTGTTTGAGGGAGCAGGGGGCAAACAGGGATTCCCGGCTCTGAGCATGAATCCCAAGCAGCCCCGAAGTTTTGGCATTGGCGTCTATCTGTGCCTTTGCACGATTCTCCAGATGAGAGCTGGTGCGTTCAGGAGGACACAGCATCAGGCTTGGAAATGGACTCCCCTCCCTTCTCTCCCCCATGTGACTCAGACCGGGGTTCAGTGGCCTGGTTTCCAGTCCCTGATTCCCTCCTTGTAGTCTTTCTTCATAGGAGGCAGGATAATGTGTCTGGGCTCAGAGCATCCCTTTAAACCGGTTGGCTCTTGGCTGCACTCAGTCTTAAAGTTCTCTCTGCGATTCCCCAGGCAGGGGGTGATGCCTGCTGGGGTTCCAATGCAGGCTCACGGATTTGCTGTCCAGTTTGGCGCTGATTTGCAATCTGCAAGTTAATGGCTACTCAGGCTGCTGGCAGCTGGCTGAGTGAGAAGTGACTCGAAGATAAGAGAACCCCACTGCAGTATTTACAACTGAGCTGTGAGAGTCCAGACAGCCTTTGGAGGCCTCAGCCAGGTCTGGAGGGGAGGGGCCAGCGGTGGATGGATGGCCCAGTGTCCTGGGATGAACGAGGACATCCCACCCAAAGGAGGAAAGCACTTGGGGCTGGGAGTCCAGAGCCCTGTGTTCTCCTTTTGGCTCCCACCCGTACTAGCGGCATGACTCTGAGCAACTTATTTCCTCTCTCCGAGCCCTTTTTGCCATGAAGTGGAGATCATAATTTCAGCCTTGCTATCAGCTCCGACTATCGGAAGGATCGAATGAGATGGCGTCTGTAAAGGGACAATGTAAGAGTTTAAAGCGTCATGAGAATGTGCTGGAGAATTAAGACGGCCAGGGAAAGCGCCCTCCGAGGGGCTCTCCTGACGACTGCCCACATGGCACGGGCTGCTTACGAGGATTTCAGGAATGACACGTTTTCAGGATTACCTCTTTAGTCCAATGAATATAAAGACATGCATGAAATACAACCTGTGATGTGTGGCCTTGATTGTTCAGCTATGGCTAAGGCACAAATGTAAATGAAAATGTTTCAAGTGCAAATGTGGCAAACGTCGCAAAGGTGCTCCCGAATGCCTGCAGTTTGGGGAACACGGGCTGGGAGCAGAGCTGGGCCTTTCCAGCTGCATTGCGCTCAGTCTCCTGTCTTCTGGTGAAGGGATTACTGTTCCCACTCCCTGGCTGGGTGGACGTCACCCTTGCCGGCTCCATGGTGACATGAGCAAATAGGCTTGGAGAAGGAAGGACCTCGACCAGGTTCAGCAGCTGGTGTGCTGGGGTCACACCCAGCTCCCCAAACCCCAGAGTGTGTGCTCTCCCCGCTACATTCAATGACCCTTGTCTTCCTTGAGGACGCCTGCCGCAGGGGTACGTTCATGGTGGCCTCTTATGTGCTCTCCTATGTAATCTTCACGGCAACCCTGGGGGGAGGGCAGGGGCGCTGTTGTTAACTGACTTCACAGATATGGGAGATTCTAGAAAAGAAAAGAAGGGAGGGAGGGAGGGAGAAAAACCAGTCACACAGACAGCGAGTGACAAACCTAGGCCATCGAGCCAGATCCCCTGACTCTAAGGTCATTCCCAATTCATCCATTTTGGTTCTTTGGAGCTTTATTCATATCGCTGGTTTCCCTCCTGGGAGTGGGGAAAGGGGGGGATCTTAAAATTAAAAGAGCAGAAAGGACACATTTAAGTCATTCCTTCTGGAAAAACAAATAAATAAAACCCTCTGAAATAAAGTCAAGTTCTGGGGGAACAACTGAAGGTGGGAGATAGTCTTGAAACTGGAGGTTGCTTAAGGGAAATATCTGCCCATTTGGTAGAACCCCAAGTGGAAGGGAGCAGAGTGTGGTGACTGGCACTGTGCCCGAGCAGAGAGCTGAGAACCAGAAGAGTGTAGCCCGGGGGCGAATCCTGCCTCTGTAGGCAGCTCACTGCAGCACCCCCGGCAATTACGTGCACCCAGGGCCTCGTTATTCACATCCTAAGAATGGGTTCACTAATCCCACCGAAAGGAGATAAGAAATGTGATCCTTTGGTGAACACTTTCTGTATTCCCGGTTTTATTTTTCTTCACAGTTCTCAAAACGCCTGACATGTTACGGATGTTGAGTTTTCAACCTCTCCTTCCAGAACGCAAGCAGCCTGAGGGCAGAGATCTTGCTCTATTGCAGGCCCAGCACCTGGATCAATGACATTCATGATAGAAACCCTGTAAACATTTGTTGAAGGCCAGAAGGAATGATGAAGGAAGGAATGCTTGCTCTATATGCCTCATCAGGAAGGGATTGTGTTTCTTGCTCACTTCCGCATCCCAACACCTAGCACGCAGCCTCTACGTAATAAGCTCTTAACAAATGTCCACGAAACAAATGCAAATCAGAGAACCACAGTTACCATGAGGTTCCACTCATACGTGGAACGTAAGGAATAGTGCAGAGGACCATAGGGGAAGGGGAGAAACTGAATGGGAAGAAACCAGAGAGGGAGACAAACCAAATGAGCCTCTTGACTCCTGGGAACAAACTGAGGGTTACAGAAGGGAGGTGGGTGGTGGAGGGGGTAACAGGGTGATGGGTATTAAGGAGGGCACGTGTTGTGATGAGCACTGGGTGATATACTCAACTAACGAATCATCGAACATTATATCAAAACTAATGGTGTACTCTACCTTAGCTAATCGAATTTAAATTAAAAAAAAAAACCAAATGCAAGATACTGGAAAGCGTTCTGTAATAGCAAGGGCCCACAGGCACTAAAATGCGAGCTATACAAATATAAGAGCAATCTCCCACCAAATAATCATCCCAAAAGGGAAAGGGAGATTGCAGCGGCCCACTCAACCCACTTGGTTGCAACTCCTGACTTCAGTCAACCAACTGGTTATCTTAAGAACAACTAGCATGGAATCCCTTAGTAAGAGTCACTTCTAAGGATGAATTCAGCTTCCAAATCAATGTGCCTGTAGAAACACAGACAGACTTCAAGCCAAAGGCCAAATTACAAAGGTGAACCCAGAGCCCAAGGCCTGCCAAGAGTAGAACCAGCAAGGGCCCATTAGATCTCTAGAATGATCTCTGTGCTAATAATCTAAGCTACCATTAGTGACTTAAAGCAGAGAATTTTTTCAAATGTTAGAATGCATATGATTTTTATCTTGACATTATCCCTGTAATCACTGGCCCTGATTAAAGACTTCTGCCCTCAAAGATGGATGGGCTCAAACACTAAATACATGGTAATCTTTCACCTCTTAAATGCTGCTTCTCCCAACACATTCTTCCACTCTGTTCCATTTAAAGACCAGCAATTGCCTTTCTTCAACTATTTGTCTTTCCTCAACTATGTGAAAAACACCAGAGTTGGGTTGGAGGGGAATGGTAAAAAATAACAATAATTCTAACAACCTCCATTTTTCCTGACTAAGGAAGTTAACTAAGCAGTTCAGAGGCCTGCTATGATTTTTTTGCAATCAAGAGTCAAATATTTGAAAAAATGCCAAAACATGTTGGTGCTTGTTTCTCCATAAATACGCAGGGTGAGAGAGTCATCAGAAAGGAAACATCAGGGTATCATTCACTTCGTTCCTCTCACATCTGGTGAATGCCAAGCAGTCTGGCATTCCCAGGGCACCCCTCAAGCATCCGATTCCCCAAGTTCCCTTCCCATCCCGACCAAGGTGTCGTCTCCCTCAGCCGGACAGCCCTCAGGGCCTCACATACTTTCAAATCCTTTTGGGCCAGCTCTGATCTCAGGCTCCTGTTTAAGAGCGAAGTAACTGGGGCTGTGTGTATTCAGACAGCAGCATGAGTTCTTTGCGATGGATGGGGGTGGGGAGGGTTTTTCCTAGGAGCAAATCTTGAACTTCCACAGTAATCACCCTATCGGCAGCATCTTAAAGAGTTCCAGCCAGCAGCGACTATCTTTGTGTAAATCTAGGTGTTTGTCTTTCAAGTTGGCCTAAAGCAAGACAACACTTACTTCAGAAAGCTTGATGTTCAAGGCCCCCCACAGTCCACCTTCAGGCTCATGGCTGGCGTTTCTCCAGAGAGAACCTACCTGCTATTCACTCTTCCCAAATGCTCCCGTTAGATCGCCTGCCTCTGTGTCCTTGCTCCCTGGAATGTCCTCCCTCCGTCTCTCTGCTGGTCAGGGCTCTGCTTGTACCCTGAAGCCCTTGTAAAGGCCATCGTCTACCCCAAGGGTTCCCCAGGAAGCCCAGTCGTGGGTCAAGTGTGCCCCAGTAAGCCCAGTTGTGGGCAATCGTTCCTTCGCTCCTGGGTCCGCTCGTGTGTCAGCACACGGGGCTCGAGTAAGAAGCTCTCCCCGACTGCGAGCTACAGGAGGTCGAAGATGGTGTTTTTGCTCCTGATATCCCAGCACCTGGCACAGGGCCGGGCGCACAGCGGGGTTAGGGTTTGCGGGCTGTATCTGAATTCTGCTCTTGGTCTAATTCTGCCTGTTAGAGCCTCGGGAAGAAGGTATCTATTTTCTGTTTCACCTGAAAGCCTCGTGAGCTTCCTTTCCAAACACAACCCTCCCACTTTCTTCCACTACTCCTGCCACGTCATTTCTGGTGGGGCAGGGGATACCGACAGGCCTGGGTTCAAATCCGACCATCCTAGCCACCTGTTAGTCGCGTAACTTTATCAAGACGTTAGCTGGTCTGTGCCGGAGCGTCCTTCACTGTGAAATGTCTCCAGCACCTCAGAGAGTTTTGGCACGTGTCAACCTCCACCCCTTCCCTCTTCTGCTCACACCTGGGGGCCTCCTGTTCGGCCAGGGTCCTCCGGAAGGAACCTGGCGCTCCTAAGGTGCCCAGGGAATTGGTAGGGCAGTCTGCTCTCGTGTCCCTTCGTGGTTACGTGGCACTGTTAGCAAGTCCTATTCGCTCCGGGAGAACTTGAGGTTTGAATCGAGCACTGCCGTAAAGGGCTGACAAATAAAGCTCGCCAGTGCTCAGCTGCCGTTCAGTGTTAGCCCTGGATGAGGGCTTTTGAGTCAGGGGACTGACGGTTCTAATAAAACGCGAATATGAAGGGATAAACGTATCTGGTAGATAGCCCGAACTCACCCTGCCGGTGTGGGTTCAACCAGTCACTCTGGAGAGGAGGGTTCCAGGCCAGGCTCCGTAAGTGCTGAGCTGTGGCCTCTCTGAGCCTCCATATGCTAAGAGCCTCATCCAATGACCCGAAGGGTTAATCCATGCAAAGCACTTAGTACAGTGCCGGACAGAGAGGGGGGGAATAGCCAATAAGGCTGTCGTGACAGGTGAGATGGGGTCAGTAGAAGATACGGGAACCCTTGTCATTGTGTCTTGCTGTGCTGAAGTCCCCGTGAGGTCATCACCTTCACAGAGTGCTGGAGCCAGTCACCTGTACCATTCCTGACTTGCTTCTCTCCCCCTGGCCTCAGTCTCCCCTGTCCCCTACTCCAAATGCCTTCAAGTCCTACTGGTCCTACCTCCCTAAGATCTGTCTGGCTTGCCTCCTTCCCACAGGTCCACTGCCACCACCTCGGTTCAAAGCCAGAACACTTCGCACTGGGACAGTGTGCAGGGCCAGTGAACACCTCATCGTTGGTCAAAAGGCATTGCTTCCTCCTCACGGCCTCTGGGGCCCTGTCAAATGCTCCCACAGCTCCTCTTTCTTCCCTTTCGTGGCCATCACCACAACTTGTGCTTTTCTGTTTCCTTCTGCTGCTGGATTCGTCTTTTCCACTAGACCAGATGACTAAAGAATCAGAGACTCTGTTCGGCTCATCCCCGTTCATCCCCAGCGCCCAGCACAGTGCCCCACATAGAGTAGGTATTAGGTAAAGATCATGGAGGAATGAGTGAACGAATGAATGAACACTGTACCAGCCCCCAGTACCCTCTCCATCCTGCAACCAGAGTGATCTTTTCAAAAACAACTCTGATCACGTCACTCTCCTGTTAAAATCCTTCTGTGTTCCCCCATAGTGATTAGGGTGTTTTCCAAAATGCTTAGCCCATCTCAAGATGCACGCTGCCTGCCCAGGACCATCTCTGTCTTTACCCTCCCCTGTGTTTTTATACAAGGTGCTCGCCACACTGAACCCCTGGCAGGCCCCAAACAGCCCTGCTGCCATTGCACATGGAGCTTCATTCCTTGGATTGTTCTGCATTCCCCTCCCCGCCACGACCCCCCTCCCCCACCAGGCTCGCTCCACTCTAGATGACTACAGCCTACTGGTCCTTCAAGATCCTCCTAAATACAGTCTCCATTCAAAGAAGTAATACATGACTGCTTTCACCTTTAAGACAGCTTGAATTGCAACTGTGTATTCCCTACCCTCTAAATAGGAATGAAAAATCCTCACATAGCCTATGATTTAGTCATTGAAAGTTAGTGACTTGTCTAAGCGTTTCAGTTTCATTTATTCTTTTTTATTTGAGGATAGTAGACACAGCATGTGACACTAGTTTCAGGTGTGCAACATGGTGAGTCCACATCGCTGTGTGTTATGCTACGCTCACCAGCGCAGCCACCATCTGTTACCCTACGGCACTATTACAACACCATTGACTGTATTTCCTGTGCTGTACCTTTGATTTCCTATCTAAATAAATCAATCAATAAATAAAATACAACATAATATGATACACTGTCATATGCCAATTATATGCCAACAAAACTGGAAAAAATAATGCATTTAAATTTTTTTCTAATTTTTGAAACATTCTCCTGAGCCCCTTCCTCCAGGAGGCTTCCCTGTCCATCCAAACTGGGCTAGGGCACCGTCCTTTGAGCCCACAAAGTACCTTCTGGTTGCTTCTCTCGGAGCCCTTTGTCTGCTCAGTATTCCCCCCCTCCCACTAGTCCACGACCTTATGGAGGACAAACAGCATATATTATGCATATTAGTGTCCTCAGTATTCTCCACAGGACTTATCTCAGAAGAAGCATTCAGTACTTTTTCAGAGGCCGGTGAAGGGGTGATCGAATGAACGAAACCACCATTCCAGAGGAACAGGACCATCAGGGCAGCAATTATAGAGTGCCCAGAACTGAGTGAGATAGCAAAGTGGGGTTTCCTGGACATCTGGGACACTGCTGGGGCAGTAAACACCATGCATGGGTGCTGGGGCCACGGTGGGAAATGAGGGACAGGACCTCGGACATTGCCGAGCTCGCCTTCTCATGGCAGAGAGACATACAAACAGTACACAAATGACCAAATAGACAAACCGAAGGTAATTACAAATTATAAGAGTTTTGAAGAAAGCAAACAAGGGAATCTGAATTATAGGGTCATGGAAGCCTTTCTGAATAGTGATATTCAGGACAGGAAGAAGAGAAGGAGCCCCACGAACACTGGGATGGAGGAGGAGCGTTAGAGGCTGGCTTCTTAGAGGATCCAAAGAGAGATACCACCAGTGTGGGGAGAGTCCAGTGTGATGCCATCAGAGATACGATGTGTGTGTGTATGTGTGTGTACACACACACAGTCCTGTGTCCGCATCCCAACCTCTACGATGGTCTCTGAACTTCTCATTTCTCATCTCATCTCAATTTCTTACCTTCAAATGACAGATGTGAAGACCCAACGAAATGATGTTCTCATGGCAATCCCAACAGAGGCCCACAGTTAGGATGAGGCTACTTCGTACCAGGTTTGGCGTCGGGGAGTAGAGGCAGGACAGAGAGAGCGAGTTTGGGGCTATGCAAGGAAGGGCTGTGCAACTCCAGCAGCTTTACTGATTTGCCAAGGTTGTCTCTTCTTCCGTACGCAAATGCATTTTATATCTGATATATAGATTCGGGCAGGCATATACATACAAATACAAGCACACAATGTACAAACGAATACACCGAGGGAATAGGACACATGAGATCAATACAATGAATATCAACCTGTATATATCCTGTAATCCAAATAGATGGTTTTAAGTATTTGTTTGTTTGTTTGGGGCCTATTCAATAATGACACCCCTAGGAGTGGACACTTCCGTTCTACAGCCTACTTTAAGGCAAATTCATGCATCAATAGGCTTTCCCTTTAGAAGAGGACCCCCTGGTTTTTGGAAATGAGAATCTTGGTTGTCTTGATCAGGAAGCCCAGATTAGGTGGCTTCCACCTTGATCCTTGGGAACTAGCAGCCAGCTGCTATCTGGTCACTAAATAGCATGCCCTCATTAACAACTGCTCTAATGACACTGAAGGTCACAGAGCGGCCACCTTGATTATCTTCCTCATACAAAAAGACAAAGAGCTATGTTTTGCTAAATAATTGGGAAAATGTGGACTACTCCCCCAGCGCTCCCTAAAATGCTTGCATCTGTTAGCTTACGTCTAACATCCCCAAAGTCCCAGGTACCCTTAATTATAGGATCCAGGGAACTCAAATGGTCAACACTCCACTCAACTGTTTTCTCAACTTTCATCTACACAGTAAAGAATGTGCTTTTCCTTATCCAAACCACCAGCAGGATAATCTCATTCTAAATTCTGCTGATTGTTCTGCAAACATAATCTTCAGTGGCAAAAATCTTGAAGGGTTGCCTTGAGATTTGAGCATTCAATCAATCCAAGGAATTTCTTTTGGCAACAATATTTAGGCTTGGTCAGAACTCGTGGGGCCGTGGTTGGCTCTGTGTCTCTGAGGCTGGGTATGCCCGGCAGTGTGGTTAAATATTATTGGCACTGAAGTTGGCCATGGGGTCTGTTTGAGGAAATTATGCTGATGTGATTTTGAAGAAAGCTTAAAGGAAATGGTACTATTTCTCCTGAAGAACAGAAGACCGAAGAACAATTAGATTTCTGTTTCCAAGTTCAACAGCATCTGTAACCCTGAGCACAGCACAGAACATACCACAGGACCCTGCATTTGTCTTTCTGCCATTGGAATGGGAGCCTGTGGAAAGCATGGCAGTGTTCTTTCACCTCTACATCCCTGATGCATCTACGCATAGTAGATGTTCAGAGGACGTGTGCCAACTCTCGAATTCATGAATGAACAGAAGAAATTATATTCTATTTTCATTAGAAACTAAACAAGAGGGCGCGTGCTCTAGCTAAATAGTGATTTCTGGTGTACATTTGGAACAATTCCCAGAGCAGCCAAGTGACAGCCAAGTGAAGATAGAGAATGTAAATAGGTTTACTGGAAAAGTTGGAGAAACTCTATCCTTGAGAATATTTTAGAATTCTTAGTCATTAATAATGGATGCTTAAGTTTATCTATCTTCATGGAGATAGGGGACTGGATATGTCAAATTTTCCCCAAGGTTTAGTCTCTGATTAGCATAGTTTTAAATAAATCCCATGATTATATGAATCTCGATTTGTAGAACATTTTAGTCTTTAATTCTGCCTAAAGCACCACTGACTATAAGACAAGTTCTCAATACATTCATGGATGTGGTAGACACCACTGAGCCTACAACAGCAGGGGTTTAGCACATGGCATGCTCCCACACGGTGCCAATGGCAGACATTACTAATCAATCATGACACTCCCAATGAACTCAGGTGGTGCCTCAAAGTCCTTAGCCCCCTCCAAGTAATCAGTGTTGCCACACAGGAAGAAATCAATTTGCCATTTCAGATTTAGTAATTCTCTATTCCAAGCTTTTTGAATAAGAATTTTTTTGCCCCCCAGTGATATGCAGTCTATGCCAGAGGATAAGTGAACTCACAGGAAGAAAAAGGGCTCACAGTAACTAATTTTACTAAAATGTTGAGGGGAAAGGGAGAGATTTCTCAACCTCTCTGCTCCTGAAATCAATGACAGAAGAAGCATTTCCTGGGCATCTCCCATGGCAGACACTGCATCCAGAATGGGGGACCACAGTATCCAAGACAGGTAGGCTCCTGTCCTCAAGGCACTTTCATTCAAAATGCAGAGCAGCTAATAGGTCAGCATGTAGACAATAGGCACATTTTACAATTTCAGACTCTTAGAAGTAATATGAATAAAATTAAGGAGGGTTAGGTCATAGAAGGTGGATGTGGGTACATTGTTGCATTAGTTAGAGCATCAATAAAGGCTCGTGGAGGAGATGACCAAAAAAAAAAAAAAAGGTACCCATGCAAGACTAGAAGAATTTCCAAGCAAAAAACAGAGAGAGAGAGAGAGATCACAGCCAAAATTTCTGAGAACAAAGTTTGAATGTTTGAAGAGACAACATAGAGTCTGTATAGGGAGGTGAGGTCAGAGAGGTGGGTAAAGGTGAGATCAAACAGGGTTTGTGGACCTACATGTGAATTTTATTCTGGTTTCAGTTGTGGTGTTTTCAGCACAGGAATAACGTGACATAATTTGCACTTCAGAAAAATCACTCTGGCTGCTAAGTGGTTGGTAGGCTTTGGGGCTTGGGGGAATGAGGCTGAAAGAAATGGAAGGAGGCTGTTGCTGTGGTCAGAGCAAGGAAAGATGGTGGCTGTTATGGGCAGAGTTGTGTCCCCCTAAACTCATGTTAAAGCTCTAACCTAAAGTACCTCTGAATGTGACTGTGTGTGGAGATAGAGTCTTTAAAGAGGTGATTAAGGTAAAGTGGAGCATTGGGGGCAGATCTTAATCCAACATGGCTGATGACTTTATAAGGAAAGAAGATGAGGACATAGGTATAGAAAGAAGACCATGTGAAGACACAGGGAGAAGATGGCCATCCACTACCAAGGAGAGAGGCCTCAGAAGAAACCAACCCTGCTGACACCTTGATCTTGGACTTCTATACCCTAGAACTGTAAGACAATACATTTCTGTTGCTTAAGCCACCCAGTCTGTGGTGCTTTGTTATGGCAGCCCTAGCAAACTAACATAGTGACTTATGTTAGGGTTGTGGGTGAGAAGTGAAGTGGTCAGTCCAAGATACATATTAGAGGAGAACTGACTATTCTTATTAATGGATCGAATGTGGAATGTGAAGGAAAGAGAGTAATGAAGGCTAGTCCTAGGTTTAAAGCCTGAACATTTGTGGTGGGGTGGGGTCCTGGTGCCATTACGAAGATGGAGGAGAAATACAGAATTCTGTTTGGACTAGGTTAGGTTGAAATTTGTCTTGGGTTCAGAAAACCTTCAAATCTCATGGGTTCCATATCTAAACAGTCCCACGGGATACAAGTTACCTTCCCTCTGCCACTAAAGATTTCCCAGAAGAAATGTTGGCAAAGCATCATTTTAACTAAGACATGACAGAGAGCTCTCAATTTCATGAGCCACCCATTTTATTATTGTTAGGATAATTGCTAGGAAGTTATTCCTTTGGTTTAATAGAAATTGGTCTCTTTGTAAATTCCATCCATCAGACTTCATCCAACCACCGGACAAAACAGAACAAATCTATTCTCTCACTTAATGGCTTCTAGTAATTATACACTTGGTAATTAGGACCAATCCTCCTACAGAAAATAAGTAGAAGAGATGAGCAAAGTGTTTTAAAAGCTACTGAAGTAATGGAGAAGTTCCAGGACAAGATCCAGAAGAAAATGGAAATCTAGAGATATAATTTTGGTAGGGGTTATATTTCCCCTGAAAGCAGATGTTGACTCTGTATGCAGGGTACTGGGGCTAACAGTACTCCCCTGGTTTTTAGCCTCATGGGGCTAAAGGAGCAAGAGTTGAATCCAGAGCCAGCCAAGGGGGAATGATGGAGAGGTAATAAATCCCCATATTTTAGGTTGCAACCCTAAAGGACTATACCCTAGAAATAAAGGCGAATCAGAAATAAACCAGCCCTGACATGGACAGCTTCTTGTCACTTGAATGGCCCTTAAAATCTCAAGCTATAAAGCTGGATTAAGGTAACCACTGACTGCTAGTCCCCCTGGTTTCTGCCAGCACTATCAGAAAAACCCTTTCTGGAGAAAGTTAACATCATCTCTGGTCTCACCTCTTCTTCCACAAACAATTTTTTAGTACAATGTTGACAACATAATCAAAAGAAAAGTAGGTATACAAAGGTGTCAGGCAAAATGATCAGTAATAAATAGAAATAACAGAAGATAGAATCAGATCCATTGAGTGTCCAGGGGCACCTGGGTGGCTCATTCAGTTAAGCATTGGCCGTCGGCTCAGTTCATTGATCCCAGGGTCCTGGGATCAAGCCCTGAGTGGGGCTCCCTGCTCAGCGGCGAGTCTGCTTTTCCCTCTCCCCCCTCCCCACTAGTACTTCCATTCTTGTTCTCTCTCTCTAATAAATAAATAGAATTTTTTAAAAAAGATCCATAGGGTGTCCAGTTATTGAACTTACCAGATAAAGACCTTTCAATAACGATGTCTTTGGTGTTCAGGAAGATAAAAACAGAATTAAGAATTTCATCACAGAACTGAAAATATACAAAATAATGTAAAATGGAATGGGAGTTCTGTAACTGCAAAACCACATAATAGAAACCCTAGTGATAGCTCTAATAGCCAAATAGTTCACTGGAGTCCTAGAAAGAGAAAAGAGAGAAAGGGGCAGGAACAATATTTAAAGACAAAAATGATTGAGAATTTTCCAAAACTGATGAAAAAATACCAAATGACAGATTTAAGATACTAAAAAAGCATTTTAAGATTTTATTTATTTATTTGAGAGAGAGAACACGAGCTGGGGGAGGTTCCAGAGGGACAAGCAGACTCTTCGCTGAGCATAGAGTCCAACGTAGGGCTTGATCCCAAGACCCTGAGATCAAGACCTGAGCTGAAATCAAGCATTGGATGCTTAACCAACTGAGCCACCGAGGTGCCCCAAGAAGTTTAAAAATTTGAAGACTGACTTCATGTTCTCTGTAAGTTTCTCTTCTCCACACACAATACCCTACTGTCTTCCCTACAGGATGGCGCTGTATCCCAATTCTTCATCTCTGAGCCCTGGCACATCTGCATTCCTCCTCAAATTGTCATCTACACTAAAATCCACTGCTTCAGAGGCAGCATGACCACCATCAGTCATCCCTAACAAGAACTGCGAACTAACATCTATTAAGGCAACCTAAGTTTGCAACTAGCTTGTTTTTATAGCGTCATCTCTTTCTTCTACACTTCCCTTCAGGTGTAACATTTTGTCCCATATGCCTTGCTGAAATTAGGATCCTCTAACTTTGCTGAAGTTGTAATCCTGGATGAAAAGGCATCCATGCAATCCTGGATGAAAAGGCAATGAGATTAGTTGGTGGAACACATTCCTAGTGAACCTATGTAGACGGCTAGAAGTCATTTGATTTTCAAAATGCCCACGAGCCACTTATTTAACAGTGTGTTCTGGAATTAACCAACAGTCAATGCGCTCTACTAGTACGAAGTTTCTTGAAACATTCTTGCCCCATTCACAAAACTAAGTATATCATTTGACTGCCTCGAATATTCTCAAACCTTTTCAAGCACTACTGACAGTGAGATAAGTCACATCTGCACTTTCTTCTTACATGCTGGGATACAATTCAATTGGGCCCAGCCACCCCAAATCACCTGCAAGGGCTAGAATCTCTCATACTGACTCATCATTTGACATTGTGCCCACATCCTGTTTCCTCTCCATGCTTGAGCTGTATTTCTCGAGCAGCCACAAAGAATGAGAGCAGCAATAAATGAGTCATCCTGACATCTCCTTTGGAACAGAGTAAAAATGGCTTCCTCTGGGGCTCCTGGGTGGCTCAGTCTGTTGGGCATCTGCCTTTGGCTCCAGTCATGATCCCAGAGTCCAGGGATCAAGCCCCACGTCAGACTCCCCACTCAGTGGGGAGCCTGCTTCTTCCTCTCCCTCTGCCTGCTGCTCCCCCCACTTGTGCTCTCTCTCTGTGTCAAATAAATAAATAAAATCTTTTATGAATGTCCCCTGCTCCCTGCCCTAGCCCCCTCCATATCCTGGCTAATTCACAGTCATCACTGCAAATGCAGCACATACACCTTATCCTCTGTCCAATCAGCTTCTTAAACTCCTCATCTAGGTTAGAATCTACTCTCTGGAATGATACGGCCTCTGCATCTTCTCTCCATCACAGCATTTATAAATGTGACTTCGAATCATCCTTCTCCTGATCATGTTCTCAGCTGAACTGCATGCAATTTGAGGGCAGGGACCAGTTCTTAGGCACTGTGCCGTATGTGTTCATATACAACATACTGCCTGGAATATGTGACCATTGGGAAATTGGTTTTTGAATGAATGTTGAAAATGTTAGAAGCTGGATGGCAGCTAAAACTGAGTAAGGACAAGACACAATGGTGGGTGCAAAGATAGACAGTTTGCAATTCCAGGATGAAGACAGAGATATCCGAGGTTCATTTTCATTGACCGAAGGCTCTGGAAAACCTGCAAGAATGCAGAATCAACCTGACTTTAAAGACCCAGGAAGGGGCGCCTGGGTGGCACAGCGGTTAAGCGCCTGCCTTCGGCTCAGGGCGTGATCCCGGCGTTATGGGATCAAGCCCCACATCAGGCTCTTCCGCTATGAGCCTGCTTCTTCCACTCCCGCTCCCCCTGCTTGTGTTCCCTCTTTCGCTGGCTGTTTCTATCTCTGTCAAATAAATGAATAAAATCTTTTAAAAAAAATAAATAAAGACCCAGGAAATAATCTTTGATATGCCTGATATCGCAAGGATGTTAACGTCATTGTTATTTCAAATGTTAGCAAGTATCTATTTAATGTCATACTATTTTGCGAATCATGTAATTATTATTGTATGTTTATACATAATGATAGAATAATAACCAATTTGATTTAGTCATACATGAAAACGATTTTAATCATTATTTTCAGCAGTAAACATTGAAAATGATTCAAGTATCCAACAAAAAGGAATCTGTCAAATTAATCAAAGCACATCGACACAACAGAATGGTACCTATATGCAGTAACTTAAAAAGATTATGTAACGGGGAGTGCAGGGATGGGCAAAATGGGTGAAAGGGAATGGGAAGTACAGGCCTCCAGTAATGGAATGAATTAAGTCAAGGGATGAAAGGTACAGCACAGGGAATACGGTCAATAATACTGTAATGGTGTTGTATGGGGACAGATGGTGGCTGGCTACAGTTGTGTTTTAGAGTAACATAATGTATAGACTTGTCCAATCACTATGTCGTACACCTGAAACTAATGTAACAATGTGTGCCAACTAGACTTCAATTAAAAAAAAAGATTATGTAATCGTGTGTTTATTGATAGGTAAATATTTTCAAAATTATTAAAAATTGAAAAATATGTCACCAGTTGTGAAATAGTACATATAAGTGGAATATAAACTGGTATATGAAATTAAGAGGACACATAGCTTTATGAAGGGGTTGCAGGTGATTGAAATTTTTTTCTTAATACACACCTATATTTTCTGAAGTTTGTTCGGTGAACATGTGATATTTGGCAGAAAGAGAAAATCTAAGGCAGGACTGTACAATTTTTAAAAGGTCAGCATCTACTCTATCTTCCTATCTACCAGGTTATTATGAGGCGCAAATGAGATAAATATGCATGAAATAAATGAGATTATGGTTATTAGATAGGGTTATGAGATAAATATGCAAACTAAAATATGTTTTTGAAGCATTGCTATTGACATTATAAATACGATCAATAATATTTTTGGAGATCTGTTCCGGGGTGGGGATGGGGAGGAAACAAAGCCTATGACACAAAGGTCGGTGTGTCCAAGGTGGTCAGGGGTTCCCGGAATCCCTGCACAGGGTTAAAAATGGAACTGGAGCCACGTAGGGAATCCCAGCTTCTGCTGACCTGACCCACCATTCTGTGCCCGACTCTGGGCCGGCAGCCGCGCCCGTGTTCCCAGCCAGTCTGCAGACAGAACCCTTTGCGGTTCTGTCAACCCGCCTCTTCCTTGTCAACACTGACTTCATCTTCAAAGGCCGATCCCTTGGATTTGTTTAGAGATGTAGAGCCTTAAAACCTGAGCCAGCTTTAGAGAACAGTCGCCTCCCTTCCCTGGATAGGCTGAGTCCCCGCTCATTTACGCCAGGGGAAATTTACGCATCTCTTCTCACCAGCTCACCTAGGTCCTTGCTAATTCCCTAATCATATTGAATTATTTGGAGTTTACTGTGTCATCCCTGGTCACCTACAGATTCCCTCACTTCATTATTCCTTGGCCAAACTGTCTTTGGAAGGCTCCTGTGACAGATTTATATTCTGAGCAACAGACAGGAATGCGTTTCTCTGCTTTTCCTTTGCTTGTACAACATAAACATGTCCCAGGACACTCCCAGGCAGGAGCCGCTGGGCAGACCTCGTTCGCAGAGGGGCTCCCAGAAAGGAATCTTCTGGAAGGGGATGTCGCTGGCAAGGGGATGGGATTAACCACCAAGGGCCTAATGCCTGAAAGGCGTGTTTAAACTTCAACATGTTTCCCGAAAACCGAACTATTTAATTGTTTTGTAGAAACGTCTACGACTTAAATGCATATATTGGAGTTACGGATGTCTAAAAGAAGCTATTTCAACTTTTGGGTTTCGCACATCTTCATATATGTGCTGGCACACTTTATCTAAACTTATCATGTAAAGATTAGATACCATTGGTAGCAGCTTGGTAGAAATATATCCTATATATATTATAAGGAGTATATGATATTGATATTGGTGTTATTGTTGCTTTTGGATTTTTCTTGCCCTGAAGCAGGGAATGAGACAAGGTTTTCATCCTGAGGAGTTATAGTCTAGGGAAATACCGGTATACAAATAAATGTTATTCTATGACTGGTACATCATAGAATTATAAATAAAGCATTGTAGAACCACAGACAAAACAGTAATGAAATAACTTGGTGACACTGAAATGACTTTTGCTTGGATGGGAAACACTTGTAATGGATCTTAAAATATATATAAATGGAGTCAGCCCAGAAAAGGGGAGGAGACCTTCCAGAAGGAGAAAACATCACAAGGAAAGGCATGGAGTCTTAAAGGGGCAGGATTTCTTTGACAAATGTTGAGAAGTTCAGCTCATCAAGGCCAGCAGACAATCCATAATAGTGTTTTGCAAAGTAACAGAATATGACTGGATGATTTTTCTAGATCAATGGCTCTGGCATTTGTGAGAGAGGTGTACAGGTAGATAAAACAGAGACTGGTGGATGGAAGAACAATCAGGAGGTGGTCGCGGAAGAGTGACAATAAGAACTTAAACCAAAGCCAAACAGTGGGAATGGAAATTGGGTCAAATTCAAGCCAAGTTTAGGAGACATACTGGGCAGAAGTTGAGGTTAGTGAAAGCAGGGATGGGCAGTGGAGGAGTCTATGATGGTTTGGACAATGGGTAAATAGAAAAAGAAAGGCACATTTACTGGCTACCCCCTGTGAATACACCGTAACTGAACTCAAGAATGCCAAGAGATGGGGACGGTGTGAGGTTAAGGTAATGTGTAAAATTATAGTCACGTTAACTTGAAGGCACCTCATACCGGCAGTCCTTGCTCTGTGGGGTAGTACAGCGCTGCAAAAAAGACTGGGCAAGCTGCATTCACACAGCTACTAACAATCTGAGTAGTCAATTACAATTGTTCCATGACTTTTAAAAATTTTTGTGAAACCATTAAAAACTCTTACTGTAGGCTATAAGTTAAGGAATGAAAAAATAAGAAAACTCGTATTTATTTAATACACTGTAATTCAAAACATTTGAAGAGAAATAAAGTATCTTATTTTGTGGAAAAAAAGAGATTATCAAGAGTGACTGCCTTCTTCTAGTTATATAACTTGATACAGAGGTCGTGTCTTTTTCTGAGTCTTGTTCAACTTTCATCCTCCTTCCTAAGTTTGGATTAGCTTCTAACACTTTATCCTTGGTGCTTTCAATACTGTGAAATATCTCTGAGAGTTCCTTTAGTGTGAAGCTTCTTGCTGGTGTCACTTCCCCTGGGACGTCATCCTTCTTGCGATAACCATTTTCCTCATTTATGTCAGTAAGTTCATCTTCAATAAGTCCCTCAGGCTACATGCCTTGAGTCCCCTGTCAGTAGCAGTGAAACGTTCCTCTGGTGAGCTACTTTGTCCACTTACATTTCATTCATGTTTTCTCCAGTACTATCATATTTTGGAGTTTTTTGCTTCACTTTCATCTTTGCTGGTCAATTTCCACCTTTGATGATCTATTTTTGTAAAATATTGTGTAGGTTTATCACTGGGACACAAGGAGGCAACACAACTACATGCTTTGCTGTCTGTGCCTAACCTGAATAATAGATACACAGTGACTGCACACTTTAAAAGTTATGACGTGCCTTTCTAATCATGATGCATATCTGTGATTTATGTGATGATTTTTGGACTTAAGCCAGTGACATTTACACAGTCATTCATAATTCATAGGTTATGGTAACTAAAGTTTGAGCCATCTTATTAGGGACTGGTGTTATTTAAACTATGGAAACTGAAACTTGTGTATATTGGAGCCACGCAAGGAGAGCACTATTTGTAATCATCCAGGTGACACAGAAGTACTTAGTTCTTTGGGAGCAAAGAAAAAC
This sequence comes from Ursus arctos, assembly GCF_023065955.2. Lineage (NCBI taxonomy): Eukaryota > Metazoa > Chordata > Mammalia > Carnivora > Ursidae > Ursus > Ursus arctos. Next base: position 12,864,596 of record NW_026622763.1, on the reverse strand, counting down.
TTTTAGGAAGCATGGATGATTCACTAATGTCAAATACTGACTTCCAGGGAGGTAAAAGGAATGAGTCTGGAAATAGTCCCCTTGCTTTGTCCATTGGGATCCTTAATGGCTAAATTATGAGGCGAAGATCTAACTGTACTAGATTTCAAGAAAAACATTGAGAAATTTGATAAAATGAATATTAGCTATTTTTAAGCAATTTGGCAATGAAGGGAAAGAAGGAGTTAAGATACCAGAATGAGAAGAAGGCATTTAACACTTTCAGGTGAAAATTTCCATTGACCATGAAAGCACGTAAATGTTTAGGTATGATTCTAAGAGACTTAGTAAACAACTTCTAAAATTCAGATATATCTCATCTACAATAGTCCCCATGAGTACAGATTCCTATGCATTTCACAACTTCAATCCACAGGAAAGAAATGAGACCTCTCTGGTGTTATCCCTCACCTTCACCATGTGTCCCCCTCTCTGAGAACTCACCAGCTCTTATTTTGCCGACCCTAATGTCAACATTGGCCTACAGAGATTGTTGTTATAATTAATGTGATGCTTGAACAGAACAAAAGCACTCTGTCTGTCTTGAGATCTTTCTAAGAGAGACTTTCAGACAACTTTCTGGCAGCTGGCAAGGTGGAAAGCCAGAAATCAATGGGCAATAAATAAAATGGTTTCAGTGATGACAAAATTGACACCAGCATACCAGAAATGATAATAGATGAAAAATGTATTTTCCTTAGGCCACTGCCCAATTCTCAGTCTCATTACCTCAAATTAGTGAGGATTTTATTAAGACAAGTAGCCAAGGGCTTTAGCATTCAATTATCAACTTTTACCACTTAGAAACTGCCTAAGTCCGGATGAATTATTGAATATCACTCATTTATAAAGTTGTATACAACTCATGGGGTTGAGGTGAAGATAAGGTGAAATTATATAAGAAAAGGCCTTAATTATGGTTTTGCATTAGCTTGAAAGACAACCAAAAAATGTCAGTTCCCTTCCAATCACAGATTTGAGCCCAATTCTCAATGCAAGAATTGGGATGATAGACCTGCATGACAATATGACTAGAACATGAATGGTTATAATGCCATTGAAGCTGAAACACCTTTCATACTCCCAGATTGTTTCAATAAAACATCATCACAATGGATTCCTTAAGAAAACTTCCATAGTTATCTTATTCGTGCCTGATTTTTCTTGCCTTTAGAAGAGAGTGTTCAATCAAGTTCATTTCTGCCCACCAAGAGTCAAAGAGTTTCCTCATCCAGCTGCTCTCCGATGACAACAGGACAGTACTGTCTAGGGACACACTCTTACCCCAAATCTGCTCAGAGACCCTCCAGAGTTACAACTTCCTCTGTCCTCATAATAACCAGGTGATACATTTATTCACTCATCATTTGTCTCTCACTGCCTACCCCTCCAAAGCTAAGCGTATGTAAGCAAGGATGTTATGATACTCCCTGCTGTACCCCCAGTGTCCATCACAGGGTATATGGTGGAATAAAGGAAGGAATGAGCAAATCTATAAAGTTCACAGAACACTGTAAAGGAACTGAATAGACACTTCTCCAAAAAAGGCACGTAAATGGCTGACAGGTATATGAAAAAATACTTAACATCAGGAAAATGTTAATCAAAACCACAGTGAGATATCATGTCACACCTGTTAGGATGACTATTATTAAAAAAAAAAAAAGAAGTGTTGGCAAGGATAGAGAAAAAAGAAAACCCTGGCACACTGTTGGTGGGAAGGTAAATTGGTACAGCCGCGATGGAAGGCAATATGGAGGTTCCTCAAAAAATTAAAAATAAAAATACCATAGAATCCAGTAATCCCCATTCTGGGTTGTATATTCAGAAGAATTGAAGTAGGATCACAGTTTATTGCAGTGTCATTCACAATAAGTAGCCAAGACATGGAAATAGCTTAAATGTCCACTGACCCATGAATGAAGAAAGAAAATGGGTTATGTACACACAAGGGAATGTTATTCAGCCTTTAAAAAGAAGGCAGTCTTGCCATTTGCAACAGCATGGATGAACTTGGAAGATATTATGCTAAGTGAAATAAGCCAGATACAGAAGGACAAATACTGTATGATATCATTTATATGAGGAATCTGAAATAGTAATCTCAGGGAAGCAGAGAATAAAACATTAGTTACCAGGGGCTCAGGCAGGAGCAAGTAGGGAGGGATAATCAAAGGATACAAAGTTTCAGTTATGCAAGATGGGTAAGTCCTGCTGATCTACTACAGAGTGCCTAGAGTTAATAATGGTTATACTGTATTGTATGCTTAAGAATTTGCTAGGAATTAGATCTTATGTGAAGTGTTCTTATCACAAAATAACAATGATAGGAGGAGGAGGAGGAGGAGAAGAAGAAGAAGAAGAAGAAGAAGAGGAAGAGGAAGAGGAAGAGGAAGAGGAAGAGGAAGAGGAAGAGGAAGAAGGAGAAGGAGAAGGAGAAGGAGAAGAAAGAAGGTGGGAGGAAACTTTGAGAGGTGATGGATTTGTCTATGTCATAGACTGCTATGATGGTTTCAAGAATGAAATGCAAAATAGCAAAGAATGTATACTTCTCTCCAAACTCATTAAGTTCTATACATCAAATATGTAGAGTTTTTTCCATGTCATACCAAAAATGAAAAACATAGATTCCATATAATGTCCTCCCCATTGGAGAAGTCAGGAAAGCAAAGCAGAGAGGACCAGTGAATTTCCTGAACCCTATACCCAAACCACTTGACTCCTATTGGCCACCTGCACAGTTCTAGACTTCTACTGGCTCAGCCTTGAGCAATGCACATGTGTCAGCATCTCCCTGCAAGGCCACCAGACTGGATGGATGTGAGCTGCTCTGTGGATGCTGCCTTTAGGCTGAAGGCAATGCCGTGGCTACTTTGTGCTACCTCTGGTGATTACTCCCACCAGGAATGTGCTGGAAGCTGTGGGGGTGGGGGTGTTACCTTGCCAGGAAGAGGAAGGCCAAAGGCTCAGGATGAAGTACGGAGAGACTGAATTTCCAAAGGCATAACAGAGGCCTTCTACCCCCTACCCCCACCCTACTATGAAGTATTGCAATTGGCCCTGTCAGCTTGGTATTTGAAAGAAATGGGTTGGGCTATGGGGCCAGATAAATCACAGTGATTTGAAATGTCTCTTTGTTCTTCTATCATGCTTGAATTTCTTCCATGTTACAATAGATCTTCTCTCCTTGCCCAAGCCAAATTGAATCCCTCTTTTTCTGTTTTTGGAGGAGCTCAGGGTAAGGTTGCTGGTGCACTAATATTGGGACCTTTCCCAAAGCCTGTCTCTCCACCCCTCCTGGCAGTCTCCCCTTGTCTCTTGCCAATCACAAGGAAAGACTTCTGAGTTGTTACCAGTTTGCAAAACATCTGCTTTTGCTATTTGGCATAGTGTGGGGTTAGGGTGACAGGGGATTTGATTGGCCTCACAGGACTTATTATATTTGATACATTGTGTGTCAGACTCGGGACCCCTCCCCTCACTCGTTCCCATGCTCTGCATTCAACCCTGCGACTGGCTTGTTATCAGCTTTGTTTTTGTAAGGCCCAGAGTTCTAGGGTTAACTGTCCTTTTTCTGCCAGTACCTCTTGGTCCCTTCTTCTTGTACTTTCTTCTTAATAAATATGAGAAGCTGCTGGCTTTTTTTGTTCTTGGTCATCTTCTGGGGTTTCAGAGGAAGGAGTTGTCCATAAAAGAGACTCCTGATTTACAGATCATCTCCTCATGCTCAGCCAGGGCCAACATTCCTCAGCACTGTGTCCACATGTGTGCTTGGCTGGCCAAAGGTCCATCCAGACAGCAGGGATGGCGGCTCCAGGATCCAGCAAAATCAGCAGCCCTGTGGCCTGGAATGCCCTCCTCCTTTCCCTCTGCCCATCTGTGTCTTTCCCAAACTTCCCTTCCCGACTCAGTGCTGACCTCATTTGGGAGGGCTTTCCTGACCCTCAACCTTGCCCACCTTCCCTCCCACCACATTTAATCACTGTGCACATCACTCATTTGGCTCCTGCCTGGCTGCCTCCCACAGCGCTGACTGATCATTTCCATGGTACAGAGAAAGGGCCAGCCAGAGCTTTGGAATTAGTCATACCTGGTGATGAATCTCCATTGTACCTTGTATGAGTTTGCTAGGGCTGCCACAACAAAGCAGCCCAGGCTGGCTGCTTTAAACAACAGAAACTGGTTTCCTCACAGTTCTAGAGGTTGAAAGGTCAAGACCAAGTTGTCAGTGGGGCCAGTTTCTTCTGAGGCCTCTCTCCTTGGTTTGTCGATGGCAGCCTTGCCCCTGGGTCTTCCATGGTCTTCCCTCTTTTTGCATCTGTACCTAAATCTCCTCTTCTTAGAAGAACACAAGCCATATTAGATTAAGGCCCACTGTCATGACCTCATTTAACCTTAGTTATCTCTTTAAGACTCTCCCAATACAGTCATATCTGAGGTATTAGAGGTTCCCTCTTCAGCATATAAGTCTTGGGGGGTGCAATTCAGCCTATACCCTAGCCTTTAATTAGAGCAAGGGTTTATAACCTAAAGTTAATGTTACTTCATCTGGAAAATTAGTTAATAATCCCTCCTAGGACTACAAAGATTAAACAAAATTCTCTATGTCAAGAACCTGACAAAAAATAAGTTTTCCAAAAACCAGTTCCTTTCCCACTGTCCCCATTCCACCCTGACCTCCCTCCCTCTTAGGGCATGGGCTGTGCTTCTTCATGTCAATCAATCAACAGCTACTGTTTCTTGAATTTTAATGTAGATAGATTGAGTACCTTATTGACTTCTGGGTGCTCTTTCTGCCCTAGTTAACTGTAATCTCTCCAAAGGAAACAATCAACAGGGAAGTGCAATGCGAGGAAGACAAGAGGCACAGTGACTTTTGGTGCCAACGCAGGAGTCAGCCTTTGAGCAAGTTACGAAAGCTCCCTCTGCCTCATTTCTCCTCCACGAAAGAAGGCTGGGTAATGGGCATTAGCGGGATTGTTGCATAGATTAAGTGAGGAGCTCTGGCAATGGCCAGCACACCGTGAGTCCTCTTTGATGATTGTTGCTGCCATTTTGGTTGTCAGGACATGGTCAGCATTGTCCACAAGTATCTGAGCTAGTCAGTTTGCTTTATTCAATGTGCAAATATGCTCTAAAAGTTAATCAAACAAAACAAGGAAATTGGATAATGTTTCATCCTATAGGCAGGGTGCCTGGACACAACCTGCCTTGGGTGAAATTGGCAACTGTCTGCCTGTCATATAAATAAAGCCCCAGTATGCTGCTTCTTCCATGGCCAAACATAGCCAAATAGACCTAACGACAGCCTCTCCTTCGGGCTGAAGTCAGCACAGCCTTTGTGTAATGTTAGAGGCTGACCTGGAACAGGAGGTGATCTATCAACCATCAGTTCAGCCCTGGCTGAGAGCAGGGCCTGAACAATGGCATTAAGAATGGGTGGGTTTCAGAGGGCAGAATCAGAGTACACCTGCAAGTTAGGGAGTCCCCAAGACCACCCTCACTTTGGCACCAATTGAAAGTTCTGGGGTCTCCAAGACTACTCTTGGTTCCCTAGGGGGACTCACAGAACTCACTGCATGTGTAATAATTTGATTGCTTCTTTTACCACTCTTTGTACCTTATAATAAACTTATATAGAACTATGTTACATAAAAATTAGCTGATAGTTAGCTAAATCCAGTTCTTCCTCAGGCCAGTCATTTTCCACTAATATTCCATCCTGAGGAAGATTTAACTCAGTCACCAATACATTTGATCACCAATATCAGTATCATAAGAGTTGTTCCCGTAACATACTTGAATCTTAACCAACAATGCCAATGTTGATACCATATTGCTGAATGGTGATAAATGTACCCCGAAACTAAGTCACAAGGTACATCATTAGACTCTCATGTGGTCATTGACAATTGGTCCAGCTCAAGGATGCTCGCAGGGGAGGTTATTCACCAGGGAAAGAAGCAATTCCTTAGAGGGAAAATAGGGCTTGACTAGGGAAGAGGGTGGCTCAGCCTCTCCTATTCTGGATATTGAGTGATCTGGAGAGAGTTCCCAGGAGGTGAGGCTTAAGAATAGTGTGGTGGATTGAATAACGGCCCCTAAGAAATCCACATCCTAATCCTTGTGAATTTGTTACCTTGCATGATAAAAGGAACTTTACAGATGTGATTAAGTTACAGGTACCGAGATGGGGAAATTGTCCTGGATTATTCCAGCAAACCCAATGTAATCAAAAGGCAGGAGAGTCTGAGAAAAAGATATGACAGTGGAAGCAGAGGTTAGAGACAGAGATTTGAAGATGCTGTGCTGCTGTCTTTGAGGATGGAGGGAGGGGCTGCAAACCAAGAAGTGCAGGCTTCTAGAAGCTGGAAAGGGCCAGGAAACAGATTCTCCCTTAGAGACTCCAGAAGGACCACAGCCTTGCTCACATCATCATTTTAAGACTTATAAGCCCAAAACTGAAAGATAATATATTTATGTTGTTTTAAGCCACCAAGTTTGTGGTAATTTATTATAGTGGCCATAAGAATAGCATCAGCTGTGGAAAGGTAGGAAGTAAGGAAGGACCACTTCTACCTGTGACCCAGTGAGATCTATACACAGACAGAGAAAGCACCCCTCTTAAGGGTGTTTAATCTGGAATCCATAGTTGACAGGTAAGATGGGGGAAATCCTCTTAGCCTCTGGAACTGTAAAATTCTCTATGCGGGCAATTTTCAGGGAAGAGATGCCCCCATGGTTGACCTCAGAATGGTTAAGAGCTATTACCTTAAGAGAAGAAAAAATCTGAGCAGAGAAAGAGCTCCAGAGTCAACAGAGACAAGTGATGTCAGGAGTCAGATGGAAGAGAATATTGGGTAGACCACAGGCTGATACGAAGGTGGGGTGTGCTGGGGTAGTGGCCTGTTCCTTGTGGGGAATTGAAGATACGATCCTGATTGAACAGAGGTGTATAAAAAAGAGAACAGAAATTCAGCTCCCTCCATTCTGAAAAATGGGAATTTACTATATCCCACAATATGCAAAGTAACAGATACCCAGCATTTCCAGGCATGATAAGGAAGCAACAACAGTCTTCAGTTGCCTTCCACTCTTGTCCTGAGGCAAGTCTCTGATGTGAATCTAGGGAGCGAGGACGTTTGTGCCCAGAAAGCATCCCAGAAAACCTCTACCAGCTACGGTTTCCCCAGTCCCATTAGGACCACACCTTAGGGGATGTGGGCCAGCTCAGAGTCAGAGTAGTGTAAGTTAGTGTAGTGGAAAACAGAGGCTCCCAAAATTTCCTGAAGGCAGAGGGAAGAAGGTCCTCTTGTTTGCACACTAGCTGCTCAATTATCATTTCATGATCTAAGTATAAATAAATCAAAGCCACATCCTCCATTTTAATCCAAATGAACAGAGTTCTAAATTAAAGGAATTCATGCCTGTGGATAGAGTGATCCAAACTTCGATGTGGAATTTGAAAAATCCAGTGATACCTGGTGGCTCCCCAAAAGCAGTGGGAGGGGACAATGAAGTAAGAGCCACTCCCCCTGGCATCTCTGTTTAGCTCAAAACCCAGGCAACCCTGGAAAAAGGGGTCCATGAGAAAGGTCACCAAGGGAAGTGACCACATTAGGAATCTTCTAGTTTAGAGACCTCAGCACTTCCAGGAGTTGTGCACATTGCCGAGCCGGTGGAGCGTGCCAGTAGTATTATTCATCCTAGATCACCGACCAATTGTCAGTGATAACCTTGAACACACTCACATATGTTGCTTAGCATGACCATATAATAAAAAGACAACTGAAGTGTGCGCAAATGTGTCGGTGTGTGTTTGTAGTGTGTGGGGAAGGGGTGGAGAAATGAAGTATGTGAGAGAAGGTCTCAGCTAGTAGGAGAGAAAATGTGTTTTCTCCATCACATAATAGTTTTTCCATAAGGTCACAAGAATGATAGGTTGGAAATCTGGTGCAATTGACTCACCTCATGGGCTGGCAAGGCCTCCAAAGTGCAACGAGATGAAGGGCCCTCTCAAGTCCCAGGGAGCTAATGGAAACTCTTCTAAATGTGGGAATCCAAGGAAGGTGTTCACGGCTCAACCTGAGCTTTCTCCCCCTTGGACATTTGCACCGGCCTCTCCTGCTCTTTTTCAGAAATCATCATGGAACATTCTCTTATTTCATTCAGGTCTCTGCTCACAGGTTGACTTATCAGAAAGGCGGCCCCTATCCATGCCATCTAAGACACACACACGTGCACACACACTACACTCAAGGGCAGTAAACGGTGCCTTGCAGACAGTAGGCACTTAATGCATACCTGTTGAGGGTTGTTGAATGACCAGGTAATGATGCCTCCCTGTGGCACCCTTCCTGGATGGCAGTTGCATGACAGTTGAGAATTCCACCATCTTAATTTGATATCGCCACACTACAAATCTGCAAGACCTAGGAAATGAGAAGGCACTGGCCTCTACTCAAGGAGCTCATTATCTAGTTGACGATGCAAGGATTGCATACACAAAACTAATTAATTTAGCTCAGCCTCACCCACTAACCAGTCAAGATCCTGGAGGAGAGATAGAAGACAATACAATTATGGGAGTCAGTACAGATGGAAAGTTCTATGTGAGTGCAGGAAAGGGAGAGACCAGTGTGGGCCAGGAAAGTCTTCCGCGTGTGAGTTAAGCCTTCACAGGAAAAACACGCGCTGGTCACACGGTACCTAAGCAGGCTGAGAGGTGGGCCAGGCCGGCGCCTGCTCAGGGCACGTACTTAGAACTCCAAACCGTCACTGGAGTAAGTTGGAACTATGGTGCCAGCTAACATGCAATTTCTTGCATAAATGGCAAAACTTTCGTTCGTCTCCACCTTATTCTGTGAGTAAGAAAGCCCTGGGTTTTTTTTTTTTCATTTGAACATGTAACAGGAAAAAATAAGATATTTATAGCCCCTCTCTACTCTAAGATACTTGGAGAAATTTTTGTTTCCTCAGGTACTCAGTCAGTAGCCAGGTATTTCTTAAGTGCCTCTTCCATGCTAGACTTTTTTCTAGATTCTGAAGGTCCAGCGGTGAACAAGAGAGCTGGAGGCTCGTCTTCTGGGAGCCCCTCTGGGTGACCATGGGGTGCAGGGAACAGCCATTGCAAGCTGTCATGGGTCTGCTCGAGGCACGCTGCCCGGGGATCTACTCCTTGCTGGGTGTGTTTGGGGGTGTGTGTACTTAAGATTTTTGCATTTTGCTGTATGTATATTATACTCCACTGAAGTGTTTACTTTAAAAAATAGAATATGGAAAAAGGCTAGCGGTCCCTACAAGGGGCTTGGAGGCAAATATCCCAGGGGGTGCTCAAAGTGGTAACAATCTATGAAAAAAAGACATTTGTTAGATGTTAGCAGTGGGGGAAACTGGGTGAAGGGTGTATGGAAACTCTTTACATTTTTACAACTTGGCTATAAATCTGAAATTGCTGCCCCGCCCAAAAGAATTTGTTTAAAAGACCGCATTTGCTAAACAACTTATAAGGATAAATGCAATTGCTAGTGAGTTGATTTACATACCCTTTCAGCACTTCATAAGCATTCATCCCTTGATTAACATTTAAGCAACTATTGTTCTACTTAGAAGCATTGCATCCAAATGAAGCCTCAGCTCTTGAATGTGGGAAGGGAATGTTAGAATTCCTTATGTTTGCTTTGATCTCAAATGTTTTTATTTCTTTTCTGTGTATGTCTCATGATGTACACGAGATCTTAATACGTAGTTCGCTACAAATAAATATACAAATAATAAGGGGGTACATGCCCCACATATTTATCTGACGGAGGTATGCAATCAAAATAATGTGGAGATCGGGTACCTGGGTGGCTCCGTAGGACAAGCATCGGACCCTTGGTTTCGGCTCAGGTCATGATCTCAGGGTCCTAAGATCGAGCCCCACATCGGACTCTGCACTCAGTGAGGAGTCTGCTTGTTTCTCTCCCTCTGCTCCTCCACCCCCACTCTCTCGCTCGGATAAATAAATAAAATCTTAAAAAAAAATAATGTGGAGATCACTGAGAAATGTACACTAAGCACATTGTATCCTGAGAAGTTGTCTGCAGGTCTGTCTTCCCACTTGTCCTTAAGGGAAGGAATCCGGCTTCTCACCGACCCACGCACATAGTAGGTCCTTGACTGCACTCCCTGAACTCCATATTCCTCCTTTGTGCTTTAAGAGCAAAACAGAGCAGTTAACCTGGGGATCAAGGGTAGAAACAAAGTCCTCCAGGTATTTGAAAAGCCTATCCCCCCCCCCACACACATATATAATTGTGTCTTTTCTTTAAACCTCTTAAAACTTTTCAATGTCATGGTTTGTGTGTGTTTTCAGCTTTAAGCCGCCTCAAGTCCTTTCTGGAGGAGGCAGAGCATAAATCATGAATAGTTATAAGAATAATCGATGAAAAAAAGCAGGCGCTAAACAACGTCAAAGGACAATTGCTAGAGGATTGCTCAACCTACTTAGGAGAAGCGCCCTTTTGAGCACTTCATAAGCCAGATTTACATTTAAACAATTAATGTTCTAATTACAAACATTCTATTCGAATGAAGCCAATTCCTTTTGCCAATGATTTGTTAGCCTGATGCACAGCTGTTTCTGCTTGAACTGGACACAGTGGCAGGTCTTCACCAAAAGCCGATGGTGTAGACTGGCCCCGGTCCGTAAATTCCTTTGCTTGCCCTGCAGGGCCCAGAACACTGCCCTGCCCACAGTTGGTACTTAACAAATATTCCAAATGCTAGACTAGGAGATGTGGATAGGTCTTCAGAGATGATTTGTTTAAAATTCCACATTTTGTGTGTGGGGAAGTATAGATACCAAGAGAGGAAGAATTCCACCCAAAGTCAGCCAGCGAGTTGATGGCAAAGCTTGGATTAAACCCTGGTTTTGCAACCCCTTGTCTAGGGCTCTGTTAAAATCTGTTAAATTTAATGTGATTTAGCCCTTTTTTATTCTCACTGTCCTTCACAACGATTAGCCCAAATTACTAAAGCTTTAAGAGGGCTTATGATGATTTCATCTTTCTCTGCCCATTATTCTGGGAGAAGGACTTTCTGTTCGTGTGGAGAAAGTGCCGTTCCCCATCTTCTCCCAGCTTTTGACAGCTCCCTGACATTTGGGAGGAGAAGAAGTGACGAAAATCCTCCTCCTGCTGCAGGGAACTCTGCAGCCAAACGATGTGAGGGGCGAAACCGAGCATCGTCCTGGGAGCCAACTTCTTCATTGAACTGTCTGTGAAGAAGTCAACAACTATTGTTTTTCTGAGACCCATCATGCTATTGTTGCCCCACAAGACACACTCTACGATGGGAAAGCCCAGGCGACAACGGGTAATAATGCAACAATGGGCCTTCGTCTCATCAAGGATGACCCCGGGAAAAATAATTACAAGCAGGGATGCTCTCCAAAACCCACAGATGGCTCCACCAGCTCTTTCCCCAGAGTTAAAGACAGACCTGACAAACACCATCAGCCTCAAGGATATCAAAAGTGGAGAGAACAGGAAAAACGGGGGGAAGATGAAGACATCGCTAGCTGGACCAAAAGACTCCGAGGCAGTGAGCAGCGGGAGGGAGGATTCTTGAGTGAAACAACATCACAGCTGACATCATCCAGGCAGGCCAAGCCGAGAAACAGCTGAGCTAGCAAAACAAGCTCCCAGCAGGCTCTAGAGACAGTCCTGCAGCACAAGATAATCCTGCAATAATCGTTCTTCAGCAGCTCAGAAAATTCCAGCAAAGCGGAGGCCGGATCCCAGTCAAATAGAAGATTTCTTAAGACAAAGCAAAGCCGTATCAAGACCTTTTCTCATTCTCACAATGAATGGATCCTGTCCTCATCTGGAATGATCTAGAAATGGTAGACAGTCATCAGCCAAGATGGCAAGACCTGAGTTCTGAACTCACCACTGGCTACTTACCTAAAGGTGAGCAGCTCACGCCAGGTCCGCAGACCAGTCATTTACAAAAAGAAGGAATTGGATTAGATCTGTAGTTTTCAATTTTTAAGTATGAAATCTTTTTTTTATTACTATATCATAATTTACCTGGAAGAGCAAGATTAAAACAGAACGTAAGGGAGCCTTTAAATTGAAATAGAAGTGGCCGTTGCAGAGCTTGGCTTATAGGACCCACCCATCACCCTTATGCAGCCGAGGCCCCTCCTTGGACCTCAATACTTGGAGGTTTAGAATAGTTGGACTAGAAGCTCAGAAAAGCTTTCCAGCTCTCAAGCTCTGTGACACCATGATCCTGAGAACCAATGGATTTGGGAGGATGGTAAGGCCCCCGTGGGCTAGTTGGGATGGGCTTTGAAGAGTGGGCCAAGCTGAAGCAAAGGAATGAGGGAGAAGAAGTATTCTAGGCAAGGAGCAGAAATTTGAAGAAGCAGAAGGGGCTTTCCAGTTGAAATAGAGTTTGGATAGATACTGTAGGCACTGCAGTGTTTGGTAAGGGTGGGATCAGAGCTTCCCAGGAATGTTTGCTGTGAGATCCTGTTTCATTATATCCTATCCCAATAAATCAGAAATGCTTTCCAATGACATATCAAGTTGTGGGTCAGACGGGGATGCTAAAAACACAAATCAGCTGGGCAGATAGCAAGATAGCTCATCCATCACAGGTGTGCATGGAAGCCAACACTCAATCCACCTCCTCCACCCTGTCATCTACGGAGACAGGGCATCAGTGGGAGTCCAGAGCCTTCAAATAGCTGCTGCTCTTATAAGAAGATCACAAAGTTGTTTCCATGTAGTAGAACTACACTAGCTTCCTGAAAGAGGACTTGTGGCTCCTTTCCTTCGGGAGTGTCCAGTTTGTCTAGAGAAAAAAGAAAAAAGAGACATGTATTTCTGGGAAGAGAAAAATTTTTTTTAAAATGCACTCTATAACAAAGTCCGAAGTGTGTAGTCAAGTTGGTAGGTGATGTGGGTGTGTCATCGGGAAACTGGCAGAGCAATGGCTGGAGGGAAAAAATATAAGCTTTGAGGAACAGGGCTCCATCTACCTTCTGATGGTCTTTGTGGTAACACAAAGGAAGAAGCTCACTAAAAACCAAATTCTTGAAAAGCAGGAAGCAAATGTTCAGGCGCTGCCATAGGAGCTCATTGCTCTGGCGGGTACAGGGGGGTATCCTTTACAATGATGAGTCCTCTTGCACTTTGCAAGAACCTGGTGTAGGGAAATTGTCTCCTAACCAGCCATCACTGTAAGCGCACAAGGCTCCTCCAATCAAGAGGCAGCATCTGTTTTCCTTCCTTTTGAGTCTGGGCTGTTCTGTGTTTCGCTTCGACCAATAGAATGTGGTGGAGGGGACCCTGCCAGTTCTGGGCTCAGCTTTTCAGAGGGCTGACAGCTTCCAGTTTCTCTTCCTTGGAAGGCAGCCACTCAGGCTTAACTACAGAACGATGAGAGAACACATGGAGAGAGAGAAAGACAGTCCTTATGGAAGAGAACTAAGGTGCCCCAGGGGACAGTCAAGACCAAGGCGCCAGACATGTGGCTGAGGTCATCTCAGACATTCCAGCCCCAGCAGAGCACCCAGATGACCTCCCAGCTGAGTGCAGCCACGTGAGTAACCTTAGCCAACACCACATGGAACGGTAGAACCACCCAACAGAGGCCAACTGACACACGAAATTGAGAGAAATGACAGACTGATATGGTTTTAAGTCATTAGGTCTTGGGATGACTTGTTATGTGAGCAATCATAGATAAGTGACATACAGAAACTGGATATGAGATTGTGTATAGTAGGGTCCCTACTCTCCAAGGCAGAGGTCCCAAACTGGAGATTCATGGCATTTTAGGGGCTTCGAGGATGGACTTCAGAGAGTCTACCACTCTCCCAGAAACTACATACAAAATTGTAAATTCCTGGGCATATGCACATTTCTCAAGGGAAGGAGATGATGAAATTAATCAGATTCTCCCACCTGGGAAAAAATCCCACCAAGCTACTTGGGCTGGACGAGGAGTGGAGACTTGTACCTCCTTGCTGTGACTCTAGATGTTGTTTCATCTGGCTTTAGAATACTCAAACTTTTTTTTGAAGTATAGAAAAAGCTTTTCAGAGGAACCAAACCTCAGTGCCTAAAACAGATAAAAGTCTAGCTTCTCTGAATGCAGCAGAGGCTCAGATTCTTCCCGAAGCTATTTTACCCTCATTCTGCATGGAGACTCCAGAGATTGAAAACTGCTTGCCACGGGAGTGATACTTCCCATTTGCTTTGCTTTTTCTAGAACATCATATACATGGAAGCACATGGCATGTGGTCATCTGAGTCTGGCTTCTTTTACTTCGCACAACGCTTCTGAGACTCATCCACACTGGTCCGAGTGTGGGTGCTTCCTTTTGGTGACTGAGTAGTATTCCTTCATGTGGACCTGCAGCTTCTTTATCCATCCCGCTGTTAATGGACACTTGAATTGTTTCCTCATAACTTCAAAAGAAGTTTCTGGGGAAATCTGACAACTTCCTTTCCTGAGCTTTAAAATTTGTGTGGGTTTTCTGGGAGGATGACTGGGGTGGAACATCCCCTGTGATCTGGATTTTAGGAATGGTAGGCTAATGGCTTCCCTGAAATTAACAATTTAGCTTCATGCTGATCGTTTCCGCCAGCGTGTCATTTGGTGGATGTGGGAGTTCTGCACAGCCAAAGAGGGGGAAGAAAGGCCCATCGGACCCCTCCCTCCTGGTGCCCACCCACTTTGGGGTAGGTTGGCACCGTTGCACACATGAGGATGCGGATGAATTCCCAGACAGTTGCGTAACGGCATCAGTGTAACAGATAGGCAGGTGTCACAAAGCATGGGTGCCCTGAACCCAACCAGCTTTATCACATTTCACAGTGTTTCAGTCCTTCCCTTCCCAGCACTGATTCCATGCAGGGCCCTGAAATCGATCCATGCACCGGAGAGCCCAGGAGGGCCCCCATCCAAAACTGCCTCGGCAGGATGTGCCTTAGTCCTGCTGCCTGATCCGGGCCTCCCCGGTGCCTAGGAACTCGGGAGACAATTGCAATGGCAGGGCATTCCTCTTCCCTTGTGGCGCCAGTGGTTTCACGGGCATCTTTTCCTGCTTGGCAGCCCCTAGGAAGCGGAGATAACATAGCCTATGAGCTCTGCCCAGGGGATTATGAAACACTTTTAGTCACTGGTAACAGGGCAAGGAAGAGTGTTAGCCCCAAAACATGGTTCTGTGGGTTGGCACTGGAAAGGAGAAACTCTCGGTGGAGAAGGGGACCCGGGAGTTGGGATTCACCTTTCCCTGGAATTGCCTATCCCTGTTGCAATGGCCTCCCCCCCTCATCAGTCTAGCCCAAGAATCCTCCTTCTAGTGCCTTGCAGAGACTGGGCTGGGGTCCCACATGGAGGGTCCCACATGGAGCTAGAAGGTCTGTGCTTCCGTGGATGGCTCCCTACTCAGCTCTTGCCCTCCCCCAGACCCTTCTTAACCACATCAGCCAGGACGATGTGCACGAGTCCCTTGATTCTTGGGGTCTCTACCAAAAGTAAGAAGCTGAGCTTGCTCTCCCAGTCTGCTGGGACCCACAGCCTTCATTATCCGAGTTTTCATGTGAGAATTTCCCTCTTTCTTTCTTTTTTTTTTTTAAGATTTTATTTATTTATTTGACAGAGAGAGACAGCCAGCAAGAGAGGGAACACAAGCAGGGGGAGTGGGAGAGGAAGAAGCAGGCTCCTAGTGGAGGAGCCAAATGTGGGGCTCAATCCCAGAACGCCGGTATCACGCCCTGAGCTGAAGGCAGACACTTAACGACTGAGCCACCCAGGCACCCCGAATTTCCCTCTTTCTTAAATGAGTTCAACAAGCAAAGCTTCATCAATTGTGGAAGACCCCACCTTTGATGCACAGGGTCACGCTTGACGGTAACATTCCTTGAAGAAAACCAGAGCACAACGTGCTCAGGAACAGCATGGGGTGGGGTGCAGTGGGGAGGTCAACAGAGCAGAGAGGTTAAGCGCAGAGCCTCTGGGACCAAACTGTCTAGTCCTACTGTGAGACCTGCTGTGAGACCATGAACAAGTCACTGAACCTCCTTGAACCTTAATTTCCATACCTATAAAATGGGGTAATAATAATGCCTATCTCATTGGATATAATTGAGCAATAAAAGTTTAAATAAAGTAGATATGTTTGTGCCTGGCACATAATAAGTACTCAATAAATAAAAATATGTGTTCTTCTTGATGTATTCTCACAGTGCTCTGTAAAGGACAGTTTCCAGTTGAATACAAAGCTCCCACTGATGGGATGGTCTTAGCTATCTGTCACTTCCTCATTTTCAGGCTGTGCCCCGAGGCTCCAAGTCCAGACTCTGCATAGGGGCTGATCAGTATAACAGCATCATTTCCCAGAGGTGGGTAGTGCTTGGCCCCATGGGCAGCCCCTTGCAGCATAGGGCACAGGTGGGTGGTCAAGCTGGCCAGAGCATCTCATTTGGACATCAATCCCATGGAGCTGGGAAGAAAGAGCATCCAGGTTCAAAGCTGAGCAATGGAACTCGGCACTCTCACCATGACTTTCTAGACTCATTTAGAGGTACAGTTACCTACATCCCACCCCCATGTTTCACACATGCTGTTCCCTCTGCTATGCACACTTCCCCATGCTTCACCTGGTTCACTCCAGCTCATCACTCAGGCGCAGCTAAGTGGCACTGCCTTTGAGCCACCTTCCTTGGTTTCTTCCATTGTTCTTGTCATCCCAAGTTCTTAGTTGATGGTAATGATGAGGGAACGAAGGCAAGCTGAGGACAAAGCAGAAGCTGAAACCCTGCAACCCCCCACCCCCCGCCATGGGATGTATGTGACATTCCTCAGGCACTCCTGGCTGCCCTAAAGGACAAAGAAACAGTCCTTACTACCTACAGCCCATTGACAAGTCCTTGAAACAGGCATGGTGACATTCCTCTAGGAACAGCTGCCTCGATGTTAATACTTTGCTAAGGGCAAAAGGCAGTCCTAGCCTGACCCCCTCCCTTCCACCAAGATCCTGTAAGTCTACTTTAACATATAAAAATTCCTTTGGAAACTTCCTTTATCTCTAACCCCCCAAGATACGTATTGGCAATCATCCCCCAAGCATATGGCCCACCGATATACATCTGAAGGGTCTCATGACTAAGGCTTTATTAGATGGTAATAAATGACCTTTTCCGAACAACAGCTAGGCCCCTCAAGGTCCTGGAAACCTTGCTTCCAAAATTCCTTAGAGACTTATGCTATCCCTAACCCCCTCCCAATTTGAGGGCATATAATGGGCCATTCCTCACAACCCCGGTGCAGCAGCTCTTTCTGCCCATGGGTCCTGTCCCCGTGCTTTAATATACCACCATTTTGCACCAAAGACGTCTCAAGAGTTCTTTCTCGGTCGTCGGCTCCAGACCCCACCCCACTGAACCTCATGTATATTCCCCAACCTCATCAGTACCTAACATGATTTTTACTTATATGCTTATTTAAAACTTTGGGGCTCTCTGTCTTTCGCTCTGTCTTAATTTTCATGTTTTCTTGGCTTATCACTTATCATCCAGCACCTGGAAGAACAGTCTCTTGATTTGTTGAGTCACTGATGGGATGGATGGATGGACGGAAGGATGGACAGATGGATGATGGACGGACAGATGAATTCCAAAGGGTAATATTAGGTTGAACCACATGAAACTGCTGTTATTCAACTGTCTTTGACCTACAAAAACAGCAGTTTCATGTTTTGACCTAATATTTGCCATATGGAGAATTCACCTTCACTTATCTGTGATAGCTTTATAATTATAAAGGGCATAGGAAGCTTTCAGTTAGTGTTGGCCCACCTCACTGGTTGGGCCACCAGTATCTTCATAAATGCAGCAACAGGTGAGACACACGTAAGTGTCCTTGATTTGCATATGATGTAACTGAGCAGAGTGGTTACACGGCCCGCCCAAGGTCAGTGTTGTTCATGGTTTAGATTAGATCCATGTGTGTTTGCGTGTATCAGCAATTTTTAAAGCCCACATTCAGGAGCAAAAAAAGCTTGGCAAATTGAGGGAACATATATTGTTGAATTTAAAACAACACAGTTAATAAAATGCTTTCACTGTTTTTGAACTTAATGGCAAGCAGGGTTTTTATTGATTTCATTCTTTATGCTCACCATTAACTCAACAAAACTGCTTTTTAATTTAACTCAAGTGCTTTAAGCTCACAATTTTTGAATTCAATAAAAGTCATTTTAAAATTCATTTTATTGCTCTGTTCACTCTGAATTAAACATTTCCCTGAACTTGAACAAGACCTCTTTGCAAATGGACACGTTTCTGTAAATATGCATTCTCATCTTCCATAATTTAAATCTGAGCACAAGTCGATGGGCACAATCACCAGTCAACTTCCTCATCAGTCAGAAAGCTGTGGCTGATCTCGAACACTGGTATGGGGTTATTAAGTTCTTTTTTTTTCCTTTTTATTTTATTTTATTTTATTTTATTTTATTTTATTTTATTCTATTTTAATGTTTTTTATTATATTATGTTAGTCACCATACAGTACTGTATGGGGATTATTAAGTTCTAACAGGTGTCTCTCTAATTTTTGTTGTGATGGTAACTTCTATAAATCATGCAATTTTATCCAATGCTGCTGGAAATTATAACCGATATATAAAACTTCAGCAGATGTAAAGATCAGCTAGTTATTGTGAATGTTATCATCATTAACATCTTTCTGGACTACAGAGCAGCGGGTTTCGTGACTCCCACCCCCAAACTCCCAAGCTAGTGGTAACAGTCTGTAATCAGTTCTGACAAATGCCGCATTTGTTGGCTTTACGAATCTTCTCTGGGCATTCCCCTACAACCATTTCCCCTGAAAAGCTTAAATTTGAGGTTACAGTACAAGTTCTATGTTGTATGGCATTGTTACCCCATAAAAACTTTATTAGCAACTTTATCATCTTAAGCCTTTTTTAATACTAATAATGCCTCAATATTGACTTTCCTATAAACATTGGCAAAAGAAAAGATCAAAAAGATCATCACTTCTGTAGCCTGGTAAGTGCAAACATATTTTTATTTTTTATGTATTCTTCTTCCTTTCATTCCTATTAATGGCTAAGGGAGTCAATGACTTTACCTCCATTGCATTAAAAAAATGCAAAGTTTTAAAACGGAGAACATTTTCCATTTTCTTGAGCTGTGGTGTAAATGCCAGGGCACGTTAATCTTCTGAAATCATTAGTTATTAATGCATCTACATTCTCTCTCCATGGTGAGTATGTCGGAGTGACATTCTATGAGATATTGGGTGAGACAAAATGATTTTGTATCGATGCTCTGTGAGGTAGAAGATTAAGCTAACAATACTGTTTAAACTCCAGCCACAGGCACTCAACATTCTTGAAACCCAGCTTCGGTTTCTTGTGGGCCGACGGATGCCCTGGGGCCGGGTGAGAAGTATCTCCCGAGGATGGTAAGGTAGACGGTTGCTCTTCTGCCCTTTCTCTAAAAACAAGAAGAAAATAAAAATGTGAAAGAGTTTATTAATGAAAGCAGTAGACCAAAAGACACACATACCAGAAAAAAACAAACAAACTAGGGGATGAGGAGCAAACATAGACATCGGGCCCATATGTGCTCATGGCAGGGCAGGGGGAAGGGCAGATAATCATAAAAGCATGCGTGAAAGCCAACATGTCAGGGCCATCAACAAGCCTGCTCGGATGGGGCAGAGGAAGTGTTTGCAGCAAAGAACGGCAGAGCCACGAAATCACACACAGACATCCCCAAAATGGGCCTGAGAACGGATGGCCAGTAATGTGGGTAACAGCTGACAGCTCAGACCACAGACATCAACAGCGACATCAAAATTTCTTTCTAGAAAAACGCTCCATTGCTCAATCTGTGAAAATGGAAAGCAGCTAACACTTTTTCTCAGACCGCATTCTTATTACAGATGTCTACACCCAGGCACCAGCTCTGCACATACCAACAGCACTGCACGTACAAGAAACAGGCACGCATGAGGAGCCGGCTCTCTCTGCACTTGAACATCAAAGGCTCGTGAGTTGAACTGTGGCTGCAGATTCTACCTGGACTCTTCCCCTCAATATTTAAGACAGAGTCTTTATAATCCAAGAGTAAGTGCAAGTACCATGTCTTCTTTACCCTCCACCTTGGATGTGGGTCAGCCCTGTGTACACGGATCGCTCGCTGTCACATTCCGCAAAGCTCTGCAGTGAAGAACTTGAGCTGTAGACAGAACCCTGGCTCCACCACTTGCTACCATTACGACACTGATCAAGTTGCATAAACCTTTCTGTGGCTCCATTTCTTCATCTGGTAAGTGTGAATAATAATAGAAGCCCATGTCATGAGTTGCTTTAACAATCAAATGAGATCTCATTTAAAGTACTTTGCAATACTATCTGGCACATAGTAAGCACTCAATAAACATTAGCCAACATTATTACTATTCTAGCTCTTCCCACTGGCCAGACCGCTAAAAACCCAGCCCACTTTATATCTCAGTTATGTTAGAAGGTAGAACAAACACTTGCCGCTTCCTTTTCTTCTAACTCCAGTTTTCCCTTTTCACTGTCAGTCTACTAACTTTATTTCTGGCTAAACCATAATTTTCCTGACCCTTCTTTTCCTTATGCTGTGGTTGCTTTGCTTACGGTTAATAGCCACCCCCATACTGCCATCACTATTACCAATATGACCACTGTGCCACCACCACTACCACCAAGACCACCACCAAGACCACCACCAAGACCACCTCTACCACCAACACCACTACCAAGACTACCTCTACCACCACCACCAACACCAGGACCATCTCCTCCACCTCCACCACCACCAACACCAGGACCATCTCCACTACTTCCACCACCAAGACCGACACAGGACCATCTCCTCCACACTCCACCATCAACATCGACAACAATACCAGGACCATCTCCACTACTTCCACCACCAACACCAGGACAATCTCCTCCACCACCACCAACAACACTAACACCAGGACTATCTCCACCACCTCCACCACCGACACCAGGACCATATCCTCCACCACCAACACCAATATCAGGACCAGGACTATCTTCACTACCTCTACCACCACCACCAAAAACACCACCTCCAAGCTCTACCCCCCCCTTAACCCTCTGAACCACTACCACCTCTACCACCATCACTACCACCACATTAGTCCATTACAACCCTTTATTGAACAAAACATTTTATATCCTTAAATTTCATGTTCTGCTTCTTATTGTAATTTTATTTTTGAAGGTACTATTATATTGTTAAAACCACTTCAAAATCTTTTTGAAACAAGGTATAATATAAATATATAGATATATAACTAGCCATTATTTAGTGGAAAGACATAAAAGCAGTAGGTGCCACCTAACTGTTGTATAAATCTGAATGATTTTACAGGGAGTAAATCAGTAAGTAATGCTATGTACTACCGGAAATTACAATGTATAAGACTTATCTTATTTCTATTTTTGTTAAGTACATGTGTATAATCCCAGGCAGGTTTCTTAAGTTCTAGCAGCCTCCATCTCTTCTGCAAAATGAGATAACAGTCCAGCAACAACCTCTTCCTGCCATGCCCAGGAAGATCTGGCTGCACGGGCACAGGCCCTTGCCCATTATTTTAGCCACTGTAAGTGACATCATACTACATCCCACCAAAGGTTCTTTCATAATTAAAATGAACTTGTGTTTTCTCTGCTTGGTAATGTGGTAATGGTGCATGTGGACTTGTCAGCAGACCGGATACTGCAGGAGGAGGGTAGAGCAGCCTCCTATGTGAGCCTTGGGGACATAGTGTAGGAAGAAATATGTGCGATGACCAAATCCCTTCTTTAATGGGGTGCCAGGCTTGAACAGAGTCTCCTTGGTTTGGGAATAGTGGAATAGTTGGGCCAGATCGCAGTACCAACGACCACAGAGATGAACAGCAGCAAAGACAAGGGCAAAGTCAGAATCAGAGACAAAACTCTGGCACCTGGAATCAGGAAATTGAAAGCCGGTGAAACCTAATTGGTCAAGCAGATGGGAGAACGAGGTTAGGATAGGATGTGGCAGAGGGAGAAGTCTAGAGCAATTGCCTAAAGCAACAGGAGTGTTAGTCCCGCCTTCATGGACTATCCAGGGTCTGATGGAGAAGTCTACTTGGCTTATTATAGGCTCTTTAATTTGTTCATGCATTTAGATACCATTTTCCTCCAGAGAGTCTTCAAATAGGTTTAGTCTACATGGCAAACATCAACACAGAACATCGTAGGACTGATCTCATCTTCCCACTTCGAAATCACAGTGCTCTCCCATCCCACTAATTCTGGTAAATCCAGGAAGAAGATCAGTCTGCATTAGAGGCTGGTCTAAATTAAAGAAAATTTTTGAGGAAACATCATTTGGCAGCAAGTTTTCCAACATTGCTCAAAGTCACAGGCTAAATGAAGATTGGAAAGGATGCGCAGAAAGCAGTTTACACGTTAGGTTGCAGCAGGACAAGGGAAAGCAGGGGTTGCGATCATTGACTCAGGATTCCAAGTGCAGAAAAAGCACACAAATATTTATGTCTGCAAACACCTAAAAGAATAATTAGGCTTGTTTTATAGGGCCCATGGCTAAAAGTAAGGAAACAATTTCTGTTGGAGCTCTCCAAATAGAGCGGATTACCTTGTAAGGCAGTGAGCACCTGCCCACCCCACCCAGCCCTGGAGTAGCCAAGATGGGATGGAGGGCATTTGGAGGGACTTTGTAGAAGGGGTTAAATGGGAGTAGTCACACTTAATGACCTTGGGCTCCATGGTTCTGAAAAATAACATAAATAACTAGTACCCTGCTGGAGAACTTGAAAACAGGTTCATTACCCTTGTAAACTTGATTACACTTATTAATTTGTTTGCCAAATTCTTTGTGGAGATACAGCACATCCTTGGTGGAAAGATACCATTCCTTCAACATTAGCAGCGTTTTAATTCATGAGGATTTTATCGCATCACCAAATAATCTAATCTTAATTCAATTTACAGCCAGCACTAAGCCCCCTCCCCGAAACACACACACACACACACACACACACACACGCACGCACGCGCGCGCGCGCAGCGCGCGTGCGCGCTCGTTTTCTACTTGCTGATACACATGGTCTAGGTCTACATTACAGACTGATTTACAGATGCTCAAAAGATGGTGTTATTCCAGGAAGATTTGTATTTTATAAGAGACCGCAGTGGACCTAGTAATTACGGAAGTGTTGATTGAATCGTCTGTGGTGCGAACACGGCCCCCATCCTAACTAGGCCCGCACCACGTTCCCTTCCACCCCGCAGAGCAGACCTGATTACCTGGCTGATTATTTTTCGGCCTCCCCCGCCACTAATGCCGACCGCAACAGGATCAATATTGACTCAATAGCAATGTGTGTTATATTAGGAAACAGAAAAAATAACCCAGAACAAACATGCAACTCAATTCAAAGAGCTGTGAAATCCCCTCCTTGTGGGTTATTATCTTTCTCTGCAAGCAGAGGCAGAAATAGTCTGCGGCTACCTGTGCAAGGGCGCTCCCGGGCGCCGGGCGCACGATCACACGGTCGCGAGGGCAGGTAGGCGGCCCACGCAATCGGCCCGGATTAGTGTCCCCTCAGCACCCCGGGACAATAGACACGGAAAGACGTTCTGTGCTGCTGGCTGCTGGGTACTAGTGAACCTCCACTGTGCACAGGGCCGGCTCCTTGCTGCCCAGCTCCACCTTGCCCTTGTCCTTGTCCCTGGAACAAGTACAAGATGAGGGTGGGGAGGGACCACGTGTTTATTCCATGGTTGCTTTATTGCGGAGGGGGGTTAAGAGGGGAGGAGGTGCCAAGAGAAAGGCTGCTTGCTTCCCCCGGAACCTGAGACAGTCAGCATGAGAAAACGGCTCCCGTGGGTGGCCGCCAGGGTGCCTCCCTTATTCCCTTTGTCCAGAGAGCTGGCTGGGCTGGGGAGCGCTTTCTCCTCCCCGCACCACGCGTCCTTTGCCCTACACCTGACCCAGGCGACACACCTTCCCCTACCCAGCTCCCTCTTGCCCCTGTTGGGGACTTCACAAGTCTTCCCTGCACCCCAGCACCCCCACCTCCAGCTGCACCCCCATGGTACCTCGGCTTCCCCCCAGTACAGTTTACAGCTTCGGGGCCAGGATCTCATCCTGCTCCTTCCTCTCTCCCCACTAGACTGGAGCTCCTTGACGACCACGGCAACATCTCGTCACCTATGCACCCCCAGTGCCTGGCACGTGCCCGCCCGCAAGAGGTGCTTGTAATGTGCCCAGTGGATGAACAGACTGCTTTGAATTGACCAACAGTTGGCAGTTTTCAATGCAAATGTTCTTTGGAGAAAGAGCCTCACGTATGCCTTCCCTAAGCCCCCTGTGGGGTGATTACGTTTCTGAAGAAAGGGCCCAGTTAGATATCTGTCTCTGAGGTCCCTTTAGGAAGTGTTGTTTCTAAGACACATTCCCCCTGCCACCACCCTGGAAAGCAGGCCACCAGTGAGCAACTGTGATGCGTGTGAGTGACACAGCCTGGGTCTCCTCTGTTGGCCCTGCAGCCGGGCCTCCATCGATTCCACACCCCTGCCGTGTGTGGACAGAGCACTTCTCAGCTGGCCAGACTCCAGCATAACCTCCAGAGTCATTTCCTCTCTACACAAAGAACTGACACGCTTTTCACAGTGACCTCGCCACAAGTGCAAAAGTGACCACCAAGTTACCAGGCTTCTGGAATGCCCTCCTCCTTAATAACCAAATAAAGGACCCAGTTTCCAATTTATATCCCGCTGTTCTTATGGCTCTTCATCCTTAAGATGTTGTCCAATGCTGCTTTCCTGAAGGCTTGGGTGTGAAGGGGAGGCACTGCATCCTGGCTCTACGGCTTCCTTCCCATATCTTTCCACAGAGCATCCTTGAGCGCTGCCTCCCTCTTCTTGGTCCTCATAGGCCTCCATGTTGTCAGGGTATGTTTCTAATTGCACATCTTTTCTCCCCTTCTCTCTTGTCTGTTCGAGAATCATGGAGGCCTGTTTCCTGGCCTGTGAGGAAACACTACAATCCCTTCAAGTCCAGAAGACAATCAGTCTGTTCAGGCAGGCTGCTCGGACTTGTACACAAAGAACAATTCATGTTCTTATCTTCACTCCCGCCATTCTGGAAGAAGCTCTGGGGCTAATACTGCCACCACCTAACAGCCCGAAAAAGCATTTCCCAAACAAAATTCGCGCCTTCCCTTTGCTGAGGACAGCCCTTCAGTGCATGCTCCCCACCACTCTCCAAACTAGAATGCAGAAACAGCTCCCCATTCTTTTTTTTTAAGATTTTATTTATGTATTTAACAGAGAGACAGCACAAGCAGGGGGAGTGGCAGGCAGAGGGAAAGGGAGAAGCAGACTCCCCATCGCACAAGAAACCCGATGCAGGACTCGATCCCAGGACCCTGGGATCATGACCTGAGCTGAAGGCAGATGCTTAACCGACTGAGCCACCCAGGCACCCTAGCTCCCAATCCTTTAAATAGCAAATGTTACTTCTCTGTTTGTTGATGCAGCTTTTTATCTGTGGCTTTATAACGTGGGACCTGGGGTAGGAGAAATCGACAGCCTCCACCCAGAAACGTTCGTAGTGCCACCTGCCACAATATGGAGGAAAAGCTTGAAAAGGAGCCCAGAAAGGTCATGTGCTCCCAGCCTCCTGCCCCTGAGCTCACCCCACCATGGCACGCAACAGACTTCCCTCCCATTCTGAACTCCCCCCCCAAGCCCTCTTTGACTTCACCTTCTTGGGTCACCCTTGCTGAAGCCTCCTGCTGCCCTCATACCCAATTCCTTTCTGTCCCATGGCGGGAACACCTGTCAGTGATGTCCTTCTAGAGACTGTTTCTTCATTATAAGATAGGGAACAGCTAGTTTGAGGGCATCAACACAAATTCGGGGAGCCGGGACTGAGGCGGAAGGGAAAGCACTCCTGTCCTGGGGAACTGCAATTCCAGTGGAAGCCACGCAGCAAAGCACGACAAGTGCAGGTGAAGGGGGACCTAGTAGGAATCTAGGCTGCATTTTCCTGGTTGTCTGTTCATTAGCATGTCAGCTCTTGCGAGTCAGGCTTGGGTAGCAATATTGATAGGAAGGGACACTTTCACAGCCTTACAATATGCCAGACACTGTTCTTTGTTCCCAACGGATCGCCTATGAGGCAATTAGCTTTGTTAACTCCATTTTACATATGGGGAAACTGAGACACCATTAAAGGGATGATGTGTATAGGGTTAGGTAACTTTAGGTACCTGTACAGTCTGGCATCTAGATAAGAGGCCCAAGGGGAGAGGGGCCCTTGTCAGTAGGCCATGCTTTCTATCCCTAGAGACCGGTATGGTGGGATATCGCATATCCGGGAGACACATCACTTTCAGTACGTCTCTCTAACCAGGTTCTCTCCCAAAGAGCATATGGTTTCTCTTAACCAGATTCACTCAACTATTAAAAATGTGGCACTATAAGCTGTACCAATTTCCTTTGTATTAGAGACGAGTCCAAATTCAGAAGTAAATAAAAAATAGAACAGTTATCACTCCCTCAAATTGTAAATAAAACAGAAGTGAGCTGCCCTTGTCACAGATCTGATTTTGTCCCAGAGTACCTGGAAATGGACAAGTACACATATTAACGTCACCAATGTACATAACGTCAAATGCACAATTTGTTAGGATATATTGTAGTCATTTATTTGCCCATTGCTCCATCCCAGTGGGCCATGAACCCAAGGATGGGGCATGGGTCCCCAGTGTCTGGCAGAGTCACTTGCTAAATAGTTTTTGAATGAGTAAACAAACAAATTAATAAATGAAAAAAGAAACACATGGGAGAATGAATGTAGATATGCCCCCCAAACCCCCCGTGGATGTCATATATGTTAAGTTGTATGTGAGGTAAACCTCAAAAATGAATGATATCAATGCTAACGAGCAGCTTGACTTTAGTTTGGCTATTTTCTAAATTTCTTTTTCCTACAGCAGGACGACTTCAGAGATAGGGACCCAGGACGCCAGGTGATTGATTGGCTTCCAGGACCAATTGGAGCACCCACTTGCTCCAAAATTGATGGCCCCAGCCCCACCGAGGTACTGCAGTTTTTCATTATATGAAATGGAAAAGTGATTTAATAATTCTTTCTGTCTTATATTGCTTTAAAGAATTTCAGACAGTTAAAAATTGCATGGATTTTTCCACCATCTGTGTGAGAGTGGGGAAAAAAATGCTGGTTTTGTTTTTCCTATTTTTAATATGAGCCAGATGAAACAAAAAGATTGTTTCCCTGCAAACTATAGGTCAAGTACCTATAGAGGCTCGGGGATGCTCTGTAAGTTATCATATTATCTTTCTTCCTTGACAGGATACCATTAGATTGTGTATCATTTCAACATTTATTATCTTTCATGTCCTTTTATCTTCACACTAGGATTTCTTTTAAAATTCCGATCTGTGCATTTGGTTTCATTATACAGCACTGTCTTTTACCAAACCAGTTTTTGAGTGGCTTTCAATATTCTTCAGCTTCACATTTGTCATATCAGCCTGAAACAGTGCCCCAGTTATGTCTGTTTTAGCTTGTTAAAAAGAAACCCATCCAGGGAATGAAGTGTTGGGAGATCACGCCTTTAAAGGTAAGCATTACGCGTCCTGGAGGAAAGGAAATGGCTCAGTGGGGAAAGGCAACCACTGCAGAAAATAAAACAAAAATGTTAAAACCAAATGCAACAACTGGTGTTCGTTTTTTAGGATCGCGCCAATTGTTTTAACATCTGGAGACATTCCGGAGACTACAGCAATTTTCTCCAATGGCCCATGTGGGGATATGTCCTGATTCACAAGTAGGTTGCCCAACCCAAGCACGAAGTGGTCCAGAGTTTTCCTTGCTTTCAAAATCAGCAACATAAAAAGCTTCTAGAGGAATATCTAAAAAAAAAAAAAAAAAAGAAAGAAAGAAGAAATAAAAAGGAAGAAAGAAAAAGCTTTCCACTTACTCTACTTAGTTGAAAACTGGACAGCCTATGTTTGCAGGACTACCAGTGGCCTTGTAAAGCATCTTGACACTGTCTTAGGACATTGAGGACTTGTTCTGGTTCCATTTAGATGTCTTCATTTCTACCATAGCTTTACGAAGCTAAAGGGATTTGCATCGCAGGAAATTTGAAGGGTTTTGGAGAAATGCTTCCAAGCCTCTTGCAATGTTGTCAATTAGAGTTGCGTGAAGCATAACAGATTGGCTGGACTGGGAAGTGTCATTTCAACAGAGCCCCACACCATCCAGAGCAGCGCAGGGCCCTGACGTCCTCTTACACATGAGTTCCACAAGACATTGCTGCCCCCACATCGTACTGACGAAGAGAAGAGCGTTCAAACAAAAGATGGAGTTATACTGTAATTTTTATGCATCAGAGTGAAATGGACAGTCAAGAATTTTGAACGATGCTTGACTCAAGGAATTGGGTGTGAAAAACAACAAAAATCCAAGGGTAAGCCAAAGCTGGGGGGGCGGGCGGGGAGGGGTGCCACAGAAACAAACGAAAGGTGGTTGGAAATGTTGGAGACTGGATTTGTTTCCTCAGGCTACCATGTAACTTGCCACAAATTGGGTGGCTTAAAACAACAGAAATTTATACCGTCCCAGTTCTGGAGACTAGAAATCCAACACCATGGTGTCGGCAGGGCTGTGCTCCCTCGGAAGGTTTTAGGGAAGAATCCTTCCTTTGCTTCTTCCAGTTTCTGGTGGTCGCTGGCAATCCCGGAAGTGTCTTGGCCTGTAGCTGCATCTCTCCAATCTCTGCATCCTTCATCACACGGCCTTTTTCCCGTGTGTATTTGAGTCTCCATGTCTCTCCATATAAAGGCACTAGTCACTGGATATAGGGCCCACCCTAATCTAGTATGACCTCATCCAAACTAATTACAAAAACCTGTAAAGACCCTATTTCCAAACAAGATCATATCCTGAGTTTCTGGAAAGGCGTGGATTTTTTGGGAGACACTGTTCAATCCAGTACAGAGATCAATCATAATCTTGGAGAGCTTTGTAAATTTTCTCAGTCCCATTTGATATTTCAACCTTTCTAACATGTTCCTTCCAAGTTCTTAAGTTTCATAGTACTCTTCAGACAACAAAGATAGATCTCTAAATCCTGAACAACATGTTCCCATAGGATCCAGCGCCCTCTTTGCCTTGAGGAACGATTGAGGTTTCCTACTTTGGCAGTCTGACCTCTGAAGGCATTTGTCCAGTAACTATGGCCAAGTTGGTCCTAGACCTTAACACCAGGTGGGATGAGTTGAGGAGGAATTTATTATGGTGTGAGGATTCCATATACTTCTTGGGTTGAATACCAGTCAACAGAAAGCATTAATGGAAACATGTAATACGTAGAAAGTGCTCAACAAAAGTAAAATTGAAAGCTAAATTATGATTTGATTCTTCTTTAGACAATATTGAACAATTATTATACCAGTTGAGTCTATATTAAGCTCAAAAAGAGAATCAAAATAATTGGGACTTAAATAAGGCAGGTTATTTCTCCCTTTCTGTTACATAGAAGTCCAGAGGTAGGTATTCATCTATCTATGCTGCATGGAAGGCTTAGGGTCCTGGGCTCCTTTCAGCTCACCACCTATGATCCTTAGCAAGGATCATTTTCATGGTCCAATATGGCAGCATCCATTTGCCAATATCAAAGGGGAATGAAAAGGGCATATATACCAGATAACTTTTAACCTTGGATGTACATGGGCCATGCACGCTCAATCTACTGGTCATTCCTTCAGCAGATCCTAGCCATTTCTGAACTCTGAGTGTAGATGTTGAATCAGTGAGAGATATGTACCTTCCTGGTCTGCTGAAAAATCAGTAGGCACCTATCTTCATTTGACATGTAGAGATACTGCTCTTATTTTTAATTTTGAGATATAATTTGCATACAATAAAATGAATGTACCCATTTTTCAGTGTACAGTTTGATGAGTTTTGACAAATACGGATATCTCTGTAACCACCACCCCAGTCAAGGTATAGAATATTTCTACCACCCCAAAACATTCCCTCATGCTCACCCTAGTCAGTCTTTCTTCTCCCATTCAGGCAAATATTGATCTGATTTCTATCAATATAGATTATTTTTTCCTATTTTAGAGCCTCGTATAAATGGAATCAGGTGGTAGTATGTGTTCTTTTCTGCCTGACTTCTTTTGCGCGGTAAAACATGTTGACGACTCCTCCATGTTGTTGTACACATCAGGAATTTGTTCCCTTTTTACTGGAGAGCAGTATTCCAGGGTATGGATGTACCATAATTTGCTCATCCCTCATGTCACGCATGGAGACTTTGATTCTCTCCAGTTTGGGGCTATAAATACAAAACAATTCTGATAAATCTTGTATAAGTCTTAGTATGGACATTTATTTTTATTTCGCAGGTATCTACCTAGGAACGGAATTGCTGGCTCACGTAGTAAATGTCTGTTTAACTTGAGAAAAAACAAAAACTTTTCCAAAGTGCTTGTACATGTCACCATCCCATCAGCAATGTTCGAGAGTTCTAGTTATTCTTAATTCTTCCAAAATGTGATTATAAATCTGTATAGTTTTAGCAATTCTAATGGGTATATAGTGGCACCTCATTGTGCTTTTTGTTCTCATTTCCCTGATGACTAACCATGTTGACCATTTGTTCATATCCGTCCTGGTCATTTTACATATACTTTTGTTAAATGTTCAAATATTATGCCCATCTTTTGGGGTTATTTGTCATCTCAATAAAAGTTATAAAAGTTCCTTATATTTTCTGGACACAGGTCCTTTGACATATATATGCATCATGTGTATTTTCATCTAAAGTTGTGAAGATCTTCTCCCATACTTTCTTCTAGAACTTTCATATTTTAACTTTTACAGTTAGGTCTATGATTCTTCTCAATTTTACCTCTTTATATGGCATGAGATAGAGGTTGGAGGTGGTTTTTTGTTTGTTTGTTTGTTTCTCCTTATGAATGTCTATTTCTTACAGCACAATTTATTAAAAGGAGTATACTTTCTCCGTTGAATTAACTCAGTATCTTTGTTAAAAATCAAATACATGTGCATCTCTTTATGAACTCTCTATTCTGTCTTATTGAACAATACATCTCCCCTTATACAAGCACTATGTTGTCTTGTTTATCACATCTCTGTAATAAGCTTTAAATCAGGCAGTGTTAGTCCTCTGTCATCTTCCCTATCAAGGTTGTTTCAGCTCATCTATGTTCCTTACATTTCTGAATAAAGAAAATCAGCTTGTCAGTTTTTAAAATAAAAAGCCTATTGGTGATTTTTTGGTAGAAATTGACAATGTGATTCTAAAACTTTTATGGAAATGCCAAAGACCTAGAATGGCCAAAATGACTTCCAAAGAGAAGAACGAAGTTGGAAGACTAACATGACCTGACTTTAAGACTTAGTACAAAGCTACAATCATCAAGACAATGGGATATAATACACATCAAAAGTGTATAAACACATCACTGGAACAGAGTAGAAAGTTTAGAAGTAGATGTACACATATGTGGACAATTGGGGTTTTTTTAATAATATTTTTTTATAATGATTTTTTATTATATTATGTTAGTCACCATACAGTACATCCCCGGTTTTCGATGTAAGGCTCAATGATTCATTAGTTGTGTATAACACCCAGTGCATATTTTTATTATATTATGTTAGTCACCATACAGTACATCCCTAGTTTTTGATGTAAAGTTCCATGATTCATTACTTGCATATAACACCCAGTGCACCATGCAGTATGTGCCCTCCTCAACACCCATCACAAGCCTATCCCAATCCCCCAGCCCCCTCCCCTCTGAAGCCCTCAGTTTGTTTCCCAGCATCCACAGTCTCTCATGGTTCATTCCCCCTTCTGTTTAACCCCCCTTTCTTCTTCCCTTTCTTCTCCTACAGATCTTCCTAGTTCTTATGTTCCATAAATGAGTGAAACCATATGACGATTGGTTTTTAATAATGTTGCAAAAGCAATTCAGAAGAAATAATGCTGGAGCAATTGGATACCCACATACAAAAAAATTAATTTTCATTTCTGATTTGGAAAAAGATGCCCAATATCTGCTAATGGACGACTGTTTGTGTCTGCCCCCCCATTCATATATTGAATCCCTACCCCTCAATGTGATAATATTTGGAGATGGAGTTTTTGAGGGGTAATTAGAACTAGATGAGGTCATGAAAGGACCCTCAAATTCAGATTAGTGGCCTTATAAGAAGAGGAAGAATTTGGGACGCCTGGGTGGCTCAGTCAGTTAAGTGTCTGCCTTAGGCTCAGGTCACAGTCTCAGGGTGCTGGGATCAAGTCCTACATCAGACTTGCTGCTCAGCGGGCAACTGTGTCTCCCCCTGCTTCTGTGCTCTCTCTCAGCCTCTCTCTCTGATAAATAAATAAATAATAAATAAATAAATAAATAAATAAAATCTTTAAAAAAAAAAAAAGAAGAGGAAGAAATCTCTCCCTCAGTCTCCTTTTTCTCTCTCTCTATTCCCTCCCATCTCTCACATGTTCTCACTGAAATAAGGCCATGTGAGAATGTAGCAAGAGCGCCTGGCTGGCTCAGTTGGTTAAGTGTCTGCATTTGGCTCAGATCATGACTGCGGGGTCCTGGGATCAAGCCCCGAGTTGGGCCTCATGATCAGTGGGGAGTCTGCTTTTCCCTCTGCCCTTCTCCCTGCTCGTGCTCCCTCTCCCTCTCTCTATCTCTCAAATAAATAAATAAAATCTTAAAAACAACAACAACATAGAGAGAAGGTGCACATCAATAAGCTTGGAAGAGACTCATCACCAAAATCCAACTATTCTAGCAACCCGATCTTGATTTCTAGGCTTCAGAAGTATGAGAAAATAAATGTCTGTTGTTTAAGCCACCTAGACTACGAACTCTTTTGTGGCAGCCCTAGTAGATTAAGACAATATCAGTAGACATTAAGGAACACAATTTAAAGCCACAGAGATACCACTATACCCCTATTAGAATGCTAAAATTAAAAGGACTGACCATACCAAGTGTTGATAAGAATGTGAGTGAACTGGAACTCCTAATTACTGCTGGTGGGATGATAAAATGGTATGACCATTCTGGACAACAATTTGACAGTTTCTTTTTTTTTTTTTTTAAGATTTTATTTATTTATTCGACAGAGATCGAGACAGCCAGAGAGAGAGGGAACACAAGCAGGGGGAGTGGGAGAGGAAGAAGCAGGCTCATAGCAGAGGAGCCCGATGTGGGACTTGATCCCAGAATGCCAGGATCACACCCCGAGCCAAAGGCAGACGCTTAATGACTGAGCCACCCAGGCGCCCCACAATTTGACAGTTTCTTAAAAGTTTACATATATATCTACTACATAATCCAGACATTCTACTTTTAGGTAACTACTAAAGAGAAATGAAAGCACATGACCAAACAAATATTTATACATAAATCTCATAGCATCTTTCATGGTAATGGTTCCATTTTTTTAAAATGGTTTTTTATTATATTATGTTAGTCACCATACACTACATCCCCGGTTTCTGATGTAAAGTTCGATGATTCATTAGCTGCATATAACACCCAGTGCACCATGCAATACGTGTCCTCCTTACTACCCATCACCAGCCTATCCCATTCCCCCACCCCTCTCCCCTCTGAAGCCCTCAGTTTGTTTCTCAGAGTCCATAGTCTCTCATGCTTCATTCCCCCTTCTGATTACCCCCCTTTCTTTATCCCTTTCTTCCCCTACTGATCTTCCTAGGTCTTATGTTCCACAGATGAGAGAAATCATATGATAATTGTCTTTCTCTGCTTCCAAACTGTAAACGACCCAAATGTCCACCACCAAGCAAATGGGAAAACAAACTGTGGTATAGCCATTCAATAGATTACTGATCAGTAATTAAAAAGAATAAATATTGATCTATTCTACAGCATGGATAAGTCTCAAAATAATGGTGAGTGAAAGATGCAAGAAAGAGTTCATACAGTATGGTTTCGTTTATATAAAATTGCAAGAAAGACAAACATTGTATACAGACAGAAAGCAAATCAGTGGTTACCTGGATGGGAGGGGTTTGGAAAAGGGTAAGAGGGAGAAATTAAAGACGCATGAAGAAATTTGATGATGGATACGTTCATTATTTAGAGCAAGGGTTGACAAACTTTTTTCTGTCAAGAGCCAGATAGTGAGTATTTTTGGCTTTGTAACTATATATTTCGTCTCTGTCACAACTGTTCAACTCTGCCAGCATAGAACAAAAGCGGCCATAAATAATATGCAAAAAATGGGCACAACTGGTTTCCGGTAAAACTTTATTTGCAAAACAGATAGTCAACTGTATTTGTCCTGTGAGCTCTAGTTTGCCTACCCCTGATCTAGACTGTAGAAGTGGTTTCGCAGGTGAATACATATACCAAATTTATCAAGTTGTACAGAATATGCAATTTATTGTATGTCAATTATACCTCAATAAAGCTATTATAAAAAAAATGAAGGTAAGAAAAAAAAGTCCCTGAATCTGATTGTCTTGTTATTCACAACTATTCATCTCTCCCCTCTAAGATGACTGTGTCTCCATCTCATTTAGACGTGACTTGTACAATGCCCCTGGGTAAGCAGAGTGTACTTTCCCATCCACGTGGAAGCAGACACATTAATGACATATTTTGCTTTGCAAGTTACACTTCTCCCTTCCACCTTGAGGCAGAGCCCCAAATGAGAAGACACATGGAGGAATTTGCACACAGCTTAGATCAGATTCTTAGTCTACCCGTAATCTACATTAATGTCACAATAAATAAATGTTTGTTTCTGGAAGCCACGTGGATACTGGGATTATTTCTTACAGCACTGAAAACTGACTAATACACTTCCCAAATACACGTTCCACAGCCGTCAAGTTTGGCTTCTTAATTCTTTCCTGAATGATATACACACCTTCTCTAATTCACATTTATCGGATGTTTCCTATACACCAGGCACTACTGACACAGAATATATCCACAGTCTCTACTCACAAGAAACATACAGTCGAATGAGAAAAGTAGACCAGAAACATGAAAACATGAAAAGGCATAATATGGTGGTTGCCTAAATGTTCTGATAGTCGGGAGCACGGGGACCTTAGGAGCATGAAGGAGAACGCACTGGACCAAACAGAGGTTGCTGAAGGCGCTGAGGGGCAGATCAAAGAAGATTCCCCCACAGAAGCTGACCTCTGAGCTAATCCTGAAAACTTGAGTAAGAGTGCACCAGGCCGAAAAAGGCTCAGAGGATGCGGACAGGTAGTTGTCCCGGGCAGTGGAAATATTTTGGGCAAAAGTTTGAAGATGAGTGAAAGCCTATTTTACTCCTTTCTCTGTGTATCTGTTAATGACTCTTCACCATAAAGGCTCTTGAAAAGGTATGTCATTTTTCAGATGACACCTCCTTTTTATTCAACATAACAAGTTGCTCACCCATCAACACTGCAAATAAATACATTATAAAAAGTGAAGTTTCAACATTATGGTTTCAGGCAAAGACTCACTCAACAATTTCCTTGACACCCCATTTTCTGGTTAAAGAATACCATTG
This sequence comes from Ursus arctos, assembly GCF_023065955.2. Taxonomy (NCBI): domain Eukaryota; kingdom Metazoa; phylum Chordata; class Mammalia; order Carnivora; family Ursidae; genus Ursus; species Ursus arctos. Next base: position 12,828,834 of record NW_026622763.1, on the reverse strand, counting down.
GGGACAAAATTGAATTCACATTTGAATGAACCCAAAGCATTTTGCTTTACATTCAGCAAACAAGAGAGATGAAGAGATAGTCTCTTCTACGACTTTTTAGTCTGTTATGAACATGCATTATTTCCATGTGCTTCAATGCACTAGTATAATTAGCCTTTATTTTGTTTAAAGGTGTTTTTTCTTTCCCATTGCTTTTTTAAAGTATAGTTTGAGGGCAAGATAACCACGAGTTCCCCCAAAGTTATAATATACCTAAAAAAATGATACATAAAAGAAAAGAAAGCATTTTCTAAAGAATGACTCCTTGGTTTCCACCAGCTACCATCTACTATCAAGTCTTTAATTCTTCCTTTGGTAAATATAATGATTCTTCACTTTATCTACAAATAAAGTTTATTTATTTACTTCCAAGTTGCTCTTATGACTTAATATGAATTAAAGGCCCTGAAAGCAATCACAGTGGGCAGGATGGGGGGCAGATTTTTCCCGTACCACTGAACGCTTCTTCACAACACCAGCTGGATGTCCCACGGTTCGACTCAATTGTGACACTATCGACTCAGAGCCAGCATCAGATCCCACTGGTGAAGGGCTCAGTCCTACAAGACTGCCCCCTCCCACCCCACTTCAGATGCCAGTCTGAAGCCCAGGTTGTCACCTGAGCTTCTGACTAATCGGCTATAGATTGGAGGTTTCAATGGATCCCCTCCTTGGGTTTGGTTAATTTGCTAGAGTGGCTCACGGAACTCAGAGAAATATTTTACTTACTCAATTACAGTTTATTATAAAAGGATGCAAGTCAGGAATAACCAGATGGAATAAATGTGTAGGCAAGGTATGGGGAAAGAACAAGCCAACCGAGAAGCTCTCTGAACCCCATTCTTTTGGGTTTTTGTGGAAGCTTCTTTATATAGGCATGATTGATGAAATCACTGGCCATTGAAGACTGAGTCAACTTCCACCCTTCTCCCCTCCCCAGGTGGTCAGAGAGGTGGGACTGAAGGTTCTAATCCTCTATATCACATAGTTGGCTTTCCAGGCAACCAGTCCCATTCTTAGGAGCTGTCCAAAACTCACCTCGTTAACATAACAAAAGACTTTTTTGGGTCTCCTCATTTAGGAAATTCCAAGGGTTTTAGGAACTCTGCGCCAGAAACGGGAACAAAGACCCAAATATATATTTCTTATTATAAATCACAATATCAGAAACTTATTTTCATTGTTCAGTTAACGTATTTTTCTCTTGGTGAAAATTGCTGGGATGCAATTTACTATAATTTTTCTTACTAAAAGAATGGAATATTTCCTTCATTCAACAGTTTTTCTCTTAGAGACAAGGCTTAGGGGGACAAATTAAAGAGGCTAAGCGAGGGATAGGTACACAACGTGGCCTGATTCCAAATAGGGACACACTTAAAATGTACCAGAATTTCAGTTGTCCTTGCCTCTCTCAAACTCTTTAAGGGGATTCAAGTATGTAGTCCCCAGTACCCTTCCCCCAGCCATCTTGCTCACACCATCGTGGCTGCCCTGGGTCCCTTCTCTTCCCCCTCACCCAGCCGGGGGGCTGTGGACCTTTGAGCCCCATTCTCTTCCCGGGGAAAAGGAAACAGCCAAGCAGACACCATCCACATGCTGTGATAAAGGAGTGGAAGGGAGAACTCCAGCAACCCCCTCAGCTTGCTACTTTGTGCACATAGGTACAGATAGAAAATTGATGACTGTACTACAGTTCTGTAATATCTCTTGATTCGCCTAACCTAATCCCATCCTTCTACTCCTGGTTTCTCTCCACACATGCTTGGGCCTCCATGAGGTCTTCTTCTTGGCCACTCACCCCACTGGGTGTTGTGCCGGGAGGAGAACTGAAGAGCCCCATGCACAAGTCTTATTTCTGTAGTGCCACCCACTAGCTGTGTGACTTGCTTACCTCTCTGGGACCCAAGCTTACCCCGCCATGTAACTATGCAGGACAGAGAGATAAAAACCAAAGTGCTGATCTTTGCTGTCTCTTCTACATCTGAATGCCCTGATGCCAGTAAACAACTTGCTCCCAGACTCTACTGGCAGATGACATCATCTATAATTGATTTTTAATCATGAAATCCTCTTCTGTGCCTTCCCTTCCAGAATTTTCTCTAAATGGTCCAATCCAAAAAGTGGCCTTCAAAAGTCCACCAGATTATGTGCACTACCTGTACTTGTAGTTGAACTCCAGTTCCCCATCACTGTCATCACAGCGTGTGTGCACGTGCACATGCACACACACACACTCATACACACACACACACACACACACACACACACACTTGGACTGTACCTAGGACACAACTGTAATTTGATAAATTCTCAAGGATTGACTTTTACATGTGTGTACTTAGCAAGGTCATAGGAGGAAAGAGATGGAGCAAAAGATTCAGACAAGGAACAATGAAAAATATTATACCACTGTATAAGTGTTCCATGGGTGTAGAAATCAGAATATTTGAGACAGTCTAGAGAGGAATGTCGCTAGGGGCAATGACCTGAAATCAAGTGGAGGAAATGTGGAGCTGAGCAGGAAATTTCCCAGTTGGCCTGTTACACCAGGCTTGACAGCCCCAAGGAGCTAGTGGAAGCTCATGTCATTAAAAATCTCTTGCAGTTATATGCTGCTAATGGGAATAATCCCGTTTTGCTGGGATTAGAGAATGTGTTTTAGACCCGACAGCTCAACCCCTTTGTTTTTCAGGTGAGAACACTGGCACCCAGACAAGAGAAATCACCTTTGCTGACCCAGAGTTATACTTGAACCTGACTCCATGCACTAACTCCACTTTCTCACCTGCTATTCCTGGAAAGCCCGGGTACTTGCCCCAGACTTCCTCTGCAATGACCTCCAGGCCACCATGGACAATTTGAAGCCCCCACCTTACTTGCTATCTAGGAAACATCTGGCACATTTAATAGCTCCCTTTCTCTTGCAACATCCCTTCTGTGGCTGCCATGATCCTAGCCACCAGTTTTCCAGGTGCTTCTCCAGCAGCTGCTTCACAGTTGTCTAGAGCAGGGTCCTTCTCAAGCCTCACCCCCAGCCTTCTGTCCTCTCACCTCTCACCTCTCCCCTCCTCCCCGTGTAATCAGGACCCCTACCACAGAGTCAGCACTCCCAAATGAGCGTCCCCATCCCAGTCTCTTGTCTCATCCCAAAGCTTGGGGATCTCCATCCGGCTTCCCAGCAGGTCTACCCTCAGGCAGTTCACAGGACTCTCGAAGTCCGCACAGTCTGACCTGAACCCCCACCCACACTGTTCTTGCTCCATCCATGCCCATCATGGAACTGACGCCACAATTCCCATGTGCCTCCACCAGAACCCCGGGCACTGCCCCTGACACCATGTCCCTCTCCAAGTCACATCCATGCTACCTCCTACACACTTCTCACCTCAGCCTGCTTCTCTCCATCTCCATGGCCCACACCCTGCACCAGCCCACCACCACCCCCCGGGCCACTGCAATGGCCCGCTCAGTGCTGTCCTGCACCTCCCCACCCCTGTTGCCACTAAGTCATCCTTGGTGACAGTCAGGAAGATTTTTTTAAAGTGAAAAGCCCTCAATTAATTTAATCCTGTTGCCCTTGGGATAAAGTCCAAAGGCCCTGCACTGGCTGGTCCCTGCCTGCCTCCTCAGCCCCATCTTGTAACTGCCCCCCGTAGATTCCCCCACCCCTAGCAACACACACAGACACTTTCCTTGCTCCAGACACTCTTGAACGTAACCAAGGTCTTTCCTGCCTCCTGACCCTCCAGTTCCTCCCCCACTCTAGCCTGCAACTCATCCCTCAGGTTCCAGCTTAGAAGCCACAACCTCTGGGCAGTGTCCCCTGGTCCCCCCAAAGAGGTCAGGTCTCCAGGTCTCTTGCCCTCACTGCATTTTCCTTCTCCTTTATCATGATGTCACCACAGAGATCTAAAATGTGTGCCTCCCCACTCTGGAACATGAGCTCCAGGAGGACAGGGGTCAGGCGTGCCTACTTTGTTCCTGTGGCCCAGGGCCAAGCACTGAGCACGGTATGTAGCAGATATTCCGCAAGAGTTCTGAAAAGCCAAGCAATGTGACGGTTGGACACTGGTCTCGCAGGAGCCTGCTTTTCCTGCCTTTCTTCGTGCTCTCCCTTTAAGCGGAAGGCTCAGATGGGTGAGAGAGAACACCGATGATGGAGTCTAGAATCTATCCAACTCATCCAATCAGTGAACGTAGGATTCCAGCTTGGGGACACGTCAGCTGAGCCGGTGGCCCTGGAAGCCTGGATTCTGGAAAGGCAGAGACTCGGTGAACAGCATGCACCAGGCACCTGATGTGTGCAGACCCAGAAGACCATGCACGCAGTTCTGCTGGAACAGAAGGTACACTTCCTGCCCTGGAAAAGCTTCAAGTCCTCGAAAGAGCACTGAACTGATGCCCCTAAATTACAAGACGGAGCCTGGAAACAAGAAAGCTCACTCTGAGCCCAACCTATCTGCTAACCTTCACATCCTGCAGCTGCGTGTCCTTGACAAGTTCTTTCTGCTCTCTAAACCTCTGCCTCTCCATCTGCAAAATGGAAATAAGCACCGAGGTTTGGCCCGCATCAGAGGGCCACCACCAAGACAACAAGGTGCGATTGTGAGGCCCTGTTGTAAACCCTAACCCCCCTGCTGAAGGGGGAGGGGCCAGACATAGAGGCAGAGAAAGCCACGGAAGTCTCAGCCCAGGTGACTCCGGCAGGGGCTTATTTGTCTGGAAAACTCAAGTGCTCCTGACATCACAAATTACCTGGACTGTGGACACAGGCAGCACCAGGACATCAGTCAGATTCCATAAGGACTCCAGGGCCTGAAGAGGTCCGTGGGGTGGAGATGGGGTCGACACGGCGCAGGGGCCTGAGAGCAGCAGGATGCATGCAGAGCAGAGCGAGGGCTTGCTGTCACCTGCCGGTCTGCTCAGGCTGAGCCCCACATGGGACTTGTTCAAAGCTGTCACTCTAATTACAGCTTTCCCGAACCGTCTCCTTCCCTTACCCAGGGCCTGGAAGCCCATGGCTGTCTGCTAAGTGACACAGAATCCCTCCTGACTCACGTGAGGTCCCTTGTCTAAACTGAAGGGGGATGGTCAGAATTAGCCCTGATTTGTATAAACCCAGCATCTGTTGTCTCCAAGAATCCCTAAATTCTTCAAATTCAAGAAACTACTCTTACTTCAGTATTAAAAGAAAGATGGCTCAATACCCCCAATCCCGTGTAAAATGGGAAACTCAGCATTTCCTTTGCCCAGTACCTTCAAGGGGCTCACAAACCTGGGGAAAGTCACCTTGCTTAATTTTCCTGCTTCCGCCAAATTCTCTCCTTCATACCTCACCTCCCACACCTAGAATCTTCCCTCCATGGCTTTCTGACCTAGATCCAACCTGGAACCAGCCTTTTCCCTCGATTACCCACAGCACCCGGCGTACAAATCTACCCAAAGAGCTGGGTTGTGCCGGAGAAGGAGCACAGGGGATTTACCTCATATCCCAGCCTAGCAAACAGCCAAAACTCAAGTGGGCAGTCAAGTTCCTGCAGGTCCCTGAGCCATTACCACCCCGGAGAAATGCCTGTTGGATTCTTAAGCTCGGGCCACCTGGTACCTTGCCACGTCGCCCGGCCCCTGCTCCCTCAGGCTCCCCCTATGAGGCCACGTTGCGGAGGGGTCAAGAGCACCAATGTTAGAGTTACGTTGCCTGAGAGCAAATCTTCCTTATATCAGTGATCCCGAGCAACATTTTCAATCTACCTGTGACTCTGTTTCTCCACCTGTGAAATGGGCATACTATTTGTAGATACTATCGTTGTGCTCATTGAGTTAACACAGCACAGCCCTTACAGCGATGCGGGGGCTGTGACCCTGTACTGTCATCTTCTCTCCGTCTACACACTGCTTCTCAGCTGCCTCCATAAACTACAAAGCAGAATGGATTCAGCTGGCAAAAAGAGCCCTGTGACCGGTCAGTGAGCTTAGACGTCCCTTCTCGCTCAGATAGCCTGGGCTTGCTTCTAGACTTCAAGCCTGAGTTTTGCAGGTATAAACTGAACAGCTCTGCCTCAGAATCCACAGGGAGCTTGTTAAAAATGCAGATTCCTGGCCTCCTTCTACCCACCCACTGAATCAGGCTCAGTACCTGGCCTGGGGTTCAGGACTCGGCATTTTAACCCCATTCCTCTCCCCCCGCCCCGAAATCCACCCACCCAATCCAGCAGATGGGGAGTCACCCCAGAGTGGAGACCTAAGGGCCAGGAGGGCAGAATGCCGAAGTTATAAAGAGCAATGGCTCCGGAGCCAGGTGCCTGGATGGTGACATCAGCTCCACCCCTCACTGGCTGTGTCAACTTGGGCGCATTGCTTTACCTCTCTGTGCTTAAGTTTTCATCTATACGCTGTTATGAAGCTTCACTTAGTTAAGACCAGCAAAGATCTCAGAACAGTGCTTGGCCACAGTAAATCCTAGAAGAATATTAGCTGTTTTGTTACTATCAGAAGAGAGGTCATGCCTAAGGGCTGGATACTGTCTGAGCCACACAGTCCTAGATTCTCCGTGTTGGGAGACCGGACACGGCCTGCAGCGTCCTGCCCTCGACTCTGAGTACGCTAAGCCACAGACCAGTAGTGCTCGTGTATTTTTTGCTTCCCTGTGAGAGTCTGTGGTACTGAAAAATCGCCAGCCTCACTGTTTGCTGGGAGTTGCTTATCCAGTTCAGTGCATAGGGCAGTGGTTTTCAGCCTTGGCTGTGTACTAGAATCACCTGGTTGCGGGGCCGGGGTGGGGGGGGGCTTTAAGAAATACTGATGCCTAGGCCCCACCCCCAGAGATTCTGGCATAATTGTTCTGGGATTGGACCTGGGCATTTGGAAGCTTTGACTGCTTCCCAGGTGATTCCAATATGCAGCCACAGTTGAAAACACCGATCCACGGTAAAGTTACATGCCGGTGGTAGGAGGTAGACTTTTCCCAGGGTAAGAAGGGGATATTATCATTTCCACTGACAATCCTTCTGCACAGAGATGGGCCTTCGGGCAGGAAATCTCAATAACGTAGAGGTGGGTCTTAGATCTGCAGACTGCGGACTCTCATCTCTTTCTGGGCTTTGTGGTCCTGGAGCTGGTGGCAAGTTCAAAGGCAGCCTCTTCTATAGGAAATCGGGCTGGGAATTGAGTCAGGTGACATCAGCCCCAAAAGAGTGGTTTGTTTGGGTGGTTCTGGTTCAGGGACTCTCAGTAAAGTTGCAGTTAACTTAGAGCTGCATTCATCTGAAGGCGTGATTAGGCTAGACGGTCCTTGCAAACGTGGCTCATTCCCATGGCTGTTGGCACGAGGCCTCAGGTCTTCACTATGTGGATGGATGTCTCCATAGGCTATTTCTGTATCTTTACAGCATGGTGGCTGACTTCATTCAGCCCAAGTGAGAGAGAGACAGAGAGACAGAGATGGAGGGGGAAGGAGGAGGGAGAAAAGGAAATTGCAATGAAGTCACACACCATCACTTGGGCACATATGTGGTCAGAAGCAAGTCACTAAAATCACACTCAGTGGGAGGGGAACTGGGCTCCATCTTTGGAGGGGAGGATTGTCAAAGAATTTAGGGACATATTTCAAACCCACCATATTCTTCCTCCTCAGGTTTCAACTAAAATGACTTCTCTTGGGGCACCTGGGTGGCTCAGTCCGTTGAGCATCTGACTCTTGATTTTGACTTAGGTCATGATCTCAGGGTCGTGAGATGGAGCCCCAAGTTGGGCTTCACACTGGGTGTGGAGCCTGCCTAAGATCCTCTCTCTGCCTCTCCCTCTCCTTCCCCATCCCCCAGTCACTTGCACGGGCATGCACCTGCTCTCTCAAAAGAAAGAAAGAGAAAAAGAAAGAAAGAAAGGAGGGATGGGGGGAGGAAGGAAGAAAAAGAGAGGAAGGAAGGAGGGGGGAGGGGGGAGGGAAGGGAGAGAGGGAGGAAGAGAGAAAGGAGGGAGGGAGGGAGGAAGGGAGGAAGGAAGAAAGGAGGGAAGAAAGAAAGAAAATGCCCAGTGCCTGTCGTGGGGCTTGGTCTCTAAATGTTTATCAGAGTGTCACCAGCTCAGCTACTAGGCTGAATGATCCTGGGTGAGCCGGGCTTCCCTTCATCTGACCTCCTACCATTTCAGAGTCCAGCGCAAGCTCACACATAGCAGCTGGCTCCCGAAAGAGCAGAAGTCAGGCCCCTTCAGGGCTAAGCCCAGAACTAACACAATGTCACTTTTCCCACACTGTGTAAGTCACAGGGCCAGCGTAGATTTAAGGGCGGGGCGAACGGCCTGTGCCGCTAGGAAGAATGGTCTCTGTTTACCAGAGACGGAAGGGATCGTTGCTAATCATTTCTACCGCAGCGATCAAAGAAATTTGGAAAATTGTAAAATGAAACAAACTAACAGAGATTTGCCTTTGTGTTTTACCTGCAGGAATTCTCAAAGCCTTTTAAACACGCTTGGTCATTATGAGTCTCCCAAGAAGTCAATATCGTACGAAATTTCCCAAACTTACTGAACCATAGAATTGCTGGTTGTTCTTTTTGTTTGTTTTTTCATCTTGCAGAACTAGTATTACACAAAACACAAGATCTTTAATGGTGCTTTCAACCTTAAAATCTTTTGATTTCCCAACAAAATGGGTTTTTTCCAGTATGCAATGGGGGGGGGGGGGGGAGATGGCGAGGTCATAGAGTCCCTGGCTGCAAGTTTCTTTGGTGCTGTAAGCTCTGGGGAAAGAGTGCCCTCCTTTTCCCCTGGTTCCTTAACTGCTTTCTTTCTCTCTCTCTCTCTTTTTTTTTTTTTTTTTAAGATTTTACTTATTCATTTGAGACAGAGAGATACAGAAAGAGAGAGCATGAGCAGGGGGAAAGGCAGAGAGAGAAGCAGACTCCCCGCTGAGCCAGGAGCCAGATGTGGGACTGGATCCCAGCACCCTGGGATCATGACCTGAGCTGAAGGCAGATGCTTAACCATCTGAGCCACCCAGGTGCCCCCCTTAACTGCTTCTTTTTTGGCTAATTGGACTCTCTTATCCCACCCTCATCCTGCTGTGGGTAATTCTTGTCTTTGTTAAGCGTCTGAACACACCATCCAAAGTGAAAAAAGTGAGGGGAAAATCACCCTGGAACTTTGCAGACTGCAAAAAATAAACCTCCACCCAATACCTGTCTGCTTTCTGGAGAGCCATGTTCATTGTCTTTACCAGCTTGCCAGTCGGAGCCGGACCCACCCATCACGGCGGCTCTCCCTGGCACCTGCTCCTCCCCATCCCCAGCTGGGATCTCTCATGGGTGGGGGCACCCTCCCCTAAGCTGAGCTCCCTCCCTGCTGACATACGTCTGACAGGAAGGGACACACGTGGGGGCCAGGTCCTGCTGGTCTCCAGTGCCCTGGAAGCCACCTATCATCCCAGGAAAACGCTTGATGAGCTCCAGGGATCCCACAGGCCAGGGCTGAGATGAGAGTTCCCCATGGGGGCACGGAGGCCTGCAAATTCGTGGATAGAAGATCCCCTCCTCGGGGACTGCGTATAGTCATCACGTGAGACTGTCCAGTGAATGAATTCCCACATTTAGAGGAGGAGCTCCGCAGCACATCTTGGAAATCAAGTGACTCACGCAAACATAAAGGTGGAAATCACCAAGTTTCGTCTTTTCCAGAAGCGGAGTGGGATAAAGACCAAAGAGAAATCCGGAAGGCACAAGGAAGAACCAAACAGTGAAGTTGAAGGGTTGGGATAAATGAGAGCTGCAGTTTCTTCCTGCTGCTGAAATTCTTTTTTCGGCTTCATGACCCATCTCCCCAGAGCGAGAGAGATCTGTAGGAAACAAGTCACTTTGGTCACCTTGTATTTTTCTTTTTTCTTTCTTTCTTTCTTTCTTTCTTTCTTTCTTTCTTTCTTTCTTTCTTTCTTCTTTCCTTTTCTTGTCTTTTTCTTTCTTCTTTCTTTTCTTTCTTTCTTTCTTTCTTTCTTTCTTTCTTTCTTTCTTTCTTTCTTTCTTTCTTTCATCATGGGCAGGAAGGCAAAGGAAGAAGATGGGCAGCAATAAAGCCAGAGATTATCTATGGGTTTTCATTATCTGTGTTGTATGGGTTCCCTATGACCATTCTGCTTTTGGGGGGGACTCTTTGGAAAATACAAAGAAATAGAAAGAAAATAAATTTGCTTGTAATCCCATCACCCAAAGATAATATGTAATAGTTGAGTATATTTGTTTTCAGAATTTTATTGTATTTATACATATATAATATTACATACAGGCAGTATGTTCTCAATTTTGTTAAAAATATGTGTGCATATGCATATATTATATATGTATATATATGTATATACAGTTGACCCTTGAACAACACAGGTTTGAACTGGGTGGGTCCACTTATATGTGGATTTTTCTCCATACAGTAGTACAGTGCTGTAAATGTATTTTCTCTTCCTTATGATTTTCTTAGCAACATTTTCTTTTCTCAGGTTACTTTATTGTAAGAATACAGCACAGGGTGTTATACACAACTAATGAATTGTTGAACACTACATCAAAAACTAATATGTTGGCTAATTGAATATAAGAAAAAAGAATACAGCATATAATACATATAACATGCAAAGTATGTGTTAATCAACTGTTTATCTTATTGGTAAGGCTTCTGGTCAACAGCAGGCTATTAATTAAGTTTTGGGGGAGTAGAAAGTTACATGCATATTTTTCAATGAGTAGGGTTTTGGCACCCCTAATCTCATTGTTCGGGTCTCAACTGTATTCCATATTACTGTGAACATACTTATCTATACATACATACACATATATATGTACTTTTAACAAAATTGAGAAAATCTGTATATGCAATTTTGTGTCCCACGTTTTCACTCTGAGAACGTGATAATATTGAGGGTGTAATATTCCATCGGCATCCGTACCTTTCCCTACGTGATTTGCATATGTCTGTCAGAAACACTTGTGCATAAGCCTCTGTGTCTCTGAGTATTTCATGAGGCAATGTCTCTTAACAATGAAATGACTTGAGCACATAAAAGGTTTTGAGGTTCATGATACACACGGAGAAATTTACACTTGAGAAACATTGTACTCAATTCTATTCTAACCAGAGTGCTATTTAATCATTGCCTTATTTGTATTAACAGATCATTTTATTCTTTCCAATATGAAAAGAGCAAAGTCGTATCTGGTTCTTGTGCTAATTTTCATCTCACTGACTGGCAGTAAGAATGACATATTTTCACAGGTATATTTCGCTTCTTCAATTCCATTCACTAATTATGTAGTCAGATTCTTTAGCTACGGATTTTAAAATATTTCTTACGCTTCGCTTATTAATTTTAAGAGCTTTTTCCTATATAGGATAGTCATCCTTTTTTTCAACGTGTTTCTATTTTTCTCAAATTGCCACTTTCAAGTTTTTGATGGGATCAAGTTCATTTTCTTCTGTTTTTTCTCATCTACTTTTTAAAAAGTTCTTCCTGATCCCCAAATCAATGAAATGTTTATGTTTTTCCCATTTTATAATCTGCTATTTTATGCCGCAGTCTTTAGTCCCATCGGAATTTAGTCTGTTGTATGATTGTGAATGTGGGGGTGAGTTTTTTCTCCCAAGGAGCAGTGTGTTGTCTTGCTCTTGGGCCCCTGGTCAGCTGGCTAGGGAGCTTTCAGAGCCGATTACTTTGAAATTTTAATCTGTATATTGGAATTACAGCTTTAATATATATTAGTATTGGGTTGAGTAAGCCCCTTCTCCTTGCTTTTATCTATCCTGGCCACACTGTTCTTCCAGATGAATTTAGAATCATTCGATCATGTTTGAAGGGGTTTATTTTAAAACTAGCGGCTATTTTGAAAGGAATGAACATCTTTACAAGTTACCATTTGCCTTTCAAAAGTATGAAGTTTATTTGGAAACTTTGTATCTTACAGTGAAATGCACTTTTCTTCCTCTAGATTCCAGGCATGTCTGTTACTGTTTTGCTTAACTACTCTGTTTTGCGCGGCTGCATGGAATTTTTTTTTATCCTATTATCCTTTTAACTGAATGTTGCTGGCATTTGGGAAATCTAGTGTCGTTGCCTATTTATCTTGTATCAGGCAATGTTGCTGAACTTTCTTATCAATTCTAAAAGATTTTCTGTCAATTATCTTGGGTTTTCTAGGCATATAATCATATCATTTGCAAATTTCAATAAATGTACCTTCTTTCAATAATAATTCCACTACTTTCTATTGTATGTTCTATTGTTCTCATGATGAAAGTAAGCATCCTTGTTCTGTTCCCGATGTCAATGGAAATACTTCTTGTATTTTGTTACTATGATGTAAAATGTTAGCATGAGTTAGGTATTCCTCATATGAAGAATCTTACTATTGAAAGCTTCCTAAATATTTTAAAAGCGGAAATGGTGTTTAATTATGTCTAATGCCCTTTTAGCATCTAGTAAGAGTGACATGAGTTATATTATACTATTATATTCCATTGATCATAAAATACATTGTAATTTCAGAGGTGTTTAAACATGAAAAGGAAAAGGTACATCTTAGAATTGAGATAGATGTCCTAATATGCCTTACTATCTCACGAACAAATGTTCTTTTTTATTATATTATTGAGTTCGATTTGCTCAACTTTAATTCAGAATTTTAAAACTTATATTCATATATGGTATTATTTTATAGCTTTTAAAAATATATTTATACTTAATAGGTTTTGATATTGGAGTGTCTCCAGTTCCATAAGACGATTGGTTAGCTTTCCTATTTTTTCCTTTGCTCAGGAAATTTTTATATGGCATGAAAATTACGGTTCTTGGAAGGTTAAAGTATCACATCAAAGTTTCTTGTCTCAGAGACTTGTTGAAGAAATAGCATTTTAAGAAATTCTTTATTTGCATGGTTATGAATTCTGGTTTTTGTTTTTTCTTGAGTCAAAGTGGATCCTTCATATTTTTCTGAAAAATTATCATTTCCTATGAGATACTTTCATTTGTTGGTAAAGAAATGCACATAACATTTGCTTAATCTTTAAAGAAATGTCTGCGTCCTCTGATTTATCCCTTTCTTCTTATTTTCATTTGCGTTTTTTTCTCTTATTTACTTACTTAACTTATGAGAGATTTGCCCTTTTTTTGAGAAACAAGTTACTATGATTACTTTTGTATTTTCTTATTTTTAATCCTTTAATCTTTAGTTCTTTCCTCTGCTTGTTTTACTTAAGTTAAATTTTTAAAGAACCTCACATTGACCATTGATTTGTTCCTTCAGATTTTATGTTTTCAAACTATTATGCTATTATTACATTACTTAAGGTGACGAATAGACCTGTGAAGACTGGCCCTGTCACATCCATTTTGGCACGTAATAGTCTCATTTTCATCATTTTCTACATAATCTGTAATCACAGTTTTTATTTCATTTTGACTCAGTATTTAATAAGAAATATATAAAGTGGCTTTTAAATTGCTGGCTAATTTAGGATTTGGGTTTATATATCCCTTCCTGTGTGTGTGTATCTCATCCCCTCTGTCGTTAGTTTTACCCCACTGTACCTGAGAAATTTTTGCCCTGAGAAGGTTTCAAATTATTTTTGGTTTTGATGGGTCTATTGTATGATCAACTTTGTGTATGTTCCATGCCTATTTGAAAAGAAGATGCGATCTCCATCGGTAAGGTATAAAACATTTAGTATCTTGATAAATTCTGTCTTTAAATTACGTTATTCAGATTCTTTATTGTGTTTATGTCTCCTGTCCCATGACAGTTAAATACTAGAAGGAATATTTCTCCAAGTAGAAAGTGTTGCCCTTTTGCTCCATCTCCTATTTCTGCTTTCTATAGCTCATGACAGTCATGTGGCGTATGTGACTTTTATACATTCATTGTACATTTCACCTTTCATCATTATAAGAGAACTCTTTCTTTCCCATGTAACACAGCTTGCCTTGCAATCTTCCGTGTGTGAAATTTATATTGCCACCCTGATTTCCTTTGGTTGACGCTTCCCTGGTAAATCTTTCCCCATTTTTTGTTGTTAGGATTTTTGCATCACTTCGTGGTACTCACTTCCTGGTTGGATATTTTAAACCTATTTGAAGATATTTTATTTTTTATAGGAGGTAAATCATTTACGTTTGTCTCATGAATGATGTGTTTGGTCCTCTGTCTTTATGTACATTTCTGCTTCTGTTTTTTAAATCTTATTTATTCTCTTCTGCCTTTTGTTACCAAGAATGTACTTTGTAATCTTCTCCTTGACTTGGACCATAGGCACACACTCTATTTTTTACTCCATGTTTTTCTAGTTACTGATACTTAGACTCCTTCAACTCCCTGATTCAGAGGACAAGTATTGTGTGTTTAATGCTTTGAATTGTCCCTGGCTTTCCTTTTTTCTACTGTAGTCTTGGGTTGGACATAACTATTCTTGATATTTTCTTCCAATTTTGCAAGTAGGTTTATAAAAGTTATGCAAATCTGGTTGCTTTCATTCATCTATGTGTTCAGTAAATACACACTGAACGTTTACTACAGACAAGGTACTAGGGATAAAGACAAAATTCCTAAATTCATGAAGCTTAAAATCTCATGAAGGAAATAGAGAATAAATATGCAATAAACGTTAAATAAATAAACAAAGTAATTCCAGCTAATGTTTACTGCAATGAAGAACAAATCCCAAATAGAATAATGTAATTGAAGGAGTAGGGTGTCATTAGCTTAGGTGTTAAGGGAAGAATCCTCTTTGGAGAGACTGTATTTGAGCAATCACCTGAATGATGACATGGAACCACCCATAGTAGATCTGGGGAAGAGCTTCCAGGCAGAAGGAAGAGCGAGTCCCAGCTCAAAGAGAAGAAAAAACAATGAGGCTTAAGCTTGATAAGCGGGGGAAGGGGGGGCTCAAGATGACCTCAGAGGGACAGGCAGAGTCTTATATTAGTCAGGTATTAGTCAGGGTTCTCCAAATAAATAGAATGAATAGGAGAGAGATAGAGATGGAGATATGGAGATATATGGAGAGAGAGAGAGAGAGAGAGAGAGAGAGATAGAAAAACCAAACAACAACCTAGCCCAAGGCACGCAGGCAGGATTTCCCTCTTACTACCGGAAGTTAGTCTTCTGTTCTACTCAGACCCTCTACTGACTGGATGAGACCCACCCACATTAGGGAAGACAGCTGCTTTACTCAGTCTGCTGATGTGAATGTGAATCTCATCCAGAAACACCCTCACAGACACAGCCAGAATAATGCTTGAACAAGTGTCTGGGGACCTTGCAGCCTAGTCAAGTTGACACATAAAATTCACTCTCACAAGGACCTAAGAAGAGTTATAGATTTGATTTTAAATATGATGGCAAGCCATTGAAGGATTTTAGGTAGGAGAGCTACATGATATGATTTACTCATTTAAAAATGAAAAAACAAGCAAGGACTCAAATACAACATGAAGCACTGATAAAATGGCGGCAAGAGCATAAGCAAGAGTAGAATTAAGAGTCTATGACAATAGCCCCGGAAGGAGAGATGGAGACAGATGAGTGGTTGCCAGGGAGGGAGGCTGGAATGGGGAGTGATTACCTTAATGGGTAAGAGTTTTCTTCTGGAATAACGAAAAAGTTTTAAAACTAGAGAGGGCTATTGGTTGCACAGCACTATGAATGCACTAAATGCCCCTGAATCGTACCCCTTAGAGTGATAACTGGTATGCAAATTTTACCTCCATTTTTAAAAAATGCACAAGTATAGTATTTTACTGTTTTAGAGAAAAAAATACCAAAACCAGTCTCCCTGGATCAAAGTCCAAGTATCTATCAGCAGCACTAGTTCTTTCTGGAGGCTCCTTGTCATTTTCAGCTTCTGGACACTACCTACATTTCTTGGTTTGTGGCCCCTTCCTCACAACACTCCAGTTTTTCATCATGTCTCTCACCATTCTCTCCAATTCTGATTCTCCTGCCTTCCTCCTACAAGGTCCCTTGATTACATTGAGCCCAGCTGGATAACAAATAATCCATCTTAAAATCCCTAACTTAGTCACATCTGCCAAGTCCTTTTTACAGTGTGAGATAACACGGGCATAGGCTCCACGGATGAGGAGGTAGATGTCTATAGGGGACCATTATTCAGCCTAGTATAAGGGCTAATGATCTAAATGTGGGAGTCTTTGCCTCTGGAAAGCCTTTAAAGCCAGAGGGGCAGAGCATGAATATCTATCGCACCCCCTTTATATCATGACTTCCCCAATATCAATGTCTTATTTTTGATCTGTTTTTTAAAGAGAGGCACATTGTGGTTTTATTATCTAAGTCCCCTAGCACATGAGTGTAAAATTCTCCACTTACAATGTTTTCTTTGAGAAGTTTCACGAACATCGCTCAGTTGTTTCTGTCATGTACAGCAGAGGGTCAGGATGACATCAGTAAAACATGTGTTCTCTTGTAGGCAGGGAAACGAATTGTTCCCCCCATGGATGCCTCCAGGGCTCCTTCTTTTCTAAAAGCTTGCCAGTACATGTTTACGAGTGGCTCTCTTTATTAATATGACCCAATGTGACAAGCTTCTCTAGTATATACAGCCAGGTCTCTTTATCTAGCAGGAAAATTTCCTTATCTGCATCTCAATAATAGTTTTTGTAAAGGCTGCTCTACAACGATAGTGAAAAAGAGAGATTAGGTGTTAGCATTCATGGAACACACCTTCAAGGGGAAGCAAAAGATAATAAATAATAAATAAATATATATATATATTTATCTCATATATGTATATATGAGATATAATTCTAAGCAGTGATATAACAGTAAAGGGGAATGAAGGGGGTGAAGATCTAATTAGGTTTCAACCTTATTAATGGTTAAGTTTAATCCTCATCTCCTCTCCTCTCTGTCTGTAATCTTCTTGCTTGTTTTTTTTTTTTTTTTTTTGGTTTTTTGGTTTTTTTTTTAAAGATTTTATTTATTTATTCGACAGAGACAGAGACAGCCAGCGAGAGAGGGAACACAGGCAGGGGGAGTGGGAGAGGAAGAAGCAGGCTCATAGCGGAGGAGCCTGATGTGGGGCTCGATCCCATAACGCCGGGATCACGCCCTGAGCTGAAGGCAGACGCTCAACCGCTGTGCCACCCAGGCACCCCTCTTGCTTGTTGTTTTATTTCCTCACAGTCAAGAACGCTGAGGCACAGAGAGGTTGTACATCTAGCCCAAGGTGACACTGCCACTATAGCTGGGCTCATCCCAGGGAATACAGCTGCAGAGTCCATACTCTTGATTCTATTCTATGTTGCGGTTCTATTCATTATTGTGTTCATTTTTCTCTCAATTTGGGGGTGAGGGTGTCTTTCGTATTTTTGCTTCAGTCTTCTGCATCATCAGTTTTGCTCTTTTCTGTTTTCAGTGAGGATTTCCATTCTACAATTATATATTGTTTTATTATTTTATATATAAAACAGCTTCTTCACAGTCCTCACTATCATCATTTTAGGCTATTTTTCCTCATAGTGTTTTGCTCCCATTTGATGGAAACAAGACTTCATGCATCCTTCGGAGGGTTTCAAGAAGTTTCTTGATGTTTTATTCCCCATCACTTGTTATACCATTTGTTTAATATCTTCTACGTTGGCTTTCTCCTGCTTTCCAATCTTAAAATTACCAAAGACCCAGTTCCCCAGCAGGTGTAGTTTGTATACTTCCCTTCACCCCACTTGCTGATGCTTTGGGTTGGGATAAACCCCTTCCCAGGTTTTCAGCTAGCAGGCAGAAGGATGGGCACAGAAATCCAGAACTGCAGAACCTAGCAGATGCCCAACTAGTAGAGCCCTACTGCATACATGTCCATAAATGTCTTTCTTTAATTCCCTGGCTTGTTGACTCTAAACTGAAGAAGTACCCCCAAATCAGACTCCAGCATGCAATGTTACTAGGGTTCTTCTTATCTGCAGATTTTTGCTGAGACTACAGCTCCTAGGTAATAATATCCACACCCATCATCCTTATTTCCTTTTTTTCTCTCTAGTTTTATTGGAGTTTCATTCTCTCGGGGGACAATGGAAAAGACAATTATTGGGTGAGAGGGAGGGGAACCACATTCGGAGCATCTCAAAGGACAATAAAATGTGAGGAGATGGTGCTGGACGGCTCCTGTTCCAACTGTTCTCAGCAGCCTCTACTCTGATGTCTGCTGCCTGTGTGGTCATGGTCATTAAATATTTTGAATGTCATCTCTGGGTAGAGACACATTCTACAGGAGATCAAGCTTGCCCTGTTTTGTTGGCAAAACGTTTGCTGGCCCCCTAATTGTGGTTCCCATTTTAGTTTTATAGGTCTTGTAATCTTTGCAGCACTCCCACAGATTCTGGTAGCACATTGGCCTTCATCTTGGTTATTGCTATGGTTCATTCATTCCCCCAAACGCTAATGAGAAGCTACTACATGCCAAGCATTCTGCTAGGCCCTGGAGCTACAATCCCGTCACAAATACACAACTCTGCTCCCACACATTTCCATCTTTTCCCATGTCCTCACAGTTGCAATCTGGAAAACTCTCTCGAATTGCTATCCAGAAATAAGTTTAAGCTGGAAAACAGTAATGCTTTTTTAATAAGAATCACGAGCAAAGCAGTGTGGAAAATGGAAAGAAGGACTGGACTGGGATCGGACAAGTTCAGTTCTCATCCTTGTTCTACCACTGATATCTGAGACCTTGGGTGAGTCACTTAACCTCTCAAGATCTCAGTTTTTTAGATGTAAAATGAATGGGTTAGACCAGATTCTCTCCAAGATTCCTTCCAGCCATAAAATTCTACGTTCCCAAGACTAATGTTCTTCCCATTAATGTGGGTGTCTCGGGAGCCATTTTTTATCAGTGGATCTCAAACCTTATGTTTATCAATACAGTAGTCTGATTCTCCTGACCCTCTTTATACCATTCCTAATAAGAAATGTACCAACCATATGTGAAACACATGGAGTCTGTCCAAAGGCCATGCAAGATACATAAATTTCACAAGTGAAAGATGCAAAACACATGTTGACACATCTCAAATCCACATGTACATTTTGGTTACGGTTTAATGGTACTTAATTTCGAGAGTTATTCAGAAGTCTGTTAAAGGTACTCTATAGAAATGGCTTTTATATGGGGCCCAAGAGGTCCCTGTGTACAAACAAGTACAGTTGTCTAAACTTCTGTAAGATGCACAGGGTAGACGTCCTCTGAAGCGGTCATAGGGCTAGACATTTCACATGTTGGGGCATCTTGATAAAGTCACAATAAAACTGAAGGCTGAGTGAATATCAAACTAGCTGTCTCTACGCCATAATCTTGCCTATAAACTCACAATGGAAAGACACAGCTGGACCATCTGCTTTGGCCATCAGCCCCAACTTGGGGCCCTCTTTCAGAGTTCTGCATATGCTGGCCACACAAGTGTAAGTTCATGCCCTTCTTCCTGCCTGTTGAATGTCTATTCATTCCTCAGGACCCCGCTCCAACATCACCTCCTCTGTGAAGCCTTCCCTAATCCAAACCAGTGGGCGACTCCTCCATTTATGTCTCTTACTCTTTCTCTCACTCTCACTCTACATCCATAATTGTACCTGTCATGTTGAAAAATATTTGTTTGGTTTTCGTACTGAGCAGTTACTGAGTTATAAATGTGCTTTTGTGATCTTTGGAATTGCTAGTGCCCTGCACTATGCCTGGCATGTTTTTGTTAATGAGCCCATGAATTAATGAATGAACATCTGTCAACACTGAAAGTCTAAGTTTCACTTGGATCTGTAACCTCGGAGGTTTCAACAGGAGCAGCCGAAGTCAATGCCCTGCTTCAGAACAGAGACCTCAGCTCTGTGAATAGCCCATCACAGAAGAATTCAAACTTCGTTTGAGAAAAAGAGTATACCAGGTCAAGAAAACATATGAGCACCTCTTACAGTGTCCCGCACCACACTGCAGTCAGAAGAGTTTGCAAGGAGAGGAACACATTTACCGTAAGTATAGGGGAGTAAGTATGGGCACAAGATACAGAGGGTAAGGGACACCCGAGAAGGGATAGAACAAAGTCTGAGCAATCAGGGTCAGCTAGCAGCAAAGCCAAGAAGCCAGGAAAGCATCTAGAGCTATGGATAACCGCCTCTATCTTTGAAACCTGCACTACCCAAGACAGTGGCCATTGGCCATAAGAAACGAGTGAGCTTTTTGAATGTGGCCAGCCCAAACTGAGATGTGCTGTAAATGCAAAATAAACACCAAGTTTCAAAGACTTAATTCAGATGGGAAAAAAGTATAACTATTCCATTGAATTATTTTTATATTAATTCCATGTTAAAATGTTGGAATGATGTTATTTTGGATATATTAGGTAAAATAAAACACTATTTACATCAAACTTTTTTTACAATGTGCCTACTAGAAAATTTCAAATGACACAGATGGCTCACATTTGTGACTCGCGTCACGTTTCTAGGAGATGGTGCCTTTCTAAACCATTGTTTTCCCTTCATTCGCAGCCAACATCCCATTGGCTTAGAGTTATCTTTGGTCTTAGGGGTGCTAACCAGGAAGCTCTGGGAGGAGAAAATATCCCCAAGACGTGTGTGTTCTCATGAGTAATGGACATAGATTCATGGAGTCAAGAGACCTTGTCCAGTAGCCAATTCAGTGGACTTCATGGCAACCACCATTGGTGTCCACGTGGCTTTTTCAGCTCCGTCTGAATTTTCCGTTTCACAGCAGCAGGAAATTATAAAGAGGGACTGACCTTTTCCACAAGCACGTCCGGAAAGGAGCAAGTGGTCCAGGCTAAAGGCAACAAACTCAAATGTCTACAAGGACCAGGCAGGTAATATAAACAAGAGACGCAAGCCAAGTGTATTCTTTCAATAGAGCCACGCTTTCTCTGCATATTAAACACATAGGAATTTTCTTCACTTCCCCAGAGAAATAAGTTCTCTTCCTGTTCTGTTTTTGTTTTTGTTTTTGAAACATATGATGTTCTTGGCCCATCTTACATTTTTCTGCTTTTGCTATAAAAAGAATTTCACTCAACTCTTAACTCAATTTAAGAATTAAAAAAAAAAAACAGTGCAAACACAATGATAGATTGCAGCTGACACTGGCCTCGGGCTTGGGGCTCAGTAGGGAGTTGTGGGGACTGCGGAGAAGTGGGGAATGTGGCCCCACCCACAGGAGCTGCCCTGACTCCTTGCCAGCCAGTAAGTGCCAAGTACTAACACGGGCCACTGTGGCCAGATCGGAGTTTTCCAGAGACGTCGGAAATCTGGATATTTCTATGAAATCTCCCAATTTCAAGTGTCTCCAACTAATTTAAATGTTTTAAAAACACAGCAAAAGCCAAAACTCTGTGATCCAAACAAAACAATATCTACAGACTAGGTCTAGCTCATAAGCCACTGGTTTTCAATCACTGGTCCAGGGCTAGACATTATCTACCTTGAAGAGAAAGAAAGAAAGGAAGGAAGGAAGGAAGGAAGGAAGGAAGGAAGGAAGGAAGGAAGGAAGGAAAAAAGAAAGAAAGAAAGAAAGAAAGAAAGAAAGAAAGAAAGAAAGAAAAGAAAGAAGGAAGAAGAAAGAAAGAAAGAAAGAAAGAAAGAAAGAAAGAAAGAAAGAAAGAAAAAGAAAATTAGTATTTTTTGAACACTTACCGTATGCCCAGAACTTTATCTCCTTTCCTGCATTTAACCATCCCTATAGCCCATGAAGTATTGTTTGCCTCATTTTCACAACTGAAGAAACTGAGGTTCATTTGAGTTTAGTGATTTGTCCAAGATAACTCAACGAGAAGCTTCCAACGTGAGGGAAGCTGTCAACTGAGTGCCCCTTAAACCTATCTTTTTTCCAGTGCTCTGTGCTCACTCCCAGCTGGGAGGCTTCACCCGGCCACCTGCTATCCACTTTGATCCCTCCTCAGTCCACCTGTCATCCACTCCTCATCTCCTGGGTGCTCACTCTCTGCGAAGTGTTCTTGGCAATCAGAATGTGATGACGTCTTTGTCGTCTCTCTCCACGTAGGCAGGGACTGGGACCCATGTTTCTGAACCCTCAGTAGGAAACACAGGTCCTACACTTCACACACATTCGATATACATTTGTTGGTTGCAACATAATCTCATCTCTTGGCTTGCCCATTCTCCCGACCCCTCTTTGTGTGTGCTCCACTCTATTCTTCATTCACCTCTTCACTTGAATTGTTCACAGTGACTTTTTTTACAGCAATGACAAAAGGGATAATTTCACATAAGACCCACAGAATATGAGAACAAATGCTGGGAAAGGTTGGGGGATAGGGTCCAGCCCTTACCAGCTGCCATTTGCCAGAGGATCCCGAGGCCCAGAGGGAGTAAGGAAGGGCTGGTTCAATGTTACTCAAGACTGGAGTCCCAGAGCTGGAAGGAGAGCCCAGCTTTGCCGACATAGGATCCCAACAGGCTTGTCAGGACGGAGGTCCTCTTTGGCCAACTTCTTCCTCTTTCCCTAACATTCCAGGAGTGTCTCCACTCTCTCTTCAACACGATGAAATTACTTTTGGCTAGACATGATAGTCTCCATTCAGACAACATGGTTTCCAGCTGGAAAAAGCTCCTCCTCTCCTTCTCCAGATTAGGATGCCAGCTACCCACCGGGAGGGCCCCCTGGCAGCCACTTACGAGTCCCCATGAGGGGAGGGAACATCACAATAACCAGAATCTCATATATTCCTGGAGCAACTTATGCCAGTAACCAAGTACTTCCACATCCCTTATTTTGCTTGCCATTTACAATAGCCCTGTAATTAGCAAGCAGATGTTATTATGCCCACTGTACAGATGAGAAAATTATAGACCGTAGAAGGTAAGTGACTCACCTGAGTCATAAGGCAGCGCTGACACTTGAACACAATCTTCTGAATCCTAAAGTGCTATCCTCTTGTTTTTTTGTCTTCCACAATGATTTTTATTCTTCTGATTTTGAAAACTTTGACCCCTCCATAGTATAAACTTGAAAAAGTATGAAAATACAGGAGTAAGAAAATAAACGGTTGTTCTGTTCTTACAACTCAAGACAATTATGATTAACATGTTGGTATATTTTTTCCCTTCTTTTTTCTTTGTGTGTATTTTTTTTTTCATGGAATCGGGAGCATACTGTTTGTACGTAATTTCTACCACGTGTACACTTAACATTTTGTTAGAAGTTTCTATGTCATGAAGTATTTATTGAAAACATGATTTTTAATAATGGCAAATACTCTATCCAACAAAGGAGGCTTTCCCTATTTGGACATAATTTTGCGATTAAAAATGATACTGTGATAAGCGTCCTTGGGTAAATTTTGGTCCACACCTCTGGATAGGTTAAGCAGTGACATTTTTCTTTAGGAAATATACAGAACCAAGCAATTAATCAACAAGCATTTCAAAATCGTGAGCTCAAGCATCTCGTAAGTGCCGGATGCTGGCGATACAAGGAGCAAACACTCTGGGGACTATTTTCTCAAAGGCCAGCTCCTTATACTTTTGCCGCTAAACTATTTCCCAAAGCTGATCCTTGCCCACTGCCTCTGCCCAAGCTCAGGGGATTCCTCCTGGTTTCCCCCCGCCACTGTCCTGCTCCTAGCCTCCGCCCCAAATCCACCTTCTGCATGGCAGTCCAGATGAGCTCTCTAAGGCTTTCTCTGTGCCGTTCTGCAAAGGAAAACCCTTCACTGAATTCCTATGGTCTTCCAGAAAAAAATCCAGATTGCCTTAAACTCTGATCCTGTAAAATTGAAATCAAAAGCAGGTTTTGGCACACAGCAAGCACTCAATAAATGCCCTTCCCACATGCAGTTCCACGCTTCTGATTCTCTAGACCAGCTGGTGCCCATTATTTATGTTTCTAAGGTCTTTCTTCCTTCCACTGGCCTAGGAGGCCCCTTCCCACTGGTCCCCGCTGTGTCTCTTTCCAGCTGGCCACAGCTTCCAGCTCAAGCCTCTTCCTCCCTGGGGGGCTGGGGAGGGGAGCTACGTGTGGAGTTCTAGATGAACGGGTTCTTTACATTTAGAAAGGAGTCATGACCTAAACCTATAATCAAGCCCATCTCCAAGGAAAACCCTGCTCAAAGAACCTTAGAAACTGCTAATAGTTTCAGACAGAGCTGTCATTAAAATTTAGAAAATATATTAAAAATATAGTTTGAAAACCATCTCCTCTTTTTTGAGGGACAATCATCTCACCACCCCCGCCCCCCTCCACCGGCGCCGTCATCCTTTCCTTGATTTTTTCGGCTTTGCGTGGGGCCACCCGAGTTGTGACGGCTCTGCCAGCAGCATCCGATCAGTTCTGGTTTAGGGCTGCTCACGGCCATCAGTCTGAGCAGAATCCTCAAGCTAGTTCCACTTCTATTCCTTCTGAAATGGGAAAGAAAAAAAAAAAAGTGAAGAGACAGTGTCAAAGAATGCTCTAAGTGGCAAGGCCAAAGAAGGGGACTTCCTTAGAAGGAAAGAGGTCATCCCCCTGCAGTTTCTCCCTGCGCCAAATGCTCCACCATCTCAGCAGCGAAGGCGCTGGGACCTGACGGCAGTTGCTGTCTGTTTACAGCCCACAGTTCCTCTCTCACCGGCTTCTTGCAGCACTGGGTGTGGTAGCTAGGACAGGCGTTATTCTTTCTAGAAAAGACGGATTAGAACCCTGCTGTTTGGACTGTGTTCTTGGTCAGAGTTTGGAAGCAGGAAGACACGAAGCCAGGATGCAGACCCCTCACCCCCCCAGCTACGGGGCCCTTTAGTGTTAGCCTGAGACATCCTGGTCTTGTGTGGTAACTGCCCCTCTTTCCCTGCCTCCAGCTTCGCCCTTGGAATGGCCCACAATCGTATCCCGCACCAGCCCCCCTGGAAAAAGCCATATGGATGAGCAGAGCAAACCTCTCAAAGAGGAAGGCAAAGAGATGAGTCATTCTAGAAGTTGGCATTGTGGATGTCACTCTCATCCCGGCAGCCCTTGCAGGTGAAGGGGCTTCCTGGACACCTGCTGTTGCCTTCCCCACATCCCTGCTCAGAGCGTTCATTACCTCATCCCCAGGCCTCCCACACACGAATCAAGAATGAGAAGTTGGCCTTGTCCTCACTCTGAAGCTTCACTCACATGCTTTCCTCAAGGCCCCCAAGCCTATCGCAAGCCTGCCGCCTTCCTAGAATTCCAAAACTCCAAGCCTTCAAAACCCGCTTCAAGCTCTACCTCCAAGTTTCCTCTGGGTAGACCGGTCTTCCCCACCTCCTGCGCCCCAACGTCCTGAGGAGCTGGCCCACTGCTCCCCTGATGTCAATTCTGACGTCTGAGCTGCCATTTCCCCTAATGATAATGAGGCTGCTGTGTCATGTTCACCCTGGCTTTCCAATTTGCTACCAAATTCCTTGAAGGCCAAAACTATGCCTTAAT
Organism: Ursus arctos; assembly: GCF_023065955.2. NCBI lineage: Eukaryota > Metazoa > Chordata > Mammalia > Carnivora > Ursidae > Ursus > Ursus arctos. The sequence goes on along the minus strand of NW_026622763.1, from coordinate 12,803,373 downwards.
GTCTTCTCGGTGAGCCTAAACCAAGCCGCTTACTGCCAAGCTCAGAGTGGGGGCTCAAAAGCTCCTCACGGATACCTGGACATCAGCGCCATGACGGCAGGTGTAAAAGATGGAGCACCCAGCTGGCAGACAGGAAATCCGGCTGTGAGGAGGCCATGGGAAGCTTTCTTGTTCCTTCCTGCACTCATGCTACTCATTTATAAAATAGAGATGAGAGGAGATCACTTCAAATGCTTCTTCAAGCTCTGTGAATCCCTAAACGTATGGGGTTGATGGGAACTTCACCGCTACGAGACAAAATAAAAATCTGGGATGATTTCTCAACATTTGTTGCAACATGGACGGCATTGGAGGAGATAATGCTAAGTGACATAAGTCAAGCAGAGAAAGACATTTATCATATGGTTTCTGTCATCTATGGAACATAAGAACTAGGAAGAACGGTAGGAGAAGAAAGGGATAAAGAAAGGGGGGTAATGAGAAGGGGGAATGAAGCATGAGAGACTATGGACTCTGAGAAACAAACTGAGGGCTTCAGAGGGGATGGGGGTGGGGGAATGGGATAGACCGGTGATGGGTAGTAAGGAGGGCACGTATTGCATGGTGCACTGGGTGTTATATGCAACTAATGAATCATCGAACTTCACATCAAAAAATTAAAAAAAAAAATCTGGGAGGGCCCTACCTCTGCCACGTGTTAGACACAAAGTCGCAGAAGACTTGCTTTCTCACCAAATGTTGACCATGCATCCTGCAAATCCATTGATTTTTTTTTTTCTAAGCCCCCGCAGACCCAATGGCCATAATGAGATCCACACACTTGTCAGGTGCCGAAGTCATTTGGCCTTTGGCCTTAATCTCACCGGCCCCCAGCACATGGGAGTTGGCCACGACTTTCACACACGTGTTCCCTCTTACCTAATCGTTCAAAAGGAAACGCAGTATTATGAAGTTTACAGAGAGACAGGGAAGGAGAATGGTAGTGGAGAAAAAGAGACCTTGAAAAATAGTTTTCCAACCAAGAAAAGAATATCGAATGCGTGGGTCATTAAACCATGAAGCTGATCAGAATTTGGGGGATATTTTTGTGAACGTCTGGGCTGTGGGGGTTACAATGTATGCAAACACATACCCCCCAGTCCCATCTGAGCATAAATACAAGGTTTACAAGTGAAGCATATTTGTTAGGCACCAAAACAGTGGTAATTAGATTCACGGGGTATGTGCATTACAGACAAACCAGAATGCCAGCAGCCTAAGACCTTATAAAGTAGCTGATTATCACCAACACCATAATTACTCATGAGCCCAAGGAATGTACGCCAGGCCTCCTCAGACTTGTCTTAATATCAGGCAAGAAAGCACCATAATTATATTTCATATCTGGGGCCAACCTGAGAAACATGTACGGAGGGAAACATCGACTCAACTCTCTGTCCCCTCTGAGGTGAGTTTGGGTACTTGGACTCGTTGCCTTAGAGAAAAACAGTAAATCTTGATGGAGCTAAACTTAAAAAAGAAAAAAAATCAGGAAAATATTCACAAATGCCCAACAAAGGGGGAAAAGTTCCATTTACCTTTGTGAAAAAGCTAAATGAAATTTTAACTGCGAAAAGTATATGTTGTCACCTAAGATACAAATTAAACTAAATTAGTAAAATTAGGTAAGTAGATGGGAAAAAGCTCAAACCCCATTATTACAGAATATAGGACATTTTCATCACAAACATAAGTTTTCTCAATTGGATGCCATAAACTTGGAAAGTATTTGAATTCCATGGCTTCTCTCAATTCCAACCGTCTCTAAGCAGTAAGCAAAGGAAGGGTTATTAGTCCCTATTTGCCCGTTGATAAACCTATCATCCTGAGAGGTGAAGTGACCCAGCCAAGTTCACACAGCTGCTCACCAGCAGAGTTGGAACTAAAGCCCGAGCCCTCCGAGACCTGAGCACACATCCATCTCTCTCCTCCGCATCACCCCTTGGGGCTGGAGGCATGTTGATTTATTTCTTGCTTCTGTAAACTCTTGGCTAGAAAAAAGCTAAGACACTTATATTGGACTTGGATTCAGAACAAATTTTTTAGTGTCGAGCCAAGAAGTCTAAAAGAGCACTTTCACCTACTTAATCTGGTTTGAATCTCAAAACTCTAAAAACTTCCCATAAAAAGAATTTAAAACATTTTTTCCAGCATCGAGTGTAAGCAGGCAAATACGTCCCTAAATGCTGATGCCGTGAGCTTCTAATAATGAAGTATTACGGTAATTAGACCTTTGAAACCACTCTGCCGTGGGAGTCCTGAGTCTGAACCACAGAGGCACCACTCATTAACTAGGCGACCATAGGCAAATGATTTCACCTCGCCAAGCCTCAGTTTCCTAATCTGAAAAATGGGACAGTACCTTCTCATCAAGAACATGAGAAATTTCCTGACACGTAGGAAGTACCAACGATTGTTAGACCTGTCCCTTTCTTGGTCCAGTCTTCTTAAAATTTGGCTCCTTAATATGAGCATGCTCCAAGGGTCATGGGGCTCATTGCGGTTGATTCCTGAGTCAGAACCCTCATATGATGCCATCCATTCATGGACGCGTATTGATGTGTAGTCACTGTTCTCAGCACTGGTCTTAGAGTGGGGAACAAAACGGACAAAGCCTTCTTCTTAGAGCTTGTGTTCAACAAACCGGACAACTTCTTGACTTTGGTCAGTATTTCTGCACGTGGAGGGGGTATGCGGAGTGAGCAAATTCACCTGTAAGTCAGCCTCACCAAACACGATCTGGTCTACTCACTTCCCCCAAGGCAGAGACCAGCCCCTGATGCAGAGAAAGGTATTGAGTGTCTGCTGTGTGCTCTTTCACAGTCACTAAGGCAGTCAGATGACTCCCTGCTCCAGAATCATGTCGCTGGGATCCTAACCCTGTCCGATGCCATGAGACACCCCCATCCACCATGCTGGGGGGGGCGGTGACTTGGTGTCCCTGACAACCTACCGAAAAGTTGGGTTTGTCCCTAAAAGCTTGGCTCTGACTTTTTCTAACTGATGGATACATTTCCAGGATGTGAGAGGTGGCGACAACTTACCTCAGCTCAAAGAGCCCAGCCAGACCTTCGCCACAGCCTCCCCTTTCCTCTCGGCCACAGAGATTCCTTCCAAGTGGCCCTCAAGCTGGAAAACAGAACAAAAGGCCAGCCAAGTCTGCCAAAGTCCTGCAGCCTTCCATGCTCTCCTAGATCTTCCGCAGGATCCTGGGGTCCTTGGGAACACCCTGCGCCGAGCAGGTTGCCAATGGGAGACACGCCACAAAGTGTTTGTGTGTCTGCATAAGCCGGTCCATTTTTTTTCATTTTCATTTCCCTTCTCACTGGCTCCTAACAGAATCGTTTTCTGGTTTTGAAAGGCATCTGCAGGAATGCAGAGAACAGAACGGTGACTCAGAAGATGGTAACCGAGTCATCTGCTTTGCATTGTCGAATACATTTTTCACATGTTACTGGGTGAAACTAGCAATAAAGGGCACCAAATGCTAGAAATAGAACAGAAAGAGATACAGGAAAAGAAAAGGAAAAAAATGTATGTCTTATTTCCTCTAGAGAACTCTGCCTTGATTCAGGACCTTGGTGTTGTAGGAAAAAATCATTTTGCTTTGAACAGCTCTCTTTCTGACTCACTTTTTGGAAAGAATGTGCTGAACAGATAAACCTCCCTCCCCCCCCTTACAACAGCACTGCTGAAATCCGAACGCGCTGAGTCCTCCTTGTTGACTTGTGAAAGAGATCTCTCTATATTCATTTGGACTCTCTGCGTGTCACATGATACCAATACATTCCAAATGCTAAGATACAAGTTTACTACTTAACCATAGAACAAACCAACAGGAATTTTAATCAAGACAATATCCAATAATGAATAAAGATGGAATGTTTTTGGAGGGAGTCCAGAATACACATTTGGGAATTTTTAATCTTGCTCATCTTTGCATCTAGCAAAAATATTTTAAACTTTTCTGACCATGCCATTTCGGGCTGAACCCAGAAACCAGCTACTATCTACGGTATTAAAGCATTTTGTCTACGCAGACGTTGAATTTCCAAATCTAGGCCAGTAATTGATACCAGATTAAGTGAAATACGAATCAGTAGACAAGTTCCTTTAAATGCAAGATTTAAGCTGAATTATTTTATGATAGGAAAGATAAAAAGACGTCAAGATGATAACGATCGGTATGTGACAAGGTTACTGTTTTTAATATTGTTATATTTTAGGATTTATCTTATTTTAATATTCATATTCAGACCAGATTCGTTTGTGACAGTTTATCAAATTGCTTAATTAAACCATACTCAGCTATCGATGGTCCAATATTTATTTATTTATTGTAAGATTTTATTTATTTTTTTGACAGAGAGAGAGACAGCCAGCGAGAGAGGGAACACAAGCAGGGGGAGTGGGAGAGGAAGAAGCAGGCTCCCAGCAGAGCAGGGAGCCCAATGCGGGGCTCGATCCTAGGACCCCAGGATCACGCCCTGAGCTGAAGGCAGACACTTAACGACTGAGCCACCCAGGCGCCCCTCGATGGTCCAATATTTAGCATGAGCCTGAAAGCCCTCTAAATTAACGCTCAATGTAAAGGAAGCTTTTTTTTTTTTACAATAATCATAGTCATAATCAGCTGTAACTCACCTGAAATGTGAATTTCAACAGGATTTTCGCTGTCTTTGAAACAGTGAGAGGCAGTGGCCCAGGAATAAGGTTGAAGGTTATAGGTCGTGAAGCCATTCTTTCTGTCTTGGGGGAGGGGGATTCCACACCCACCCCACCCCAAGCACCACCACCAAATAGAAGCAAAGAGGACTTTCCTTGCACAACATCCCTTCGAACCCTGGTGTTCGGGTCTTTGCAAAGGACCAAATGATGCTTGGGAGGAAGATGATGAAGGTGAAACATAGATTAAATGTGACGTGTTACACTACAGCAAAGGTATTTTTATGGAATATGCACACAGTAGATCAAAGACTTCACTGTGCTTATTTCTGTCTTCACACACCTACTAAACCTGCATTTCTGCTGATGACTGAAATTCTAGCTCTCCAGTGATCCCAGGACCCTAAATTGATACATCAGCCAGCAGCATTAAAATGTTGGTTTTGTGTGGTTAAAAGTGTGAGTGCACAGTTTCACTGGGAGGAATGAGAGAGGCAGTCATTTAAAGTAAATCAAGACTAAACAAGGAAAATGAGAAAAACGGTCTGTGATAGTGCCCTGTTGGTCGTCTTGACCTCCAGCTGAAGGGGGGGAGCAGAACAGAGGTTTGGGCTGGGGATTCTTCCCAGAGCTGGACGGGGGTCTAAGGGCAGCTTCTCTGATGCGCCCCGAGTGAGCCTCTGATGTGGGCAAGGAGGGAAAGAGGGCTGAAAAACATTTCTGGATCCATCTTGGAGAAGAATTGATTGATTGTGTCTGCCTTCTCACCCCCCCCCCTCCCGTGTGCCTGCGGTGCTTTTTGTTTAAGGAATTTGTTTGTTTAAGGAATTACTCTCCAATCACCTCAAATATTACAGATTTCATCGGTGTGTCCCGACCGAACATTTCCGATGGAACGGAGCACATGCCGTGGGAGCTAACAAGCTGAATAGCTCTGAGCCATGGAACACACTCGTCGCAGAACAGCACTGACAGTGTCCCGAAGAATGGGAGAAGCTAATAGAGTTATATATGTTTTAAGAGGTAGATACAATCACGTGTGCACAATATAAAACAGAAGGTTTCTAATGATTGAAAAAGGAGGGGAGAAAAAGCTATTTGGTAGTAGCTTGGTGAACTTTGGCTGAACTGCTCTGTTTGGCAGGCTCTGTGCGGACGGTCTAGGATGAGGCATTAGGGCTCGCATCTGAGAAGTTGACATCAAGCAGACAGCAAGACATGATATCTTATTTTCCTGAGCCATGCTGACACAAATTGAACTCCCCTTATTATTTTCTTATGCCAGTAAAGTTGCACTTGGAACTTAAGCATTTTGTGTGCAGATGTTGAAGGCTGGGTTGGTTTAATTTAAATAATTTGCAGATTGTTTAGTAGCACTCCAAAGACGGGAGTGTTCTTCATCTGAGTTCAATTTTACGAGCTTCGGTTTATGATCTTCCGCAAGGTAAAATTGAAGCATTTTAGGTTCGGGAAAACCTGAGCGTTCGAACTCCTGCCGCCGCTGCCTCTGGCTTTGTTAATTGAAGAAGATGGGGAGGCCTTGGCGTGGTTTGCAATTTGCTCCACTTTGTCCCTTTTTGTGGTTCTCCACTCGAGGAACAACCAAGGGCCTTAGAAGGATTGAGCGCGGGACTGGGAAGGAGAGGGACCCAGACGAAGTATCAAAATTAAAAACCAGACGTAACGAGGACCGCCTTGTTATAAAATACTCATTCCTGTCTTTCTGGCTGGAGAATCGCTGGGTTTCCAATTTTTCTGGGCCCCGGCAATTATGCATTTGAACTGTTTACGCAGCCCCCTTCCCCCACCAGACATTTCTTTCACTGATGTTTATTTACCCGGTTTTTCTGCAGATTATATGTGACCTCCCCGGAGCCCAGTCATAGATCCATGATTGTATTCCCACTTATACAAGAGTCGGATGCCTTCCTTTTCCAGCAAAGGATTTGTTTGCCCAGCTAGGCCCCACATACTAAACAATATGAGGGAATGCTTCTTGGAAGAAAGTAAGATGTCAGAGTACATTACAACCCCCCTGGGGTAAATGGAGAGCATTCATAAAGGACTAAAGAAATGTACTTTATAATGAAATGTACCTCATATAATTTATGACCCAATACTCAGGGATGAGTTTTTCTCTTTGGCAGCGTATGTCTGTATGTGAGACAAGAGAGTGTGTGATTGTATAAAATTCTTAATAAAGATCTGGGGAAAAAATGTTCTTTCCAGTTTGGGCAATGACCAAGAGCGATCTGCAGTGGCCTCTGTGAGTTGCTGAGAAGGATGTGAGGTTCCCCTTCCCCCACCTCCTGGTGTGGTCACTGTGCTGGGGTCGGGGGGCATGGCCTTGACTTCAGATGGGGAGAACTTTCTCTCCCTGCACAAGGGAGCAGGGAGGGTGGGATATGCAGAAAGAGGTGGATGGTGTGTGTGCTGGAGCCAGGTTGGGGGGTCCACCTTGTTCCTTTATTTGGGGCTGCCTCAGGGCTCCTGACCCCAAAACAGCCTTCAGCACCGATGTACTAAATTGCAAGAGAGAAATACCCACAGTTGGAGTTGAAAGTCATGGATTGTCAGAGCCTCTATTTTTCCCTTATGTTGGACAAGATGAGACTAGCTCTCCTCAAATCCTTTTTTTTTTTTTCTGTTTTAGAAAAGAAAATACTGATAAAATACTTTTTTTTTTTTTTTTTTTTTTTTTTTTTTTGCTTTAGCTCCCATACTGAAAAATCTCACATGTTGACCTTTTGGATAGGAATGGAAGCACTTTCCAGGCAAACGCAGCCTGAGTGGCAGGAATGACAGTTTATCGTGAGATGTTGGAGTCGGAAGTGGTTGTAGAAATCACCCACTCTAAACCCTCATTGTTGAGATATAAGAAAGCTGGTTCCCAGGGAGGCAATGTGACTTAGCCGAGGTCACACAGCTTGTTAGTGGAAGAGCAAAGCCCAGAAGCCAGGGCTTCTGACATTCTGCCCGGTCCTCAACCCATCACACCACTTGACCTTCTACTTCTGTGGGAATCCCGAGTCCCCCAAAACCAGCGCACGCAAAAAAGGAACCCGTGTCTCCGTGCTACATCACAAAAGAAGGTCGACAGATTACTAACGCAGCTTTACAAGTGACTGTGTCTATAAATCCTCTTTCTAACCGCCTCCCAAGCCAGAGTAACCCGACAAAACCCTACCTAGCCAAAGCACCGGGAGGAGGGTGAAGAAGTCCCACACCTGGGACCATCGCAGGGCAGCGCCCTGACTCTCCCTCCCTACATCCTAGCCTGAGCTCCTCAGAAAGGTGAGCCCGGGGAGAATTCTCATGGGCTCTCCTTTTACTAAGAATGCAATCCAAGGAATCAGGAGTGGAGGGATATGGAGATGAACTCAGGGAAAGAGGGGCAGCCCATGTGAGGGTCATGTGGATTACTGACACGAAGGGGCCAGTTGAGACTTCGTTCTCTCCACGGAACTGGACCCCAGAAGCCAGGTACACTGCTCTCTAAACTACCTCTGGTTGGGGAAGGGAGGACAAATATATTCACTGGTTCCCCTCTCCCTCAGTTTCTGCCTCACAGGGATTAGCGCTCCTCTGCGCTTCTGGGTTGTGCGCATGCGGGCCCGAGTCCCAAGACTGCCTCAGCAGGAGGCAAAAGGTGGGGACCAGCTGTCAGAGACGCAACCTGCCAGGGGTGAGGTACTGTTGGATTGAGTCCTCCCAGAGCCGGAACAAGAGTCAGGTGAGGCCAAGAGGCCCTGAGTGATACATGGAAGGTGTCTGATATACCTTGAGAAATACATGATCTCCTTTTACCTCGGTTCCAATATATAGATGAGAAGATAGAGATATTGCCACATGGACAAAGTTGGTTGAATAAAAGAATGTTGTGTCAAATGGCTGATTAGAGGACTCAGCAATAGTAAGGGAAGCAAAGCACATTAATTCACAAACACAATATGATACCAGATGGTTCTGTCTTCCCTTATTCTTCACCTTTACAGTAGTTTTTCATTGATAGCCAAAGCTTTAACCTCGCATACACGCCTGAACACTTGGCAGGTGCTTAAGTTCAAAACGATTGGTATAACCGATGTCATCAATGTCCCCTGAAGAAAAGTCAATCACCAAACAACTTTCCCCTAATCAAGCTCATGAATCAAATTCCCAGGAACTCCTCCCACAGAATCACCCTAGCTCATTCTTCAGCCTCCGAAGTACTTCGTCTTGACCTGGGTAAGAGAAGCTTGGGTTTGATTTATTTTATAGGTTGGGGTCCTGGGAGCAATTATGTACGAGAGAAAAGCTCAAAATACTTGACAACCTCAAGACCAGCTGATGGTTGTGTCCCACCCCCTGGAATGAGGTAGGGCCTTGATGAAATGGTTCACAGCAATGGAAAACCGAGGTCAATGTGTGGTCTCCACACGGTGGGTCAGCAAAGGCACGGATGGATGCCTCAGGACGATTCCCATGGGTTCCGGGGTGACTGAGCCACATGGCTAATTGGAACAGATACTCAACCTTCATTGGTCCCAAGGACCATTTTGCCTTCCCTCAACACCACCTTTGGGTGCCTCCTTCAGGTAGGAACTCAGAGTGTGAGCGTTGTGAGGGCCTTTTGAAGATAGCCAGTGCCGAATGCAAACTGGTGCAGCCACTGTGGAAAACAGCATAGAGGTGCCGCAAAAAGTTAAAAATAGAACTACATTACCATCCAGGAATCGCCCTACTAGGTATTTACCCAAAAAATACAAAATTCAAAGGGATACAGGCACCGGTGTGTTTCTAGCAACATTATCAATAACAGCCAAATTATGGAAGCATCTCGAGTGTCCATCGACTGATGAATGGATAAAGAAGATTCAGTACGTGTATACAATGGAATATTATTCAGCCATAAAAAAGATGAAATCTTGCTATTTACAAAAACGTAGATGGAGCTAGAGAGTACAGCGCTAAGTGAAATAAGTCAGAGAAAGACAAATACCATATGATTTCACTCATATGTGGAATATAAGACACAAACCAAAAAAAAAAAGCAAGCAAAAGGGAAAAAAGAGAGAGAGGTACACCAGGAAACAGACTCTTAGTTGTAGAGAACACACGGATGGTTACCAGAAGGGAGGGGGTGGGGGGAGGGGGAAATAAGTGATGGGGACTAAGGAGGGCACTTTTGATGAGCACCGGGTGATGTTTGGAAGTACAGAATCTCTATATTGTGCACTTGAAACTAATATCACACTGTATGTTAAGTGTACTGGAATTTAAAATAAAATAGAATAGAATAAAACAAAACAACAAAAAATAAAACAAAGATCGCCAGTGGTTTAACTACCTAACACGAGTTGGATTGTATCCCTTTAAAAGAAGATCTGTTGGAGCCCTATCCCCCAGCACTTCCGAATCTGACCTTATTTGAGGGTAGGGTCCTTACAGAGGTAATCAAAGTAAAGTGAGGTAATTAGGGTGGGTCCTAATCCAATACGACTGTGTCCTTCTAAAAGGAGGAAATTTGGACACACACACACACACACACACACACACAGAACACCATGTAAAGGTGAAAGTAGACATCAGGCTGATGCAGCCGTAAGCCGCGGAGTGTCACAGATAGCCAGCTAAGCCACCAGAAGCTAGGAGAGAAACATGCAACAGAGTCTCCCTCAGAGCCCTCCGAAGGAACCAACCCTGTCGACACCTTGATCTGGAACTTCTAGCCTCCAGGATGGTGAGACAATACATTTCTGTTATCATAAGACTCCCAGTTTGGGGTATCTTGTTACTGCATCCCTAGGAAACGAATATACTGCTTATATTACTGCTTCTCTGTTTTACTGTGCAAGTAAATGGGGGACACTGAGGCCCAGAGATGAGAAGTGACTTACCGGAGGTCGCAAAGCAAGTTAATGGCAGAACAAGCAGGGGCCTTCCTTGCCTGTGGAGCTGGTGATCCTGGGGGCTGACCCCAGAGGGCCATTACTGTGTTCTCCAGCCCTGCTGCGCTCAGCCGGGACACATAGCTGTGAGGCTGCTCTGCGAAGGCCCATGTAAGAGGATGATCGTTTTTCCTATTTTCCCTTTAAAGGACAAGGAATTGGCCCTAGGATGTCCCCTAGACAGGACAGAGCTGGAGCATCTGACAAGAACCTTCTCCAGGCCTCTCCCTCAGAGTCTCTCCTGCTCTTCTCCAAATTGTTGACAAATGGTCAGCAAACTCGCAGCTACGCTGATGGCTCCTGCCCCATTCCCGGCCTACCGAAGAAATGGCTGACCTTTAGAAACAGAAGGATCGATCTGTGCTGGAGACAGCTGGAAATGCCAGAACAGGGGAAACATGGAGGAGGCATGGACTGGGAGTGGAAGATAGCAGAGAGGGCCGGTGGGCATTTCCCGGCATGCCCCCTGTGGGTAAGGGGCCCTGGGCTCTACTGGCTTGGAAACTCAGTCAGAGGCAGGTGCCAGATTTGTAGACAGAATGACTGGCTGCCCTTGGCCGTGGCCCTGAGTTAACAGAGAGCTCCAGGCGCTCATAAGGCTCTCGCTGACCACTCTGTCAGGAGGTCCTAAAGCGAGTCACGGTGCCCCCCGTCAGGGGCACAGAGGAAGCGTTATAGTCCATGCTGGCAAATAACTCCCAACCCAGTAACTCCCAACTCGTCAGTGTGGTGGTGTAATCGAGACAGAGTGGCTTTTGCGGCAATCTGACCTTGGTACAAAACCCAGCCCTGACATTTAAAAGTTGGGCTCAGCTACCTTCAGGCAGGCGTAGAGGTGCACGGCCCAGATTGCACTTCACGGAAGGACTTCCCGGGGTGACCAGCCTGGAGGTTGGTCCAAACATGGGCAGAAAGTCCCAGCCACTTCAGCCTCCATGAGACGGTCCTGATGGGCAGACTCTCTCCTGTTTGGCTGAGCGTTTGCTGGACCTCCACTGAAATTCACCTTCTCCCTCTGCCTGGTTCTGTTTCTTCCCCATCCCCTTATGGGTGTTGAACTGCAATAAACACCTGCACCTTGAACTCCAGCATCTACTTGCTGGAGAACCCGCCCATGCCCGCTTCACGGAGCCTGGTTTGAGCATTTGCGAAGTCAGAGTAGCCGTGGTTTTCCGCAGGGCTGCTGGTCAAGAGAAAATGAGCTAGCGGGTGTAGAGCTCCCGGCCCCGTGGCCAGCGCATGAGGCATGCTTATTAAAGTTGGTTTCTTCCCTTTTTCCCCTTCTGAAAGCCCCCGGTGCAGTGGGGGAGAGAAACAGCTCCACCGTTAGGCTGTCCCTCGCCCTCGCCCACTGATGCTTCCCGGACACCAGTGAAGAGGCAGGTGGCACCTCTTTGGAGCAGCCACCCCACCTCCATCCCTCTGGCCCGGAGATGGGGGGGGTGCTGTTCAGAGAGAATAGAGACGGACTCATGTGCTCAACACCCAGGAACACTGAAGTGTCTGCTATGAAGCCTGCCCATTTGAAACTCAGTCCACAGGGTTCAGCCAGCTAGCTACTCACTTTTAAAAATAATTGATTCGATTTTGCTCAACTAAGATGCAGCCTGACCGGCACTCCTCTCGGAATTGGACTCGAGATTACAGAAGCTTCCTCTATCCAAATAGTAGCTGGAGGAGTGGGGAGAGAGCCTGGAGAGTCTGCCTTTCCGGGGAATGCCCCCTGTAAAGCTGGGTCAGGGATGGAAAGAAAGAGTCAACCAAGAGAAAGAGCATCCAGGATAGAAATTCCCCCACACAGTAGTTGTCTGGGTGACATCCAGCCTAGTTTAATAAAGGAACCAGAATTTCCATCTGATAACTATTAAAGCAAGGGAGTGAAGAGAATTACTGGTCGTCTTCGAAGTCCACGTGTCCTCAGGGCCAGCGCAAGAACGAAAGGCAGAAAGAGTGTTAGCATCCGTGCCCGGTATTCGCAGAGATTCAGCCCAGGCCCCAGGGTCTGAGAGGCCTCCTCCTGCTCCCTCCTGCTCAGGGGCTGCTCTGAGGGAGGGTATTGGGGGCTCCTGCTGGGATGAGGTTGTCAATAATCTAGGGGTGTTGCATTTGGAGAAAATGGGTCCAAGCCCCTGCTTGAGAGGTTTGAGGATTATGCTGTGAGCTGGGACCCCACATGAATGCGTGTTCATGACACCCACCTAGGGAGGGGGGCCTTCACAGCGGGCCAGATAGAGGACCGCATCCTCGAAGTGCTTGGAAGACGAGGCTAGATACTTAACTAATCGCATGAGTTGGCACTAAGAGCAGAGACGCTGTCGGTATGGCGGAGAGGAACAGACGGCAGCCACGTTAGGCAGGAGGGAGCTGAAGACAGTGGAGGGATCAACTCTGGTAACAAGAAAACATTCCAGACAGAAACCCAGAATTGGAAATCTTACTGGGAAGAGACAAGGCTCTGTCGTCAGATCTGGCCTTGTGGGGCGAAAGGCACAGGGCAGTTTGAGGATGAGGTTGGGGCTGAGGGTGGAAGGAGAGGTTTACTCAGGAGAGCTTTCCTGACTGCTGGGGGGGGGGGGGATTGCTTCCAGAAATTCAGCCAGGAGAATCCTGTCAACATGAAGAGGGTCATCTAAAAACCGCAGGCATTGAAACAAGGCCCTCACAAGCATCCAGGTCCTTCCAGGAGACTGGTCTGTAATGGGAGATGGAAGAAATGGGGGAAATGCATTGGGGACGAAGTGCAGGGGGAAGAGAAAGTCAAGGTCCTATAAATAACCAAGGAAACCACAAAATAAGTTTTTAAACGGAGGTATGTGGTGGTTTCCTCACGTCCCCCAAGAAATACAAACTCTTTGACGGCCCCAGCAGCTCCTGGCGTCCTTGGAAGCACGTGCAGTAGGGCAGAGTCAGGAAGGAAATCAGCATTTGCCCAGAACGTTCCATGTTGCAGGAGCCTTGCGACGCTCTGCATTGAATTCCACGGACACCTGAGACAGGGATCATCCCCCCCAGGTTGCTGCTGAGAGAACTGGTCTTTTGCAAGACAGAGTGCCTTGTCTGGCTTCCTGTAGCTGAAGAGACCCAGAGCGGGATTTGAACCCTGGCTTCTTCACTGTTATCCAAGACACAAGGGTTCCTCACCCCATCCTGGCACTCCAGTGGGCTTTCCGGTACAGAGATGGGGCGTGCTAAGTGTGAAAGGGGTTCATAGACCAGAAGCATCCTCACCACAAAATAGCCATGCCACGTCCAGACAGCAGAATGATGGAAGCAAGTTTTCCTCCTGGTGCCCAACCATGGTAGACAAAGGTGTGTGGAGAAATTCCCTCTCCCCAGTGGGAGAGGGGATCGAGAGGGGGGATTTGCTGAAACATCTGGCTCGTGAAACCAGAGTTCTAAAGGAAATTCCAACTGTCAGGGAGGCCCTGAATGAAAGGCAGACAAGGATCTGAGCATCTTTGTTTTGTTTCCCATCCTTTGCCCAGGGCTGCCCAGTGACCTATGTCCCTAGAATGATTTTTTTTTCCCAAGGGTGGGTGTAAATCCAAGTCAGGGGAAGCAATTAGGCAAAGAACAGCACAGGTAGGGGTCCTGATGGGAGATAACTACACTGAGAGACAGGCTGAACCAAGATGCTCCCTGGGGATGGGGGAAGAGACTGGGCATCAGGCGGCAGAGCTGGGGCAACCTGAGCGTCCCCCTCCCAGAGGCGGGGGGCAATCACTCACTGTCAGGGTGTTTCCGGGGGGCAGAAACGCAGACCTACGGGCTGTGCCAGCCCATAATTACCCACTCCCTTTCCTGCACTTTTAAACTCCTGTGGTAGGTGTTCATCAGGAGCTCATTTCCAGTGAAAGAACCTGACTTTTCAAAATTAATATGTGCTTGTTAGCTCTGCCCTAAGTCAATGTATCATGTTAATTACACTTGGCAATAAGAAATCGCACATTTGGGAGAGCAAGTTGGTGCAGGAAGCTTGTTATGACTGATGAGTGTCGGAAATGTTTCGGGGAGGCAGCTGTGGGGCAATTGTGGGGCGTCCTCTAGGCCTAGAGCCAGAGCGCTTGGTGGTGAGTGCGCCCGGACCTTTGCCTCCAAGGAGAGGGCCTGCCCTGCATTCGCTGGCCCTGAGGATCCCTCCCGAAAACGGAGGCAACGGTCTTGGCTGGCAGGTGGGTCATGACACGGCAAATGGGAAAGGCCCGGTGTGTAGTGGGTACCCCATACCTGTGAGCGTGCTGGGTACACTCTGGCCCCGCAGATCGACAGCCTGCCTCCCCGGACACAGATCCAGCTTCCCCTGCATGTGGCTCCCGGCCGGATGGGCTGAGGGCGAGCAGCAGCAAGGTGAGGGGAGGCAAGGGAGAGAACGAGACTGGGGCATGCATCTCCCTGAGGCTCCCTCCCTCTGGGAACCCCACGGATGAATTGCACCCCTAGAGGAGGTCGTGGCTCCTGCTGGGCTACCCTTTCCATGCAGCCTTCTCTCTCTCCGTGTACTGGCAACGACGGCTCCCTTCCCTTGTGGCTGCCCCTGCCCCCGCCGTGGCTGCCCCTGCCCCCAGCCCAGTGCTGTGAAATGGTCCCTTAATTAAGTTCTCCCCGAAAGATCTCAAACTGAGGGTGCCATTTGCACCCTGCCAGGACCATGCCTCACGCCACAAGGCTCCTCTTCAGGGCAGGCTGATAGGAGAGATGGGCGGTGGATGCCTGTGGCTGTTTGGGCAAGAGCCCAGCTAAGGCCGCAGACACCAGGAGCAGACCCCCACTCCCAGGCCTGGGGAATGGAAGGGAAGGGCAGGCCTGAGGTAGCTCGCAGGGGAGAAGGGGCTCAGGGAGGGAGAGCAGATGGCACTGGAGACACGCGTCTGCCTGCTTTGACCTTCTGGCCAAGGCCAAGGGGACCACACCTCCAT
Source organism: Ursus arctos (assembly GCF_023065955.2). Taxonomy (NCBI): domain Eukaryota; kingdom Metazoa; phylum Chordata; class Mammalia; order Carnivora; family Ursidae; genus Ursus; species Ursus arctos. The sequence continues at coordinate 12,787,823 of NW_026622763.1, read as the reverse complement.
TTGCAAGCTCTCCTGACTTTGCAGGCCTGAGGTCCGGCCCCCCAGAGGAACATCATTGCTGTGCCCTCACGCGGCTACATTGGCAGAGGTGTGAAGGAAAAAGAGTGAGAAAGGCTGGCAGCAACAGAGGGAAAAAAATTAAGAACTGAAATTGGAAATCTGAAAAATAGTTGAAGAGCAGCACGAAGTGCAGAAAGTAACGGTCTTGGGTCTTTCTGCTGCTCCGGGAGAACGGGGCCCATCTGTGGGCAGAATGTGCCCTGGCCTGAGTAGCAGGAACAGAGGGGACACTCTGGAAAGTGGGTCCTTCTCGAGATGTCTGCATTTATTCCAATGGAGACTGTTTTTCCCCCATGTGAGTCTTGATTAAAGGCAAACAACCCTTTAAGAGACAGAATTAGAAACCTTTCTCCTCAGATCCTCCAGAATGCTGACAAGGAGACCTAGAAAATGCCTTTAGGGGGAGAGGAGGCCAACAGAGGGATGTTGGGTGAGCAGGGGTCCCTCTCCCAACCACGGCCCAGGCTCTTCTTGCATCTGTGTCCCAGAGGCAGAGGAATTTGGAAATTACTGTCCTAAAAAATACCGGTAAGATCGTGATTGATAAGTTTTTAAGAGTCTGCACCGGAGTGAAGGGACTAGGTCTCAGGACCTGTGGGTTTTAAAAGATGGCCACAAATTCTTCGACACTGGTCCCATGGAGACATGGTCTATCCCCTCCCCCCTTGAACCCCAGTGGGCCCGTGACTGGCTGGCACTGTGATTTTCCAGGCTGGGTCAGAAAAGGCCTCCAGCAGCCTCTTCATTCACTGGACCACTCCTTCTCAAAGAGGCCGGCCCCTCTGTAAGAAGTCTAGGGACTGGGAGATGCCATGTTGAGGCCCCCAAGCAGGCCTTCTGGTCAACACTCCCAGATGGGCTTCCTTCAGCCACGGCGGCCAGGTGCCGGCACGGGACACAGAAGCCATCTTCAATGTGCCTCCTCCAGGCCCTGCAGCTCCAGCTTGGCCACTGGAGACAGCTGAGATGTCCCCACTGGGCCCTTCCTGCGTTCCTGATCCACGGGACCCACATACATGCATGAAATGGGGTTGTTTTCCTCTACTGAATTTTGGCGTCGTTCCTTCCACGAAATAGATCACGGGAGCACTTGGGAAGGAAGAAGGCACTGATGAAGGAAGAGATGAAGGAGGGGCTTACATCTCTCTGAAGGCTCCTTTTTTTTTTTTTTTTTTTTTTCTGTTCCAGCTCCTTGTGTGTCCTGTGTGGGATCTGGCCTCGTCCGCCTCCCCAGCCCGTGTGCCCCACACTACACTAAACTTTGCCACCTGCAATACCCTTGGCACAAGGCAGTGTGGCTCCTTCCTTGGTACTCAGTGTGCCCTTTGCCACCCCCTGCACTTACCTGACAAACTCCTGTTCATTCTCCGAAACTAAGCTCTTATGGCACCTCCTCCAGGCAGCCTTCTTGGGATTCCCTGCTTCTGCTGCTGCTGCTGCTGCTGCTGCTAAAACCCGTGCTGGTCCCTGTTGTAACACTTACCATCCATCCATCTTCTCTGTGGGCCTATGACCACCAAAGCAGCTGTGTCCCTCTCTTGTCCGGTAGGGACACCGTCACTCTTATTTGGTATTTGTTCAATAAGTGAATGGAGGTAGAACATCAAATTCCATCTTCCCAACTGGGTGACGTGTAGGCAAACTCCTTAGCCTTCCTGATCCCAGCCAGGTGGAGCTGACATCACGTAGGTAAAGCATAAATGGTAGCAGCTACCATTAGTACCTCGGCCCTATTCACCAACAATCGTGTATGTCAGGGATTCTGTGACTTAGCAAGGTGGGAAGCCTGGGCTCAGAAGCCTGACTTCTAAGGGGGCCTTGAGTGCTGCATGCATTCTTAAAACTCAGGCAGAAAGCGGGGGAATGGGGAGGCAAAGAAAGGGAGAGCACCCCTCCCAGAGGGCCGGGCTACACCACACTAACTTCGGGAAACCAACTTGGCCTCCCTGCCAGGGGCAAGAACATGATCTTACCCTTCCAGCTAAATGCTGTGGTCAGGTTATTCCCCGTCTGGCATGTCCAGACATGAGTGTCATTCCATACTACCAACTTTGGGGACTTCACCAGTTTCTGCTAATGGCCTTTTGTACTCAGGTGCTGTTTTCATGATCTTTCGGGAACTTCCTTCCAAACTCACTCTGCTTGCTGCCCTCCTGGGGTCTGCAGTCACTCATTGTTCCAAGTGGGAAGGGTGCTGGGTGCTGAGTACCAGCCTCCAGGTATGCAGGGCCAGGAGACAAGGGGCAAGCAGAGCACTAAGGGGATCCGATGAGCCCTCTGATGAGTCCTCCCAAGTTCCAGTCACACTCAGGGTGGGCTGCTGTTCTAGCAGCTAATGGGTTAAATCTACACTTACCCCTGTCTCTCTCTTCCTAACTGCATTGTCAGTTCCAACAGGGCAAAACAAGTTTGTCTGCCTCATCTCTGGACACACTCAGTGTATGTGTGTTAAATTAATTCACTGTTCAACTACCTAGCAGGAGACATCACTGTGACCACAGATGGGTGTTTGGGTCTTTGGAATACAAACTGATCCGTATGTATCTTGAGTATTCAATACCACAGTTTTCCGCCACAGACTATAAAAATGAAGGGATGTCAATAATCGAGTCTCTCTCTTCTTCAATGAGAATGTGAGGGCCAGAGAGGAGGGACTTTTAAAAAAGAAGGGAGGGAGAGAGGGAGGGAGGGGGAACTAGCCCCCCAGCGTATGCCATGCGCCCATCCATTGTATGTAACTGTACATTACATTCATGCTTGACATACGTTATATCATGCGATCGTCCCCATTTTGCAGATGAGCCAACTGAGGCATGAAACCCTGAAATCATGTGTTCAAAGTCACCCAAAGTGGCCAAGCCAGGACTCAGATGCCAGTACGTCGTCTTCAGGGTGTATCTGAAACACTGAGCCACACCGTCTCTCCTGAGATGGCAACCTATGAGCAAGTCCTATAGGCCCAGGTAGTCAGAATCTGAAAAGTCAGGTAAGATGGGGTCAGGAGAGAGCTTCAGTTCAGTGAGAGAAGCCCCAGGGACCAGGGCTAAAGCTGTTGGTAGCTTTGTAGACATAGGCCATTGGCCAATACCCTGGTGGCCCACCCAGTCTCACAGCCCACTGCCCTACATCTGCATTGTTTTTGGGCCCAGGGGTCTCTGGGTTCACGGGGCTTACCAAAGACAGAGGGGTTCAGGGGCCCACAGACCTTTGTGTTCTAGGATGAAGCAGGGCTCCAGGGTGAGCCTTACTTCACTACTTTTCTGTTGAGAGTCTGTTCTTTATCTTCTTTAACCAAGAATTCAATTTCCTTCCATAGAATATTCCAGCAACACGATCTGAAGATAACTGGATATCTGGAACTTCACCATGGTTTGACCTTGGGGAAGTTCCTTAACTTCTTGATGCCTGTCTTCCAATGTCTGTAAAAAGGGGCTCATAATGATACTTCTCTCACAGAGCTGTTGCAAGAATGCATCTAGTTAATACCTGCAAAGTAATCAGAATAATGCTTACCACATAGTAAGGACAATATATGTGTGCTGTTATTATGATATTTTGTTCCTGGTTCTTTCATTGTTATGGATTTTAACAATGGTGAATTGCTGCATTAGTGATCATAACCTTCTCAAGACACAGGCTAATTTTAATGGATGTGGCCATGACCTATTTTTCAAATAATTGCTTCTTTAAATTGAAAAGTCTCTCTCTCCTAATTTGACAAGTGGCATATTTTATTGATGTTCCAAATTTTGTGGGTTTTTTTTTCTAAATCACGTCGAACTTTATTTTATTCAGAGGGTAAAAAATACTCCATCTGACAGACCACTAACTACATAATTGCTTTAAAGCAGTCTTAGCAGGTGGGGTTTTGAGCCAAACCAGTCACGGGAGCATGTGTGCTCTGATGTACAAGAGGAAAAAAAATGTTCTAATAGCTACGATATCATTTCACGTCTATATGAAAGTTGAAACACAGAGAGGGAATATGGATTCTTGGTTGAAGCAAAGGAGACCCACGATTCTATTTTTAGTACAGAAAAGTTCAGACTAGCAGCTCTGAAATGATTATATCTGCTACCTTCCAAATTACCGTAAGCCAGATGATGGAGTAACAAAGCACGAGAGTTACTTTCATATTAGCATATATGTCATGTTTAATCAATCAGAGAACTGTAATTACTTTGCTCTCTTTTTAGCAAACTTTAAAGAAAGGGAGTCATGAACTTATAAAGTAAATGTCATCCTGTTTGGATAGTTATAGTTTTATAGGTAATTTGTTGCAGATTTTATTCAGATAACTGGTAATTATTTCCTTTTGAGCTCATCTTCAATCCTACGGGCCATTTCAAACACAAACATAAGGGCTACAGATGTAAAAATGGATCGATGTTACAAGCTAATTCTTGTAATTGGCTTTGTGCAACGCATATCTGTTTATTGGCCCATGACTTACCTCTCCAAGCAAATGTCACCTGGGTAGAAGAATGTGATGGTCAGGAAGCACATGTTCTTGGCCCTCTATCATCAGTCAGGCGGCCCAGATGGTTTGGAGGGTGGGGGTAGGAAGTACAGAGTCAGGTTATTCTGTATTTATATTCTGGTGCCTCTCCTTGGGCAAGATATTTAATGTTTCTGAAGTTTCATTTCCTTGACTATAAAATAGGAATATTAACAATGGATGTCTTTGAAATTGAATCAAGATCCCCACCCCCACACACACCAAGATAGTGCCTGACGCTAGTCGCTTGTGGCAGTACCTCTTTTGCTAAGTGGATCATCTCATGCTCCAGCATTGTGACTGCCAACCTCTTCGACTCTGCTGCCACTCAGCTGGGACAAGCATCTCTGGAGCATAATTCCCTCATCCCCTCCTGTCTGTCCAAGGGGAAGTAGAGGCCCGGTGGGTACTTTCCAGGCAGGACTCAGAGAGCCAACGTGAGCTGGAAAATTGGGGCTAAAAGAAAGAAGATGGTTGGCTTGAACACTTGGCTCACCGAGTCCCTCTGCATCTTCTGGAGTTCTGGAGTGCTCAGCGCACACTGCAACCACTCCACGGACTTCCCTGCAGTTCGGGAACCTGGGATGTCTCCAGCAAAGGCTCCAGCCCAAATCAGCGGAGACACCTACAAACTCACATCATGGGAAATGGGCCAAGCCAAATGGCTTCTCTCAAACTCCTTAAGGCGCACCCTGTGTTGAAAAATGAGAACTCATTCCCCAGGTGATGACACAGTTTGGGTGCGTCCATTTCTGAACTGATTCACTCCTTGATGAATTATTCTTGGCGAGAGGATTCTTCCATATTGAAATCATCATTCAACCAGAGTCTCCAGACTCCATGAGCCCTCCTAGCCTGCAGGAGACTCTGCCCCCAGACACCTGGCTTGTCTTTCTGGATGCTCCCTGTCTAGGGGGTTGAAAGCCCAATGGAGTGGAATGCAGAGGCCTGGCCAAGTCACTGCTTGGCCCCTGTCCCTTCCTTTGTAAAGCAGGAGGACAAACTCTTGTCCTACCTATCTCAACAGGGTCTGTCAAAGGAACCACTGTGTATGAAAAAGCTTTGAGAAGGTGCAGTGTTACATCAGTATAAGGAATCATACTACCAATTGCTCCTTTCTCGGAAGTGTCTGTTGCTCCCCAACCATATACTTTCTTGCTTAAGACAACCTGCCTCCTGAGGAGGCTACACGTTCTTTGCAAGAGAGACCATGTCTAAAAAAAACAAAAAACTAAAACAAGCAAAAAAAAAAACACAACTTTTTTTTTACCCTCCACAGAACATAAAGTACTTATTTTTTAAAATAGTGACAATCACCCAGTATCAGCCACAAAATAGACACCTGATTCAATTTTTTAATGAATTAAACTGAATTGGCTTAAATCAGGCATGTCAAAAAGATGGTGGAGGCCAGGCTGGCCAGGTCCGCTAGTGAAATAGGCCCCAAGGTGAATGGAGGGGCATGTGCATCAATAGACCCCAAGGTGAATGGAGGGGCATGTGCCCCACCTAGAGGGGCAGCCCCTGCTTAGCACCAGCCAATCAGGGACAAGCAGGAATGGGGCCCAGATTTGCCAGGTTAACTGATTTTTCAAGAGAGCCAGGAAATTCATGCATACCTGGTCCAAATTTTTCCAAGCACTGTCAGAACCAACATGTGCAGGCCAAGAAGAAAGGCCCAAGGACCACAGGTGGCCAGCGGGCCTCCTGTTGACAACCTGTGATTTACGGATTCAGCCAATCATGCCTCGTTCTTTAAAAAAAACAAAAGTTTTATTTATTTATTTGAGAGAAGAGAGAGAGAGCACAAGTAGGGGGAGGGAGAAGCAGACTCCCCGCTGAGCGGGGAGCCCAATGCAGGACTCGATCCCAGGACCCTGGGATCATGACCTGAGCCGAAGGCAGACACTTAACCAACTGAGCCACCCCAGCGCCCCAAGCCTCGTTCTAACAAATAAAAACAAACACGAAGATTCCCGTCATGCCCAGTTACAGTTTCCCCAACAGCTTATTGGAACAACCAGAGTCAGGCCTGCCCTTGATGAGCCTGCAGGCCCTCAACCCACACAATCACCCTTGGGAAGGGCCAGCGGCCCCCACGGGCTATGACAAGCATACAGCTCCCTGCCATGTGCAACTCAGTAACCCCCATAGAATGAAAGTCTGTGTCTCCCCAAAATTCGTATGTGAAATCCTAATGCACAATGTGGAGGTGGGGCCTCCTTTGGTTCCCCACAGCAGACCCTCCCCTAGAGGAAGAGGCTGTTCCTCATCCAGAAGGTTCTGTTGATCACAGCTACCTTGGTGCCAGCTGCCGGTTCTCCCTCTGAGGGACCATCGTAGAGGAAGCCAACACCTTTACCTGCTGTTACCTCCATCGTCCCACCCAGGAACCCAGTCTCCTTGGAGGGAACTTGTTTCTCCTTACCCCAGACGTTCAATCCCAGCAGGAGCTGTGTGTGCCCACGTGACCCCTCCCCGGCTCATGAAGAGACTCCCCTGGGATTTTTCAAGCCAGAATTGAGGAAGTCAGTCCCTCTCTGGGGGCAAACGTCTCATGATGAGAGATCCATAAACCGTGAGTGGCAGTGTCTGGCACCATGTGGAGGAGGCAAGGAAGGACAAGGAAGTAGGCGCAGAAGGAAACAAAATGGCAGAGAAAGAGAAACAGAAAGGAAGAGAGTGACTATTGGAGGCAGCCCAGCTCTCCATCCCCAGTGTTCCAGGGGCCTTTCTGCATCTCTGCCCACCAGCTTGATTTGACTGTTCAACTCTTCACTTCATTTTGGGCAACACTCCTTGTTGTTCAAAAAGCCCCTCCCCCTTTCTCTAACCCAGTGTGAGATGGGGTTTTGCCCCTGAAAACTGTAAGAGACCGAACTGTATGCATGAGGAAGACATGACCTGCCCTTTGGGGGCTCACAGTCCAGTGAAGAAGACATGCAGGTGCACAGGTAACCGCAAAGCACAACTCGAGTAAGGACCTGTGGCCCAAGCAAGGACACCCCACCCAGTACCTGGGGCCAGGGCCGAGGTCTCTCGGAGGAAGGAATATCTGCATTGAAGGAAGCATAGGAAACGCCAGGTGAAGAGGTTGCAGGACAAAGAGGAATACTAACAGAAGAAACAGAATTTTCAAAGGCCAAGAAGTGAGACCCACAGGACACTGTTAGGGAAGGAAGAGTAATTGCAGTTGACTGCAGGAGACCATGGGGGGAGGGGAGCAGGAAAGACAAGACGGGGGATGTGGGCAGGAGCCAGGCTCTGGGCGCCTTGTAAGTCCTGTGCAGGTGTGTGGACTTCCTTCTACTAGCAGTGCGAGCCACAGAAACTTTAGGCAGGGAAGAGACAGCCTCACCTCATGACCACAAGATGGCCGCTCCTGCTCCAGGAATGCACTGGATACTCACTGGGTCCTGTCCCAGGCTACAGGGAAGCAGTGGGTGGACAAGAGCCTTCTCCTCTGGACCTTCTGGCCTTTGGCTAAGAGGAATAGCATTTTCCAGGTACTCCAGACTTTCTTCTTACCACTCACTGGCTCTAGAACTGGGTCATAGGACCACCCTCTCCGCACCAAAGGCTGGGAAAGAGAAGTCCTGACTTTTTCAGTCTTTTCTCAGGAGGCAAGCAAGGAGGAAAAAGGCTGAGGTGGCTCTTAGGTAGGCAACAAATCATGTCTAGCAGCAAGTTTCAGGATCTTTATTTGTTTGTTTACTGAGATATAATTGATTTACCTACCCCCCCCCAAAAAAAAAACCCAGCACCTGTTAAATGTAAATTAAATTTGATGAGCTCAGACATGCGCTTACACTTGTGATACCAACACCATAATCATGGTAATAAATGTATCTGTCACCTCCAAAAGCTTTCTGGTGTCCTTTTATGGTATTTTGCTTTGGTTTTTGAGGTAAGAACCATTAGGAGGTCTACCCTGTTCAGTTTTTAAACGCACAACACCATATTAACGACAGGCACCACAGAGCAGATCGCAGAGCAGATCTCTAGAACTCATTCACTGTGTACAGCTAAAACTTCCTACCCCTTGAGTAGCATTTCCCCGTTTCCCCACCCTCCGGGCCCTGGGGACCAGCATTCTCTTCTCTGTCTCTATGAGACGGACTTTTACAGAGCTCAGATTAGTGGAATCACAGTATTTGTCCATCTGTGACTGACTTACTTCACTTAGCATCATGTCCTCCAGGCTCATCTGTTATTGTAAATGGTAGAATCTCCTTCTTTTTAAAGGCTGAATAATAGCCCATTGTACGTATGCACCACATTTTCTTTCTCCATTCATCTGTTGCTGGACTTTTGGGTTGTTCCCATATCTTGGCTATTGTAAATAATGCTGCAATGAACGTGGGAGTGCTGATATCTCTTCAAGATCCTGATTTTGGGGGCACCTGGTGGCTCAGTCGTTAAGCGTCTGCCTTCGGCTCAGGGCGTGATCCCACAGTCCTGGGATCGAGCCCCACATCAGGCTCCTCCGCTGGGAGCCTGCTTCTTCCTCTCCCACTCCCCCTGTTTGGGTTCCCTCTCTCGCTGGCTGTCTCTCTCTCTGTCAAATAAATAAATAAAATCTTAAAAAAAAAAAAAGATCCTGATTTTGATTCTTTTGTATATATACCCAGAAGTAAGATTTCTGGATCCTATGGTAGTTCCATTTTTAATTTTTTTCGGAACCTCCAGTGTGTTCCATAGCAGTTGCACTGATTTACATTCTCACCAATCAGAATTAGAATCCCGGTAAATAGGGTTCCAATTTCTCAACATCCTCACCAAAACTTATTTATTTTTTATATATAATAGCCATCCCAACAGGTATAAGGTGACAGCTTACTGTGGTTTTGATTTGCATTTCCCGATGATTAGTGATGTGGAGCCCCTTTTTATATATCTGGTAAAATACGTTATTTTCTTTGGAGAAATGTCTATTCAAGTCCATTTTTAATTAGTTTGTTATATTACTATTAGATAATAGAATAATTCATGTTTGGGATATTAACTCCTTAACAGATCAATGATTTGCAGATATTTTCTCATTCCATAGGTTGCAGGACAGACATACAGACCAATGGAACAGAATAGAAAGCCCAGAAAGAAACCTACACATATATAGTCAACTGGTCTTCAACAAGGGTGCCAAGAAGGTGCAAGGAGGAGAGAACATCTCTTCTATAAATGGTACTGGGATAACTGGGTATTCATACCCAGTTGGAAGAACAGCATTGGACCCCTATCTTCTACCATATGCAAAATCAACTTGAAATGGATTAAGGACTTAAACGTTAGGTCTGAAAGTGTAAACTCCTAGAAGAAAACATAGGGGAAAACCTTCTTGACATTGGTCTTGGCAATGATTTCCTGTGGTTTTGGACACCAAAGGCAATGAAGGCAAAAATAGACAAGAGGCCCTGGAGCAAACGGAAAAGTTTCTGCAGAGCAAAGGAAGCCATCCACAGAATGAAAAGGTCTTTTTCACTGCTGAGGAAGCTGAGACACCAGCCAAGGGAGGTGCTATACTGCTGGTGGCAGAGAGTCAGGGCTAGGAGTCAGGAGTCCTGTTTCCTGGGACTATGTCCTCTCCACTGAGCCCCACTGCCAAGGTCTCGTACCCCCGACGTTTGGATTGATCAAGGCACATTGTCCACACATACTCTCTTGAATCAGGGCATCTCCGAGCCCACGATCCACCTGTAATGAAATCATTAATATTGTGGGGAGAAGACAATAGGACAAATTTGGAAGTGTTTTAGGTGTGATTTCAGGGGCTACCAGGACTCCCCATTCTCACCATCCCCCCGTCACCTTCTTACCAGGCTTTTGCCCCAGAGAGCAAGTAAGGATCCAGCGGATGGAAAGAAAGAAGGCAGAGGAATTCCCAAACTGGGCTCCAGCTTATCTGCCAGGCTCCCTCCCTGTCTTTTAACCTGCCCAAATTCAATCCACAGTCCAAATATGAGCTCTGGCTTCAGGGGCCCATAGACATCCGTGCTCATCCTGGCTCTGCCCGTGCGGTGTTGGACAGATTGGAGCCTCAGTTCTCTTGTCCGGAAAATGGAGAGTGGAACTGAATGTCCACAGGGGTCTTTAAGCTTCAAAATGTCAGGATGCACTTTTCCCCAAAGTTCCATACCTGCTGGTCAAATGGAGGTCTAACGTATCCAGACTTCCTGAAGCAAACAGTCCCTGTTCTTGGAGCCTCTTCTCAAAGGACCCACTTCCACTCATGGCCCTCGGCTCCTCTTCGAATCCCCCTCCTGTTGCCACATAGAAGGCACATCCCCCTGCGTGACCCCAATTACAAGTCCAGGCTGGGAACAGGCTCAGAGAAGCCTCGTGCCTTGTGCTCCCCTGCACCTAGCAAAGCACCGTGCGGAAACCACAACCATACCACCCGACGTGTGAGTCTGGGGGCTTCTCCCCCCTTCAGACTGCAGGGATGGGGCAGGGGCAGGAGAAGGAAGGAGAGGTAAAGGGCCAGCCAGCTCACACCTCACTTATTTGTAAGTAGCCCATGTGGTTTCACTTTGCACCCACTTCTCCAGTGGGAGGCTGCATGTTAGCACCTGGGGACACCTGTCTCCAATTAGCCCGACCATTTCCCTACGAAATGATACCCCCAAGAAGATGGGACTCCGGCAGTCTCCCCCAGCCCACAGAGAGAGCTGTGGCTTTGTCCACGTTCTCCAGCCAGCAGTGAAGCAGAAATAGGAAGAGGGCCAGAGGAGGGAGGTTTGGGAAGGCTTGTACATGGGGCAGGGAGAAGGAGCAGAAACACCTCCCCGGCTCAGAACCACCTGGTAGCCTTGTGGCTGCCAGGCATGGAGATGCTTGGCATTCCTCAGTGGCCACGCTGGACCAGAAATGGAAGCCAGCCTACTCCGAGGGCTTCAGAGGGCTCTGGGGCTGCGGGGGTCACCTTTTGGGGGTCTGGCTGGATTTCATGGTCCTGGCTGTCTGGATGATTTGCTGAGGATTCCAGCCCACTGGGCCGCCTGCTAAGGGGCCTCACCCAGCTGCCGAAAGGCTGCCAGTTGCTCGGCTGGGCCTTCAAGAACACTAGAAAAACAGAACAATCCCTCCTCCCCTCAGCTACCTTGAGAGTTCCCCCTTAACACATTTGATTGACTGAAAGTAAATTACTTATTCTCACATCTTCAGCAGGAGATCAGACTTCCAATACAGAGCTAATAGGGCTCAATCCTAATACAGAGACTGGGAAGGATGACTTTCTGGAACCACAAGCACAAACTGTAATTCTATTTCAAAAGTGAATGCATTGATTAATTCTTATGATCGGATTCCTAGGTCTCTCAGCAAACAAGCCAGGAAAAATCCTCATGGCTCAGCCACTTAGGTTTTTTGGTTTTTTAATTCATGTACCATAAAATTGAGATATAATTCACAAACCATAAAATCCACCCCATTTAAAGTGTACAATTCGATGGTTTTTAGTATATTCAGAGTTGTGCAACCATCACCACAATCTAATTTTAAAACATTTCTATCACCCCAAAGAGAAACCTGTTAGCTGTCACTCTTCTCCCCTCCCCAGCCCCTGGGGACCATTCCTCTACTTTCTGTCTCTTTATTTCTGCCTATTCTGGACATCTCCTAGAAAAAGAATCATACAATATTTGTTTTTCTGTGACCAACTTTTTCCCTTAGCTGAATGTTTCCCCTGTGTCACTACTCCCTCCCTTTCTAGGGCTGAACACTATTGCATTGCATGGATGTACCATACTTTGTTTATTCACGCATCACTTGATGGACATTTGGGTCATTTCTGCTTTTTTTGGCGGGGGAAGGGGGTGCGGGGTGGGAGGAGGGGTTGCAGGTGGGGGGAGGGCAGAAGGAGAGGGAGAGTATCTTCAGCAAGCTCCACGTCCAGCACAGAGCCTGATGTGGAGTTCGAAATTACGACCCTGAGATCATGACCGGAGTTGAAATTAAGAGTTGGATGCTTAACCGACTGAGCCACCCAGGCACCCGGGTCATTTCCACTCTTTAAATGATTATGAACAATGCAGCTATTTACATATAGGGTTTTAAAATAATTTGGGGGATGGCGTTCCTTTTGTTTGACCTCTCTTTGAAAAATAACCAGGCTTAAAACATTTACCGTTGTTTCTTAGCACTACTCTTAGTTTTTCCTTTATTGTTGTTCAGAGATAATGTGCACAAAGTGCCAAGGCTGGGGCTTGGCACCAAGGTGGTCCTTGATCAATCAACAGGAGTTGGTATTGACTCTCAGTGAAGGCCATTCATGAGCCTGGGCCTTGGTGAACAAGTCACTCAGAACAAACAACTTCAAGTGCCATCCATGCTTTGTGATGGGGAACTATTGTCCATTCTGGAGCCAGGGGACCGACAAAATCTCAGAGCCCTAGGAACACTTGAATGGTTCTTTGCAGTGATCCAATCTGGCTCCTTATTCTCACAGACAGTGAAACCGTTTAAGGGAGAGAGCTCTGGCCCCAAGCGTCAGAAGACCTGGGACTTCTGAAAAGTTCTGACTTTACAACCAAGTGGTCACAAGATCTTACCCAAGACACTCTGCTCTCCATCTTTTGAGTTTCAATGCTTTCATCCATAAGTCAGAGACCCAGTGTGCACAAACACACCTGAGCACCCACACACACAGAACAATCATGGTGGCTCCATTCCCTGTTAATGCCTGGTTTAGATGTATACTGTCCTGCCCTGCTTTGGCAGAAATCAATGGTTCATGAACCTGGGGATCAGATCTGCAGTAAGTAGGGAACGTTGGGGTCATATTGAAGTGGATCCTCCCCCGAGAATGTAGCTTGACATGGAAAGTGGAATCCACCAGTAAGAGACTGCAGAGTGTGGGGTGTTCAGGACTGGCCCCCTGAAGGACCCTACCCAATATGAAGGAGTGCTTGGAAAGGCCTAGCAAGAAAGTCTCTTGGAACCCCCAAAAGTGCCCACCAATGCAAGAGGCAGCCGCAAACATCTGCCACATGCAGACAGCCGGAAGTGACCAGGCATTGTGCAAATAAGAAATTTCCTAGCCTCTACCATTCCTCCCTGCCTCTCAACCAAGGCTCCGTGGAGACAGGAGCTAGGGGGTAGAGGAGATTTCACAGGAGAGAAGCAGCCCCATATCCCTCCTGACCATAAGTTGTGCTGGAATCAGAACATCAGGGAAGAGAAGACTGAAGGCCTCAACTCTGTCTGGATCACAGCAATATAGGACTTGGTCAATTAAAGTTGAAGACAAAGATCATAGGTCTTCCCAAGTTGGGCTTGAAGGGCAAACAGAAGGGCTACCCCCATGGAGATACACGTGGCAGTAGGAAAGAAAGATACGGTGGCTTTGATGTTCACTGTATTGAGTCCTGGCTCAATCTAGGGGTAATGTTCTTTATAAAGAACGCCTTCCAAGATGGGCCTCAGCGAGGAAGGATCATTCCAGAAGGCTAGCATTAGATGGGTCTGAGTCTGACTTCCTGGTCAGGCACTCACCATCTGGGTGAGAGTAATCGGTCTGCTTACTCTCTTCGAGCCTTTGCTTTTTTATTTCACAAAAGGGCACGAGCCAGTGTGTCTCGCAGGGCTATGGTGCTTCAGAGCTACATACACACGTGAGTGAAGAGAAAGCATTTTTTGACATACAAACAAACAAAACTATTTCATGTGCCACGTCCAGAGATAGGGGAAGGGGAACCCCTTTTGTACTCTATACGTCTCTATAATTTAGGTGGGATTTAGACGGATGGGAAGAGAAGATCTTTACCTGTGCCTTTCCCAGTGTTTGAAATACACTTAGGTTGTGCCAGGCCCTAAGCCATACTCTTTTCATACGTCTTGTTGTTTAACCTTACAAGCGTGTGCTGAGATAGGTGCAAGTATCATCCTTTATTTTATTCCTGAGGACAATGAGGCATAGAGAAAGTAGAGATCTGAGCAACGGAGCCAGGATTACACCCCAGTGTCTGCTTCTGATGCCTGCAACCAGAGGCAGAGAGAATGTTTATAGGTTTTGTAAACTGGTGCCTAGAATAGTGCCCCAGTCATAGGGCGCCATCAAGAAATTGTTTGAGTGAATGAGTAAGTCTATACATTACAAATACATTCATTGTAGGAAGTCTGGTTACTTCAGGAATAGTATAGAAGAAAATTTAAGTTATTCATAATCTCACGATCCAGAGATATCTGCTGTATTTTTTTTATTTTTCTTCCAACATTTTTTCTGAAAATAGTATTTAAAGGGAAGCGATATTTACATAATTGAATTTATAACGTACAGACAGTTTTCTCTCCAGCCTCTTTCACTTAAATGGTATAGTGAGTATTTTCCCATGTCATTTAAAATTCTTCAAAAGAACTGTATTAATCACTGTATGATATTTCACTGCATTATTATATTAAAGTTTATTTAACCATTCCACTATGGTTGGACATTTGAGTTGCTTCCAAGTAACTGCAATAAACATCTTTGTACATATAAATCTTTGTCCCAGTTTCTATCTCCTTGGAAGACATTTTGAGAAGAGGAATTACAGGTCAAGTATTAGGAACATTTTTATGTCTCTAGGTACACAGAGCAAAAATAGTTTTCCAGAAAGGTAACGCCAGTTTTCACTCCCAAAAGAATGTGCAACCGTCTTATTCCACTCTTATCAAAATTGAGGATTAATTATTTAAAACATTTTGCCCATTTGATTGGTAAAAATTAAGATCTTCTCATTTCTACACACATATTTATTAATAGCAAAGCGGAAGCTGTTTCTATGTTCATTGCCCATTTATAATTCTTCTCCCCAAAATATTTCTGTCTGTAGTTCATTTTCTGATGTAGTATTAATATTTTCTTATTGATTTCCAAGTGCTTTTTATATATGAAGACCATCAATCCTCTGTCAGATTTGTTTCACTGAAATTTGCTTTTGATTGACAGAATCTCCTATCACTACCTCTTAACTCTTTTCTGTAGTTGTCCACAAATCAGTTATAACTACACTTCCAGTGACATCTTTAAACTTGTCACTTACACATTCTGTCAGAGAATAAGCCGTCAACAAGGACACATGTTGTCAGGAGATAGCCTCATGCATCACTCAAAACAGAGAGTGAGGTGGCCAGCTCACTGTGCTGGACCCAGTTTCCACCACTGTCACCGTGTCAGCTGCCTGCCTGCTCGCCTGCCCCGGGGCCAGGCCGCACGGCCGACATTGACGGCTCTGACAGGCATGCTCTTGAAGTGGCATTTTACCAATCGCCAGCCTCAGATCATAGAACTCTGGGCTCAGCTGCAGGTGTCAGCAGTCAGGATGGAAACCATGACAATGATTAGTGACACAGGGCGCCAACAGATGTTCCTGTCCCTTACAGTTGCTGATCTAACAAGTCACTCACAGCTGGTACAGCTCTCTTGGGCCTCACGGTTGCAGCTCTGAGAGGAGGGAGGTGGGGAACTAACCTTTTCAATTTTCTGAGGCTGACACCGGGGGTGAGGGCCAGGGAAGGACAGCTTCAGAGGGCTTTAACCGATAGGGTAAAGATGACGTTGTGCATGTGTGTGGCACAGCTGTCTACAGATACAAAGTTCCAGAGGCCCATACGTCACTCACGCATTGAGACATTCCTTCATTCATTCACAACATGTCTACCAGAGGTGAGAGGGGTCAGAGGGAGCCTTCCCACACAACATTTTGCAGGAGCTGAATTGTCAAGGATAGTTGGGAGCTCAGCAGGAAAGGCATGCCAGAGAGATGGAACAGCATGTACAAAGGCCCGAAGGACAAGAAAGAACTGTATGTTTTATTGTCTCAGCAGAATAAATCTCTTCAGCACAGCTGAGGGATACCTGTCCACCCGCACAGTAATCGGCTACTCTCAGAGCACAGCATTTACGACATATCCCAGTGGACCTGAAAGCCAGCAAGATCAGCCTGTCGGCCCCTGGCAAAGTCCTCCACTTGCCTTGAGATTCAGCTCAGGGATGCCTGCCTTGTCCCCCCGCCCCCAACCCCCATCGGTCATGTGCCCTATCCCAGGGACCCACATCCCCCCAGACTTCCCTTTTGCCACTCCTCACCCTCCAAGTGCTGTAATTTCTGTCCATTTGCTTGACTGAGCCATAAGCCTAGCAATCCCTCCAGAAAGCCTGCCTCTTGTTCATCATCAATCCCCAGGGCTGACAGAGGCCTGGATTTGAGAACAGCCTTAGAAATCTTGTTGTTCAATCCCATCAGTCTGTGACCAGAGAAACTAAGGCTCAGAGAGGTTCTAGAATGTACTCCTGGAAAGAGGCAGCACTGGGGTTCAGACTTACATCCCTCTGTAAGTCCAGTACCTGTCCCCCCCCCGCCGCCCGCCATTATCTTCTGTGTGGAGAGAGGTGGGGCAGTTAGCAACCAGACAGAATGGGCCCGAAGGCTGGGAACCGGATGAACTCCAGGGTCAGTACTAACCCCCTGTTGGTGAGAGGTGACACGTCCAGGACCATCACCACCTGCCCTGCGCAGGGTCCCTCAGCTCAGCGGGTGGAGGCAGGCATCCGTGCCCCGCTCTCGCCAGGGAGAGCCCCGGGCAAGCCCAAGCCACACCTTGTCACACCGACAGGGACACTGCAAGTCACAGAGCCACAGGGCCAACAGCAGACCCTTCCTTACGGGCTGCCTTGCCTCCACACGTCATCCCTTAATGCAGTGAGTGACTGACGGCGCAAGTGAGCTCCGAGCGCCAGGCCCTGGGAGCCTCGAGGGCCAGGCTCGGGACTGGGCTTCTGTCGGGACACCCCGCAGACGCCCAATGCCCGGCTGCGACTCCCAGTAGCATCTTCCCCGCCGAGCGGGGCTCCAAAGTGAGGCTGTTGAGAAGCACTGATCATCAGCCAATTTTCTTCTCTTTGAAAAATCTGTAAGTCACGTCTTTTCTCCTTCAAGAGGGTGGGATCTCCAGGAGGCCGCACGTGGAGGAAAATCCTGTGGCCTTCCTGCCCCTTGACTTGCCGGCTGGGTCCCCTGTTCAGTTTCTTCTGCTCTGGAGAAATTCAGGATCCCACCTTGATGTTCTCTGTTCTGAAAATCCGTGTTTCTCGGTTTAACCGTGTGTGTGGTGTGTGTGGCACAGCGTGGGGGTGTCTGTTGTGGCGTCCGTGTGGTGTGTGGTTTATGTGTGGTGTGTGAGCGTTATGGGGCTGGAGGGTTGCGGGTGTGCCATATGTGCGTGGTGTCTTTGTGAGGATGTGTGTGCGGTGGGGTCTGTAGTATGTGTGGTCGTGTGTTTAGTGTGTGAAGGATGTGTGTTGTGGAGTGTGTGTGGTGTGTGTATGGTCTGAGGGCAGTGTGTGCATAGTGTGTGTGTGTGTATGATGTGTATAGTGTGTGTGCATAGTGTGTGTGTATGTGTGTGTGGTGTGTGGTATGTGTATGTTCTGAGTGCAGTGTGTGCATCAGTGTGGTGTGTGGTATGTGTGTGCATGTATGGTGTGTATGGTGTGTGTGCATGTGTGTGGTATATGTGTGTGTGTCTTATACGGTCTGAGTGCAGTGTGTGCATGGTGTGTTTGCCAAGTGTGTGTGTGGGGGGGTGGTGTGTGTATATTTTGTGTATGGGTGTATTATATGTGTGGTGTGTGTATGGTCTGAGGGCAGTGTGTGCATGATGTGTGTGCATAGTGTGTATGTGTATGTGTGTGATGTGTGGTGTGTGTGCATGTATCGTGTGTGTGCATGTGTGTGGTGTGCATATGATCTGAGTGCAGTGTGTGCACAGTGTGTATGCATAGTGTGTGTGTGTTTGTGTGCATGTGTGGTGTGCATGTTTTATGTATGTGTGTGTTATGTGTGTGGTGCATGGTGTGTGTATGGTCTGAGCTCAGTGTGTGCATAATGTGTGTGCATAGTGTGTGTGTGTATGGTGTGTGCATGTTTGTGTATGTGTGCATATGGTCTGAGGGCAGTGTGTGCATGGTGTGTGTGCATAGTGTGTGTATGGTGTGTGCATGTTTGTGTATGTGTGTGTATGGTCTGAGCTCAGTGTGTGCATAATGTGTGTGCATAGTGTGTGTGGTGTGTGCATGTTTGTATATGTGTGTGTATGGTCTGAGGGCAGTGTGTGCATGGTGTGTGTGCATGGTATGTGTGTTTATATGGTATGTGCATGTTTGTGTATGTGTGTATGGTCTGAGGGCAGTGTGTGCATGGTGTGTGTGCATGGTGTGTGTGTGTGTGTGATGTGTGCGTGTTTTGTGCATGTGTGTGATGTGTGTATGTAGTGTGTGTGTGTTTTGCGAAAGTGTGTGTGTGACGTGTATGTGTGTGTATGGTCTGAGAGCCGTGTGCGCATGGGTGTGGTGTGTGGAGTGTGTGCACATGGGTGTGGTTGCACATATGCATGTGCGTGTACAGGCATGTGCATGCAGGGGCTGGGTGCTGCAAGGACCCCATCAGTCAGGAAACCCATGACTTTCAGATCTAGGAAAACAGCCAGTGCTGATTCTTTGAAAATTCCCCACTTATAGTTTCCCTAGTCTTTATTTCTGAAAGCTTATTAATAAATCGTTGGCCATCCTGGCTGATCTCTAATTTTCTCATCCTCTTTCCCATCTCATTGTGTTTTTCTTTTCCTGTCATAGAAATTTCGTGGATGTATCTTCCACAGTTTCTATTAAACCGTCTCATATGTTTAGATCCTTAATTTCCAATGGCTCCTTCTTATTCTCTGAATGTCCTTTTTTATTGCCTCCTGTTCATGTTTAATAGATACAACCGACTTTCTCTCTCTGATCATATGAATATATTATGGTCTTTCTCTGTTTCTGCATTTTCTCCACCCGATATTCCTAACAGAAGCTTTCCTTCAATGTTTGCTGAGCCTTGGCTGCCCGATCGTGCTCAGTGACAGGGACCGGACGCCGACTGGAAGCTCTGCGTGCAGGGATGCGGCGTGGTAAGAGGAGAGCTTCCTGCAGGTGAGAATACGGCGAGCCAGCTTTTTCATTCGGATCCTCCAAAGGTCTAGTCTGTCTGTTCTGAGCTGGTCAGCTTCCTCCGTCTCCTGCGAGACGGCCCAAAGCCCGGAGGCGGGTTTTCAGGGAGCCAAGCGGCAGAGAGGGGAAGGGAAGGGTGAGTCTCGCTGTTCAGAATGCAGACTTGCCTTCAGGCCCGGTTCTTAGTGTTGGAACCGCTCCCCGCCGAGCTGCTGTCCTGGACGGTGGAGGTTCTTTCGCTCTTTTTTCCAGAGCTTTTTTCCATTGTGCCGCTTCAGGAAGGGAGGGCCTGCTGCATGAAATGGGAGTGAACGTCTTGGGGTCCACCTGCTCTTCGAAGACTTTGACCTGTCTTACTGCTTGAATCCTGACCCTCACCTTTGGAGCTATTCAATGCCTCCAACGTCGGAGCGTTTCTGGAGCTCTGCGGTGGGATGCTTGCTTCTTGCTGGCCTCCCCCCCAACTCTCTCCCCATCCTGGTAAGCTGGCTTTCTGCTCTCCTCCTCTGCTAAGTAAGTTCCTGGTTTTCTGTCCACTTTCCACCTGCAAACATTTTCTGGTTATATCTCAAGTGTTGTCATCTCCTCCCTCGTTCTCTTCGTCCTGAGGAGTTTTTACTTTTCAATTCCTTCACCGTCATTTGTTAGGGTTTGGGAAGGGAATATATTTAAATGAGTACATTTTAAATGGATGTTCAAATCTGCCTTGTTTACCTCTGAGTACTTGGTTTAAATCTTCAAATCCCTATGCGTCAGGCTATTTTTCACACTAAAGAGACCAGAGAAGTCACCTAGAATATTTTTCTTGCCATGGAATTCAACAGTAATGCTCAGCCCAGAGATGAAGAAATTCGTTCTCTTTATTATCACCATCACGAACAAGTATGAAGCACTTGTTACATGATAGGAGCAGAGTGAGATGCGGGGCTGCAGACATCCGTGCTCTTGGCCCGTTGGTGATCTAGCCGGGAAGGGAGACGTGTATAAGATTCAGTGTGACCATCGCCGTGTGCAGACGATAGAAAGCTGCAATGACACCAGAGACAGTGAAGAGTCTGCGAGCGGTCGGGGGAGGCCAGAGGCGGGGGCGAGCCGCCTCCCTGAGAAGCTCTGAGATCTTGCTCCAGACTCCTCCCTACCCGCACACTGAATCCTGCACACTCCCACCAACACCAACACACGGGCTCCTATGAGAGCAGCGTAAGAGGCTTGGGCTCTAATAGGTGCTCAATAAATATTTCTAGATCAAGGGGGAGATCTAGTTGTAAAGGACCACACCACAACTCGTTAGCTGTGTGACTACAGAGGTGTATATTTTAAGAGGATGGGTAGAGGGAGTGATTATTTCTATTATGGAGGGTTAGGGGAAGCAGGTGACAGGGCCTCCTTCTTTCTGTCTACTCTGAGATATGCTTACATGTATTCACCTGCTCTTGCATAAATTCTCTGTATCTATCTATCATCTATCTCTTTCTTATAGACACACACCCCCACACAAAGCCCCTGCCCAGAACTTCTGAGTCATGTGAATTTGCAGTACAGAGGTCTGCGAACCCTGCTGAACGTATGGAGTTCACAACAAAGGAGAAGTCAGTAGAAGGAAAGAGAACGCCAAGGACGGGGTTTGGGGCACACACCAGGCAGGACCGGCCCCAGCCATAGAAAATGAAAATCCCACCCGGGGAATTCTGGCCACGCGCAAGCCTGAGATGGAAGGGGGGCTCCCAAGGGGTGGGGGAGGTGGTGGGGCATCGGAGACAATGTACTGCTGTCTTGGAAAAACCAACAGGTTGCTCCCGACAAAGCAAAAGGTGCCAGTGGGGAAACAGATTTGCAGAAACACATGTGCTTGAAAAGGATAACTCCGAGCTTTTGAGCAGGAATTGGAGCGACAAAGAGAGGAGAGCGTGGAGGGTTCTGATAGAGGAAGAGGCAGCCGGGGACTCCCAGACCGCCAAGTGCCAAGAATGGAGAGTATGCTAAATCCTGCCGTGACAAAGGGGCGGCTTAATATCAAGCTGCTATCAATGGCAGCAGAGAGCGCGTCCCCCATGCCACCAGGACAGGAGGACGGGAAGAGCGGGGCTCGGGGCAGCTAAGGGAAAAGCAAATGGTATCCACACTCCGTGACCTGCTTCCCCTTCGCCTGCTATGAAGAGAGACGCTGGTCAATCCAAAAAGAGAGCAGAGGGGGAAAGAGGGCTCAGAATCTTCGGACACCTGAGGGGCTCAGTGCAGCTTTTCTCATGTTACCCTTGTCATTGTGCACCATCGTAGCGGTGAGGTCCAGAGAGGGTGAGCGTTTTGCGGAAGGTGGCACAGCAAATCGACCACAAAGTTAGCCCCACAATCCCGATCTCTGGACTCTTAATCCATCTTCCATTCTCCCAAAATATCTGCTCCTCCCTCTGTCTAGCGCTGCTACCCAGCTTTAGTAGACCCTACAGTCCTGTGACACCGAGGTGCCCGGGCTGGAATTTCGCCCTGGGCTGTGGTTCCGGAGACATCATTTGGACATAGCTCAGCATCAGAGGAGAAAGGGCACAGCTGTGATGGTGGACTCATCTTCTACCCCCTCACGTCCCTAAATACCCCTTTCACCTCACTCCCACTTACATCTGCCACCGGGCTTATCTCCATCAGAAATACTCATCTGATTTCATGCTATTCTCCCCGTATCTTGTCTCCTCCCCTACCAGACTTTTCTTGCCTTGTCCACGGTGGTAGTCCCAGGGCTTCCCCAGTGCTGGAAGCATCACACTAAGGACTGACTTAGGAAGACTGGTTAGAGGAAGGAATGAATAAAAACTTAGCTCTGAATGCCAGCTCCCCCCATTATTAGCTGTGTGGCCTTACCTAAGTGACTTAACCTCTCTGAATCTAGTTACCTTAGCTGTAAAATAGGGATAGGAAGAGCTCACTTTGTAGTTAAGTCATGGGAATTTGTTACCATGGCAACAGTATACTTGGCACACCATATGCCTAAACCCAATATATGCTGGCTCTTATTATCCTTGTTGGTGCCTGCACACTTGCCCAGCCTGGCCTTAGAAATGACGGCCTAGTATTGTCGGTTATTAGAAAGATGTCAGCGAGCGGAGACGTGGGCTTTCATCCCCCCCCGCCCCCCCGCCAGGATCCCATGTTGGGAGCCGCTCTGCAACCATCCTCCCCCCTTCCCTCAACAAACACAGCATCACAAATGGCCCGCCTCAACCATGAGCACACAAGTGTCCTCTGCTGTCTCTGCTTCAAATGCATCCCCAATCTCCCTGCCAGGCCCATAGCATTGGGAGCCCCCATTTCCCACTGCCTGGGGGTGACCGTGAGAGACCTGTGCAACAGGCTCCCCTCTGGGCAGTGAGGGAGAGAGATCCTGGGGCGGGGGCTGCTGGCAGAGGCCCAGTGTAACTGTGGGCTTCTCTTCTGGAACCGGCAGGGCTGCAGAGAGCGATGGTGGGGAGAAGGGAGCTAACTCAATTAAGGCCGTGATTTAAACGGCCTGGGAGAATGTCTACTCTAAAACGAGACCCCAAGGGAAGGTTGTATGTTAGGGAATTTCAATATCCAAATAGTACCATTACTTTTAGACAGTCTCTAAGAAATGCAACTAAATTTAAAAACTCCTTGCATTCCATGACTCATTCATCCACAAATATTTATGGAGAGCCCATGATGGGCCAGGCCCTGGTCCACCCTTAACAGAACGATGTGGTACATCGCCCCTCATCGGCAAAGAAAAGCAGAGCCATCCAAAGGCATCTCCACCCTCCAGAAACTTCTCCTAAAGACATTCACCTAAGAGAGGACACAGGGTTCGTTCATTTAAACTAAGTCCAGGTGACCTAAACCCAAAATTCTGTCTACGGCCCCAAAAACTAAAGGAATAAAACAATGCCTACAATATGCATGTTGGAAAGAACAAAATGTTAAAATGACAAAGAAACAATGCAGAGATAATATTTGGAACTTTCTAGATAATCCTTGGTAGATAAGCAACATTTTTTTTTTTGGCATTCCTCATTTTATTCTGCTGTTTTTTGCAATCTGATCTCTCAAGTATGTTCAGCCATGGAAAGTAGACTTGCTGAAGTCTGAATCTTGACCTTTATCGATGGTGACAAACTTTGTAGAGAGAGAACCCAGGACACATTCATACCAATAAAACACAACTGGGAAACATTTTCAAATAATGTATATAATAAGTAAATATATGTGTACATTATTAATTTTACATGAAATATATAAAGTATGTGTTATTGGAAATTAAGTCTTTATACTGGGTTATGTACTTCTCTATGTCATAAATCCTATCTTTAAAAAAACAAATTTAGGGGCGCCTGGGTGGCACAGCAGTTAAGCATCTGCCTTCGGCTCAGGGCGTGATCCCGGCATTATGGGATCGAGCCCCACATCAGGCTCCTCCGCTATGAGCCTGCTTCTTCCTCTCCCACTCCCCCTGCTTGTGTTCCCTCTCTCCCTGGCTGTCTCTCTCTCTGTCAAATAAATAAATAAAATCTTAAAAAAATAAATAAATAAAAAATAAAAAAACAAATTTAAAAAAGGAACCAGTAATGAGGAAATTAATAATTTCTAAGACAATTTAAAATACTACATATTAAAAATATATAATGCTGCTTAATTCATTTTTTTTATTTTAATTCCAGTATAGTCAACATGCAGTGTTATATTAATTTCAGGGGTACAATATAATCATTCAACACTTCCCATACATCACCCTGTGCTCGTCACGACAAGCGCCCTCCTTAATCCCCATCACCTATTTCCGTCCTCTCCCACTCCCTCCTCTGTAGTAACCAGCAGTTTGTTCTCTGTAGCTGAGTCTGTTTCTTCGTTTGTCTCTCTTTTTTTTTACTTTGCTTGTTTTTGCTTGCTTGTTTGTTTGTTTGTTTCTTAAATTACACAATGTGTGAAATCATAAGGTATGTGTCTTTCTCTATTTCACTTAGCATTATACACTCGAGGTCCATCCACGTTGTTGCAGTTGGCAAGATTTCATTCTTTTTTATGGCTGAGTAATATTCCATTGTGTATACAAACACCACATCTTCTTTATCCATTTTTCAATGGACACTTGGTTACTTCTATAGTTTGGCTATTGTAATTAATGGGATGTGTGAGATACACGCATCCCTTTGAATTAGTGTTTTCATATTCTTTGGGTAAATACCCAGTAGTTCAATTACTGGATCACTTGGTAGTTCTATTTCTAACTTTTTAAGGAATCTTCATATGGTTTTTCACAGTGGCTTCCCCAGTTTGCATTTTCACCAACAGTGTAGGTGGGTTCCTTTTTCTCCACATCCTTGTTAATACTTATTATTTCTTGTGTTGCTGATTTTAGCCATTCTGACCGGTGTGAGGTGATAGCTCATTGTGGTTTTGATTTGACTTTCCTTGATGAGTGATGGTGAGCATCTTTTCATGTGTCTACTGGCCACCTGGATATCTTCTTTGGAGAAATGTCTGTTCATGTCTCCTGCCCATTTTTTTTAAAGATTTTATTAATTTATTTGACAGAGAGAGACACAGCCAGCGAGAGAGGGAACACAAGCAGGGGGAGTGGGAGAGGAAGAAGCAGGCTCATAGTGGAGGAGCCTGATGTGGGCCTCGATCCCAGAACGCCGGGATCACGCCCTGAGCCGAAGGCAGATGCTTAACCACCGCCACCCAGGCGCCCCTGCCCATTTTTTAATTGGATTATTTGTTTTTTGGGTGTTGAGTTGTGTAAGTTCTTTATATATTTCGGATACTGACCCTAGAGAAGCAGTTTGTCTATAGCAATATTCCTACGGGGCTTGCCTTAAAGAGAACTGAGTCCTCGGTATTGTTTCCCAAAACTGACGAAATATTTTGGAGCCCAGATAGCTGTGGATTTGAATCTCTGTTTTGGTATACTACACACCAAGTTCTGTGTGACCTTGGTGTAACCACTTGACCTCTGAGCTTCAGCTTCCTCATGTGTAAAACGAGGAGCATAATTCCTACCACATAGTGTTATTAAGAGGATCAGATGATGTAATGTCTATACAGCGCTTCATCCAACACCCAGCTCACCGTAAATGCAAAATAAATGCACTCTACTGTTTCAGTTACTATTACTGAATAACAACCCCCAAAGTCAGGAACCTAAAATAATAACCACCTTAATTTGTTCATGATTTTATGAATTGGGAATTCTAGAAGGGCTTGGTCAACACACGGCCTCTCCAGCATGGCCATCTCAGTGTAATCAGACTTGCTCCATGGCATCTGGGATCTCCCAGAGCAAACATCTCAAAAGAACCAGGCAGGAGTCGCAAGGCATTTCTCATCTCCTTTCAAAGCCAGCAGAATCACTTCTGCTTAACTTTATTGGTCCAACCTATCCCGATCCAGCCCAGATTTGAGAAAAGGGGACATAGACTCCATTTCTCAATGGAAAGAGTGTCAAAGAATTGAAGGTCTTGTTGAAAACCACCACAACTACATTAGTCCACCCCTTATCCATGGGGGATACATTCCAAGACCCCCAGTGGCCATTACTGAACCCTGGGTACTACTGAATGCTGGATACCTTACACATATCACTGAAACCAGGGATATTATTGAAAGCAGCATTTACTACATTTTTCCAATACATACATATCTATGATAATATTTTATTTATAAATTAGGCACAGTGAGAAATTAACAATAACTAATAATAAAATAGAACAATTACACAACATACTGTAATAAGTTATGTGAATGTGGTCTCTGTCTCCCTCACAGTATCTTACTGTTCTGTGCTCACCCTTCTTGCAATGCTGAGAGAGGGTAAAATGCCTGTGTGATGAGGTGGTGTGAGGGGAATGACGTAGACACGGTGACGTAGCTTTAGGCTACTATCCACCTTTTGATGATGTGTCAGAAGGAGGATCTTCTGCTTTCAGACCACAGTGGATGGTGAGTAACTGAGTCCATGAAAGAGGAGGGGCTCCTGAGTGCTTATCTTCATCTGCTAGAGCCAATAAATGGTACACCCAACCCCCCGTCGCAGCTGTTAGTAGGCATGGGGCTCAAGAGAGTATGAACCACTATTATTTGCTGTGAAACTCTGGTTTCCCACCATTCTAAATTATAGTGTGCTTGGCAAGGATGCGGAGAAAGGGGAACCCTCTTACACTGCTGGTGGGAATGCACACTGATGCAGCCACTGGGGAAAACAGTATGGAGGTTCCTCAAAAAATTAAAAATAGAGCTACCCTACTACCCAGCAATTGCACTACTAGGTATTTACCCAAAGGATACAAACATAGTGATCCGAAGGGGCACCTGCACCCCAGTGTTTACAGCAGCAATGTCCACAATAGCCAAACTACGGAAAGAGCCCAATGTCCATTGACAGATGATGAATGGACAAAGATTGGTGTGTATATATATATATATATATATATATATATATATAATACACACACACACACACACACACACACACACACAC
Organism: Ursus arctos; assembly: GCF_023065955.2. Lineage (NCBI taxonomy): Eukaryota > Metazoa > Chordata > Mammalia > Carnivora > Ursidae > Ursus > Ursus arctos. The sequence goes on along the minus strand of NW_026622763.1, from coordinate 12,760,814 downwards.
ACACACACTGGAATACTACTCAGCCATCAAAAAAAAAGAAATCCTACCATTTGCAACAACGTGGATGAAACTAGAGGGTATTATGCTAAGCGAAATAAGTCAATCAGAGAAAGGTAATTATCATATGATCTCACTCATATGTGGAATTTAAGAAACAAGGCAGAGGATCATAGGGGAAGGGATGGAAAAATAAAATAAGATGAAATCAGAAAGGGAGACAAACGATAAGAGACTCTTTAGGAAGAAACGGAGGGTTGGGGAGGCGGGTAGGGGATGGAGTAACTGGGTGATAGACATTAAGGAGGTCACATGATATAATGAACTCTGGGTGTTATATACAACTGATGAATCACGGAACTCTACGTCTGAAGCTAATAATACACTATATGGTGATTAATTGAATGTAAATAAAATAAAATTTAAAAAATAAACATAAAATACAGTGTGCTAAACAGAAACTTTCAGGTACAGTGAGGCCCACAGATCAGGAGACAACTGTCATTGAAAATACAGTTGGTTACTCACTGTTCCCAAGCAAAAGGGACCACACGGAGGAGCAGCAGGGTGGGTCAGGAGGCAGAGAGAGTGGGGGGGGGGACTGCAGACGAGCACCGTGACTGTGGTTTCCATGAGAAGGCATAGATGAGTCAGGGTAGGCACGTTTGAGATCAGCTAGTCTGAGTAATCTCAGGGGGCTCGGGAGGGACGGGACAGGGGTGTCCCTAGCTGTCTGGTGCCCGGCGCTGGGGTGAGTAGCGGTGGTAAATAGTGGTCTGAGTGTCAGAGCCTGATAAGGAGGGAGCAGGAGGTGTGGACTCGGGACTGGTTGGTTTGTATTTAAAGAGTGTGTGCAAGGTGAGTTGTTTAAGATCTCTAGGAATTGGCTAACGCTGGAGGGACAGTCCCCCCAAAGTCATCAAGGTCCTAAGACACCAAAGCATCAGAATACAGATCTAAAAGCCACAGGTCACGTGCTGCATGTTGCCCTGGTTGGTAGACCCCAGTCTAGCCTACATGGTCCAGGTCCCAACGCCCTCCACCGCCCCCCTCAGAGGCAGCAGGACGCTTCTCTCTTGAGGGGCTGCCCCCCACCCCTTCTCACAAATGGAGCCCGGCCGTCCCTGTGGCAGCCACCATCCCATCCCGCATTATGTTTCCACGAAGGCAGCCGGTTCGGTGCCTGCCCCCCCTGCTGCGGCTGCAGTCATAACAAAGATAAGGCTGGGAGGGAAGCCTTTCTCTTAAGCAGTTCAACACGGTGTGACAAGAGACTTTCTAAACATCATCTCATGTGGCCGGCACTTCAAAACCCCCACCCCTCACCCGAATCCCTCTGGCCCTTGATCTAGTTTTGAATGAGCCTTTTGGTGCCAGGAGCTTGTTAGACATCTGGTTCTGCTTGACTTTGCAGGGGGGCTTGCGAAGCGTGGGGGTGCTGCTCCCTCAACTAAAACCAAACCCTCCGACTCAGAAACACGCATTGAATCCGATCGCACTGACCTGCATTTCAAAACAGTGAGGAGATACCAGACGATGGAGATGGAGAGAGATAACCACCAAGGGAAACCCATGTCCACAGGGCCCGGCCCGGCCCCCAGGCCCGGCAGCAGTGGGCCCTGCCTCTCGGCACTGCAGGCACCCCAGCCCCACCACGGCACTGGGGGGCTTCCAACTGCTACATCCTGCCTCGGACCGGCCCCTGGGTCCATTCACTCTTGCCATGCCACCCGCTCCAAGCTACTCCAGTCTCCCCCAGACCCACATAGCCCTGCCGGCTGGCCTCCTGTGCCCACATTCACCCTTTCTTTTTTTCTTAAAAATTTATTTATTTATCTGAGAGAGAGCAGTGGGGGTGGGGGTGGGAGCAGAGGGAATGGGAGAAGGAGAGAGACTCTCAAGCAGACTCCCCACCGAGCACGCAGCCTGACATGGAGCTCTAGCTCACGACTCTGAGACCATCACCTGAGCCAAAATCAACAGTTGGCAGTTAACCGACTGAGCCACCCAGGCGCCCTGTCTAATGTGTTTCCATCTCAGCAGCTAGAAAACATTCCTAGGAACAGATCTGATCCGAGCCTTTCTAAAAAATGGAAACGTCCTCAAAACGCAGATCTAATCAAGGCCATCCATGAGCCTGGTCCTGGCCTGCCGCTGCAGCTCCACCCTACTGCCCTCCCTCCCCATCCTGGGCTCCAGCCCCAGGGCCTTTGCACATGCTGCCTCTGCCCACCCACCCACCCCTCACATTTACCAGCTCTGTATCACTTGGGGTCCCTGCAGTTTCGGTCCTCACATCCCAGCTCAAGCTCACCCCCAGGGACACCGCTCCCACTGCTATTCACCCACAAAAAGGATTCCTTTTTTCCAAGCTCCTGTGCAGCTGTGGCCCTCCCAGCCAGCACTTTTTCTCCCCACTGTTTTCCTGGGTCATTTCTTGTTTAATGCTCATCTTCCCTACTGGACTGAAAGCTCTATAAGAGCGAGGGGTGTTTCTGTCTTCTTCACTACCTAATGCAGTACCTGGCACACATGTCCAACTTGATAAATGAAAATGATCATGAAAAATGAGTATTCTTGCACAAAAACACAAGGACAAACTGTGGCTACCCCACTGACACATGCTGGGTCCTCACTTCGGCTCAGTGGTGGAGGTGTGTGGTCATGGAGTGTTCACTTTACCTCATATGCAGCCTCTGGTGACTTGACTGTTTGGGGACACGAACGTGAGTTTTATGTCTCTGGTAGGGTCAGGATATTGCCTGTGTGTTTTCTGTGATATCTGCAGAGCTTGGGTGTGTGGAGAGTTAAAGAGACCATAGTGGTATGAACAAAGAGAGGAAAGAAAGGAAGGAACAAATAAAAGAAAGGAAAGAAACCAACTAAAAGCTACAATTATGCAGTTTTATGAAAATAAAAGGATAATCTATGTCACAGCAGGTGGGGTGCAAAACAAAGCTGCTCTCAAAGGTCCATGCATAGCATCGGAAAAATAAAGAACAGAGCGGTCATTTCAAAAAATTGGAAAAAGAACAAAATGCATCCCTAAGGATAGCAGGAGGGAGGAAATACTAGAAGAGGAGGGGGGGATTTAAGGAATTAAGAAACAGAAATCTTCAATGAGACCATCTGCCACCACACACAACAGCTGACCATGAAACTCACTGGGCAAATAGGTGACCTCCTCAGCTTCCCTGAAGCCCACCCTCCTTCTTCCTCCATCCTCCTTCCACCTTCAGTTTTCCGATATCTTCTAGGTCCCCTGTCTCTACAGATCTCCTTCCAAGAAAGGATCTAATAGCTGCTCATCATAAGGAGTACGTGCCTGGTGGCAATTCTACAATGTTACCTAGGAAAAAGGGACATTTTAATGGGAGACGAACTAGATACATCTTAAGATAGAAAAATAAATCTCCAGTTAGACCCTAATAAGCAGGCAGAAGAGACCCTGACTTAGAAAGGACAAAAGAGCCTGGATCAATGAATCTACAACCCATACGTTGTCAGGTGGGCTTTTGCCCAATGAGTCAGGGAAATGGAAAATGGCTTGTAGGTGAGTGAAGTCTGTAAATGGAAAAGGAAGCTAATGTTTATTAAGCTGCTATTATGTCAAACACTGTGCTAGGAAATTTATATCTATTTAACTCAATGCACAGACTAATGCCAGGAGGAAGACACAAGTATTACCATCTTGTAAATGAGGAAAGCGAGCCTCCGCAAGGACACCTCTGCAGGACAAAGCTGCCGTGTGAGCCCTTGGGGAAACCATTGTCCTGTCCTTGAGTCCTCCCTGCAGATCCCCAGGGGTAGCTGAAACTGGGAATGGAGACTGGGCCTCTCAGAATACAATTGAAAGAGAGAAACCAATGCAGGAAAAGACAGGGTGGGTGGCGAAGATGGGGTCCAGCACCCACGGTCTCTGAGTAGTTTCATCTCCAGAGTTGACCCCAAATAAAAACCACACATTTTGTTGATTCTAAGACACAGTATTTTCCCACAATGTAACTTCCCTAAAAGCAGGATGCATCCTGGAGTTGGTGTTAACCGGGTGGCAGTCGGGTCATAGTTGTCACTGCCTGAACGTGTGTGCATGCACGCGGTCATAGATGTTCAAGATGTCTCACTTCCCTTGTGCTGTGAACGCTATTGGTCCCCTACAGGCAGAGTTTTATTACTGTTATAACATCCTCCTAAAGTCGGGATTCGGCATTGAAACAAAGCCTCGAGGGCACACAGAAAGGCAGGGGAACAGAGCGCAGGTGGACTTTGGTCATCAGTGAGGCAGTCATTAACCCTGGAGCAATGACTTCAAGTCCATGTTCTCTTGTAAAACCAAGGTCTTTGGGTACTTCGTGAGCCAATTCGGAACACCACCATACCAGCCCTGGACTACCCAGCCCTGGGCTTTTTTTATGTGAGAAATCAAACCCCAATTTGTTGAAGCCCCTATAACTGGGACTCTCTTGTTATCAGCACCACGGGCTTTTGCTGGCTGACAGGAGTCAGGCTACAAAGCAGTGGTCTGGGGGTCAGGTGCAGCCCAGCATGCTGGAGGCCACCTGGGGTGCTGGCCTGCACCATGGTGATGATGCTGATGCTGATGATGATGGAGAAATCTACTGCCAACATTTGAAAACTAAGAGATGTGAGATAAAAATCAGACTCTCCAGCTTCATTTGAAGAATCAGACATGCATTACTGGGCCATTATTCTTGCAGTGTGAAGGAGAGGACAGGTGAGTGCTCTGCAGGTGGCCACAGCACCCATCAGGCCCTGACTCCTCCACTCTACCTGCCTGATGCCTGTGGGCATTCGGATTTGTAGCCCCAGCCCTAGATGTCCCTTCTAACCCCAAAAATCTAGTAAGGAACTTCTAGAAAAGAGTTTTGAGCAAATTGCAAGGTCGTTGGATAGAGTATGTTTTCATTTGATCACAATAAATTGTTCTTATTTGTTTCTGACCTGATGGTTTAACCCTACTAAGACAGCTGATTTTCAATCTCCCCACCCCGCGCCGCTACCTACAGAAAATCCTCCAGCCTCAAATCCTAGATATGCTAAGAGACTGCCGGTTTCAGAATTTCGGACTTCCCTCGGGTCTCCTGGTCCTTCCTGTACCTGTTCCGGGTCTGATGGAATAAAGATCCTGTATCACAACCCACATGCGGAGGTATTCATGTTCATTCACCTTACCCATTTCTAAAAGGTTTGATTTCCATTTCCTGTGGCTGCAGTAGCCCTACCCGCTCCACTCCCTGATTCCAACATAGAAGCTTCATTCATTCATCCCCTATGCCAGGGTTCCTTAGCCTCAGTACTAGTGACCTTTGGGACCAGATAATCCATCACTTAGTATTGGGAGAGGGCAGCTGTCCTGTGCATTGTAGGAAATTTAGCAATGTCCCTGGCCTCTACCCTCTGATGCCAGTAACACCTACCCTCCTCACCCCCATTGTGACAACCAAAATATCTCCAGACATTATCAAATGTCCCCTGGGACCAAAACGAACCTGGTGAAGAACACTTGCCCTATGCCAACTCCTCTCCTCTTTTCCTAAGAAACAGACAACACCATTTTATGACCAAGTCCTTTTTGATCCTTAAGGAAAGGCTGGGGAAGGGAGAGGTGGTAGACAGAACTCTAAGATGGCCCCCAAGTTTCCAGCCAACTGGTGTACGTGCCTGCCATCATCCCCTCCCCTTGAGTGTGAGTGGGGCTTGTAGATATAAATGGGACTTGACTCCCATGACTATGTTATATTACACGGCAGAAGAGATTCTGCAGATATAAGTAAGTCCCCAATCAGTTGACTTTGATTTAATCAATAGGGAGATTATCCCAGGTGGCTCTCACCTAATCAGTCGAGTCCTTCAAAAAGGTCAGAGTTATTCTAAATGGCAGAGAGTCTGCTATTGGCCTTAAAGGGGCAAACCGCCTCACTGGAGAGGGCCACGTGGCAGGGGACAGCAGGCAGCCTCGAGGTGCTGAGAACAGCCCTTGGCTGCCAGCCAGGAAGAAAGCAGGGCTCTCAGTCCTACAACCACAAGATGTGAAATTCTGCCAAAAACAAGTGAGCTTGGAAGGAAACCCCGAGCCTCAGATGGGACCGCAGCTCCAGCTGGCACCTTGATTTCTGTCTGGCGAGACCCTAAGTAAGAACCCAGCTGTGCATTGCACAGACGTGTGAGCTACAGAAATTGTGAAATAATGAATGTGTGTTGTTTTAAGGCACTGTAATTGTGGTCATTTGTTACACGGCAATAGGAAACTAATACAGGAGGGAAAGGTTCCAGGGTTTGGGAGTGCTTAAGACATTTTTGTTAGGAAGGGAGGGAGGGAGGATGATGGGAAGAAGGAAGGGAAGGATTGAGGGAGGGAGGGAAGGAAGGAAATCCCTTCAAAGTATCAGAGCCCAGATAGTCATGCTTCTAGCAGGAAGATGATCCTGTCAGGCTACCATCCATTGGCCCTACTGGAGCAGTTGATTTTCCTGCAGTGGAGGTGAGTCTGGAGGTGACATCCGCATCAGACCTCTTGGCAAGGGGCCGATCACTAGCTGGCAAAGTCACCTGCTCAGATTCCAGCTCAGGCATCACTTGTAGTAAGCCGCTCTCTGCCTCTTTTGGCTGCTCTCCTCTGCCCATGAACTTTCTAAAGCTAAGGCTTTGAGGCTTAACTGTCAGATCGGTGTGTACTCTGTTCATTCCTTGGACACATTTTTGTTGAGTACAAGTAGAGTGTGAAGCAAAGTGCACAGTCCTGGATAGACATCGGTGAACATGAGAGACTTCAGCCTCCCTCCCCTCTGGGAGCTTACATTCTGATGGGGAAGATGGAGGGAAAAAGCAAGAAACAAGCCGAGAAGCACAATACATGTGAATTAAGTTAAATGATGAGGAAAGAAGCTGACTGTGTATAACACACCGTCAGAACTTCTCTGGTGCACACCCATCACACTGCACGGGTGTCCAGCATAGGCTGTCACACCAAGAAAGGCTCATTCTAGCATCCCAGCTTTCAAAATAAGTGAAGGGAAACATCAAGAGAGGGCATGCCAGTCGGAACTGACAACTGCCTCCAGGCTTAGAGATATTGGCTTGTATTTCTTTCTTCATCTAAAATCTATACCCCCAGTCTATTCCACACAGGATTAGAGGCAGCATAAGAAAACACAAATAACACAATAATGTAGGAAAGTATTGTAAGCTATGATTAGGGAAGATATAAATAGACTAGGAAGCTAAGGCCAGTGGATAGGTCAAACATACATACGTATATTCCTCAAAAGAAATCTCTAGTGATGCATTTTGAGCTACAACCTCAGCCCTGAGCTTCCAAGCAGGCAAAGTGAAATAAGAAATAAGATTAGTTACAAAATTCACATTGTGTAAGAGAAAATAAATTCACTTCAAGAGAAACAAATATGCCACTGATACTTAAATCTAAAAGAAATTTCTGGCATGGTTTTTCATATATGGGACACTGAGAGGACATGTGTTTGTCATATCTGGTCCTTTCAAAGTGATTAGATCTTTGAAAATAGGGACCATGACTGGACCATGAATAAGAAGAAAGAAAAAGGCAATCGTCCCACTTCTTGCCTCAACTAAAACTTTGAAGCAGATACTCCATCTCATGATCCTTGTGTTCTGATGATAAACACAGGCTAAGGTCTTTGGTCTGCAGTCCATATGCATCATTCCCTGTCTCTTCTTGGTGTGCTCCCTTGCCCTGTGTACTTGAGAACAGAAGTTCCATGAGGATGAGAATTTTGTCTGTTTATGCTACTCCAGCTCTCAGGATAGCACTCAACACATAGTAGGTGCTCAACAAATGTTTGTTGAATAAATAAATGAATGCATAAACCTGTCTACTGCTTCCAGGATTTAAGAACTAGAACCCCTGTTGAGGAAGACAGCCTATGTCTCATTCACTTTTGCTCATGTACACTGGGTGCTTTGCACATAGCAACTGCAGTTCAGATTTGAGATCCCCTTAATAATGGTTCACATGATCTAACCAGCCATTCTTCTAGTAGTTGTTCTTCCACATGCATTATCTTGTTAGTTGTCTCCATGTTGTCAGAAAGGGCTGGACTCTCATGCATATGATTTGGATGAGTAAATTAGAGGATAGAGATGTTAAGTGACTTCTTTAATAGTGACATCCTTAGTAACAAGGCCACGCTTGGCACCTAAGCCCTTGATATTCAGTCCAGTGCTTTCCATTTTCTCCAGAACTATGTTCTAATATCTCGTAAACTCCCCACATCAACTAAGGATATTTAAGCACATAGTAGGTACTCAAGAGAATCTTGAAACTACTTGACTTCTTAGCCTCTCCTAATTCTCTATTTATACTAATCTGTATGGGTCATCATTCGTGACCATAATGGTCACTTAACTGAAGATGATCAATGTAGCAGAAAAGTCTGAACCTCCTGTCTCTCAACTCTCAGTGGATAGACTACCTCTAGCTGACATAGGAAGTTGTGCCTCCCTTTTATCTGCTCCTTTAGAAAGGCCTATTGGATGACATAATTCTATAAAGAGCCATTCAGAAGAGCTGCCATTTGATGACTCAACCTAACCATCCCTGGGGTCTACAGCATGGTTCTCTGGCCCCATGTGATGTGAAATGCCACCATGAAGAGGGATCATAACAAGCACTGAGGAACCCCACAGCGTCCAGTAACCTCCAGAAAGGGCGCTTTTCCTCCAATCCAATGCAAGGCTAACCAGAAAAGTGACAACATGGCCCCTCATCCACTCGAGGAACAGCAATTAACATCCAAGTGATAGACTGCTCTAGGCACTTGGGCAACTACAATACAATATGATCGGTATCAACACAGACTTATTAACATGGTGCTATTGATCTGAGGAAGGCAGCCTCCACCAGCTTGAGGTGGGAGTGAAGGATCGGGGAGCCTTCAGGGGACTTGATACTTCAGATATGTTTTTCAAATGATGTGCCCCACTCTCTCTCATGATCTCTCTCTTTCCCTCCTCTTAATGCTGTACTGTCCAGCATAATGGATTTATTCTCATATATGGTAGAAAAAAATCACCATCCACCCAGTCTTAAATGACCCTTAAGAGACAAACTCTCTTCACATATCCATGTAAAGGCCCAAAGGATTCTGACTGGCTAACCTGAGTCATTACATAAGGTCATACAATAGAAAGCCTTCTACCGGGTCAGAGAAGGGACAGTCCCAAAAGGAAAAGAAGAATTGCTCTTAGAAGAATAGGCAAGGGGAGAAGACTCACTCACTCTCCACCAGCCCCAGTTCTGGACCCCACTGAGCCCAGGCTAGAGTGCTGACTGTTTGGTTTGAAAATAAGCAGCTCACACTGACTCTTATTTGAGCAACTGTAGAGCCACTGTCCCACAGCCCCGCAGTCCCGCCACAGCTGTGGTGCTCAATTGCCCTCTCTCCTGCCCATGCTTCTCTTCCTTTCCCCCCAGGGGCTTTCTCTGGCACCACGGAGTTTGCTCAACTGACTCAAGCCCAGCCCTGAAAAGAAGGGGGCTACACTCCACCAAGAGATTCAGTGGATAAATGACCAGCCTCCCTATGTCCCCTGGGTCAATTCTGAGGCATGTTCCCCATGGTTTTGGAGAGGTGACCTCATGGACTTGAGTCCCTCCTCACCAACACATGCTTCACTGGTTCTATCCCTTCCTTGCTCTCTTCTCCTACTTCCCCACTTAAGCTTCCTAAACAGCCACAGTCAACCAACCAAGACTTTATCCCTGGGTCTGTTTTTGGGAAATTCCAAACCCAGAAAGCTGGTTAGACTAGAAGCCCAGAAAAATATGAAAATGCAATAGGAATGTACTGGTCTGGACCACACTGACATTGATCTTCTCAGGGAAAGAATTTCTTAAGGCATCCATTGTGTGTCCCATTTATCTTTGGTTGTCCTCGGTGCCTAGCACAATGGACACTCAGCAATTATGTATTAAAGGAAATCCAACTGCCCAGTGTATGTGTCCAGGACATATGCTCCCTTGCCTGTATAGCCATGCACTAACTAAAATTAGCGAAGATGTGGGTGCTCCTATACGCAGGAAAAATAGTAGAGTGGTTGGTTGGGTTTTTTTGTTGTTGTTTTTTGTTTTGTTTTGTTTTGTTTTGTTTTGCTTTTGAGAGAGAGAGAGAAAGCAAGGGAGGGAGGGGTAGAGGGAGAGGGAGAAAGTCTTAAGCAGGCTCCATGCCCATTGCAGAGCCCGATATGGGGCTCAATATCTCAACCCTAAAATCATGACCTGAGCCAAAACCAAGAGTCAGATGCCTAACAAACTGAGGCACCCAGGCACCCCTAGTAGAGTGTTTTTAACGAGGCATCTAAAAACAGAGAGAGAGTTAGGATGCTTCTCATAGCTGAAAGAAAGATAAAAGGACAGTTAGTTAATAAGTGATTAGGAGAAAATGAGCGGTGACATGTCCTCCTCCTGCACCCTACAGCTGCGTGTTCCTGACAACATAACTTGGTTAGTCAAAGGCACCCTCGGGACCATGGGGGAAGATTCCTGCATCTGGGAGACTCAACGATTAAGGGAGAACTAGTTTATAAATATCAATTTTCATAACCGACCGTTGATCCTGGGACCCATGAGTCAAGGGCACCATTTACTTAAGCTAACAACTCTGAGACCATCAAGTCTTCTTATCTGAGACATTATGGAGCTTGAAGAATTATCACAAGAAACCCCAGCCTTGTAAGACTAAGGTTCAGATACTGCCTTTCAACAGAGAGAAGGGGAATCACATTGTCCCTATAGATTTCTCTATTTCCATCAGGTACGGACTCTAACGTCCCAGCCAGCAGGACGGGAATGGATGTTCCCAGACTTGTCAGAGTGCAGATTGATTATCCAAGAGATTGGACCCTTGTGAATTCCGTACCCAGAACATTCATGAATCTTCCCTCCCAGTTGGAGGGGTTGTCTTCTCCCTTGAATTCAGAAGGAGAGAACTCCTGTAAGATAAATAGATGCACGCCTCTGCACAATATTTTATACAGGTACATGATTTGGAAAATTAGGTCAGAGGAGGGAGGGAAAATGGTGATTCATTACTGGGGCTTGAGAGAGGCAGGATTACCTCATCAGAAATTCAAAGGTAATCAGTTTTTCCCAATTGTCATGGTAATGAATCACCATTGTTAATAAATTGGGAAGTCAGTTACACCTTTGAGTAGCTGGATAAACCAGAGTTGCCTGGCATCTGTCTTCATTAGAAGAGAACCAAGGAAATGATGGACTGGGGGAGGGGGAGGGGGCCCTGGGTGGTCCCGATTGCCTTCTTCACCTGAGGGTCAAGAAACTAGACTTTATACTTAACGTCATCTTCATGGCCATGTCACCCAAAGCCAAACTCACCCAAATAAGTCTTTTAACCTGAAGTCGCCCACCCGAGATCTGTCAAAGTCCCCCGATGAAAAATCAAAGGCAGCAGCAATTTATTTATTTAATGGAGGAACAACGGCAGGAAATAATTCCTGAACATCGCTCAGTGCAGGCGGAGGTCTTTATTAGAATAGATTTTTTTTCCCCATGCAAATGAAAACCAGGAATGGAGAATGAGTTCATCCCCCTGCTGCCCCCACCTCTCTGAATCTGGAGGGTTTAGCCTCAGAGCTGGTCATCTCAGAAAATCCAAGTCCAGTGGTTGAAACAAAGTGGTCAGAGGCAGAGCTCAAGGCCGTGTTTTATGGCTCAGTGAGGGATCGGGCTTCCAGCTCTAGGAGATAAATCAGCTCAAACTCCATCAGCCTTCAGGACAGACAAATCTTTGGTCATGGAGTCGTCAATAATCCAAACATAACTTGGAATGCAGTTATAACTCTTTATTGCTTTTAGGCCCACAAAAAAAAAACTGAGACGAATTCTGATCTATATGATTTGATAATGGCATCTGACAAGTTCCTATTTATTCGAGGGGTGGGGGATAAAAATCTTTTTTGTCTGATCGTTGTGTCAAAATCCTGCAAGTCATTTTCATTTCTCTCTCTTGGGCAAGATTAAAAAGCAAACCCCCATGCATTCTGTCATATGATCCTGGTGCTGAGAGTTCGAAACATTTCAACAGTAATTTAATACAGGGGATTTGAGGAGATTGAGAGAGAGACAGAGAGAGAGACCGAGAGAGAGGGAGAGACATGAGTGAGCCCTGGGAGGACCAGGAGGGTTACCGGATAGGAGACAAGATGAATATCTAACCTGTTACTGTGTCTCATTTCCCCCACTCAGGAGGGAGCTGTGTATGACAGCTTCCACAGCCTCAGCAGAGATTTCCTGCAGAAACAGGAGAAGGAGGAGGCCGGCTGGACTTCCAGACTGGGAGAGAAGGGACCGGGTCCCCTCCCTGCCCCAGCTGTTTCTACGGAGAGCACACTGCTTGATTGGTCCTGCTGCGCTCCTCTGCTCTGAGAGGCTCAAGGCAAATCCATCATTCATCCGAACACCAGCCCCCCCTTTATGATCAGGATAGGGGATGAGCCACTTCAGGTCTCCATGGCAACTTTCATTCCACCCCCCCACCCTCCCCTAGTGCGCAGGCATGCACGCGCCCACACACACGTACACACATACACACACACGTGCACACACACATATGCACACACAAGACTCAGCCAACTTGTTTTCTGTTTCTCATAAATCTTCATGGCTGAAAAGGATTGCTGTGTCTAAGCCCTGCTAGACATGACCCCCTTTACCATATTTGTCTTAGTGAGAAAACCATGATTATGCATTAGGCAAAGATATTTTACACAACCGGTGACTGTTGGGGAGATATGGAATCTTACGGTCGAGAATATCAGTCCCACTACCAGAGATGGGGGCTCAGGGGGGCGCTGGGGCCACTGCACTCCTGAACCACTGGAATAAACCTCTGCGGGCTTCTTTGAGAAGACCTCTGCGCACATAAAAATGCTTACCTTACCCTCCCTCAGTTTTCTCTTCTTCCTGAGTTTCTCACGCACATGCAACAATCCAACTTAAATACTTACTTAATACTTTGGGGCATTGTTTTTTGGCCTCCGAGCATCTGCTCTTCCCACACACATTCCTTAGGATTCTTGATTTTTCTCATGGACTCACCCCTCAACGGCCTGGCATTTGGGGATGGGTGGGCCCACGCCCAGGGTCCAGGAAAGGAACACATGGTCCCGAACTGCGGCAGTCAGTGTGACCCGCTCGCTGGTGGGGTGATCGATTCAGTGATGAGGCTGCTGGGCTGGCTGGGAGAACAGCAGGTGTCCTCACGCTGGGCTTGAGGCAGGATGATGTCAAGTCTGGAGCTCCTGCCATCATCTCTGGGGCCAAAGGAGAGCCTGGCTCAGGTGAGTATGGAACCAACACAGAGGAGAGGAACTGAGAGAAGGCCAGGTGCTGGTGATCTTACCTGAGCTCCTACAGGCAGCTGCTCCAAGACCTCTCTGCTCTTCCCTTTTGGCTTATGCCACTCTGAGTTAGACGTTCTGCCCCTGACGCAAATCTCTCCCATAGCACAGAGGTGCCAATAAGTCACTGCATGATAGCACCCTTGCAGAATCCCAACTTCCCCTCAAAGTTTTCATCCCCTCCTGGATCTTTCTGGAAAGGAACTCTCCGATGTTGTTGTGTAGCTACTTTGATCCAGCCCCCGCCTGGAACTCCACCATCACTCCTTCCACGGAACCAACCTCAATGCTCTTCTGGGCCCCATGCCCTCGGCTGCCCTTCAGAGACTCCCCTAGCAGATATACTTCAGCATTGCCAATTCTCCCAGGGCTCCCTGCTCGTCCGGACTCCTGGACTTACGTCTGTCCTGCAGGTAGAGAAATACCTCCCCTTCTCTGTGTCCCTCTTTTCTGGAGACGTCCCTCAACAGAGTTAGGCAAGCTTCTACACAGCACTTTATCCCCCTACCTCCTCTGACTGGGCACACACTCCCCGATGGCTAGGTCAAGTTAAAACTGCGGCTTTAGGTCAGAGTTGCATTCTAGACCCACAGCGCATCCCAGATGTGGGCGGACAGCAGGGTCCCTGGAGGTCACAGGGTTCTTGGTGTGACCTTATGAAATATTGGCAGATTAAACTGAAGATAACTAAGTATAACTTTGTGTCAATCTAGAAATCATTTGGGATAAGAATATAGTATGCCCAAGTGGTAGTAGAGCCAATGTTCTAATAAAAATCATGGCAGAACATCAAAATGGTGAAAATTGGACCTATTCATTTAATTTGCTACACACTGAATCAAAAATTGGTTATAACTGGATTTTGACAGCTCCGCACCCTGATTCGACTTAGGGGAACCCCATGTGCTGCAGAAGCATGACTGGGAACTTCTGGCTTAGAACACAGTGAGGGGACAGAAGTCCACCAATGTATCAACTGTACAAAGCAAGAAAAGCTAAATGAAAGAAGCAAGTTACAGAGTATGTGGAGTATAATCTCAGATTTTTAGAAAAGGAATCTTATTTGTGTGTGCGTGCATGTGAGCTGGAGAAAGGGGATACCAGGAAGTACCGTCCCTTGCTTCAAGGTGGTCAAATTTTGTTATTTTTTTATTGACTGATTTTTAAAGTGTACTCAACTTTGTTTTGTGTAACATAATTCTAAACGTATGTATGAATTTTCTTTTTTTCTTTTTTCTTTTTTAAAGATTTTATTTATTTATTTGACAGAGAGAGACAGCCAGCGAGAGAGGGAACACAAGCAGGGGGAGTGGGAGAGGAAGAAGCAGGCTCATAGCGGAGGAGCCTGATGTGGGGCTCGATCCTAGAATGCCAGGATCACACCCTGAGCCAAAGGCAGATGCTTAACGACTGTGCCACCCAGGATCCCCTAAACGTATATATGAATTTTCTTAATGTTTGAAAGGGCAATAATTATAGACCCAGTGGGTTAAAACAGCCCATCAAGCTTGGGAGCTAATATTCTTTAAAGGAGAAACTTTTATAGGAAATGGAGTGGGGAGGAGGATGAACTCGGGGAGGCAGGGAGACCACCTGCCCATCGGGAGGGTGGAGGGGACAACTGCGGGTCGGCAGAAGCCGGGAAAAGAACACTTGGAGCCCCAGAAGGGAGATGCCTTCCAGAAAGAGGAATCCAGGACGATCAGGGCAACTTCGAGCCTACACGCAGCTTGGCCCGGAGCCAGGGGATGATGACCGGGGGCAAGAGTAGAAAGAAGATGAAGAAATCACTTCCAGAAGAGAATGCCACCAAGCCTTCCAGCAATGCCCAAGCCATCTCAGGATTGAACAGGGGGGAAGGAGCCCAGGGCAGCATGCCCGGAATTGGCGCCGGCCGAGCTACTCTGTGGGAAGAATTAGAAGAAGGAATTTGAGTTTGCAGAAGTCAATCATTTTGTGCCACTGTGATTTCTTTGTTTCCTTTTTGTTTGCTGTAGCATCTTAGTAAAGCTCCCTTTGACAATTCCAGCCTTCCTCAGAGCTGAGCTGGGAAGCAATGGGTTTCTTTTCTTGCTGAGCAGTGTCGAGTGGGGTGGGATTTGGAGCCAAGTGACCAGAAATAAAACAGAGTCTCTTATTTGAGGCAGCCAAGTTTGGGGAGTGCGTAAGTAAAAAAGCGCCAAGTATCCACAATCGCGCCAAGGACAAGCAAGTTCAGTGGTCAAGGTCAGAGGTCTGGGGACAGAGCACAGTGGCATCAAACAGAAGCAGGTCCATCAAGAAGGAGAAGGATGGGGCAGGGAATTGTCTGCATTTGCCTCTACTGGTCACCAATCCGGTGACATGTCAGGGGTCTGAGCACCTTAAGGGGAATGGTCATGGGGAAGGGGGAAGATGCGACAGTAGGAAAATGTGTGTGTCTTCTTTAAAAACTGGTGCAGGGATCCTCAAACACATGGGCCTGGGTCTCCTACAGCCCAGTCTGCTGCTCCCAAAAACCTCAGATCATGAGCGGG
Organism: Ursus arctos; assembly: GCF_023065955.2. Taxonomy (NCBI): domain Eukaryota; kingdom Metazoa; phylum Chordata; class Mammalia; order Carnivora; family Ursidae; genus Ursus; species Ursus arctos. Next base: position 12,744,885 of record NW_026622763.1, on the reverse strand, counting down.
ATGCTGAGTTCCCAGTCCTGGCCTGGGAGAGGGTTGTAGTCACCGAGATAGTGTCCTCAAGCTGAATGGCAGAACTCCAAACGCCCCACGAACCCCTCCAGGAGCAGCTGTTTAGGGGAGAGGAGAGCAGGAAGAAAGCAGGGTGGGGCCCCCAACTCCATGCCTGCTAGACCATCTCCTACATTTGACCCATTTCACATTCTGGGCTTCCATGGAAGCTTTGGTTTGAACAAAGGGCCGCACCCACGCTTTACAATACATTTAAAAACCTCTGCTCTGCAGTGATGGTCCCTGCAGACAAGTAAGATGGCCCAGCCCCAAGGGCCTCAGTTGACAAAGGACAGAGGATCTGGGCTGCTCCCCAGGCCTTTACCCTGGGGGGAAGGGGGGATGAAGAAGCGTTCCACCAGGAGAAGGAGGGAGCCCTTCATCAAGATATCAGGAAAGCGTGTCAAGGTGAGAGCAGGAGGCTTGGGTTGGGAGAAGGAGCAGAAACCTCCCTAAGTTCCGGGATGCTCAGAAAAGAGTGAGTTGAGAGCAATTCAAATTTCTAGTGGGTTGAAAACCACATGGTCAGCAACCATGCCTGTGAACTCTGCCCTGCTTCATTTTACAAGCCTTGTTGTGCGTGAGCCTGGGACACACTCTGAGTCAGAGAGGACCGGAGTTGGGGAATGTGGGTTCAAATCCTGATTCTGCCATCTACTGACGGTGCTACCTTAGGCAAGTCATAGCCTCTCTGAGCCTGTGTTATTACCATCTGTGAAAATGAACATAACAGTGACCATGCAGATTCTAGGTCCTCGGGGCAAAAACGGGGTCTTTTTGTTCAACAAACACTCGTGGAGCATCAGCCATGTGACCAGAATTCTGAATTCAGCTCGGAATGTGCAGTGGCACCAGACATTTAGATTGGCTCACCAAGGTCCTCCTTGACCAAGCTCTGTGAGCTCCTGGAAAGAAGGTCTGAGTCTAGCTCGCCTTAGAGCCCTTGATCCCATGCGCAGTGCCTGGCTCAGAGTTAATCTTTCATAAACATCACTGAATGAGTGGGTGAGATGAGTAGATAAAAGATTAAATTACAAATGCAATCCCCCAAAATATCAAGGACACTTGTATAAGGGGGGTGGGGAATAAAGCAAGAACTTATATGGTTATAGGAGGAAAGGCATTTTTTTTCTGCACTGTTTCAGGAAAGTGTTTTTCACCTCCTACATCTCCTTCCTTACCTTAGCCAATCACGTCCTTCCTGGTGAAACCAAATGACAGAAGGTCTTGTTCCAGCCACAGATACCCTCAATGCTGAAAACACCCCAGAATTCCAGGACAGCAGATGGGGTGCGTATCCTCAGGATACAAGAGTTGACGTGCTCTGATAATGTGGATTTCCCTAATGTGGCAAGTAGGGTGGGCCACATTGACCCCATGGAGGCATCAGGGAAGCTGGTGTTTTGTTTATTTTAACTAATATGTGAGGCACTGTGGATTTTGCTTATACTATCTCTACAAGGAAATAGTATATAACATGGACCAACTGTTCAATTCTAGACTCTGACCTCTCTTCTGCTCCCACAGAGGTTTAAAAAAAAAAAATCATAGCCTGATTACTGAGTTAGTGACACATGTCACTTCTTTGTCTTGTTGGGGGATGGATAAGGTGAGCAGAAGAGGGTCAATAATTAGAGATGATTTTTTTCCTCTTTTTCTCCAGAAAAACTATTATCTATCACCACAGCACAACTGAACACCCAAATGATGGGGCATAACTATGCCTCGCCTCCTGATAAACCTTCTAGAAAAATGCAGTCAGGATCTATGATTATGGTAGAGAGCGCCCAGCTCCCTGGTGGTCTGCGGTGTCAGGTGAGGGAATGCAATTTGGAAAGTGACAATCCAGGACACAGTGAGGGAAAAAAGAAGTCCAAGTGTCTTAGGAATCAAGACATCTGGATCTGGGTCTCAGCCCTGACATAAACTATGAGGTCTTGGGTAATATGAAACCTCTCAGAGTTACCTATAAATACGGTTGAAGTGATCCGCTCTTCCTCTTTCTCTTCCCTTTATTATCTCTTCCCTTCCCTCCTTAAATAATTCGCTCCTAAACCATTAAGTTGGACTGAAAAAGGTCTGAAGTTAGCTGAATAATAGCTCCTCTGAAGGTGTCCACATCTCAAGCCCCAAAACCTCTGAATATGTTACCTTTACTGTGTGGTAAAAAGGACTTCACAGATGTGATTAAATTAAGGATCATGACATGGGGAGATTATTGTGGATTATCAAGGTGGCCCAATGTAATCTCAAGGGTTCTTACAAGAGGGAGGGAGGGAGAAGGGTGAGATAGAGAAAGAGGGGATGTGAGGACAGCAGCAGAGATCAGAGAGGAGAGAAAATGCTACACTGTTGATTTCAAAAATGGAGAAAGAGACCATGAACCCAGAAATGTGTGCAACCTCCAAAAGCTAGGGGAAAAAAAAAAAAAAAGAATTCTCCCCTAGAGTCTCCAGAAGGAACATAATCTTGTGAATCCATTTTATACTTTGACCTCCAGAACTGTACAATAACAAATTTGTGTTCTTTTAAGTCACTAAGTGTATGGTGACTTGTTACAACAGCAAAGGAAAATTCATACAATGTCCATGAGGGAGGGGCTTGAATAGTATGAAGAGAACATTCTCAGGGAGGGGAGGTGGTTTTGGTGGTCCCACATGAAGTGTTGGAGTCTGAGAGATTAAGGTCAGCATCTGTGCAGGATGCTACACAGTGCAGGTGACGGAGCCCAAGTGGGGATGTGAGAGTGTCCACACTAGGGCGCAGGAGCAACAGCGACAGGAGGTTGGTTACACAGAGAGGGATTTGTCAAATAAGTAAATAGTATAAAGATAATGGGAGAGAGATTTCTCACATCAGAGAAGGTGCTAGATTGAAATCAGAGGTGAGCTCATGATTTCTAAAAATAAACATGTATCTATTCTCAAGTTCTGTCCACTGAGACCAGGAGGGCAGCAACACCTCAAGAACTGTGAGCACTCTGAAAGACCCAATTGTGGCTTCTACATACCAGTTTCTACTAAAAAGAAGCTGAGTTCTTTAGAGAAACGGCTGATTTCAGGACTGGGGTGGGAAAGAACAAAATGAGCCCGAGATGTCTTTTTGTCCCAGAAAGTAAAGAATTGCTCAAAGATTAATGGAGTCATAACTAAAGGGCACAGAAAGCAGTTTGAAGGTGCTCCCAATGGCCAAACTTAGGGTAATTTGGTCATCAATATAGATAGATCAATAGATTGATAGATCTAGCAATAGAGATAGATGGATAGATACATAGATAAACGTAGATCAGGTAGCTGATAGAAAGAGAGAGGATAGAAACCTATTTTATGTATTATATATTACATATAGATAATCATAACCTATTCAATAAAATAAGAATCTATGAGTTCACACTCTATAAATATCTATAAATACATTAAAATGTTGATGAGAAATGGAATAGGTATATATACTCAAAGTACCTCGCCACAAAATGTTTATCCATTACAAAGAGAAAAAAATGTAAAGTAGAGAAGTCTAGCAGACACTATCTCGATCAAGTGATGAAAATTAACATCATTGGTGACAGGAAAAATTAAAATTGTGTACTCTCTGATAGAATGTACTAAAAATTACCCAGCATCACTTCTGGGATACTGCTGCTAAAGTTGCATAGTTGAGGACTCGTCCAAACCCAAATTATTGGTCATTCTATTAAATAAATGAACCATCCTCTTTCACAGTACCAAGACTGTGAACATCAAGGAAAGACTGAGGAACTTTTCCAAACTGGAGGAGACTGAGAAAACACACACACACACGCACGCGCACGCGCGCGCGTGCGCGCGACAATTAAACGCAACCGTGGTTCTGTGCTGAGTCCTTTTGCCATAAAGAACATTATTGGGACAATTGGCAAACTATCTTGTCTCACTGGAATGGGGCTGCTGGAATGGTAGCCTGCCATGCACTGTCATTGGCTGGGCACAGCATGGTCTCTCCACCAATGTGATGGAAGATTTTGAAGGGCAGTATTTAGAGCCTGCTGTCAATTATGCTCTGGGCAGTGGGAGATCTGAATGGCACGTTTCCATAGCCTTCGAACAGCACCATGGAAGAACTCTTCCTCCCCACTAAAAATTACTGGAAATTTAAATCTATGTTTAAATTAAATGTTTATTTTAACCTTACTAAATTTGTTTTGAAATCCCAAGTCAAAAGCTGACTTTTAATAATAAAATATACACACTGCATACAGAAGTTCTATAGATGTCATCTGATTGGCACAATAATGGATAAAGTTAGCATTTCTCCCAGAATTTGGAGCCATGAGTAAATCCAAGCATATCACCACTCATTGAGAAAAACAGGACCCAAATCTGAAATTAACATTATCTTTTCTTCATCTCTTCTACCCTTTTCCTCCTGCATCTTTGGGAACCTCCAGCTCTTACTGGTCCCACTGGTAACTTCAGATGTCATTCCAGACTTGTCCTCAGGACCAAGGTCTCCATCTGCAAGAAGTCTGCTCTGCGATCAAGACCACATACACTGCTCTGGCTTCTCTCCAGGGAGGCATGTGTCCTTGCTGAGTCTTCACTGTCCCCCACTTCAACTGTTAGATCACTAGCCAATCTCCCTACGTGTAGTTCCACTTTCCTTCCAGTCTGTTCTCCATGTTGCAGCGGAACATCACTCTGAAGTGCAAGTCTGATCACGTGACTCTCCTGCTTAACATTTGTCGGGGACTCTCTATTGCCTAAGCAAGGTTTCCTTAACCTAGCTTCGAAGGTAGAGGAGACTTGTAATTTTGTGTGCATGACACTAAGTGCAGTGTTCTTAGGAGAGGGTCCATAGACGTCATCTGATTTCCAAGGGATCCATCAAGAAAAGGTTGAGAACCCCTGGAGTCAAGATAAAGCCCAAGCTCCATAGTGTGACAAATAAAAGTCAGTAAAGGCTGGTTGCTGCTCGCCCACCACTTCCCTCTTCATACTTTTTTGCTCTAACAATTCCAGGCTACAGGTGCTTAGGATTCTCCACTTCCACCATGCTGTTTCTACGCCCCCACCCCCTCACTCCCACTGCTCTTTCTGGCTGGAATGTCCTTCCTCCTTTCTTCTCCTGGCTGCCTCTTGCTCATCCTTAAAGGCTCAGTACAGGTAGTCCCCGTCGCCCAAAGAGAGCCTTCCAGAATGCTCAGACTGGGCTAAGCACCTCCCCTGTGTTCTTCTAGAATGCCCTGTGCATGCCTTAGTGATGATGCTGACCATAATCTGTTCTAGCCATCGATTCATGCACCTGTTTCCCCGCTGGGTTGGGGTGCCTTGGGGGCAGAGAACACATGCTGTTCATGTCTGCATTTCCTGGATCTCATTCCAGGCCAAGCATAGGATGGGTGTTCGAGAAACATTTATGGAACCCAGCGGAACACCACCCAGATCACTGGTCCAGCTATTGGCTCATTCACGTCAGCATTCAACATCATACTTGCCTGGCCACACCATTCTAGGAACTCTTCCCTCTGCCTGGCCCAGGTAAAGGGCCAGGGATGGTTTCTTAGGGTTCTGGAGGGAGATAGCCTGGCTCCACTCATGACCTTGGGTGAATCAGCTCACCTCCTCATGACCCTCCCTTTCTCCTGAAGCTAATAGTCCCGCCCGCCCTGTCCCACCCTGACAGTGCAGACAGATGGAATAATGGGTCTGAAAAGCTTCGGGTTAGGGGCCCGTGCACATGTGCAACACACTCACCACTCCACACATGCGAGGAGAGGATGAGTGTGTCTGATTCCAAGGCCAGGCACTGTGAGGATAATGCCCTTTGCTTCTGGGGTTCATATGGAACAAAGAAAGATAAAACCTGATGCCACAGGCTCAGCTCTTTAGACCTTCCCCCAACCTCCCCCAGTGTCTTGACAAAGGCGGTGGGGGGAAACCTGCACCTTAATTTTGTCTTCTTGATCTGGCATGGGGCAAAGAGGGCTGACCTAGAAACAAGGGGCAGGGAGGGAGTACTGATAAAGAACTGCCGGATAACCGAGAGAGAAGCAAAATACGAATTTGACTTTCTGCTGGCAGCTTGCAGTAATCCCACCCCCTGAAATGTGCCTGGAGCCTCCAATTGCTGGCTTTTGGCTTAGATTAAACTTTGAGAGAGCTTGCCAAGTTTGAAACCCACCCGACCCTCGCGCCGTGAATGTTTTGAGCTCAACTTGAACTTTATGAGGTGCAAGTTAATTTGCATTTGGCAAAATGCAATTTCCTGTTTCTAAGAAAAAGGGACTTTAAAGATTTATTTAAGAGACACAAATGGCTTCCTGGACATCAAATAGCTCTTACAAAGCAATATTTTAATAAGTTAAGTGTAAATGAATTGAAAACACATGAATCTGATTTCTCTTGAACTACAGATGGGTTTAACAAATAGAGGGGGAGAAATGGCTTGGCACAGGGGCTTGGGGGTTTTCTCCATCCAGAAAGTTTCAGAAAGTAGATCAAGATGTTAGACAAACCCATCCCCACGTCAGGGTTCCCCAGCATGGGTTGTGTCTCTCCTGGACTCTAGCTCCGCAAACAAAGTGAAGATTCCGTATCGGCTCCCCTGGGCAAGTCCCCCTTACCCGCTTTGTCCTGCCTCTGCGCTGCTAAATCTTCTTCCCTCTGCCTCTTTCTCCTCGCCCCCTCAGAAATGCCAGACTATGGTTTCCTCTTGCTTTCCCCAAAGCCTCCTGCTGGCTCTGCCGCTGAGACAATACAGACCCTGAGGCTCGGGGGGTGGGGGGGCATGGCGCCAGCCCTTCTCACCAGTCTTGGTTGCTCCTGTTTGAAGAGGTCCCCTGTCCAGGACGTCACTCCAGTCTGGAGGACCCTGGAGACACCCCAGTCACCGGGCCTCCCCTCCATGTCGCCCTGACCACTCTGTAAGACAAAGCCCTCCACTGGACTTGAGGCTGCTAGCCAGGGAGCAACCCCCCTCTACTGGATGGGGTTCTTTTTGTGGGACTGATGGGTATATAGGGACACACCATGCAGGCTGGAAAGAGAGCTGCAGGGCAGCATATGAAGGGTGGACGTTAACCTGCCAGGAGGTGGGGAAGGCATTCTTGGGGTCGCAGGAAAAGGCATTGGTCCTCAGATGGGAAACCAGATGATAAGAACAGGCCCTAAGTCAGCAAGACTCAGGACTTAGGAATCAGCCTCTCTTTCTTGGCCTGGTGTAGCAGGGCCTTGCATGTGCTCCTGGATGGTGGGCAGAAATCTCTAGACTTGATGACAAGTTGCAGAGGAGTGGTGAACCAGATGACCCAGATGCTTGGTTCTATCTGGAATTATGTCCCCATTGCCGTCCCGCATGACTTAGAGCAGAATGACCAAACGAAGAGCAAGCCAGTCCCCCCTTTCCTGCCCCCTGGCCTAGAAGAGAGAAGCTGGAACAGACAGACAGCTCTGCCCTACACAAAGGGGGACGGCAAAGGGGACACAATGCCACAGAATCCTGTCCCTAGTAAGTAACAGCATTCCCCAAGGCCTTCAAGACCCCAAACAAAGGTTGAGCCCCCTGTAAATGGTGATGGTTGTTTTCATTAAGGAGGGTGGCACTTCCTTACAAGGGCAGGAGTTAAGGATTCTAGAAGGATCCATTGCCCTATTTACTTCTTCAACAAAATCCTACTGGTCATCCTTTGCCATAGGACCACACTAGGCTGTGCTGGTGAGGGGCTGGGGTGCTTTGGATTCAAAGGAGTACTGGACCTAGTCCAGACCCCAGAAGAACTTGTGGCCCGCTCAGGCATGTGGGAGCAGGACACCCACAGAGCAAGAGAACAGGAACTGGAGCCAAGAGGGAGGACCCACAGCAAAGGAATGACAGGGACCCCACAGGAGGCTGAGGTTAGGGGCCGGTACTCCCCAAAGGAGGCAGGACACAACATGGGCTTTGAAAGAGACTAGTGTTTAGAGGCCTCGTGCTTCCTTTCTTGATCTGTGGCCTCCGCTCTGGCCTCACTGGATTGGTAAGCAAAGTCCTCTACCCAAATTGTCATCGAGCAGTGAGGTCTTTTGAGATTGCCTTAAATGTGTGGCCCAGAAGAACGTGAGGGTGTCAGCATACAGAGGTCTGCTTTCCAGTACCATCTCTGACATTCACTAACTGCATCGCCATGGCAAAGTCATTTTGCCTCTCTGTGCCTCAGTTTCCCCATTCGTAAAATGGCGCTAATCCTATACCTGACAGAGGTATTAAACAAACAACTGTATGTAAAGTGCCCCTGGAAAGAGCTTGGCAGAGAGATGAGTGGCCCATAAAGTCATAGTAGGCTGTGTGAAATCTACCCTTCATTGAACCCGCTGTGCATCTCTCCCTCAGTTTGTCTGTCTGTCCGAATGTCTGTCTCTCTCTGTCTCACACACACACACACACACACACACACAGGCAAATACAGCCACATACCTTACAAATACAACTACATCCCTGTATTGGTTTTCCATTTTTCATAGCTAATTACCACAGATCTGATGGCTTAAATCGTCCCGCGTTTGTTAGATGACAGTTCGTGGGTCAGCAGACTGGGACGGCACGGCTGGTGCCACCACAAGGCTAAATCTATGTGTCAGCGGACCGAGTTCCCATCTGAGGCTCTGGAGGACTGTCCGAGCTCATGCAGGTCGTTGGCAGAGTTCAGGTGGCTGCAGTTGTGAGCCTGAGTCTGTGTTTCCTTGCTGGCTGTCCTCTGGGGGCTGCTCCTAGCTCTGGAAGCCGCCTGCATTCTCTGCCACCTGTCCCCTCCATCTTCCAACCAGCGGTGAAGTACTTCTGAGTACCCTTGGGCTCCCCCAGCTCTGACCTCAGGCCTACATTGAAAGGGCCATGCGATCAGGTCAGGCCCACCCAAATAATCTCTCTATTTTAAGGTCAACTGACCTGGGACCTTAATGACTCTTGCAAAATCTCTTCACAGCAGGATCTAGATTAGTGTTCTGTTGAAAACCTGGGAGAAGTCGTATGTATACCAGGCGACAAGGATCTTGGGGCCGGTCTAAAATTCTGCCTGCCACGCTCCTCAAAAAGTAGATGAAAAGGAGGAAGAGGAAAGAAGAAGGGAAGGAGGGAGGGAAGGGAAGGAAGGAGGGAAGGAAGGTAGGAAAGAAGGAAGGAAGGAAGGAAGGAAGGAAGGAAGGAAGGAAGGAAGGATGGAAGGAAGGTGTGAGGGAAGGAGGGAGGGAGGCCCCCTGCTAATTTGACGTAGGGCTTCCAAATATTCACACGGTCTGACGGAGGATTTCATGCTAGGGAAGCTGAACTAAAGAAAGAATCTGAAACGCAGGGGAAAAGAGTCTTATAAATGAAGATGTTCATTGTAGAATTATTTATAACATGAAGAAATAGAAGTAACATAAATGTCAACAATAGATCTATCGTAAAAGTTATATGATGGAATGGAATGGAACGATTTTAAATGATGTTTAAAGAGGTTACTTATGGACCAGTAAATGTGTAATGTGATAACGCTTATTAAATATATAAAATACTGTATTTAGTATAAGTTTGACTATGCCATCCTTATATATGTACAGATATGCTACAGATATGCATATCTATATGCAAATAGCTAGCTACATATGGATAGAGATCCATATAGACAGGAGGAGAAGGGAACATATCACTATGTTAATGGAGATTATCTTTGGGTACTAGAAAGACACCATTTTTAATGAGATTGTTTTTTAATTATGGTACAATAAACAAAACATAAAATTTACCATTTAACCATTTTCAGTGTACAGTTTAGTGGAATCAAGTACAATTCACACTGTTGTTCAACCATCACCACCATCATGGATGGAACTTTCCAGAGCTTTCCGGAACTTTCCAACTTCCCAAATTGTCAGTCTATACATTAGTGATAACTTCCCCTTGCCCCCTCCTGCAGCCCCTGGCCACCATCATTCCATTTTCTGTGTCTATGAATGTGACACGTTAGGGACCTCATGTGAGTGGGATCGTGCAGTATTTGTCCTTTCTGGTCTGGCTTATTTCAGTCAGCGGGATGTCTTCGAGGTCAAGCCACAGTGCAGCATGTGCTATTGCAAAGGCTGTCTTTTTAACCAACATGACTCAGGCTTTTCCCAAGCCCTCTACTCAACGAGGCCTCAACCTTGGTCTCCATCCTTGCTGGGCCCACATCACCTCATCCTAGCAAGTATCCTGCAACGCACTGGCCTGTTGTCAGCAAGAATCCTGTTAAGTCCATTTAGCAAGAAGCCCCCTACCCTTGATGTCTCCTCTTGGTACTTTCCCAGCCACTGACCCCCTTGCTCTGCTCCCTGGCTGCAAATCCCCAGCTGTCTTTGTTGTATTTGGAATCAAGTCCACTTTCTCTCCCCTCTAGGGATAGTCTTGACACCAACTGCAATGGTCCTGAAAAAGTCTCTTGTACTGCTTTAATAAGGGTCAGAATAAGTTTTTAACAGTCAAAATTTTATTCCTTTTTAAGGCTGAATAATATTCTATCATATATATGTGTATATATATATATCACATTTTGTTTATGCCTCCATCCATTGAAGGACATTTGGACCATTCCTACCTTTGGCTCTTTTTTTTAAGAAAGAGAGTATGTGGTCGGGGGATGGGAGAGACAGAGGGAGAGGGAGAGAGAGAATCTCAATTCCACGATCAGTCCCATGACCCTGAGATCACAGACCTGAGCCAAAACCAGGAGTCGGACGCTCAGCCGACTGAGCCGCCCAGGTGCCCCTACCTTTCAGCTCTTGGGAGCAATGTTGGTATGAAGATGGGTGTGCCAAATACCTGTTCAACTCCCTGCTTTCAGTTCCTGTGGGTACCTACCCAGAAGTACAATTCCTGGATCATATGGGAATTCCGTGTTGAATTTTTCCAGAGAAAAATGACGGAATGTGCCCTATTGCACATCCCCAGCAGCACGGCACCAGAGTCCCAATTTTTCCACATCCTCCCCAACACTTCATATTATTATTGTCTCCTTTTTTGATAAGAGCCATGCTAAGGGCTGTGGAGAAGTAGTATCGCCCTGTAGCTTTGATTTGCATTTCCCTAAAATTACTCATGTTGAGCATCTGTTCACGTACTTCTGGGTCCTCTGAGTATCTACTTTGGAGAAATACCTATTCAAACTTTTGCCCATTTTTTAAAAGATTTATTTTTTTATTTTAGCAGGGAAGGGGCAGAGGGAGAGGGAGGGAGAGCATCTCAAACAGACTCCATGCTGAGCACGGAGCCCAATGCAGGGCTCGATGTCACGACCTTAAGACCATGACCTGAGCCAAAATCAAGAGTCAGATGCTTAACTGACGGCGCCACCCAGGCGCCCTTCTTTTGCCCATTTTTAATGGGGTTGTTTGGTTTTTGTTGTGATTATTCTGAGTTCTAGCAGTTCTTAAATGTACTCTGAATATCACTCCCTTGTCAGATAGCTTGCAAACATTTTCTCCAGTTCATAGGGTTGACTTCTTGCCCTGCTGTTGACATGCTTTGGCACATACAAAATAGTGGTGTACGTGTGTATTCCAAAGTTGCTACAATAAGCATGCAGCATTTTCAAAACAGAGGGGAAAACTTTAAAAACTCGAAATGACGTTTCTGAAAAGTATTTAATAATATGAAGTAATATATTTGTAATATCGTCTAGCTAATTTAAACACAAGAAACTCAGTTATAAATACAATCGGATATCAATCATGAAAAAAAAAATACAAGCCCAGTACAAAAAGATCTGAAAACAAAACAATTTTGCTGTTTTCTCCAGGTGGTGAGATTATGCATGAAACGTTTACTCTTTTTATTTTTCTGTGTTTTCTAACTTCCTATCATAAATATGCATCACTTTTAAACACAGAAGAAGAAAAAATGACATTTAAGAGGGAGGGGAAAAAACCGTCCAGACTCTCAAGTATCAAATAAACCTTTCAAAAGTACAGAGGAAAGTAAAAATGTGTTTAGTTCCTTCCCCGGTCTTTAGGGTCTCTCTGCTGGGTTTTGTTTTGGTTTGGTTTGGTTTTGGTTTTTGGCTTTTTGGTTCTTTGATTCTCTGGGTTCTGGGGGGGTCTGGGGGGAAATTGCAGCCAAGTTCTCTTAACCAGGCAACAGGTAGGAGTCAGGGTGGGGAGCTTATAAATGCCCATCTCCCTTAGAGGCTGGGTCTTCAACATGCATTGCCAGCTCCCGAGCTTGCAAGGAAGAATGGAGAGCAAATTCTTGCAATAGACAAAAGTGTTCAGTTCCATTTCTGAAGACAATGTGACTGAAAACTGCTTCTGCCTTTACATAATAGAGAATTTGTGGAAGACACACATTTTCTTTTGGTGAGTTTTGCATTCACTCACCTCAAGATATAAAATTCAGCAAACACTTGCACACACTAATCTCCAGAGGAAAGAGCCGAAACAGCCAACCATCTTAAAGAAAGAATTGTAGGGGCGCCTGGGTGGCTTAGTCATTAAGCATCTGCCTTTGGCCCAGGGCCTGATCCTAGAGTCCTGGGATCGAGCCCCGCATCAGGCTCCCTGCTCTGTTGAGAGCCTGCTTCTTCCTCTCCCACTCCCCCTGCTTGTGTTCCCTCTCCCGCTGGCTGTCTCTCTCTCTGTCAAATAATCTTTAAAAACAAAACAAAACTGTAAACCAACAGGGTCTTAATCCACGATTTCATTCTCTCTCCTGCCCCTGCTCTGGGGTGCATATCTACCCACCTAAGATAGCTACCTACCCATCTCAGGTGTGTGTGCGCATGTGCTCTTTGCTCTGGGACGCTGCGTGCTCTTTATGGAGTCAGAGCAGGCTGGCGGCTGTATTTAACTCCTGGGCTACAGGCTTCCTTGAAGGCAGGAGCAGTGTTTTTAAACCGGCTGGCACAGGTTACAGTGTTGAGGCCAGAACAGTGCCCCAGCTCAGCCACCATCTGGTTGTGTGACCCTGAGAAATGCACTTCATTTTTCTGTGGTTCAGTTTTCCACAGACGAATCCAGAAGCACCATTCCTCCCTCACACGAGTGCCCCGCCGACTCTCGCTTCCTTCAGTTCTCAGCCTCAAAGCCACCTCGCGTCTACCAAGACTTCCAGAACAAGCACGCCCCGCCCAGCCTCACTGATCTTCAGGGCACCAGCACTTCCGGACATTACATGTTTCTTTGCTTCCTTATTCCTGTTCCGTCTCTCCTCCCGAAGGTAAGTTCAAGGGCGACAGGTCTTTGCTTTGTTTATGTCCACTCCCTAGTAGCTAGCACCGTACCTGGCACATGGTAGGTGCTCAGTGTTTATTGCATGATTTCATGAATCAATCAATCATTCAACAAATCAATCATGAAAATAAGTCAGCTTCCAGCTCTTCTAAGGATAACATGAGGTTGTTTTTGTAAACTCTGACATTCTTTATCATTTTCAGATGTTGACCATCTTTGTAGGCCCCCAGCGTTGACCTCAGTACTTTACATATAATTGGTGATTAATAAATCCAGTGAATGAATGAATAAAATCAAGCATAATGAATTTATAGTCAGTCAATATTCAATCGTCTGCATTAATAAATGGGAGGCAGGCAACAGATAATCTGAAGCAGAAGCTAATCTGAAGATCATTGCCATTGGCTGGAATGTGTAGCCTAGGATCCGTAGCTTGATCCCCCAATAATGACAATCGGTCTGGGAGCCAGGGACAGCTCGCGAGCTCAACGTACCTGATGACTCACTCCTCAGGCGTTTGAGGTCCCCTTTGCCATGTGTTCCAACAGATGCATTCATTTCCTGCCGCCTTTTGAATCCCGGCCTGACCTGAGTGGCTCCATCCCGTCCCTTCAGCTCTGATTTACAGGACCTTTTCTCAAGGCCAGAGGCATCCGCAGGCGGCCAGAGCTGGGGCAGGCTCTGAGCACGACGTTCTCCTGATGGGAAAGGCTGCAGGAGCACATACTGAGAGGCAGAATGATATGTTCCCTTCAGCAAGACCGTGGCTTTCCCCCAGGATCTTGAAGGTCTCCAGCAGAGCAGAAAACTTCCAAGAACTATCTGCTTTCTTCTTCTTTGACTGATCACAAGTGCGGCCGACAGGTGTCGTTTATTTCTAGAACCTGGTTTTGCGGTGCCTGTGAAGTATCTCATTTAAAAGCTCAGCACCACCCTCTGAGAGCAGGAGAGAGATTCTCTCTCCTCTTGCAAATGAGGAAGGGAGGTTCGGGAAGGTGAGGGTCCCCCCAGGTTTGCACAGCTGGTAGGTGGACTAGGATTAGCCCCCTTTGCCACCCCTGCCCCTCACATAGCATCTCGATAGTCAAATTTTACCTTTATTTTTAAATTTTTTTATTTAAATTTAATTTAACTAACATATAGAGTATTATTAGTTTCAGAGGTAGAATTTAGTGATCCATCAGTTGTAATAACACCCAGTGCTCATTACATCACGTGCCCTCCTTAATGTCCATCATCCAGTTACCCCATCCCCCCACGACCCCTCCTCTCCAGCAACCCTCAGTTTGTTTCCTGTGAATAAGAGTCTCTTCTGGTTTGTCTCCCTCTCTGTTTTCATCTTAATTTATTTTTCCTTCCTTTCCTTCCTTTAAATAGGTGTTTTCCCCTAAATCCACTGAATTCTTAAAGCTGGTTTTATTAGCACTTAGGAGCACGTTTCCAACGTAGCAGTGAAGACCAAAGAGAAAATGGGATTCTCTGTATCAAAATTCGGTAGAAAATTAATAGGCAGACTTGCCACTCTGACTGTGTTTTGCTCAGGATGTGAGCAATGCTGGTTTGTGCATCCGATCAGTAAATTCTTATTGAGTACCTGCCCTATGCCCAGCACTGGGGACACAGCAGTGAACAAAACGGATTCATCACCACCCACATGGGTCTTATGTTCCATTTGGGGGACACAGAAAATAGAGGCGGTGGTTAGGAAAATATGGAGCAGATTAGTGGGAAATATGAAAAATAAAGTACAGAAGGCAAATGGGGAGCACAGTGTTGGTTGAAATATTCGAAGAAGGACTTGTTGATAAGTTGGTATTGGAGAAAAGATCTGCAATAAGTGAGGGAAAGAGCCATATAGATATTGGCAAAAAAAAAACCCAGTCCAGGTAGCGACAATGGCAGGCTCAAAGGTCCTGGGGCAGAAATGGACCAGAGTGTTGGAGAAACAATGACAAGGCCATTGTGGCTAGAGAAGAGCAGGAGAGGAATGAGGTCTGAGAGGTTAAGACTAGAGGGTTACATCATATCGGGCAGGGTCCATGGAGAGCATTCAGTGTGTCCATGAACTAGGCTGAGAAAAGAATCATAACGGCACTTTCATATCCAACATTCCATGCGTATTGTCTCACCAAAGACGACCCCATGGTTGAATGTTCTCATTTAAGCTAAGCCACTATAACCTTCACCCTAATAGGTCTTTCAAAAATAAGCTTTGACTTGTTGATATGTTTAAACTATATTTACTGTATATGGCATTATAAAGAAG
This sequence comes from Ursus arctos, assembly GCF_023065955.2. Lineage (NCBI taxonomy): Eukaryota > Metazoa > Chordata > Mammalia > Carnivora > Ursidae > Ursus > Ursus arctos. Next base: position 12,729,375 of record NW_026622763.1, on the reverse strand, counting down.
TGCATCAATTACTATATCTCAATTTTGTTTTCTAGTAGCTTGATAACTATGTCCTGATCTAAGTGGCACTACGGACTGAATGTTTGTGTCCTCCTAAAATCCCTATGTTGAACCCTAACCCCCACTGTGGTGGTATTTGGAGATGAGACCTTCGAGAGGTGATTAGGTCATGAGGGTGGGGTCCTCAGGTTGGAATTAGGGCCTCTAGAAGAAGACAAAAGGAAAGATTTCTCTCCCCTCCACCTCTCTCCCCCCCCCCCACCTCTCTCTCTCTCCATGGCCATTCACCAAGGGAAGACCATGGGAGAACACACAAAATCTGAAATCCAGGAAGAGAGCCTTCAACAGAACGTTCGTCCAGTGACCAAAACTGTGAGAAAACAAATTTTGGGAATTCAAACCTCTCCATCTATGGAATTCCTTTTACAGCAGTCTGAGCAGACTAAGACAATTGGTTTCCTTTGAAATTCTGTGAATTTTATTTCATGTGTTTCAAAACATCCTGAGATGGGATCTAGGGGCTTCACTGTATTTCCAGAGAGTTCCAGGGCACAATAAAGCTGAAGAACCCCTGCCACGAGGTCTTTTGAGTCATCATGAGAAAAGGCACTTTTATTACAGTTGGGAAAGGGGCCCCCACAGGGATAGGCGGCATGGATTTGGTAACAGGATCAGAGTGACTCCCAAGTTGAGAGTATATTTTGAACCCAAGCAAGGAGACCAGTTAGCAAACTCCTGCAATCATCCAAGCAACGGGTGATGGTGGGCTTAGCTTAGGGTGGTATTTTTATTTTTCCCAGCTCCAATAGAAACTACTGAATGAAGGGTGACAAGGCCATGGGTGAGAAGTCACCGAGAGACGGAAGCCTGTAGAGGTCACTGAGAGGTAACTGCAGAGGGAGCCGGGAAGGAGACAGCAGAGTAGCTGGGTGCTTATTTCTATAAATGGCCATCCTTTCATCATTAGAACATTATAAAATCCATTTACGGGGCAGCCCAGTGCAGGCAAATGAGACAGGAGAATTAGCACTAATTAATCCCAATTAAATCCAGCCTGAGTAGCTGGGCACACCCCTCTCCCAACTCCCCACCCCCTCTCCTCCTGCTTCCCGAACCCCACCCATCACAGGAGGCCAACCCTTCCAGATAGGATCAGGATCTTTTAAACCAATTCAACATGTACAGACCAGCAGCACACTCAGCGAGGGCCAGCTGGGAATCTACCAGGGCTCCTGCTCCAAAAGCACGACCACCCCGCTCCAGGAGGAAAGCGAGGCATACTCACAACCAGCTAAAGGCATAGTGTGGAAATAAGTGCCAAGCGGACAGGAAAAACTCCAAGAGTTTTGGGGAGGAAGTGGGAGGAGGGGGAAGCATGGTTGGGCAGGGCCACCTAGTGTGTTCACCCCCAGCAGGGCTCTGCTTCATCCTGGAGGCTTGAACCATCTGGGAGCCTCCTTCAAGCAAGGAAAGCATCTCTCTCATCTCTGTAGCTCCCATGCCTGGTTTGCACCTGCTGCCCGGTGGGCGCAGGATGTGGGAGACAGCAGAGCTTCCCGGTGGGAGTAACGGTGAGACCACAGAGAGTGAAGGACGCAGGGACGTTCAGATGACCAGGCCACTGCCTATGAGGTTTATGTCAGCAGATTCTAACCCATGGCCCAAATGCAGTCTGCTGTCTGCCATACAGCCCACAAGCGAAGAGTGGGTTTTACATTTTTATATGTTGGGGGAAAAATCAAAAGATTCATCTTAATTATTTTCATTTTAATTTTGAAGTTGCAATTCAGTTCTATAACATTTTATTGGAACATAGCCATGCCCATTCATTTATATATTGTCTGTGGTTGCTTTGGTGTTACAATGGCAGAATTGAGTAGTTGTGACAGAGACCATCTGGCCCACAAGGCAGAGATATTTACAATCTGGCCCTTTACAGAAAATGTCGGCCAACCCCTGGTGTGTGTGAATGGCTCTCCTTAGAATTGTGCAGTGCACAACCTATACCACCAAACACAGCAGCCTTGGCCCAATATTGTAGTCCCAGCTCCTGGTTGGTAGCCACATTATGCTCCTACTGCTTAGGCCAATACCTATCAGTCCTCCTCAGTTGCAAGCCTCCTTTCTCATCTGGTATTTTGGACACATGGCTCAAACTGCCAAGAACCTTCCTACAGGTCATCACGGCAGGGACTCCGGCTCATAATTCAGACATCAGTTCCGATAGCCTTTCTTGAAAGCTTTCCTTCACCATTCACTCCAGGCCCTGACTTACCCTCTTCCCACCATTTCCTGTTCTCTGAAATGACCGTGTGTGTGCATTTGTGAACTTGCTGTGGCCACACTCCCCACCGATGTCCAAGCTCCAGCAGAGGAAACACTGGGGCTCGTCACTGCTGGGCCTCCAGGGCCTAGAACAGCACCCCCATCCCCCGCCACGCAAGAGCCCAGTCGATATTTCTCAAACAAATTCTAGAATTCTATGCTGCTAGAAATACTTTAAAAGACCCATGGGTAAGGGAGAGTTTATTATGTTATTCTATTTTTACATGTGTTTGAAATTTTTCTTAAAAAATCAGTTTGTTTTTTTTTAATTCCATCCATAGCCAACCTACTATTAGGGTGTAAAAGCAAAATAAAGCCATTTCAAGCAAAAAACAAGCAAACAAAAGCCAGGAGTAGCTACCAGGGCAAATCGCAGACTCGCTCCACACCTGCTCTCCTGTGTCTTCTGCCAGAACCTGAAGCTAGGTTTAGAAATGAAGATCATATCAAGGAAAAGAAGTGTGATAGGAGGGACTCTTTCAATGACAAGTGTCAAAACATAAATTTAGACTCATTAGAGAAGAACAAAACAAAATGTATGGCTCCCAAAGCTGAAAAATCCAAGGGGTAAGCTTCCTTCAGGTACAGTGGGATCCAGGGCAATTGAAACAGGGTCTCCAGGCCATGGCCTCTCGCAGAGCCACTTCGCTGGCCTTGCTTCCCCCTCAGGAGGGCTCTGTGCTGTTGCAGGCTCTCTTGGCCCTAGAGGGATGTGCCCTACCATTCCTGCTAGCACGGTCAGAAAGCCCTGAGGACTCTGGCCTGGCGTGGGTCACATGCCCTTCTGGCACCAATCACTGGGGCCAACAAGGTGGAGTCCTCTGGCTGGCCTGAGTGGCAGCTGTAGTCTCCCCAATCCAAAGCCTATGAACTGAGCAGGAATATTGTGGAACCGTAGAAGGAGTTTTCCCCCAAAGAAAGAGATGCTGGGCCACACACTGGACACTGGAATGGGGCTTGGGGCTGGGACCTGGCTTCTGACCGCAGACCAGAGAGGGACAGAGGTCAGGAAACTGGCTCTCGGGACAGGCCTGGCAAGGAGGGTCTTATCCAAAGAGTATAGAGCTCAAACATGTCCTTCAGTCAATCCTGGATGCTATTGGGTGACTCAGGCCAAAAACAAGGTTACTGTACCACTCAGAACCAAGAGAAATTCAGTCCCAGAAATGAGCCAGCAGCAGTGGTTCCGTGGGGGAGGCAGGAGCTTTGACTCAAGGTCAGCTCCAGTGCCCGGGGACTGTCTGCTGTGTCATCAAGTCCAGGGCTGCAGGGCCATTGAAGGAAGGGTCAGACAGGTGACCAGCATGAGCGCCTTGTCGCCTGCCTGGGTTCAGGACCTGGAAGTCAGCTGCTGAAGTCCTCAGGGCATTCTGCAGTGTGTCCCTGGGGACAGTCGAGGCAGGAAAGAAGGGAGCCTGAGACAGATGGGTGTGGTCAGAAAGGACGTGGCCAGGGGCCTTGAAACAAAAAGAGAAAGCCCCAGAAACCGTAAGAAAGGAGGAAACTAGGGCTCAGAATGACCCCCGTCCTGCCTCCCCTCTCATGATTAGCTTTATCCTCAAGGGAAGAGGAGGCGTCTTCCACACAAAGAGGCGCAGGAAAGGGAGTGCATGAGCCTCGTGGGGTGGCCGCGTGGGGTAAGGGACCGAGTTCACAGAAAGCCGCTAGCACAACGCCTGGCACAGAGGAAGCATTCAACAAATGTTTATTTTCCAGCGGTTACAATACGAGCCGATGAATTCATTCACAGATCGCTAGCCGGCACCTTCAAAATGACACATCCCTCTTACTTATACAGAGACGAGGTCCTCTTATTATTTTTCCAGTTAACCAAAAAAAATCCAATTTAAGCAAACTCTCCATCAGCCTCTTGTTGCTTCCTGTGCAAACGGCTTCCTTAATTAAAAGATCTTAATCACAGCACAGCTTTTCCCGTGGGGCTTTCCAAGAGGCGGCAGGATCGGCCATGGTGGGTCCTGCCGAGCATGCAAGGCAGAGAGTCGCCAACCTCGGCAGGTGCCTTTGAAAATCCACCTCGCAAGGCTCGCCCTTCCCCAATCTCATCCCTCCTTCCTAGCATCGCCCCTCCCCCTCCCACCCCAACAATCTTCCTTCTGTCTGAGATTCACATTCTCTTCTCCGTCACACCCTTGGCCCTTCTGTTTTGGCCTGTCGCACCCCCTGGCCACCCCCATCCTCTGTGTTCTTTCACTCTCTTCCTCTCCCAGTAGGTTCTTTGAGTTGAGGCAAGTGGCAGGTGCTTCCTCCTCAGCCTTTGAACTTGCTTACGATGGAGGCTCCTTTGTACACCAACACGTCGCTTGGTTGATGATTGCATCCGTGGGTAAGCTGTGGGCTTCCACCCTGGGGCTCCCTCACATCGTGCTCCTCCAAGCTTTGTCTGTTGCCTCCTTCTAGATTTGGACAGCCCCCAATGTCCCTCCTCCAAGAAGCTTTGATCATGGTGATGGTGATGGTGATGATGAAAATGATGTCTGTCAGGACCTCCCACCATGTGTGAAACTCCCTCCAACCCCCAGCCTCTAAGGACCTCATAAGCATGTACACTGAGCCCCAGCTGGCCTGTGACTGCATAGCAGCTCCCAGAGAGCCCCAGCACCATGAATCTGTCTGCATGTGCCTCCCCGCCAGGTCACTGAATCACCAGGTAGCCACTGGGTTGGCTTTCCATGGGGCCATATTGGAACAGAGTTTGTATTCCAGTCTTGCTCCACATACTTTAGACCATAGGAGTGGCTGAATCCAGTTTATAAAAAGGGAGAGTTTGGTCCCGATGTCCAAGAGAAATGTAGATAGATAACTAATTTGGGAAGTCTGAGGCAAGGGTCAAAACTGAAGTCAGGGAGCCAATGGTTGAGCTCCAGAGATGAGGCAGGTGGGCAGGACCTTTAGCCATTTCTGGGAAGGTTAGCTGGGATTTACACATCTTCTTTGGGACTGATATGAATGGTGAATGGGCTGCCAGGGCATGAGTCAGGCGGGATGGGGAAGGAGAGGGCAATATATATATATATATATATATATATATATATATATTTTTTTTTTTTTTTTTTTTTTTTTTTTTTGACAGAGAGAGACAGAGAGAGAGGGAACACAAGCCAGGGGAGAAGCAGGCAGAGGGAGAAGCAGGCTTCCCGCTGAGCAGGGAGCCCAATGCGGGGCTCGATCCCAGGACCCTGGGATCGTGACCTGAGCCAAAGGCAGACACTTAACAACTGAGCCACCCACACACCCCAGAGGGCAATATTTTTTACTTAAAAAGGACCATAGAGCTCTTCCACTCCAGGATTTTTAGTATAGTTTTTGATTTGCATGAAACAACTTCAAATAAAATATTATTCAAATGCCCCCAACAGATGTTCTCTGGCTTCCTTCATCATCTAGTTCAGAAAGGCCTTGCCTAACTTATAGAAATTGTCATTTTATTGGCAGTTCCATATGGTTCGATCCAATAGAAATGCCTGAGGATAAATTTCTCTCGATTGTTACCAGCTCTGGCAACCTCGCTGTTCACTTTTACTTCAAACCTAAGGAAGCAAAAAGTTTGCGCTGAATCTGCCGTCCTCCCTCTGTGAGCATCAGATGAATTTCCAGCCTTGGTTTGGATGGTGGTTTCCCGGTCATGGCTAGAACATGATAGAAGGAGCAAACAAGAACTGCACCTAAAGGACCATGAACAGGTGCTCCACGCGTCCACATTGTCCCAGGGACAAATGAGGGACTGTCTGTATTCACACTGCTGCTACTTCTTCCCCATGTGGAACTGTTTTCATTCGATGAAATCTGCAAGTGAATGTTTCATAACCGGGGGAGTGACCTCCACAGAGTCACGGGCAAACAGCGATGATATTTTATGTATCTTTATTACAAACTTCCATCACTCATTACACAAGTAATAAACACCCATTATGTAATACACAGAAACACAGATGGAAAAAAAGAAAAAGATGCGTTTTCATCACCAGCAATCCCATTCCTGAGACACCGCCATTGTTAACAATTTGGTACATTTCCTTCCGATCTTTTTCCAAAGAAGTAGAAATACTCTGTAAATATAAGTGAACATTTAATGATATGCCTTTTTAAGAAGAGTAGGATTACACATATTTATTGATTGTAACTCATGCTTTTGCTCAATAGCATATTCTCATCGTGTGTTGACATCAGACAATATGTCTCTACATGGATACTCTTGATTACCACGCAGGTGATTCATTGTGTGGAATGAGTGAGAAACTATTTAGCCGGATACTAATTGTTGTACAGTTAGGGGTTTTTTTTCATTTTCTATTGTAAACATCATCCTGATAAAGGTCTTTGCCATTTGCCCAATTATTTCCTCAGAAAGGTACACGTGTTGGATGGTATATACTAAGTGGACACTGTTGGTTGGCTGACCAAACCCCTATCGACAGCCCCAATTCCTAGTCACACTGAGTATTGACCATGGCTTTTCTTTTCTGTATTCTGGTGACGTCAGGGGTCTTGCCACCTTTGCAGTGACTGCCCCTCCCAGGGTTAACCAATTTCTAGCGATAGTCAAGGACTCACCCATTCCAAATAGGAATCAACCAATTCAGAGCCCACACCCCAAACACCACCTCGAGAGTCTCTCACGCTCTGATCCACGGCTTGCTGCCCTAAATACCCCAGGGCCAGGTTCCCAGCAACTAGGGACAGTCCCTACACCCCAGAGCCCACTGAGATTATTTCAACTAGCCAATCCTAATTCCGTTAATCCCGCCTCGCCTGTTCCTTCCCGGGGAAATCACAGGAAAGGCTCTTGCACACGTTTTCCCCTTGGTCCCTCTGCCCCCTGACCAGCATTGATGCTTCCCTGAGTGCCCCCTTCTCTTGGAAACCGTGGGTAACAATCTTTTCAATGGCAGTCATCTCCTGCGCCTGTTCACCTTACTGTACCGCAAATTTTCTATTAATATACTTTATTTTAAAACACACGGCAGGGGCCACACAGGCCTGCCCATCTGTCTCCTCTGTGACTGGCACAGAGCCAGCCGGCGGAAGGCCCTTTGGCATGCCGTGGGTTTCAGGGTGACTCCACTGTAGTGCCAGGGGAAGGGCTTGGGTCCAGGGTTGACCACTACCAGAACAGGCTCCTCGACAGCTCCCTGTTCAGCTGCATGTTCGTCTGCCCCTCCCTCAAAAAGAGCCGTTGGGCATCCTCTCCTGCCTCACCTTCCCAGCTGGCCTCCCAGAAGCAATTGTGAACTCCAGTAGGCAGGCTTCTGGAGCCTTCTCCTTGCTGCAGTTCCAAAGGCGTGGCTTGGATACACGGGCATGAACAGAAGTCAAAACGTGAAGGGATCGAAAAGAACACATTAGCCCTGGCACCTGGGTGGCTCAGTCGGTTAAGTGTCTGTCTTCAGCTCAGGTCATGATCTTAGGGTCCTGGGATCGAGTCCCGCATTGGGCTCCCTGCTCACTGGGGAGCCTGCTTCTCCTTCTCCCTCTGCCTGCCGCTCCCCCTGCTTGTGCTCTCTCTCTCTGTCGAATGAATGAATGAATGAATGAATGAATGAACACATAGACCAAACTAGTCAGTACTATTGAAATAAGTGCAGAAAAATTTTAGCACATATATTGGAGCTGGACAAACTGAATTCAAATCCATTTCTGTTATTTGTGTGTTATGTGAGCTTTGGACAATTTCTTAGATTCACTGAATGTCAAGACCCTCATCCCTAAAATGGAAAAAGAAAATCCTGTTTCACAAGGCTGTTATCAGAATTAAATGAAATCATGCATGTAAAGCATTGTATTAATCAGAATACCTTCCATTGCAAATGACAGAAAGTAAGCCCCAAAGGAAATGTATTAGGTTATATAACCCAGAAGGCCAGCTTCAGGCAGTGCTGGATCTAGGAGCACCAAAGATAGGACCAGGCCTCAGGCTTTCTCCCCACCACTCAGCTCTATCGTCCTTGGCTTGTAGTCCTTTGCAGAGAGCCTTTCTCCATGTAGTGCCTCCCTGGCCCCCAGAGGCCCCAAACCCACGTGGTCCTGATTGCTCGTGATCCCTGTAGTGCAAGGGTGATTGATCTAGTGATGGTCCCTATAGCAATCCTGGGAACGTCTCTGGTTGGTCCAGCTTGGCTCACACATCAGCCCTAAATCAATCATCTCTGTGGCCAAGACCGGCCACATGCCCGCCCTTGGTGGGAAGGAAGAGAGTAACAGCAAGGAGTGAACTTGGAGGAGCTCCACCCAGGAGGAACGGCGGTTTCCTAAAGGTAGAGATGTTGAGGCTGAAACCATTGACCAAAACTCCAAGTTTCAACAGAAAATGGAACTGGGTTTTCAAACTGGCACCCTTTGCAGAAAGTCACCTGTGGATGCGTTCTGGGTTGCTCCTAACAGTGTGCTCCGAAATGGACATTCATTGGCCACATGAAGTATTGCTGTGGGGAGTGTAAATTCACACAGCTCTCCCGAAGGGTGATGCGGCAATAGCTATCTAAACTAAAGAATTAGAAACTATCTAAATTAACCTATCTAAATTAAAAGAGCACCCCACAAAGTGCTCTGGATTTTGACCCAACAATTCCACTTCTGAATTTATCCTATGAATATACTCAGACGCAGGTAGTTCTGAGAAATGACTCCATAGAATACCATGTATTGCAGTGCACTTTGTAAGAGTGAGAGACTGGAAACCACCTAAATGCCCAGCAGGGGAGGACAAGTTAAGGAAAGTATGACACAGGGATTCAAACGAATCCTAGAAACAATAAGAAAAAATGAAGAAAACAAAAAACAAAAAAAGCCAACCTTCTTTATGGACTGACATGAACCCATCTACTGTGTGGAGTGGAAAAAGCAAAGTGCAGGGGAGGGCATACAGCATGGCTCCATTTGCTTAAGACCTGGGGAAATGTCAGCGTGGTGTGTGTGTGTTTGCTCTCATGTGTCTAGAAGGATTGCCAAGAAATTGGTAACATTGCTTCTCTGTCCGGGTGAGAACTGGACGGGTAGGTCTAGGGGTTGACTTTCTGCTGAATATCATATTGGATTAGCATATGTTCATATTATACTTTTGAACCAGGTGACTCTATCACTTATATGAAAATAAAGTAAAAACATTGTTATTAAAAAAAGTAATTTGCAGGGCTGAGGTTTGTATTCAGAGTTCATACACAGCCTGGAATCTCAAAGGAAAAAATATGTCAACACATTTATTCCTTCAGCTTTTCCTTCGTGTGGCTAATGACCTAAGTGTTTGAGAAACACATGGGAATGGGGGCGCCTGGGTGGCTCAGCCGGTTAAGCGTCTGCCTTAGGCTCAGGTCATGATCCCAGGGTGCTGGGATCAAGCCCCGCATTGGGCTCCCTGTTCAGTGAGGAGCCTGCTTCTTCCTCTCCCTCACCCCCCTGCTTGTGCTCTCTCTCTCTCAAATAAATAAATAAAATCTTAAAGAAAAGAAAAGAAAAGAAAAGAAAAGAAAAGAAAAGAACAGAACATGGGAATGGCTTCCATGGGATGGAGTGAATCAGGGAAGGTTTCTTGATAGAAAATTCCATGTGGTTCTTGAAAGCCGAACAAGAGCTCAGTGTATGGAGAAGGAGGAGGGGTTTCCAGGCCAAGGGCCCAGCATGTGCCTAAAGCCTCAGCATTATCAAAACACACTGTGAATGCACCGAGCTAAATTCCTAGAAGCGGGAGGAGGCGTATGCTCGGAGGGGGTGGGGCTGGACCGGAGAGGTCAGCTGGGGCCCAGTTACCACAAAGAGCTCAGGCCCTACCCCACAGGCTATGGGGAGCTACAGGTGGGTTTGAGGCAGGGCAGCGTCCTGGTCTGTGTTCAGCTGGGTTTGAGGAAGCCAGGCCTGGCCAAACCACAGCCCAGGGGGTTAATGAAAAGGCCCAAGCGCCAGGGACCAAAATGCCCTCCTTTTGGTGGCTTTACCTTCACACGCCGGTGTTTGCGGCCTGCCAGTTATAGCATTCTGCCTTAAAAAGGAAATGCTCCTGAGGAAGAAGCCAATTACCTCTGCCCCTTGGAGACAGCTGTATTTATCCCTCCTCCTTCCAAGCACCCGTCCACAGTGGGCACTGGGTGGCGCCCCCAGGGCATGAGCCGGGCCTGGCTGAGCCAGTCCCCGCTGTGTGCAACCCTTCCGGCCCCTTCCTCTTGGTGACCCAGGCATCTTCTGGTTCTGGAAGGCACTAAATTGTGTGGCAAGGCTGGAAGGTAGCCAGCTGTCCAGGAGCCCCACCCCTCAGGCTCTGAGACTCTCCTTGCCCTCCTCCCCCTCCTTCCAGAATGTTCTTCTCACATTTTCTGTCTGCTCTTCCCTTCCCATCATATCTGGCCCCAGACATGAATTATCCCTGACCACAAGAGTGCCTGGGACAGCCAGATGGCCTGTCTGCTCTGCCCCACCAAGGGGCCAGTGACCGGAAGCATCAGTGAGCCGTGTTTCTCTCCCACACAGGGAACCTGCGCACCGGCCGGGACATCAAGGAGGAGGAAGCAGGGATTCAGAAAGGGCCTTGGGACCCCTAAAATCCCACCTCGCACCCCAGCTCTGGCCCGCTGATGGGGGCTTTACTGTTCTAGAGGCTCAATTTAAAAGAAAGACTTTACAAGGTAACTATTTTCTCACTTTAAAAAAAAATTACATAGGTGGTCTATGTTGATTAATGTTTAAATCAGCATATAGAAATAAGCAAAAGAGAGAGGGGGGGTTATAACATAACCTACAACCTGAATATCCTAAAATAACTGACATTTATTCTGTTGATTTATATTCCTTAATCTTTTTTCTCAGAAATAGAATCATATGGCATACTTTGTTTTTTAACCTGATTGTCTACTTCCTGAGTCATAACCATCTTTCTAAGACATTAGATCGTCTTCTACCGCGGTATCTCGGTTAGGCTACGTAGGACTTGAAGGTTTCGATGCCCCACAGTGGATATAACCAACACCACCTCCCATTCTTCTTGCATTCCAATATTTTGGCCCATGTAGACAGTGCTTCAGTGAACATTTGTATGCCTATAACTTTCACACTTGCTCAATCACTCTCTTTATAATAAACTTCTAGAAGGAAATGTGCCGTCTTCGGCATCTGTGTTATTCTGCCAAATGATAGAAAAATCCATTTTCTCCACAGGATTAAATCCCCTGTCGGCAGCTTGTCAAAGGTGTGGGTCCCCTGCACGGAGCATACCTACCCTGGGGATGGGAGACGACAATGACCAGCAGAACGTCCTCAAGGAGAGACAGAGAGCCACAGGAATGAAGCCATATTAGGCACACAAGCCATTAGGTCAACAGGCGGTAGCCTCGTTCATTATGGTGATGCCTCCGTGTTAAAATACTGCCTACCTCAACCCTCACGATAAGTCCCTGAATAGGTAGGATTCCTGCTGCCAGCTGAGGAAACAGGCTCTGAGGGCATTTGCTCAGTGTCATGGAGCTGGCAAGAGCAGAGCCAGATCCAAGGGAACCTTCCAGGCTCTGAGGGACGGGCCCTGCCCCACGCTGTGAAGGGGACGGCTCAGACTTCTGCTCAAACAGGGCTGCTGCAGGGCAACTGGGACAGCCGCGCCTTGTCCCCTAACAAATGCTCCCCAGGTCACTGGCAGAAATATAGGCCGCTGAGAGCCAAGGGCAAGTTTCCAGATAACTTCCCTAGAACAGTTCTCTGTGAAAAGCTGGCTTGGAGGACTGGCACTCAAATTCAAACCATTTCCACGTGCAGTTGGAGGTGCGAGGCAGTGGGCCATCGCCTCTCAGATATCCCTTGTGTGCCCGGAACATGCCTGGACCCCACAAGAGACTGTGGCAGGTGGTAGCAGAACTTCCAAGGGGGACGGGGGGAGGAATGACGAAAAACCACGAGCTGTGGGCTTCTCATCTCACTCCTTTGCCCACGAATGAGTGTTGGGTTTGATACACTGATTGGAAGTGACTAAATAAACACCGGTCTCTGGCAAAGCCAATGTCAACTTTGCCCTGCCCTTCTCACGCTTCAGAGTACCTTAAGAATCCGAGCCCGTGTAGAAACATACGCTCCATTGTTGAAAAGCCTCTCCACCTGAGACGCAGCCTCCAGTTACGAGTGAGCTCAGGCAGAAACCCATGTGCGTACTTTGCCTAGGAGAAATATTCTTGTCACATAAGAATCCCTCTATTAATCAAAAATCACATTATGGCTCCTGGAATGAAGTTTCCTTTACTACTCTTTAATAATAAGCCCGAGATAAGATAAAATTGGTAATTGCACGTTCTCTTCTGATGGGAGATAATACAAAAGTGCTATAGAAATTTGACTTAAAAGAGTATATTCACTTGGCTAATAGGCTTCCATTATGCGGTCTTCACTTCTTCATTCATTACAATTTTTGCCACATATGGAAAACTTTAATTGGAAGTTACTTATTACATTGTTCCTGAGTGTTAACAGCAGAGGAAAGTTTGCGATAATCAAAGAGGGATGAATGCGGTAGAAGCCCAGGATTTTATAGAGAGTGAAACCTGCTGGTGGAGAGCACCTGCACCAACCGCAGCAGAGGGCTTCCTCAACACAGGACCTTCAGATCAGAGATTAAAGACTCATTTCATATGGACAAAACGCGGGTATTTTTCAGTGGCTGAAAGTCCAGTCAATGGATTCTACGAAATATAATAATACATGCATTTTATTTTATGTATAACCCATATGGCAGAAGGCAATGGACCCCACGATGGGGCCACTGTCCACAGGCAAAGGAGAACATGCAGAAGCGAGGCCACCCTCCCGCTTATGGGCATGCTTGTGAGCTCTTTCCAGCTAACAGGTTATGCCTTAATTACCAGTCAATGCCTATTAATCAATTAAATCATATTTACACTGCCGACATCAGCCAGCCAAAATCGAGCAGCGCTTTCACAAGGGAATGTTCCTGATCGAGAGGCAAAGCCCAACAAACACCTAACACAACTCATGTCATTGAAGTCGAACACGCAGCTTGCCGAGGGGGTGCAGTGGTTCACCTCAGCCTGGCTGGGGCTTGGTCCTTCTCTGGGACATCCCTCAAAGGTGCGGACTCAGCACCTGGGGGGTGTCTGTGGCCCAGAGAGAACAATGATCATCTCTGTGAACTGTGTTTCCCTGGACCTTACTCAGAATGCAAAACGGAAGCAAAATGAAAATGTGTTCATTTACATTTGAGAAGTAGGTGTGAGCTCTTTCCACCCAAATGGCAGCTCTAGAAGGAAGGCTGGTGAGGACTTACTACCATCATCATCACCATCATCACCATCACCATCATCACCATCATCACCATCATCATCACCATCACCATCACCATCATCACCATCACCACCATCTTAGAGATACCAGCGTCAGAAGGATTATGATCTCACCGAACCCCCCATGGCAAATGGTAGAGAACTCCAGAAGCCCGGCCTTCTGATCCCTCCCTCCCTGAACCAGAGATGCCAACTGCCAGGAGGGATCCAGGCAGAAAGTCCTGTCTAAACAAGCGAATGACCCACTTTGGACCAAGCGGAAATTTGTGAACCAACTCTTGCCTTCAGACTTGGCACGCTGCATATTTATGGAGCTCTTCTCCAGAGAAGAGTCTTGTGAAAAATGCTTTCTCTAGCGAAGCTTGCATCTAATCTGTCCTTGTCCTTAGAGGTCTCGTTAATCAAACCTTAGGAGATTGAGAAAATGAGAAGGCAACCCTCCGATATAAATTATGGTGGCCCCTCTGTTAATTAAGAGCACACTGTGGGCGGCACCCAGTCTTGCACGGACTGGTGAAGAGCCGCACCCGAGGAGAGAAAGCAGCTCACTGAGGGTCCCCAAGGCACACTCCCCAGAAGCACGTGTGGGGGAAATCTAGCGTGAAGCAACTAAAGATGCCGAGCAGGGCCCACCGGCCATTCCCAGAAGCAATGGAAACCAGTGTGCCCCAGCCAGAGCTCCCGAGACACTCTGGCCCGTCCCTTACTCATTCAACAGCATTGAGGATCTGCCTTGCACCAACCAAAGGAACTGCTATCACTCCCCTGAAGGAGCTCCCAGTCTGGGGCTGGCAGTGAGAAGGAGGGTGACGGGCAAGTCACCAGATGATTATATACAGAACAATCAGTGTTGAGGTCACCATCCATATGGCATGGGAGGAGACCCCAGAAGAGGGGACCTCACCCAGATTATGGCTGGGGGGTAGGAAAGACTTATCCATGGAAGTGGTGCTTGAACTGAGTCTTGAAGGATGGCTAGAGGCTCTCCAGATGGTCAAACGGCAGAAGACCACTCCTGCAGGGGACACAGCATGTGCAAATGAGTGAAGTTGGAGGAACATAGGCAGCTATCACGACAGTGGTGGGGAGCATAAAAGATCCATCCGAGTTCCTCAAGGCCAACTCCATGAACCCACCCCCTTCTGGCAGTGTATGCCAGGCCCCCATGAATGTTTATTGAATGGGACCAGCCATCGCCAGAGCCTTGGGCACTCAGGTACCATGCAGCTGTCCCCTGGTTTGTGACTTGATGCCCAAGGAATGTCACTGGGGAGCCCAGACCTGCTGGTTTCACACAAGAGGTCCCCAGAGACTGCTCTTCCTGTTTCTTCATCTCAAAAATGGGATTAATAACACCTGCTCTGAAGGACTATTCTAGGCATTTAAAATAATGTCTACAAAACACCTGGAGCAAAGGTAGCAGGAGGTCCACAATGGCAGCTTTGCTGCTGTTGTTATTTCAGGGAATCCCAGCTGGGCCTGGACTGATCCTGAAGCCACACAGACAACATCACCTGTCACACACTCGCCTGCCGATTCGGGTTAACAGCCGGTCAACTGGGTGACAGTGTTCGTACCTCCAAAGACCCCTAAGGCTACGCTCTGCCTTGTCATGAGGCTTACCTCTTGATACTCCCCGAATCTGGACACCACCTTTTCTCTTCTCTGGTTCCCTGTGCTTAAAGAACACACCCTCCATTTATTATTAATTAGAACCAAAAAAGAATGGCAAAGGAAAGTCTGTCGGAGGGAAAAATGCTATCGCAGTCCTGAAACAAACAGAAATGTTGTTGTTTGCTGTTTGGACTGACGGCACCACCTCTCTGCTGCTATGTGGAATGTTCTGAGCTAATAGTTACTTCCTTCCTTTCCTCTCCTTCCTTCCTTCCTTCCTTCCTTCCTTCCTTCCTTCCTTCCTTCCTTCCTTCCTTCCTTCCTTCCTTCCTTCTCTCCCTTCGTGCTTCCACTTTTACCAATCAACTCTAGGGGGTCCTTTGAGGCAAGGAAATTAACTTTATTTATTATAGGCATGATTATTAGTATCCACTTTCACTACCTCCACAACCACCCAACAGATCCTGCCATTAACAAAAAAACCAGCACTGAGAGTTCCATGTCTCAGGAACCCCTCAGTCCCAGGCAGAGCAGGGACCGTTGCACAGCCTTGCCTGGGCTTTATGAATTCCACGCTTTATGAATTCCAACTCCATCCACTATGTACTGTTGCCTTGGGCAAGTTACTTACCCTCTCTGAGCTCCCATTTCTCATCCATAAAATGATAATAAGACCTATCGCATAGTTGTGAGTGCTTGTCACACAGTAGACAATAAGTAAATGACACGGTTTTCTAGTTTTAGCGCCATGATTCTCTCCCTTTCTGAGTGTGCAGGGATGTCCTGTTGATAAGGACCTTCGCCATTGTCCATGAAGAGTCCATGCAGAGTCCAACTCCTAAGTCTTCGTTGACTCCCACCTCCCTCACGGGAACATCAGCCTTCTATTCGATGTCCTTATCAAGTTACTGTGGTTCTCCTCCAAAAATCTGGGGAAGAGACACCCTCCTTCAAGAAGTCTTCCTAGATTGACTCTGCCTGTGTCCAGTCACGCTCCTTTTCAGTCTCTTGGCAGGAAAGAAAAAGCACATTCAGATGAGATTGCAAAGGGAATTTAATAAAGGGACCATTTACAGAAATAGGGATATGGCTTAAAGAAGCACCATGGGAAAGCAAAGCCCTAGAGATTAGCAATGGCGAGAAACCTTGGCCTCAATGGAATGGTGTTCTCAGAACCTGGTGGGAGCTGGAGGCAGGCTGGAATCGGCCAAACCCAGGCAGAAACCAGAGGACTGGAAGCCCAGGAGACGGATTGCATGCAGGTCAGTCCCCGTGGCCCCAGAGCACAGGACGGGGAAGGGAAGGGAATGATCTGGGGTAGGGGCATGAATGGAAAAGAAAGCACACCCTGTCATTCCAGCTTCCCCATCAGGTCCAGCAAATAGATAACTAGGGAGGAATCTGCTACTTGAGACATTTACATTTTCCATTTGAGGGTCTTTTGTAGTGGCTATGCTGTAACAGCCCAGTATAGTAATATGTTCCCCACAAGCCTTAATCCACGTCTGCTCTTTCCTAAGGATTTCCCTCTGATGGCAGAAAGCTTACCATCTTTGAGCACCTACTATGTGCCAAGCCCTGAGCCTCGCGGGATCCTTACAACGATCCTATAAGGACCTGTGTCTTGAGGGTTAGGAAAGCAAGGCTCAGAAAAATGAGAGTCTTGCCCAAGTTCACTCAGTCAGGATCCGAATCTGGCTCTGACTGTGAAGCCTACGGCCCTGCGACACGAGACTCCACGGTTTCATAAAAGAGCACAGGCCCTGCCTCCCTCCACCAGAGCCCCCTGCCCCGCGGGATTTGTTCAGGACATTATTACTTGGTCTGTCTGCGCAGAGGTGGTTAACAGGTCAAACTGCACAATGCACGTGCCTCCTGCAGCTTACCTTTGGTGGGGTGAACCAGCACAGAGCCGAGACATGCTTCGTCCACGGCAGGAGACCGGCGGTCCAGCCTGCAAAGGGAGCAGAGAAGGCAAGGCTTTGACTTCTCAGCCTCCGAAATGAGAGGAAGTTTCTGCCTCCAGCTCTGATTCACAGGATGAGACTTCCACACAAGAAACGAGAGGAAGAGGTGGTGTGATCAAAAAAATAGAAAAAAAAAAAAAAGACGAATGTCCACTACCAAGTCATTGGAGGTCTTTTTAAAAATAAGCAGCATTCTCATCTCCATGGAAGCTTCTGGGTGTGAGTTGAGGTACGCCCAAGGGCCGTCAGCAGATTTCAGTCTGTGGGTCCTGTGTGCGGCATGCCCCCTAGTGAACTCAGTGGCAGGTAAAAAAGGCCATGGGCTGCTCTCTTCTTCATGGACACAGAACAGATCTTGAAACGCTCAAGCCGGGCATCCTCCTCCCTCCCAGTGCCAAACCACGTGCCAGCTTCCCGGTTATCGCGCCAAGGAGCGGGCCTGCCTGACGGTGCTTCCTCCTGTCTAGCTGGCGTCTCTCATGCTGTAGTCTGGCCAGCCCAGCTCCTCTCTCCACCACCTCACGGAGATGGAGAACAGCTGGTCCTTGATCCTCTGGAGAACAACTTTGCAAAGGTTTGTTTGAGTGGAAACACCAGGGTCCTGAGGAATGTTCTCCTTTGTGTGAAAACGAATGACTTCCTCTCAGGGCCGCTCGGAGGGGCTTCCACCTGAGTTGTGGGAACTTCAAAGGCTCCCCACATTTCTGTTCCAGAGGCCACAGGCGGGCTGGGGCTTCCTCCCGCTGCTGTTACCCAGGGCTCTGCGGCCTCTGCCATCAACCCAGGGCCGAGCCGCTGCCGCAGGGCCCGGGGCGCATGTGCGATGGGCGTCGGTGTCGGCCTCCGCACGGATGCAGACGGCGGCTGATGCCTGGAGTGGTCGTGTGCCTCCAAAACCCCTCGCTCTCTTTGCATTATTAAGAATCTCTGCTTAGAAAGGCAAGGGACCTGAGGGGACACAGCATCCAGCTAAGGCCTCGCTCGTACCTTCGGTTTCAGTTCGTAATAAACATTTATGTCCAAGTTACAACAAGTCCTGGAAAAGGCAGCTTTTAATAGAAACACAGATCCTTCGCGTTGTGTTCATTACAGGCCTCCCCTGGCCTTTCCAATATATGCTTTCTGTGCGTTTTTAAACACGTGTGCCTTCTTTACAAACCGAGCCTAGCAAGCAGCTCTCCTACATGCCACTCTATCCTGCCATAGACCACTGGTTCTCTTTCAGTGACTTTGTCAAGCTTCTTTTGAGACTCATCTGACTGCAGGTGTCAGGTAAGAACGGGACTTTGTCCAAGAGGACCAAGAACTCTGCAGAAGGGGAGGGAGGGAGGCTCAGGAGCGAGAGGGTACCCCAGGGATGGCCGCACCCATCCTCGGGCCTACCCACCAGTCCTCCGGGCCTGGGTCCGCAGAGACGGCTGCTTGGTGGGCCCAACGGCAGAGCGTTTTAATTGCCATGTCCCCGGTGACATCAAATCTCACAAACAACCTCCATAAATCACACCCTGACAGCTACCGGGCTTGTCCAACGCTAAACACAAGTGGAATCTTCTTTTAAGTTGAGTCTTAAGTTATAGGCGGCAGCATCACCCTTCAGCAAACATCTGTACTTCATCTTATCGTTTGAAGAAATATATGAGTTTCACTGTCTTTTTTCTTTAAGGCTTTTGCAGCTTCTGTCCTTGATTTGTTTGAAGGCCATCTGCTACATATAAAATTGGGGGTGGGGGCACGCTGTGGAAAAGGAACATTTGGGAGATGTACAGGCTGGGAGAAAATGCGAAAGCCGAGCGCGCTTTCAGCAGCTTCGGTGGGCAGACCGCTTTCCTTTCTGGATGCCCGGCTCCTGAGAGAGTGTTAGACGTGGGACACGGCCATTGGTTCTGGCTGAAGCCGGTTCTGGTTCCGTCTCGTGGCCGTTCCTCTACCACGGAGAGCCAGTGTTGGTGATTCTGAGAGCTTTCAAAATTTGCAAAGACGTGCTGCCCTTGACCTCCAAGGCTCCGCTAAAGGTGCCCCCGTGGACCGCAGGATGAAATGGGGTGCCCAGGCACCCAGGGTGCCGCTTCTCACAAGAATGGCAACGAAGGCCCATCTGGGGAGTGTATGTCATGGCATGAAGTTACCACAGGGTGGTAGAAGTTGTGCAGCTCCCTGTCCTCACTCGGGCATTCTTCCCTGAGAAGCAGGGGGGGAAAGAAACCAAGCACTCCGATGCACAGAATGGCAGCCAGGGGTTTCCTGCCCCTCCCGCCCAAACGGAGGTGTCTGAGCCGACGGTGGCTCTATGGAGGTACCAGATGTTGCAACGTTTGACCCTGAAATCATCGCCACCCCTCCCCATGCCTGGCTCGGTTTAATATGGGCCAGGCAGCCCACATCACTAAGTCGCGGAGAGCATCACTTCATTTGCCAGGAAATTAATTTCAAGGATGTTCTTGATGACCAGGGTGGTGGCTGGTTTGCCACTATAGCAGAGCGAAAACAGTGACAGCGGTGGAGATTTCATTATAACACCAGCGTTCCCTTCACTCTGGAAGGTTCTGTCTTTATTACGTCGGCCAAAGAGGTTCTTATCAATCCCAGAGCTTCCAACATCCAGTTTCATTTCCTCCTCTGTCCCGCAAGGTCCAAATGCTTTCGTAAAACTGATCAAGGCATTTATTATGATTATTATTTAGTAGTATTATCAGCAGTATTCGTTTTATTGTTATAATTTATAGAAAAGTTGTATAAAGTTCCAGCTTGGTCCTTTGTGGGGTTCTCCTGCTTTTATTTTTCCTATAGCACTTTGCCATGCAGCCACAAAAAAAAAAAAAAAGAAAAAAAGAAAACAGAAAAAAAAAAATCAAGTGATGCATCGAGCCACAGGTTTTAAAGGCACACGTGAGCCTTCGCCCCTAAAAAGATAAAGTATCATCCATTCTGTCTGGGGGTTTAACGGAACAAGGCCCTTCCGGGGCCGAGTGCTCGGCGTCTGGCCAGGTCTGACTTTGCCACACGGCTTTACCTGCCGTGAGAAGGCAGTGTGGGGCCACACTGGCCCCCTTCATGTGAAAGGGGCCATGACCGTCCCCCCGCCCTGCGTGCCCACGCACCCACAAGGCCAGTGGAAACCCCAAAACAGGTAAGCATGGGGATCCTTTGCGTAACAGCACAAATTGACCCTACTCGGTCAAACCTATGGATTTATGGGATGGAGAAAATGTTATCCCCAAGGGAAAAAAAAAAAAAAAGACTTTCTTGTCAATCACTTCCTGTAAGCCGAGGCAACAAACTGGCTTGCAGCTGGTTAGCCACTTGGTAAAGAACTGCAAGAAAAGGGGGCACCTGGTTGGCTCAGTCGGTTAAGCGTCCGACTCTTGGTTTCGGCTCCGGTCATGATCTTAGGGTCATGGGATCGAGCCCCCATGTCGGGCAGCTCCATGCTCAGTGGAGAGAAATTCTCTCCCCCTCCTTCTGCCCGTCTCCCCCACTTTGCATGTACTCTCTCTTTCTCAAATAAGGAAATCTAAAAAAAAAAAAAAAAGAATTGCAGCAGAGTGGTTTTTTTCGGAGTCAATTTCAGCAGTAAGAGTGGAGGGGGGCGGGGGCTCCAGTGAGCTGTGCTCCCCGGCCGAGCCCCACTTCCTCCGTCACTGCTGCGGACCACTTGTGCCGCTCGGCAGTCGCAGGCGTGATTTGTTGGCGCACTTTTATGTGGAAGTGCCTGCATCTGCCGGGGTCTGCAGGGCTACCTCCTTGACAGTTCCAGATGTTCCGAAGATGAAATACCTCCTGCTCGAGGAACTGTGCCACGAGGAGCCCCGAAAGGTGCTCCCAATACAGTTTAAAAAGGCATCTGTCTTAAAATAATTTCAACATCTCACTTGTCTATTTATAAGCCCTGTCAGATGGGTGTTTGGACCCTCGCAGACGCGTTCGTGGGGCTTGTTTTTACATCGAGGTATTCTAACCGATGGAGTTTCAAACCTTCGCCCTTGTTTCTTTCTCTGCCAGGGCCCACCCCTTCAACCTGCCTTCCAACACCACTGGGGTGGGTCTTTTGACATCCCGCTGGGGGCAGAAGGGCCTTTCCATCTTTCCATGGGGCCGGTCAGCAGCGACCAGGCTTGGCATCAGGAGGAGGGAGGAAGGAGCCATGTATCCCTGGCCTGGATCAACTCAAGATTCCTTAGTAAGAAGGCCCCTAGGCCAGGCCCACTTCTCCCTCAGACCTCGTAACTCACCACACCGCCGACCTCTCAAAATAGGAAGGAGACTTGACCCTGACCAGGACTTCAGAGCGATGCCCGCGCCTGCGTTTCTGCAGGTGAAAGGCTACTCCCGAGACCACCCTTTAGAAAGCCATTCCCACTAGTTCTGGTGCGGAGTCCTGTTATTCTTGGGTCTTTTAACTCTGCTCTCAGGGAAGAGTCGAGAATGGTGCTAAGTTGTAAATCACTCCTCTCTGGAATGGATTTGTACCAGAACTGATCGGCCCGAGCATTCCTGCCTTGCTGGACCATGGTAAAGAGATTATGGTATGTAAGATTCGGCTAAACATAGCTTGTTTCGATTTCCTACTTTCCTGGTTGTCCGTCTTGCTAGGAAAGGTTAAGACCTGGGAGGGAAACGGCATCACTCTCACACCAGGCCAACACGTCCCTCTCAGATGGGGTCCCTGTGTGGGGATGGCGCAAGGCTTGAGTCCAAGAAACTCGGCCCCATCAAATAGACATTCATAAAGTTGGTCTTTGGGTGGTTTTAACTGGTCCTTCCCACAAAGCTGCAGAAACCGAAGGCAGCAAACACAGAAGGCAGCCTGCGGTGGTCTGAGCGCGTCGATCTCTATTCACATAGGCACCGTTTCACACAGTTGAAATGAGCCTTTGCTTTTCCCTGACGTCACTAGCGGAGCCTTAAAACTGC
Organism: Ursus arctos; assembly: GCF_023065955.2. NCBI lineage: Eukaryota > Metazoa > Chordata > Mammalia > Carnivora > Ursidae > Ursus > Ursus arctos. Next base: position 12,707,276 of record NW_026622763.1, on the reverse strand, counting down.
GGTGACATCATCTTCACTGATCGGGTTGCCCTGCTGGGGACTCTTCCAGAAGCCCTTCAATCCATATGCATAGTGGTTGCTCAAGCTGTTAGTCTCTTGAGATTGCATCTTGCGATCCAAATATCCGATTGGGAAAAAAAAAAAAAGAAAAAAAGAAAATCTCTCATTCCTTCCTGCCCATTTGATTACATATGTCCACCAGCCTGCTGGAAGAGGTGCGTCCTAGAGAGGAGGACCGTAATGCGCGCCATCAGTGTCTCAGTCTTCAAATCCCCAGGATCCCTTTTGCGGTCTGCAGTGTACATTTTGTGCACGTGAAAGATCCAGAGTTGCTTCCCTGAGTGGGCAGCGTGGATGGTGCCCGGGTGGCAGAACCCGGAGAGCAGGTGAGAAGACGAGGGGCCCACGACAGAGGGGCCCACGCTCCACCCTGTGTGCGCAGAGAGGAGGGGAGCTGCCACCGTGGTCAGACAGATGTGAGCAAAGACATCTGCAAATTAACAAATCCCAGCCTCTGGGGCCATGTCATGCATTCGTCTTGCTGAATAAGGTAGAACCAGAAAGTAATTTTGATTAGTGTTCGTCCAAGCTATTTATCATAGGAAATCACACAACTGCGTTCGAGCCTGAGATTTTTACCCAGATAGCCCTGCCTGGTGTCTCAGCGGGGGGCAGGCTTGTCAGGTGACAGAGTCCCCTCTGCTTAACTTCCGTGCCGCGGTAGTCAATGTTTAAGGGGCCCTGAAAGAAGATATTTTAAAATTGCAAGCTCAAGAAAACAAACCAGAAGAAAGAGAATCCCTCTTTTATTTTCCCTTCACACAAAAGGAGTAAGCAGTAAATTTCATCCCTCCAGCAGGGGACCAAGACACCAGCAGTCCGAACTGAGAAAGAAGCATCCTCTCGTGTAAGATATGAAAGAAATACTTGAATGGAAAGGTTTACTGAGGGTGCAGGAATCTTTATTAAGAATTACTTTTCAGGGGCACCTGGGTGGCTTAGTCCTTAAGCGTCTGCCTTCGGCTCAGGGCGTGATCCCAGAGTCCTGGGATCGAGCCCCATATCAAGCTCCTCCGCTGGGAGCCTGCTTCTTCCTCTCCCACTCCCCCTGCTTGTGTTCCCTCTCTCACTGGCTGTATCTTTCTGTCAAATAAATAAATACAATCTTTTAAAAAAAATAATTACTTTTCAGAAAAAGAAATAGTCCTGGATTGAGATGAATAGTCTAGAAGTGGCATTTATAGGAACTTGTAAATCTGTGCATAAATGTCTTCCTATGTACCCATGCATTATTTTTTTTTTTACAAACAATTCATTTTCTTTCCCTATTTGTGCCACCACGAATACACCACTTCCCAGTTATCTCGGGCAATAATGTCCACAGCTTTGTGAATTTTCTGGGGTCTGTAGCGAGGATAGAAAACGCCCGAGAGTGTCGTTTGCAGCATGGAAGGCATTTTTCAAATAGGTAAAGTCAGACCAACAAATCACTGGGAGCTTCACTTCTTATCTGCCGGCCTTTGTTTGAAGAGAACACACGGGGTCCAGCACTTGTACTTGAAGCACTTCGACAGATTGTCTTTTTTCCCTCCTCACAGCCTTCTGTTCAACCAGTGGGTGGGTCTGCCGCGCCATGTGAGATGGTTGAGGCTAGGGTTCGGCCCAGAATTGGAAGAAGTTGTCAGTCCCCTCACTCTCCAGAGAGCTGGGCTCCCAGGCCACAGAGAAGACAGACCCTTGATGCAGCTAATGAGGACCGAAACACCTGCAGTGAAGCAAAGGAAAAAAAGTATTTTTTACCATTTCAGCAATCTTGGTTGGCTGCCTAAAGAGAAGCTGTCTTTCCAGATTTCCAGAATAGCTGTGTGGAGAGGGCTAAATCAGAGGCCTCCAAACCCCACTATCTGGCTAAAACCTGAAAAATTCAGTCTGCAAGCGACATGACTTCCACATACTTCCAGGCAACTCTTTTTCTATTTGAAAATATCTGAAATTCTCACCACTTGCATAGAGACGTTCCATGTCATTCGAACGAAAGCCCAGTTTTATTTTCACTGATGCTGACTGGCCATATTACCAACAAACTTCTTAAAGGATGAAGAAGCCTCCTTCATCCACAGGAAACCCAGCTATCTTTATGGAAACAGCAACCTCGGCATCTCTGGAGACATCGGGACACGTACGTTCTGCTCTGCTTGTCCCCCAGATATTTGGTGCTGTCGAGGCAGCATCCAGGGCTCGTGCAGGAAGCAGCAGCTTTGGAACTCATCCCACACCCCCTTCAGCGGGAAGCAGAGCTCCAGAGTGCCTAGCCCAGCGCTGGCCCACCGTAGGCGCGCAATAAATCCTTGGTGATGCAGTGGCTTGTGGCAAATCGGTGTTTGCACATAGACGGTGGCTTCCTGGGGACCGTGCTTGGGGTTTGATGTGCCCTGTTTGGTGGACTGAGCAGCTGCCTCCTTGAGCCTGGGGATTTCTCAGTGAAGGAAATCCTGTAAGTATTTACAACCATTTAACTGCGTGTATCCTGACAGTTTTACCTCCCAAATTTCTCTTGATACATGCCTCGCAGCCTCCACGCCACTGGCACCTATAACCCCCACCTGGCTCTATGCAGGGCCTTTCCTTAAGAAACAGCTAGAACAATCTCTTTATGACGTGGATCTGCTTAAAGACCCGCAGTGCCTTCCTACAGCATTAAGGGTCAAGGTCAAACACCCACGGGAACCTTCTAGGTATGAGGTGACAGAGCCCTAGGCTCATGTGAGCCACCCTTTCTGGGCTCCCCCGCCCCGTAGTAGCTTTCCTACGTTTGCTCAGGGTCTGTTCCCTCTTCTTAGGGCATGCACCCCCAACCTGCCTTCACCCTGTGAACTCCTGCTAGCCCTTCAGCTCCCAGCTCCAATGCCATGTCCTCAGGAACGCCCTTCTTGACAGCTCGTGACCAGATCAGATCTCAGCCCTCACCTCCACACACGTCCATAACCCTATAGCAGCCCCCGTGGTGCCCTTGAAAGCATGGCCCCATTTGTGAGATCATTTGATTATATGGGGATTTCCTTCTAGAATCTAAATTCTTTAAGGGAGGGGACAAGGCCAGCTCTGCTCAATCTTGCATCCCCAGTGCCTGAAGAACCTGGCATGTAGTAGGTGCTCAATAAAAATGGACTGAATGTAAGAATAATTGACAGACTGCCAGGCAGGAAGCAGGAGAGATGGAAGGAAGAATGAGAGGGAGGGTGAGAAAGGGGCTGGCTGGCTGGAGAGACAATAACAACCAGCTCCAACACAATGTGAATTCTTCACCGTTTCTGCATCCCCGGATCCGTGAATCGTACGTAAATCCCTTCTCTCTTCTCCACGTACCTGCAAGTGAATCAAGAATGAAATGCTACAAACACAGAGAGAAAATGAGAGGAATGGCTGGTTCTTCCATGATTCTTGGCTCATTCATTCATTCCACAAACACACCATGTGCCAGGCCCTGTGTTCATTGCTGGGGAGAAACATGTAGCACAGGGGGTGGGAGCTGGTGGATCTTGATGACTCCACCTTACCGTGGGGCCTTGACCAAACCACCTACCTGCTCTGAGCCTCAGTTTCCCCCTATGAAGTGATGAGGTTGAGTGATCCCTAATAACCCTTCCAAAGATAATGTATTTCATTGCCCCTAAACTGATCAATTATCAATTGATCACTTAGTCTGTACAAGACACTATGCTATTTCCCTATATTAGCTCATTTGATCCTCAACTACCTTGTGAGAGAGGCAAGGTGATTCTAAATAAGGGGAACTGTTGGGGTGCCTGGGAGGCTCAGTCATTAAGCATTTGCCTTTGGCTCAGGGCATGATCCCAGGGTCCTGGGATTGAGCCCTGCATCAGGCTCCCTGCTCCGCTGGGAGCCTGCTTCTTCCTCTCCCACTCCCCCTGCTTGTCTCTCTCTCCATCAAATAAATAAATAAAATCTTAAATAAATAAATAAATAAATAAATAAATAAATAAATAAATGGAACAGAGGCAAGAGAGGTTAGCTGACTTGCCAGTGGTCAACGAGCTAAGAAGTGACAGGATTGAGGTGTGAACCAACATCCCCTGACTCTACTCTGCTACGTGACCTCACATTGCATGACACCCTCTAACGAAGCCGGAGGTGGCCAGCCTTGGGGCGTGATGGAAGAGGTGGAGGCACATTTGGTTCTCATGTTTAAGCAGGTGATTATCTCCAGTCCAGGTAACACCTTCCTTCAGGCCTTGAGAGACCCCTTACCCAGAAGCATGACTGTTTAGGAAGACTTCGAAGATCACAGGTGAGCAGGAAACGCACTCTCTCCTGACCAAGGTTCTCAGTGGCTGTGGACTTTATCCAGGCCCTTGTTCCTTCCAAGAGGCAACTTCCTGACCTAAACCTTTACTGGTTGCCTTTTGCCTCCATCTGGGGCCATGAATTGCAGGCTCTCAAGCCAGATATGATCGCAAATAGATTTCATCCGGCCTCACAACTTCTAAAAATTGGAAGGCTTTACATAAAATTCCAAATATGTGACTTTGCTTGAAAAATCGGAAGATCCGACTACAATCTCCTGCGGCAACTGTCAGCTGGAGCTGAGTAGGAACGGCCCCCTTGGACAGACATGCTCTCGCCGGTTGACCACAGGCCCTACCACTCCTTACTGTCTCGTAAGAATGTTTGCTGGGATTTTGCATTTGGCAACTCTAGACCTCAGAACCAAATCCAGAGATGTGAGCTTAGCATTCAAAGCCTTCTGCAAACTGACCCCCAGTTTCTCTTTCCAGCCAACCTAAAGTCGCTGCTCTCTATCCTTCTAGAGTGGACCTACCCTGCAGACTCGTATTAATTATACATCATCCAAAGAGTGTTCCCTGTCTTCCCACACCTCTAGTCACATCTGATTCTGCATCTTTCCCCCCTCCCTTGCTTATGGCTTTACCGCCCAGTTGGAATCCGCACAAAAGGAGTGGAAACCCTGGCTTTTTTGCATCTCTGCACAGAGGAGCTGCTGCAGAAAGACCTGTTGCCTGGTTCCTTGCTGCCAACCATGGTGGGGCCCACAAATCAGCCACTTTGGCACTGCCTGGGAGTTTGCTAGAAAGGCATAATCTCTGACCCCACCCCACACTGCTTAATCCGATTTTTATTTTAACAAGATCTCCCAGGTGAACAGTCTCACTTTAGAGTTTGAGAGGCCATGGCCAAGTTGAGGAATTGCAAGTCAAAGCTAGGCTCAATGGCAGATCAGGGACTCACCCCTAAGCCCACCCCCCGGTCCCTTCCCCAGACTGCTCAGCTTCTCCCATGGCATGACCGATTCAGCCAGGGGCCACTCTCTGAAGAGGTCAGAGCGAAGAAGGGCTCAGGGTCCTGGGAGTGAAGGCACGACCGCCCTCCATATGAAGTGCCGTCCGGGGGCCGCATCACAGCCCGGCTCAGCCGCAGTGGGAGGGGGGCGAGTTAGCCGTGGCGGGAAGTATTCTGACATCAAAGATGGTCCTGAGCTCCGAGAGGCACTCAGGGACCCTCTGGGGTGCTGGAGATGGTCCAACACAAAGGACGGTGTGTGCTACAGAGAAGAGTGAGAAAGCTCAACAGGACGTGGGGCTATCCCCATTGCGGTACTGGGATCACAGCAATGCAGCTCTGCCTCCCCCAAGGGGGCGCAGCTCGAAACCGCCAATCAATCCGATAATGATTCATCAGAGAAAATGCTATACACCAGCCACTGACTCTAGGTGTGAGACAACAGACAAAACCCACACCGCCATGAGGCTTATCGACGAGGGCAGGGAAACAGACAGGGAAACAAGCAAAAAGAGGATGGGAGGATAGGAAATGGTGCGTGCACATGTGCCTGTGTGTTTTGAGGTGAGAATTCTAATCATCTGAGCAGTTACATCTTAAAACAGGAGAGAGGAGAACTCAGTTCTGGGCTAAGCATTTTGCACAGATTAACTCTTCCGATCCTCACAACAATCCTATGAGGTCGGGTGGCCCCGAGGGTGGCCCCAGTGACCCCCAGTTCAGGGCCCTGTGCAAACCCCTCCCCTTCAGTGGGAGCTGCACCTGGTTACTGGCTTCTAGTAAACAAAAGGGGGGCGCCTGGGTGGCTCAGTTGTTAAGTGTCTGCCTTCAGCTCAGGTCATGATCCCAGGGTCCTGGGATCAAGCCCCGTGTCGGACTCCCTGCTCAGTGGGAAGCCTGCTTCTCCCTCTCCCTCTCCCTCTCCCTCTGCTTGTGTTCCCTCTCTCGCTGTGTCTCTCTCTGTCAAATAAATAAAATCTTTAGAAAAAAAATATGGCAAAAGGGAGGTGCCTGGGTGGCTCAGTCAGTTAAGCATCTGCCTTCAGCTCCGGTCAGGATCCTGGGGTCCTGGGATCAAGCCCCACATCGGGCTCCCTGCTCACCAGGGAGCCTTCTTCTCCCTCTCCCCGCCCCTGGCTCATGCTCTCTCCCTTTCAAATAAATAAATAAATAAAGTCTTTAAAAATATATATGACAAGGGAGGCTGAATGGCTCAGTTTGTTGAATGACTGCCTTTGGCTCGGGTCATGATCCTGGGGTCCTCGGATCGAGTCCTGTGTCGGGCTCCTTGTTCAGCGGGGAGCCTGCTTCTCCCTCTCCCGCTGCCTGCTGCTCCCCCTGCTTGTGCTCTCTCTCTCTCTGTCAAATAAATAAAATCTTTAAAATATATGTATATTTATATATATTATATATATCAGAAACTAGATAGCAACAATATTGTCTCCCATTCTCTCCCTCCGTCTTTGGCTGCACTCTGGGAGGAGCAAACTGCAGGTTGTGAGCAGCCCTATAAATCCGTGTGGCAAGCCACCAGCCAGCGAGAACCTGAGGCCACCAGCACCTTCATGAGTGTGAATGAATTTGGAGGCAGACTCTCCCCCAGTGGAGCCCCAAGAAGACCACAGCCCAGCCTGCACCTTGGTTACATTCTCGTGAGAGAGTCAGAGTCCCAGGTACCCAATAGCAACACTCATATTCCTTTTTTTTTTTTCAATTTAAATTCGATTAGCCTACATATCATTAGTTTTTGATATAATGTTCAATGATTCATTAGTTAAGTATAACACCCAGTGTTCCTGACCCACAGAAACTGTGACATTCGAAAAGTTGATTTTTTTTAAAGATTTTATTTATTTATTTGACAGAGATAGAGACAGCCAGCGAGAGAGGGAACACAAGCAGGGGGAGTGGGAGAGGAAGAAGCAGGCTCATAGCGGAGAAGCCTGATGTGGGGCTCGATCCCATAACACCGGGATCACGCCCTGAGCCGAAGGCAGACGCTTAACCGCTGTGCCACCCAGGCGCCCCAGAAAAGTTGATTTTTAAGCTACTAAGCTTTGGGTAATTTTTTACACAGAAGTCAATACATTGGGGTGCCTGAGCGGCTCAGTTGGTTAAGGGTCTGCCTTTGGCTCTGGTCATGATCTTGGGATCCTGGGATCAAGCCCCACATCAGGCTCTCCGCTCAGTGGGGAGTCGGCTTCTCCCTCTTCCTCTGCCCCCTTGCCCCCCTCTTGCTCTCTCTCTGGCAAATAAATAAATAAAATCTTTAAAAAAAAAAAAAGGCAATGCATTATACAGGCAGGTACTACTATTATTTTCATTCCATAGATGATAAAACTGAAGCACAGAGAGATAAATTAACTTACCGCAGGACATAGGGCAAGAAAGGGTCAGAGTCAGGATTTGAACCCAGGGAGTCTGGCTCCCAGAGCCCAAACGATTAAGCATCACAGGATGCTTCCACAAGTGATTGCATTGGATTAAAGTATCCATTTATACATCGGCTGTTCATGTCAAGTCTGTGTGCCTGGCTCCTGGTCAGCGCCCAGCACCCAGGAAGCGCTCAGCTAACATTGGCTGTTAGTGAGCCGTGCCGGCTGTCTGGGTGGCTGTGGCCTGGCGCCAGAGGTCAGAGAAGGGAAACACAGCAGAAGTGCAGAGAAAGGTCCCCTAAGACCCTTTCAGCCCTAAGTTTCCTGCATGGAGATGGAACCCTTTTTTCTTTTCTTTTTTTTTTTTTTTTCAGAGACACAACTCCAAGAAAAGCATGTTAGATTTGGCCCCAGTTTAATGTCCTTGATACGATCTCCTAATCTTTTTCAGGTGCATCTCACACTCAGGAATCTTTATTTGGCTTCCAAACAGCAAGCTGTCTCTTGTACCAAAAAATATGTGACTTGTATCTGTTTATCTTAAGTAACCACTGAAAGATATGTTTATAACTTTCTGGGAATGTCCTACAAGCCTGTTAAACAACATCTGCTATTGTACGTACACTTTCAGAGACAAGTCTTTGGATCTCTTTTTTTTTAAATAAACATCTAAGATTAAATTTTTTCCCTCATTTTTCTGCTGCGACGTAAATGGGAACTCCTACCTCTCAAACACGTGGCTTTGCGCAGGAGGGTGGGAAAGTCCAGACAGCAGACACGGGCCAGGGGCGGGGCGAGGTGCAGGTGGAGCTGACCACTGGGCTGGGCTTCCAGGGACAGAGGGCTGGACATGCGCACACGGAGTCGGGGGGGGGGGTTGGGGGGGGCAGGGTGGGCGGGAGGCCTCTCTACCCAGCGGAGCAGATGGGTATGCTGATGAGGGCTCATCCTTAGCACCGGAATCGATCCTCCCTCTGCCATCTAGTGCTGTGGGACTTGGCCTCTGAGCCTCAGTTTACCGATATACCGAATAAAAGTCAGAGTAGACATCTAAACAATGCGAGAAGAGGTTTGCCTTCAATGCTTTCTCTAAAAGTGGTGCCTTTTCAATACATTTTAGGTAACACGTTGGCTTGACAATGACTACGCCCCAGCTGAGAAGCAGTTAAAGGGACCTACCTGAGAATAAACCCATGTGCGGTGGTGAGAAGGGGGTAAGAGGACCGCTTTCCTCTCTGCTAGGTCCCCCACCCCCAGGCTTGCCCTCCTCAGGGAATCTGGCTCCCTTGCTGGAGGTAAGTGAAGAAGGCTTTTCTGGAAGCCTGCAGGCTCTATGAGAAGGGTGTAAGGAAGGGAAGACTTTGGCACTGCCTGGGGGTGCTGAGTCCGTTCCTAGTGGCTGGCAATTCCAGGAGCACCTAGACGTGCATCACTTTTATTTATTTATTATTTATTTATTTATTAGTAATGGTCTGTTTATTGAACAGTTTTAGGATTTACAGAAAATAATTGGGTGAAAAATATGAGTTCCCATATCCACCTGCACAAACCCCGATATCCCCTACTATTTAACACCTTAGACTAGAGAGGTACATGTGTTACAATTGATGAGCCGATCTTGAAACATTATTATTAACTAAACTCTGTAGTTTACATTAGGACTCCCTTTTTGTGTTGCGCATTCTAGGGGTTTTGACAAAGGTATAATGACATGTATCCACCCTTACAGTATCATACAGAAAAATAACTCCACTGTCCTAAAAATCCCATGTCCATCTATTCATCCCTCCCTTCCTCTCCCTCCTCCGTGCACCTGACCCCTGACAACCATTGATCTTTGTACCATCTCCATTGTTTCACCTTTTCTGGAACGTTATATAGTTAGAAGCACATAGGGTGTAGCTTTTTCAGATTGGCCTCTTTCACTTAGCAATGTTCATTGAAGGTTCCTTCATGTGCTTTTGTGGCTTGAAAGCTCATTTCTTTTTATTGTTGAATGATATTCCATGGTCGGAATGTGCTAGAGTCCATTTATCTCTTCATTCGTTTAAAGGTATCTTGGTTGCTTCTAAGTTCTGGCGATTATGGGTAAGGCTACTATCGACATTTGTGTGCAGGTTTTTCTATGGATGTAAGTTTTCACCTCATTTGGGTAAACACCAAAGAACACGACTGCTAGATCATATGACAAACGTATGTTTAATCTTGTAAGAAACTGTCGGGTTGTCTTCCAAAGTAGCTTTACCATTTTCTATTTGCACCAGCAACGAATGAGAGTTCCTGTTCTTCCACGTCCTCACCAGCATTTGGTGAGGTCAGTATTTTGGATTTTGGCCATAGGTATGTGGTGGAATCTTGTTGTTGTTGTAATTTGCAAATTCCTAATGACATCTGATAATGAGTATCATATGCATCATGTCAAATAACGAAGTAAAAGGAAATAAGTAAAAATGGAATTTGCCTATGTTAAAAGTCACGCTGTACAATCACTGCTATATTTTGTATATGAATTTCATTGAGGATCTTAGGAGATACAAGGTTCAGGCCTCCTTGCCAGGAAAGCCAGGCTTCTCTTAAGGAATAACCTGCTCATTTTCATAATCAATCACTTGCCTTGCTTACTTTTTGCTTCGGCTACCCGGATGCTCAAGAAGACCTCTAAAACGGCACAGGATTTATGGTGGGATTTCTGTATACCAACCTTACCCCTCATTTTGTCTTACAATCTGTGTAGCTGCAATGGGGGATGGGAAACATGGTGCAGCTGGAGGACAGCTAGCGATCCATCCCCAATGATTAAATTCAGCCTATTTTAAAAAGAGGCTGAATGCTTATTTCCAGGAAGGCTAAAAACCTCGGGGCTAGGTAAACAGTGTCCAACTTTTCGGCCAGTCTTGAGCGTAATGAAATTAAAGAGATGGAGCGGGTCAAGGCTTCTAGAAAGAGAACAGAAAACCAGAGCAAATCAAGGGTCAGAGGAAAACAAGAAGCATCTCATGAGGCTTGGCCATGGGGAAATCCAAGGGAAGGCCTGTGATTTCATCCAAACGTTCCAAGAAACTTGAACAGAACTCTTCCCACTGCCCCTTGACTTTGCTGTGGGTCTCGTGTCTTATTTCCTGTCTCTCCCACTTAATATCCCCTACAGCCATTATCAGGTGAGGGACCCTCCCCCCATGCCCCCACCCCCCACCAATGTGGAAGTGCTCCCATGAGCCTCACTGCCATGACATTCAAGAACAAGCCTGAGACCCCAAAAGAGTCATGATGCTTTCAGCATGGCATGGCCAGAACTGAAATGTTGGGAGGACCCGTGTACACAACAGGAGCGAAGAGATTCACCAGGGAACACCTGGCTTGTTAGCTGACTTGCTTGTTTGTTTGTTTGCACCCTCGCTTTGGTGGTAAAGTGTCAAGAGGTTGGGTTTGGGAGTCAGATAGACTGGGTTTAAATCCTCCTGTGTGACCTGGAGCGAGTCATGCATCCTTCCAGGGGAACAGTATCCTCTGCAAAACAGAGATGGCAACCAGCTTGTAGCACCGCTGTGCAGAGTAAATGGAATAATGTCCCGCCTGATAAATAGTTCTCTTCCTTTTTCACCTCTCTCTCAATTTGGAATCAGTGCAGCAGACCCCACAAATGTTTTCTGCTAGCAAGGTGTACTCAGGGGGAGAAAATAGAATCTGGTACCTGGTTTACTTGAGGTTTTTGCTCACACCCTGCATCTGGAATGATCTCCCTACTCTTTTTCCACCCACCAAAATTGCTTCTGTATTCCAAGGCCAAGGTCACAGCCGGCTCTACTGTGAAACCTGCTCATATTTTCAAGTGGGATGCGATGTTCCCAATGTGAATGGAAACACCCTGGGGGCAGAGTTTTTGTCCATCTTATTCATGGCTATATCCCCAGCCCTTGGGAGAGTGCCTACATACAGTAGGTGCTCAATTAATACCAGTTTGATAAATAAATTTAAATTAATTAAGCTTTCCCCTCTCTGGCATCTACAGCCCTCGTCACACTGATGCCATTCATTCATTCTCTCGTCTGTCAACAAATATGGTCTGCCCGTGGTGCAAGGAACTGTGGGAAATGCTAAAAAGGCCAGGGAGACAGACCTGCCCTCTAGGACTCTGCAGTCAGTCAGAGGGCATCAGACATGTACTATATATGCATGTATAACCATAACAATGCCAGGTAGGGGTCGTCATGTGGCTCAGGAGTTGTTCAGAGGAGAGAAAAGTTGCCTTCTGCTGGGACCATGAGATGGAAAGAACATTATCAGATGGAGGACCCTGATTTTAACACCCTTCCCCCAGCACAGCTGGTTCCTGATTTCCACACCCAAGTCTTCCACTGGCCCCAAACTCAGCAGCAGCAGAGTCACCCCCTCCTCTTTGGGGTCCCTCGCTGTACATTGAGGGTCCACCTTACTTCCCTGCCTTGCACAGAAAAGTGGCTTAAATAGATGATGTTCCAGAATGCGGTTATTGCTGGCAGAGCACGTCTGACTTGCTGGAGGAAATGTGTGCGAACGTCTCCCTTTTAGAAGGGGAGTAAATCAGGGAACAGCGCCCACTCAACGCAGGTCCTCTTTTTCCCACCGAATTAGTTGGAGGGTTTTTGCTCCAATTCTGCTCTCAGAGCCGGAGGCTGAATCTGGAGACCTGACATTTGATTCCTTCAAGTATCGCTTTCTAATTTTCAATAAAAATACAGACATTCTCACTCTTAACTCGGCTGGGAGTACAGGCACGGATGGCTACAGATCCAGGTATGTGCAGTCTTCAGAGAACAGACTTTTATCTACGACCACTTGCCTGTTAACCTTCTTGTCAATGGCAAATCATTTTTGCAAAATCTGGCCCACATCCTTGTTAAACCACCGCTTGCCTCAAATTTACCGGGGCTAATGGCCCCTCCTAAAGACAGGGTCATCTGTAAAATAACATTCCATTATAAAATGAACGAGACTTCTCAACCTAAGAATGTCTATCAACTTTCTTGTCCCCAAAAATGTTAGCCTTCATAAACCTTGCAAGCACTGTGTATTGAAAAGGCAAAGGACAAGGAGCAAAGAAACCTAGGCCCAACCCAAGTCCTTCCTCTTCCAGAATACTGTTCTGACTTCTCTATCGCTCACTAAACTACCCTTTCTTGACATTTTTCTTTCATTAATGACCCATTTCAAATGATTTACATAATGTGCTTAGGATATGCTTGGGCCCGGTGTTATCATTGTTACCACACATTCCATCCCTGAATATATTCTGTCTTAAACTGTGCTCTTCAAAGATCACGTGTAAACATCTTGTATTATCAAAACAGTCCTGACCTTCGAGAACAAGAACTTAGATCTGTGCCCCCTCTGGGTAGACATCAAATGCTCAATATTATTTTTTTTTGATTTTTGTTTTTCAATTTTGAAGCCACAAGAGTATACGCATGCAAGTTATCTATAAGAAGAAAGTATAAGAGAACCCTCTGTAACACCCCACATCAGTAGGCCATATTGAAGGCACGGCCGTCATCTTCAAAATCTGATTCAACAAGGAAATGTGTTAAGCAGGATTCTTCTAAAAATAAAAATGATCCAAACTCAGGATAAAGGAATAATAGGTAGAGAATATATACTAAGAGCACCAAAAAAAAAAAAAAGTGGAGAACCATAGTAGACCACAAGTATAAAAGTATAAACAAGTCATTTAGGTAGGGCTGTGGTTGTTGTGTGACTTAGTTTTTTGTGGTTTATTTTGGAGAGAGAGAGAGAGACAGAGAGGAAATCTCAAGCAGCTTGATCTCACAGCCCTGAGATCATGACCTGAGCCAACATCAAGAGTCAGACACTTAACTGACTGAGCCACCCAGGCGCCCCTGTGTGGCATGTTTTTAACGGAGAGGGTTGCATGGGAGGGGAAGAGAAAGGTACACAGCACACATGGTCTGACATAAAACAGAACCACTTAATCAGAATTGCCCCGAACTACCACAACTCAAGAGCGATGTGGGAAAGACGGAAAGGATTTAGAATACATTTGCAAACAGGTTCTCTGAAAAAAGGTAAAACCCTCAAGTGAATTGCTCCTCTTGAACCTGAAGAGACGGATAGAGAGTGGCATTGTGGGACTTGTCCTCTGTGAGCAAGTAGGGCAGAGAAGACTGGTGAGCAGCTGTGCTTTCGCCCCACTGAGTCTGGAATGGAGGAAACAGTCAACAAGAAGAATTTAGGTTAAATGTCAGGATTAATTTCCTGACCATGAGAGTCGGTAAATGTTAAAGTGGTTGAGCCACAGATGTTAGGGACTCTCCTTCGCTGACACTCTTTGAGAGGGAAAATGAATGAAAGAGACACTTCTGTCTTGAACAACTTAGGTGAACACTGCCTTGCAGCAGGGGGATATAACAGATGGCCTTTGAACCCTCACATCCACATATATATGTGTGTGTCATTTTACATGCGTCTGGGGAGCGGGGACTATTCCAGAAAGAACTGCCACACGCTTAGAAAATTATACTCTGCCTCAGTGCATACTTCTCCCTGCCATGATGCTTGAAGTGGATCTAGCAGCACCAACTACCGCCGACATAACATCTTTAGGAACAAAGTCCTGATTAACCAAGCTCAACGAGCATGGCAATGATGTTCTGCAGCCATTGGAAAGGTCGGTCGCCTTCTGTTCAATTTAGCACATATGAAACTTGGCAGGGACAAGCGGTCCACGCTGGGCTGAGCCTGCCTATGTCTGGTGACATGGGCAATCTTGGGTGGTGAGTGTGCCCTGTGCTCACAGCCAGGAGACCCAGGCCCTTGTCTTGTGTCTGACCCCAACCTGCGAGGTGGCACCAGACAGATCCACTGGCCAAATGGGCTGCCCACAAGAACTGTCGTAAGTTAGGGTCAGATATGACGCTGGAAAATAACAGAGCTCTAAGACAACATGGGGAGTCATTACCGTGGAAGTAGGCTTCCCTGAAGGCACTCTCTGCTCAGTAAGAGGCTGCGGAGTTGGACAGAGCTGCTGGTTTGAACCTGGCTGGAGGAAAGACACGGTGAGTCCTTGGTTTCCCGAATGCAGCCTGCTCTCTGGGGACCAGCCGATCTCAGGGGAACTGGGAGTCACAGCGCTCTCTCAGAGGCACACACTCACACCATTCAGATAGAAGGTCCATTTAAAGACCCTCCCCTGTTCAGCAATCGGCTGATGTCTTCTAAAAGAAAATGATCTCTGGAAGGAACCTGAGCAGAGGTAACAATAAGATGGGTTAATGACCCGATTTTCCATGAGACAAAAAGATCACTTCTTCATGAGGATGTGCAGCTGTGCTGGAGGTCATGTGATGATGATGATGATGATGATGATGATGATGATGATGATGATGATTTATGAAAATGCCCTCTCAGGACCCTTCTAGTTTTAGATTTCCCATCTATGGAAATGGTACTAGAAAATGTTCTTTCCCTTCTTCCATCATCCTCCCTGAGAACCCCCTTTGGCCTGCTCGGTCCCCCAGACTTGGTAGCAGAAAAGCGTGGGGGTGAGAGCAAATTCCCCAAAATTGGGCTTAAAGGCGCTTGGGAAGCCATCAGTGAAACCAGCCGTCCATGAAGGCAGAACAAGAACGAATGACATGGGAAAGAATACACGGCTGGTACTCAACTGCCAGGTGACAGCTGGCAGGTGATGAGATCAGAGAACAGAGTTCTAACCCCAGGACTGCCATGAACCAACTTAAAGGCTGACAGTGGCTACCCAGACACTACGTGGAAAGGGATTCTGAGGTTGCATCCTGGCTCACTAGGAAAGAGTGCTGTGATCGATTAATGATGCCTGCCATGGGTGCAAATAGCAGTTGTGAATTGGGTGCCACGGATTTGCCATCCTTGAGGTGAATGAGTTCAGGGCCTCCCAAGTTTACATCCCACCAATGTAGCATTCTGTGAAGCCTTTGTCAGGACCCAGCGAGAAATCATCCTCCCGTTTTTAGACTGACCTGACGGTTCTTCGAGCTTTAACTACCCACCCCTCCCCCATCTCCAATCGCTTGCTCTAAAATGCCTTGCCCAGGCCTGCCCTGATTGTCCCACGCCCCAGCACACATCTCACTCTGTGGTTTTATATGGTGTGAGATGACACCCATCAAAGAGGTGAATAGGAGTTGAAATATTTTTTTCAGAAAATCTGGAGTGACGAAGCCATATCATATGCCTAAAGGTAGCTAATGTGTCATAAAGAGAAATGAGCCATTGAATCAGGAGTCCTGGACAGCAGCCCCAGATTTGCCATCTGCCTGCAGCTTCCAGGCACCCCTGTCCTCTGGAGGACCCAAAGCCCTCACTTTTCCACCCCTGGTGGTGATGTCCTCACCTGCCCCCTCTTCGTTCTGAGATTGTGACCACTCCCTGAATTTATTTCTGGGAACTAATGACCCCTTGGACCTAGAACTTCAGAACTAGAATGAAGCTCAGCCCTTCCCTTAGATAAGGAAACAAGACCTTAGGCAGAACGAGACTTCTCCCAGGAACCTGAGACTGGAGCCAAGTCACTGAGCACCCAGGCAAGGCCAGACGTAGTGTTCCCTCTCCATGATCCCCCAGCCCCATCCCTGCCTTACTCTCTCCTCGCCTAGACTGGAGGCTCCCACGGGCAGGGGGCATTGTGCAAACAGTGGCAAGATATCATGGAATGTGCTTCCCCTGTCTGGTCTGCCACCACCCGGCTGGGCTCAACACACCTGCTGCCCCCTTTGTCAAGCCATCTCCAAACCCTCGTCCATAAGACAGAATCACACACCCCCTCCCCCTGCATGTTAATCGTGCTTCCTTACTCACGCATCACCCAGTGTATGTTACTAATGATCTGTCTCTCTCCCTACTAGCCTTCCTGTCGTAGAAATCTCTTATTCGTGTCAACTGCCCCCCAGTCGGCAGAGCCAACCAGAGCAAGATCACATCAGCAAACCACTATGTCTTCCTCCTGATTAAAAAATAAACACTAAAACTAAAACAGCAAAGTGTGTAGCGCTGGGCACTCTATCTCATTGGATTGCATCACTATTTCCATGTTACCAATGGAGCAACTGAAGCTTAGAGAATGAAGGGACTTGCCATGAATCTCCCAAAAGAAATAATTGAAGCTGGGAGCTGACCCTCCACCATTTGGAGAGCAAAAGCCCCTCTTAACCTCCATGTTAGCTACCTCTATGGACCCCCTAACTCTGCCCACCCAGATGGGTGGTTGTGGGGAACCTCCTCCTGCCAGCTTGCCCTGGTGGGATTGATCTATGGCCCTCTTTCGACTGTCTTTGGTCCATTGCAGCCCAAATCCAAGGGTTCCAGAGAGACACAGGAGGCTTCAGGGGCTGGAAGTTTCAGGACCTTCTAGTCCTCTTCCCACACTGGCATCTTCCCACAAAGGAGGGAATCCTAAAGGCAAGAACAAGTGTGTTTCAGGACAACAGGGACCACACAATCCTCCCAAGAAACACAAGCTAAAGCTAGAAGATGCTTTGAAAAGGGTTTAGATGAACTCAGGGCTGGCCAGCCTATAGAGAGAGGTCAAGGCCAACAATGCCTCATCCAGCCAGATCCCCATCTGTGCACCATGTTCCCCCTGCCCAAAGCAGCTCCTGGAAGAGCACTTCTGTCATCCTTATGGGACAGGAGGAGGGGAGGAGAAGGGACAGGCAGGTGCCCACTACTTACTAGCTGCGGGGCTGGCATTCATGCACATCCTCGAAGTTAGGACCATCCCGCCAGGTGGGTAGTGCTCTCAACCCCATTTCACAGATGAGAACCTTGGGGCTCAGAGCTGAAGTGACTTCCCCAGGGACTCTCCCACAGGGAAAGGGGTCCTAGGGTCACACACCTGTCCATCTGTTTGCAAAGAGGGAGAAGTTTGGGGTGGGGTGGCGTAATGGGTGAGCAATCTGGTGTGACAGGAATATGCCCATTGTAACTGGGCAAACTATGGTCATCCCTGGCCAGCTTCCCTCCTCCCGCTTCTCCCAGCCACTCTCCTCCTTCTTATCTCCTTGGCTAGAGATGCATTGGCTACTGAGAAGCTTCTCTTAGCAAAGGATGCCCCAGGACAGAGCCGCTGACCCCGGGGCCTCGCAGCAAGAGGAGCAAGAGGGCTGCAGCGGCCCACCAGTCTCAAGAACGGGCAGCCAGTGGCCGGCCAGGACCTAGGAGGACGTGAACTTGGAGCCAGCACTGCGGCCACGAGCTGCTGGAGCTGCCCCCGGGCTAACTGCCACATGCCCGAGTGAAGTTAATAAAGTTGCATCCTAATAGTCTGTGAGGTCTCCTGGGCTTACGTTCCCGAGGGGCCCAGGCATCAGGATGTGCTTTGTTCATTTATTTTGGCAAGTTTAGCTCTGTATGCTTCTCGCTGCACTTCCTCGTCTGTTTTGCAAGCTTAATAAAGTCTTCGTAATGAGGCTTCCCTTCAGTGAGGCTGTGCAGAAGCCACTGAGAAATGGGGCAAAAGTGACAGGTTTTTTCTTTTGCCCTTTTTTTTTTTTAGGAATTATTGTGTTTGCAAGAGAGAGAAGAACTAATGAGCTTCTACTCCATTTAGAGACGACCTTCCCCATTTCGATGCTGTGCCACTCCCCAGGGCACCCCGTTTCTACTTAATTATTTCCAGGTGGAGTTTTCACACGGTCACTCTCAGGAAACGGTTCAGGAGGATAAAGATACAGCATTCCCAATGGCTGGGCAGAGGTTCCCCGGCATCCACTCCGGGGTAAAACTTCCACGTGGCTCCTTCTGTGTGGCCTGCCCTGTGCGAGATGCTGACGGAAGCCACGAGAGAGGAGGCAGAGGTGGAAGCCCTAGGACGGCTCGCCCAGGGACAGGAGGGGTGGGGGGGGAGGTCTGTGTACCTGAGGGGACAGCACACGCGGTATATACACGAGGCCGGATTGATGATACAGTCAGCAAGGACGCCGCACCTCATGGCTGGGCTAGGACTCTGGGGCTAAGGTTTCTCAGAGAAAGCTGCCTCAAAGAGGGTCTTGACTTTCTTTGGTCTTAAAGGAAAAGGGAAAAGAATGAGAACTTCTATTTGCAGAACACCATGTCAGGCACATGACCTCATCCGCCCATCTTATGAGGTGAGGTGTGATATTTTACAGTGAGGTAAATAAAGCCCAGAGAGGTTAAGCACCTTGCCCAAGGTCCCCCAGCAAAGTCAGCACTTAAACCCACAGCTGTCTGACTCGAAAGCCCATGCTTTGCCATTCTTCCTCGCAGCCCCTAGAAAGTATAGGACCTGGCATAACAAGAGAGATTTAGAAAGAAGTTCAAAGACAGAGAGAAAAGATTGTTAAAAAAACATAGACACATACACACTTGAAAAGCAAATGAATGCTCAGTCTGTAAAGATGAAAGTCAGAGTGTCTGCAAACCAACTGTAAATTCTAGAAGGAAGACCCAATTGAAGGTCGGGAATTTCTCCCATGAAAGGGAGCTTTACTTTACCTGTCGTATTAACATCCTCAGACTGTCGTAACAAATAATCACAACTGAGGGGTTAAAACAACAAATTTATTTTCTCATGGCTCTGGAGGGTGGAATCTGAAGTCAAGGTGTCCGCAGGGCCACACCCCGTCCAAAGGCTCAGGGCACAATCCTTCCCAGCCTCCTCTAGCTTCCAGTGGCTGCTGGTGTCCAAGGCTTGTGGCCATATCCCTCCAACCTCTGCTTCCATCTTCACGTGGCCTTCTTCCTGTGTCTCCTCACAAACGGTCTCTTATCAGGACACTGGTCATTGGATTTAGGACCCACTCTAACCCAGGATGATCTCATCCTGAGATCGTACCTTAAGTACATCTGCAAAGACCCTGTTTCCAAACACATGACGTTCACAGCTACCAGAGTTTAGGACTCGGACACATCATTGGGGGAAATGCAGTTTAACTCAGTGCACCCGCCATGTTGAACAGTTAATTGCACCCGTAACACCCAAGTGACTGTATAGCAACCAGACCTATAAAGCAGTTTCAGGAAAGGTTAATGACCTCACAGAGGAGGGCAGGGACCTCCTCTTCCTCCTCCTCCTCAGTGGGAAGCAGGACGTGAAGGGCAATTCCTGTGGCCTCCCCATTCCATCCTTTGGAACTTCAGTCAGGGTGAGACCTGTTGGGACAGGTCTCACCTACAACAGGTCTCACCCATGGGTGCTGGGCATTCTTTTCCTTCCAACCTTTGTAAGGTCTTGCAGATGTATATTTTTGAGGCAGCTCAGTGGGAAAGGTACAGAAAGGAAAGAGCTTCAGGATTAGATGAGCTGAGTTCAAACCCCTAGTCTGCCACTGACTAGCTCTGTGACATTTTGTGAGTCATGTGTCTGTTCTAGCCTCAGTTTCTCCATCTATAATGGGCGGGGGGTAAGGAGAATTAAGAGAGTCTATCTCACCAGGGCTTCATAAAGATTGACCAGGTAATCCATGCAAGCTTCCATCATCGTGCCGGTGCGTGTTAGCTAAGACGTTTCTCGGATCTCTGTTCTGTACAATCCTGCAGCTCCGGCACTAGCACGAAGCTCTGCCCATCAGAAGATCAGATGACGGCTGGAGAACGTACGCGTGAACAGCGTCAGCAGGAGCTCTAGCACCCAGAAGGGAGGTGGCTGCTACGGGTTAGTTTCTCAATCCCCTTTGCTTCCCACTTCTTGAGCAACTCGCAAGACTACAGAGACTGGAAAGCATAGAAATACATTTCCCAGAGTCCTTTACAGCCAGCGTGCTCGATGCGATGGGGCACCGCCAAGGTCTGGAAGGCAGGCATGAAATGGAGTCTCCTTTGGGTATTTTTTCTCTCCCCTTCCCTGTCTCGCCTGCCAACAAGAAAAATCATGACGAGCAAGGAATTTCTCCAGCAGCATTCCAGCGTCCCCTTTTCAGGTTTCTGGGTCTCAAGAGAACGTGGGGTGGCAGAGGCAGCCCCCTGAGCCCAGCTTCCTGACTCCTGGATCACAGGGACCCCGTGGTGGCCTCCGAGGTCATCACTTTCCCGGGGATGGGTTGTGCAGAACCATATTCTGGGACTTGATCCTGGACGCCCAGCCTAGACCCTGCCTACTCCCCCTGCCCTTGCAACACTTTTGTAAGCATCTAATTCCCTCCATTAGGTTTCTTCCCACTCAAATCATCAATACGTCTATCCCTTCTTTAACACCACACTGCCTTGATTCCTGTAGATTTACAGTAAATCTTGAAATTGAGTTACAGGAGTCCTCTAACTTCTTTCTGCTTTTTAAAAATTGTTAGGCTAGGGGCGCCTGGGGAGCTCAGTCGGTTAAGCGGCTGCCTTCGGCTCAGATCATGATCCCAGTGTCCTGGGATCAATCCCTGCATGGGCTCCCTTCTCAATGGGGAGTCTGCTGCTCCCTCTCCCACTGCCCCTCCCCCCTGCTCATGTTCTCTCTCTCTTAAATAAATAAAATCTTTAAAAATATATAAATAAATAAAAATTGTTGGGCTAGTATGGATGCTTTGCTATCCCACATAAATTTTTAGAGTCATCTGGTCAATTTCTACCGAAAAAAAAAAAAAGTATGCCAGCATGTGGGGATTCTATTGACTCTTGCTTAAAATATCAAGAGTTGATTTTACTGCCCACTCCCTATCCAGACTGATGAAGGCTCCTCCCTGCCTGCAGTTCTGGGCTGCCCCCTCCACTCAGTCAGCCTGTGGGTCCCCAGTCAAACTAATAACAAACTCCAGAACCCTATTAGCCTCGTCTCAAGTCCTGGGCCTTTGGCTCCAATGGGCAGCTGCTGAAATTCTCCTCGAAGTTTATTCTCGGTGATGCATGCCTCCTTCCCCGTTCCCCTCTCACATTGCCTGACACTCCATTTTTCTTCCCCCACCTGGCATCCCCTCCTCCCCCAGTCCCTCCTGCCACCCACCACCTCAGCATAAAGTTAAAGGGCCTTTAATCTACATGCAGATTTATTTTTGCCCAAGAAAGCACAGCTCTATCCATTTCCCTCCTCGGCCTCTCCCTCTACCCCACCCACTGCACCTCCAGCCCGCCTCTCCACCCTAATACACAAAGCCGCAAACCCTCTCCCCCAGGGCTAGAGAAAGAGATAGCCCAAATCCTTCCTATTTCTGGCCTCCAAATTACAGGCTTCTGCAGATGGGGAAATATAAGGTGTGAGGCCCCAGAAAGTTCATAAACTTTTATGCAGATTGGTTTTAGTCTGGTTTAAATTAGGCAACAAAATAGAATTTCCAGATGTTCTATTTGGAATTAACTTGGCTACAGAGAAAAGGCTACTAGGAGGAGGGGTTGGTAATAGTGTTATTTTTACATTCCAGAAAGGGAGTCACCAAAACCATCTGGACTGGATTAGAAGAGAGGAACCTGCTGGTTGGCACATTAGGAGCGCTGCTCTCATTTATTCTGCTTGAGGACATGCAAAGGTGCAAGGCAACATTCTCAAGCCCCTGGGAAGAGAGAGGGCCAACGCCGTGGGGTTTTGGCCCGGCGGTCAGCTCCAAGCAGTGAAGATGTGGGTCAGACACAAGGAACTCCGAACGTTCGGCTAGTGGTTCTCAAGTTTAAGGGTGTGGGTGCATCCCTGAGGATCTCATTCAACGCAGATCCTGAGTGATGGATGATGTCTATGCTGCTGGGCTGTGGGCAGCACACTGGGGAGCACGTCGTTATGGAACAAGGACCTGGGTGGCCAGATGGAACTAGCAAAGAAATTCCCATCAGACCAAGTGCTGATGAAGGACCTACTGTGGATCAGACATGTCTCCGAGGCTGGAGGGATGGGAGAGGCAAGAGGGAGCAAGTAAAAGTCAGGCATCGTCATAGTCTCTAGTGAGAGTAAAGTAGGGGCAAACAACTAAAGCAAAATTCAGGCACTGGGGTCTTCAGCCTATGACTCGGGGTTTTACGGGGACCCTGAAGAGGGAGTGGCTAATTTCATGGGAACTAGAGGAAGCATCAAACAAACCAGGTCTTGGGGAGGAGGACGCGTCAGGGAAGAGAGGGAAGGGCATTCCTTGTGAAAGGAACAGTATGTGCAAAGTCCCAGGAAATGTGGGGGAAGAGGTGAACTGGGGGTCAGGGGAGTACACGGTGGATGAGAGAAGGGTTAGTCAGGGTTAGGCAGACTGGGAAGTCCTGGGAGCCTGGCGAAGGAGTTTGGAGCTGGAACAAAAAGAGTAAGTGGGCATGTTAAGTAAGAGCAATAGTGGCTTGGATTTATGTCAAGGATGATTATTGCAGAGGAGGGAATGAGGTGCCTTCTCCTTGTTTAAAATGAGATAAGGGGACCATCTGCCTGGGTGGCTTGGACATTAGCCAACATGAAGGCAAGAAGTTAGACTTGGCGCACTGCCTCTCCCTCCCTCTTTCCTGCTAAGTTCAAGGCCAATCAGCCTCATGGGTTCACAGGTAGACTCAAGGCTCCAGAAATAGAATAGAAAGGCAGGTGTCTGGGACTATGAAACATAAGCAGAGAAGGAAGAAAAGAAGGCATCTCAGGGTCAGCTGGGCACTTCCATTCATTCAACAGACCTGAGCTATGCACCTGGGCAGGGTCCGAGGTGTTCTCTGGGCAATAGTTCATGTGAAGATGAGGACACTACAACAAAATCCGTGTCTCAGTAGAGGGAGTCCAGGTACTGGGGACCTGCGAGGGTGTGCCTGTGCTAGCCTGGGCTAGGTAGAAAGAGAATGGGGTCAGGAGAGAGGCCTAATGGAGGTGGTCCCTTGGTTGAAGATTGAAGGGTAGGTAGGATTTAGCCAGACAAAGAGGAGGAAGAACAATTCAGGCCGACGGCACAGATGAAAGCATAAAGTGTAGGGGACTGCAGTCTTATTCAGCATGGGGGGGGTGGTGCAATGAGCCTGGGGATGGTTTGGGGCCTGGTGGAGACGAGTGTTGGGCAGAAGCTAGATCTTCAAGGGTCTGGGGTCAGAGTGTTAACACCGGAGAAGACCATCCCACAGTCCCAGCCAGTGGGAACTGAACATAACAACACTGGATCCCACAAGAGAGCCTAGAAGCTGCTTGCACCAGGGCCATGTGGGCCCATCCACAGAACCCAGGCCAGG
Source organism: Ursus arctos (assembly GCF_023065955.2). Taxonomy (NCBI): domain Eukaryota; kingdom Metazoa; phylum Chordata; class Mammalia; order Carnivora; family Ursidae; genus Ursus; species Ursus arctos. The sequence continues at coordinate 12,683,499 of NW_026622763.1, read as the reverse complement.
CCATGATGAGAACCAGGCTCGGCCAGGATCCCGCCAACCACCTTTCAGCAATCACTTTGGGTGGATGGGTGAGGTCAGAGCCTGGTCAGAGGCCACGGGGATCACATATCAGGGGGTTGGGGGTGGTGATGAGGAGTCTGACCAGATTTCGAGGGTGGGGTATTCCCTCTCAACTAACCTGGAAGGAGTCTTGCTACAATGACACTTAGCAGGCCAAAGACAGGGCCTGAGGACAAGGCCTAGTCAAAAAGATGGCTCAAGGAGCCTGACTAAAGTCTGGTCAAGGGGAGGGTCTTTGCCATTATATGGGAAGGAGGATCTGTCCAACAGACCATGCGGTTTCCTCACTGTTGGCGGGAACATGACAAGGTGGGGCCAGTGCTCCCAGGATGCTCTGGAGCATTTCATTGTCTGGGGTGCACTGAGTGTCCTTCTCTATGCCAAACGCATGTGCCATGCTGAACGCAGTCCCATCCAGCCTCAAGGAACCAGCCCAGGCATCACACCCTCTCCATGCCTCCAGGAGGCAGAGCTCCCAAGGAAAGCAACACCAGTACCCCAGCCTCCCCCTTCCGTCTGCTGCCACTCCACGTGGCCTGTCCCATCTGCGGGGACCAGTGTCAAACATTAGCCAAGTGAAGGATCTGGACTCTGGTGGTCTGATAGGCCAGGCCAGAATTTCTGTCCACTAAGCACCTGCTCCATGCCAGGCCACTCGATGAAGCCCTTTAACACAAACAACACCACGATGGCAGCCACCATTGATTGACCACTATGTACCCAGCACTTACAAACAGTATCGCATTGGATCTTTATTTTATTTTTATTTTTTTAAAGATTTTATTTATTTATTTGACAGAGAGAGACAGCCAGCAAGAGAGGGAACACAGGCAGGGGGAGTGGGAGAGGAAGAAGCAGGCTCTCAGCAGAGGAGCCCGATGTGGGACTCAATCCCAGGACTCCAGGATCATGCCCTGAGCCAAAGGCAGATGCTTAATGACTGAGCCACCCAGGTGCCCCACACATTGGATCTTTAAAACCATCTTATAAGAAAGTGATCACTGCCATTGTTTAAGGAAACTGGAGTCTAAGGGTGCAAAACAGTGTGGCCAAGTCACACAGCTGGGTTCGCACCTGGGTCGGCCCAACAATAAACTCTCAACCTCATTTCCAGATGCTGTGACCCTCAGTCCTCACAAGTCTGTGGTTGGTGTTACTACCCTCCTTTTCATGGTTGACAACACTGATGCTCACAGAGGTGAAATAACCAGCCCAGTTCGCCGAGCTCTTTCTCCTGCGTCTGTGTGGCTGGTAGGTACACTGAGTCCTCTGCCTCTCTGGGAATCAGAGAGGAGGGACATTGAAAAATGGTCATTTGGGACAGCCTACCAGGGATCTATGTCATTGCATGTCATGGTGTGGCATCACGGTGGTCCAAGGCACCAGAAGGCCTGAACAGCGCCACCTTCTGGGGGTCCCGAGGTTGTGACCCAGAGGTCCACCATCTGAGTTTGGCATCGGTGCAGTGTTGACTGGAGCCAGCCAGGTGGGCCTGAGCATGGTATGTGTGTCAGGGCCATTAACGGAGACCAGAACGGCATTGAGACTGGCAGAACAGAAGGTCCCCAGCACATTGTGGAATGCTGGAGCACAGATGGGGATGCGGGAACCAAATGGCATTACGGAACAGTCTCCCTGATGGAGGTCCACCCCTCACCCCCCAGCCATACTGCTGCCTGCCTGAGTCAATGCCCAGAACCTTCTCTGCTTCCCCACTGCCTGCAAACAACATCAGAATGCCTCGCCATGACATTTAAGACTCCCTCCCACCAACACACTCACACACACACACATACACACACACACCCACACATTGAATGTTCCCGTTTAATACTGACACGTTGTTAGTCCCTAAATATACCTCACACTTCCCTGCTTCTGGGCCTTTGCTTATGCTGATTCCCAGGCAGGAATTCTCCTCTCTCTTCCTCTTCTTGCTGAAAACCTATTCATTCTTCAAGGCCCATCCCGAGTGCCTCACTCTCATTGCTATATCCCCTCAGTTGGAATGAATCCTTCTTCTCCCAGACCTTCCAGAGAATACTACTCGCACTTCATTTCTGAATTTACCATGCAGGCCTGACACTCTGTTTCCTAAGGACAGGATCATCTCTCCTCATTTAGGGAAGAAAGAGTGAAGTTCATCTCCGTGGCCCTCTGTGCTAATCACTGTCCCTGGCGGATAGGGGAGCTTATTAATGTTGGCTGAATTTGAATCACAGTGTATTCAAAATGCGTGTGCACTGCCTGGCCACATGCAGCCCAGGATGATGGCAGCTCAAGGACTGACTCATTGCCAGCGGAGGCCAGGAGGCTGTCTGGCGGGCAGCCACATGACACGCTCAGGGATTGAGTCCTTAGCCACTTGCTAGTAAAACAGAGGTTATTCATAAGCAGTGGTGTACTGGTAAAAGTTTAACAACCAGTTCTCCAGGGAAAAGAAAGCCCTGGTTCATATCATTCACTAATTTCTATGGTGTAAATACAGTCACCTTAGCTGGTTTCAGGATACCACTGAGATGCCCTTCTCCCATTGTCTTCATCTTATTCTAAGATCCTCCATGATCTTATCTACCATTATCAATAGCTTTCAACAGCCTCCGGTCTCTTAACCTTGTCTTATTTCTTCCCCTCGATCCAGCTGGCCGGGGTAAACTTCTTAACATAGTCAGATCATGGCATTCCCTGGGCTTAAGACTTTTAGTGGCTCTCCACTTTTAAGATGAGGTCCAGAGTCACTGCCACCGCCCACAAGACCAGTTGTGATTTTGCCCCTGCCCGCCTCTCCAGCTTCCTGGGGAACCACTCCTGGCTCAGCCACACGGATCGGCTGCTGAGTCTCTGACTGAGCCAAACTTCTCTGACTGCAGATTCTCTCACACATTTTCCCTCTGTCCGCTACCTTCTTCCTCCTCCACTGTCTCCTTCCAGCCTCAGCTCAAAGCCCTCCTAACGTCAGTCCCCACCCATTACAGCTATTATCCTCTGCTGTAGATCCCAGATTTTTCATTTGTAGCTCTGATCCTACTGGTAATCATACACTCATTTTTTTTTGGCTTTTTTATTTTTTATTTATTTATTTGACAGAGAGAGAGACAGCCTGCCCGTGAGAGAGGGAACAGAAGCAGGGGGAGTGGGAGAGGAAGAAGCAGGCTCATAGCAAAGGAGCCTGACGTGGGGCTCAATCCCATAACGCCGGGATTACGCCCTGAGCTGAAGGCAGACGCTTAACCGCTGTGCCACCCAGGCGCCCCCATACACTCATTTGTATGGTCATGTGTTTCACATGAGCTCCCCTCACCCCGCGCCCCACTGGCCTGTAAGCTCATGGAGAACAGAGACCATGCCAGTGTCCCCCACCGTGGGATATTCAGCATTTCTCCCAGAGCCAGGCACACGGTAGAAAATAAATATTTGTTAGCTGAATTAATTAGTTAATGGTCTACAAGCTCAAAGAGATAAGCAAAATCTTTATGGATGGCCACGCTCAGCATGGGGAAATGGCATCGTCTTTCAAGAAAGACAAGGAACCCCAGAGAGAAAACAAAAACCCAGAAGGCTGGCATGAGACCAACAAGACTGGCCATGTGTCTTTCTCAACCTCTAGGGCTTCATTCACTGCCTTGAACTTGGACTTTGAGGAATCGAGGAGTCTAGACGTATTTCCTGGGTGGTGAGTGCTAAGGAGTTATGCACCCATGAAGATAATTACACCTATGAGCCAGGTCCTCTGAAGTTTATTCCTCAGACCTGCAAACAGAGGAGGGATTTAAATTGGCTACGTGAAACTTACAGAGCCTTGAACCTTGAACCTTCTGACCTTGTTAGGGGATCAGGAAAGGAAGGTATTTTCTAAGTTTGGGTCAAAGAATGAAAGAAGGAGGAGCAGTACCCCCTAAACCCAAAGTGGTGGTGGGAATTAGCAGGAGGGCTCGAGGGCACGCTGAGTCCCAGGGCCCGGACAAGGGACAGAGTTCTTGGCCCCTCTACAGCCACCCATATGGAGGGAGTCCCTCCATGGCCAACGGCGGAGCATCTGGCCGTGGTTTTTAGGAAGCATGGCAGGAAATGTCTTTACGTTACTGTGCCCTACCATTTCAGATCCTTCACTTTAAGGGCTGATATCTTTGGGAGCTGCTGTGTTCAGGGTTGGCCAACCTTAAGGTGCCAAATGTGGACAAAAGAGTCTCAGAGCGATGGCTTCTGAAGGAATTATGCATTGGCCTGGTCAGGGTGGCTGGACTGTTCCCAAGAAGCCACGATACAGTGAACATGGATGGGGATGGGCAGTGGCGGGCAGACAGACTGGACCCTGTGGTTCCACCAGGAATCAGAGGAGCACCAACCCCAGCCACCAACCCCCCAACCCCATATCGTGCTGCTCCAGCTTACTCTCGTTCAGAGGAGGCCAGCTTCCTGGCTTCGGGTCAGCCTGTCAGTCTCTGCTAAGAGGCAAGCGCAAAGGGGAGCCCACACCTTCGCAGAAGGCTGCCCGGGGTGTCCTGCCTGCCACGTGGACCCCGATCAGCTCCTCTCCCACTTCCAAGTCACCTCACTCATCCAGTGCCCAGCCTGTGCCAACCCCCTCGATGATGCCTACCTGACATCTCAGCCCACCTGCCTTAAAGTCTATGCCACGTAATTGTGTAATGCGGACCATTCTGGATCTTTCTCCAATTTAGTCACCTCCAGTGTAGGATGTGTGGAGAACAAGTAAGAAATTCTACTTGTGTTTATTATGTGTCTAAAAAGTAGCACAAATTTACAAATACAGAATTCAGAATTTCGCATCCATTCCCCTCGCCGGGTCATTAAGTCAGAGCCTCATAAGTCACGTGGTAGGTGGGGAACTTAGAGGGGACTGTGGCTGGTCTGCAATATGATAGGGATGAGAGTGGCCTTCTCACTCCTCTGACTGTCTCAGAATCTCCTGACACATGCAGTTCATGTGGGAGCTATGGATTACATTAACTTAAGTAGTAGAATGTTTACAACACTTTGTAATATGATGTGGAGTGACCATGAAAATCTCTTGTACCGTACAAGGACTGTAGGTTTTGTCACGGCAAACTATTTTTTTAAAAGATGATCGATTTTGGGGCATCTAGGTGGCTCAAGTCGATTAAGCTTCTGACTCTTGATTTTGGCTCAAGTCATGATCTCAGGGTCGTGGGATCGAGCCCCCAGGTTGGGCTCTGTGCTTGGCGAGGAGTCTGCTTGAGATTCTCTCTCTCCTTTTCCATGTGCCCCTCCCCCGCTTGTGCTCGCTCTCTCTCTCTCTCTAATAAATAAGTAAATCTTTTTTTACAAGGTCATCAATTTTAACACGAGTAATGCATTTTTCTTGTACAGAATAATACGTGTTCTAAATTCGCTGGAGTTTTCCGTAATAAAACTAGCTATTGTAGTATAACAGCTGGAATATTCTTAGTTTTTTAAAAACATATCCTTTCCAGGTAGAAGTAGTATTTTTAAACAAGTGATAAATAGCTGTTTTGTCAAGGTCTAGTGCGCACGGATGTTTGAAAATGTTTCCATCATTTTGTGATTTTTTTCTCTGAGATAATACACATAATACCTTTTCGTGAAAAAGCCCTCATATCTGCACTCTTTAAAAACTTGGAAACAATTCCTAACCTACTTAAAAATTTTCCCAAAGAGGAGCATCAGTGGATCTTGAACCCATTTGTTAAAAATATAACTTTTGATTAGCTTACAAGAATTGACATTAAGGAAGATGGAAACTGACTAGCTGACTAGATGAATTTCGATAAAAACCTTTGTGTAATTGCTGGGTGGAATTTTTTTTAAATGAGCATCTTGATTTAGTAAGCACAGCCAGCATTGCATTTCTTCCATTTGGATCTCTGCGTCTTTGTAAAGATTCTTTTTTTCAGCCTGACAATCATTAAGACTAAGCCTTAAAAAAATAAAGAAATAAAATAAAACTGAACTTCGAACCAGAACTTTGAATCCAATGGTCCCTTATAAAGGGTTAAACCAACATTAAAACATATTCAAATATATTTTGCTAAAGCTAATAACAATTCTGAGTGAAGACAGAAGTCTTCCTTGACACTAACAAATAAAAATAATTTTTTGAAAAACAAGAAGTCTTATTTAATATACCTTTATCTCATCCACTTCTGCTTCTATAGTGGTGTCCTTTGTATTCCTTTTTTTTATATTTAGTTTCTTTTGTCCTTCTGATAAATCAAATAACTTAAAATATTAAAGTGCCACTCGTGCTATTTTTAGCACACTTACAGTTTCTTTTGTGTAGGTTGTATCCTGAATGTAACACTAGTTCAGAAAGAGATGCATCTGGTTGATAAATAAGTGATCATAACGGAGGACTGAGGATGTATGATCAAAAGTGCATGGCATTCACTCCTGATTCACGTGAGTGCCCCGCTGCACGGACGGACAGACAGAAAGCTCCGTGGGGACAGAGAGAATGACGTAATCCTCCCACGGCTTCTCTATCCCACCCAGTATCTGGTCGTGGCTGCCCAGGAAACATTTGTTGAGTGGAAGGATGACGGAGCCGCAGTAGACAGGAAAGGATGAATATGGTAGTTGGGGAGCCTGGGTAGATGCTACCCCTCCGGAGAATGCCATTGGCCGGGGAGCCGGACTCAAATCATGGCTTCACCACCAGTTTGTTTAATGACCTTGTGAAGGATATTACCGGGTCTTTGTTCCTTCACTACAAAATTAAGTTTCCCAAGCTTCAGGCATTCACATGCCAACAGGATTTTTGCCATTTTTTCAAAAGTAAACCTAATACTTCTTTTTTAATAACTCACTTTTCTACCAGCTTTATCCTAAACAGTCCTCTGAAATCAGGTACGGATGAAATAGTTATTTCTGTCTACTGCACATTAAAATAAAAATGTAACTATTAAAATTCAAAATGCTTATGTTCTTGTTAGCAGGACTATATGCACCACTCTTTGGGAAACATAGGGCCAGATGGTATTTCTAAGGTCCATTCAGTTCTAAGCCCTGTGAGTCCATAATTCTATGAATGGGATGAGCCCTCTGATTTCCTGGGAGCTCTCCAAGTCTGGGTGCCAGGTTTGGGATTCAGGCTTTCACCTCATTTCCTCAATTCAGAAAACACTTCCTGCCTTCCATCTGGAGCGTGACCTCAGACAAAGTTTTGGGGATAAAAGTGGGATCGTTTTTATTTCGACATGAGAAGCTCCGTCTCGGTATCAGCTACTCCAAGCCAGAGCAATATGATACTCTATCCATGAATCTCTGATGATTTTTTTTTCTTAAATTGCAAGCTTTTAGCTCAAAGCTTCCTTTCCACCCAGAAGCACAGAAGCGGCGGTCAGAGTTGTATTGTCCAGACTGTGGAATTTATACACGCAGTGATGAGGGGACGGAACCCCAAGCTTCAAATCGGGGGACTGATTTCTGGGTCTGGGCTACCAAGAACTTCCTAGCAGTGTCACTGCGAGCAAGTTGCCTAAGCCACCTCAGGGATACATGGAGCTGTGACTTCTCCCTTCCCTTCCATGCATGAAGGATGGAGACACATATGACCACTCTCGTGTGTGTGCACATTGCCACTATTATTCATTCAACAAACACCGTAGGTGCCAGCTCTGCTCCAGGCCCTGTGCTGAACATGGAGGATAAGCAGCAACCAAAATAAAGCACTCTTCCCTCATGGACCTTACATTCTACTGGAAGGAGACGGACAATGCAGATAATACATCGTCACACGGTGTGGAATATGAGGAGGTGGAGAAAAATCAAGCTGGGTCAGGGAGTTGGGGACTTTCAAGAGTCAGAGACCCTTTCTTTCCAGGGCTGCAATTCCCCTCCATACCCTTTCTACCAGCTCCCCTTCCTTCCCTCTCACCCCCAATTTCTAATCCCCCCGTGGGTCAGGCCCCATTACTCAGGTCATGACTAGTAGTGTGAACCACCCACTGGGTCCCCAGACCCAGACAGGGTGATGTTTCCCATCTGGTCGTTGTCGGACAAGCGCTTGGCCTGGCCCCGGACTAGGCAAAGATAGAACTGGAATCTCAGATCCATCCAGAACCAAGGCAGAAATCCAAGAGCCTTCTGGTGGCACCTCGGGTAAGCCACTCAACTTCTCTGGAATGTCGGGGCTCCTTTTCTGTGACATAGGGAGGTGGAACTAGGTTATTTCTAAAGGCCCCTCTAGTACTAAAATGCCTCAGGGATAATTATATCAACAGCAAATAAGAATGCAAAATGTATTAAGAGAGATGGATTGTACCCAGAAAACCATAATGATACCCCTAAGATTGTATAAATGACATTAACTCTGAAACGGGGGCTGAAAATTGAATTGACACAGCCCCCAAAGCTATCACGCATCTAAGTGACCCTGGGGAAATATGCTCCATAGAACATATAACCCTAACAACATGGAATCCTATCAGCTGCCACACACTGTGCTAGACACTCATTTAACGGTCTCCACGTTCTTAGGAGAGCTGGCCTAGACTTTCACAGCACTTCACACAAGATGAAGTGTCTAGTAGCTTCTGCCTTTCTGGGCTCCACCTTGCCTCAAGCCTCTCCAGAAGAAGGCAGGCTTTCTGAGCCAGACATCACACCCTGCAGGCCTGCATCTGGCCCACCGGCTTGTTTGGTTTGGCCCACGCAGAGTTGGCCTGAACCATATTTTCAAAAGATGTTAAGCAGTTACCAACTAATTTCACACTAAAAGAAAAAAAAAAGCTGGCCTTCTTTGAAAACTCTGGGGCTTTGGCCCACATTTATACCTGGCATTGGCTAGAGCAGAGTCACAACCACCCTTTGAGGCTTGCCACAGACCCCACCGCTCTCTACTGCCTCCTGACCTGGCCCCTTCAATCTTTGGAAATACTTGCCTGGCCTTGTTTGAGACAACCTTCACCCCTCTTCCAGACCTTTGTCACGGTGCCAGAGGATGTCAGGATCTAGTAAGTAATGGGACGGTGAGGTGTTCTTGGTCGAGAATGCTGGATGAACATGCATTGGATGTATGTAGGAGCTGGAAATCCAAATAGTAATAGCTACCCTCAATGGGGCGCCCCCTCCATCCCAAGCACCAAGCAAACTGCTCTGCACAGACTAATTCACTTTGCCCCCATGGCAACCCCTATTAGCCTTCGTTTCCAAAAAGGACACAGAAATTCAAGAGCGGTTCAATGACTTGTCCAAAGTCACACCTTTGGGTTTTTGAGTCCAGACCAGCCCTACTTGCTCCTAAGACAGACTGCCCCTCGACCCCAACTTGCCTTTCTGTAGCACTCTTGACTTGTCTAAGACGCAGACGCTCAGTCCACCATTAAAATCAGGATTTTGTTCGGGATTAAATGATGTTTAAAAGAGTCAATCTGGGGCGCCTGCGTGGCTCAGTTGGTTAAGCATCTGCCTTAGGCTCAGGTCACAGTCCCAGGATCCTGGGATCGAGCCCCCCCACCCCCTGTCCCAGTCAGGCTCCCTGCTCAGCGGGGAGTCTGCTTCTCCTCACCCTCTGCCCCTCCTCCCTGCTTGGGTTCTCTCTCTCTCTCTCTCTCTCAAATAAACAAATAAAACCTTAAAAATAACAAATAACAAATAAAAGGGTCAATCTGATATATTCCCTCTGCTATGCTGGTGGCAAGGATGGTGGGGGCTGGGCAGCGGGACAGGGGCGGCGCAAGAAGCAGACAGAGATAGGCTTGCAACTGTTGAGTTATGTCAAATTTGGGAGTGTATGTGAGACCCACCAACAAACATGCCTGTGTCTTTTGCAAGACTTCAGACATTCCAGGCCACCAGGCTGATCAAACCAATTTAACGGGGCTAGGGGTGAGGGTGAGCTCAGATTTGCTTGATGTTAGGTTGTGTCTGGGCACGCAAAGGAGCGCATTTCTCACTGACTGGTCAATACTGCCTCAGCTGGGAGACAATGAAGGAGAAACGCAGAATAAAAACTGCGCACGGGGCTGGTGTTAGGTTATCCTGCTGTTTGCTGGTCTGTCCTTGTCACAGATGACGCTGCACGCTGCTCCGCCAGCCCCCATCCTAATGAGAGAGCTGTTCTTCCAGTCGACCCATCCTTACTGAAGTCATGTGCAGGTGTGCGCAGACCAACTAAACATGATCCTTGCCCCAGACAGACCCGAAACACAGTGCTCTGCGTGCCCCTCCCAAGCTCTGAAGGAGGGAGTTGGGTCACTCAGTTTTAGCCACAGCCTAAAAACCATCCTGGGACTCACTGTCCCCCTCTCCGAGACAGTGACAAGGCAACACCCAACCTCACAGGTACACTGTGACAATGACCTCACGAGACACTAACAAATTTTCGTGCTTACCTTCCTAATCAAAAATCAAGATTTTGAGGGCAGATACCTCCCTTGTGCCTCCCCACCCACCCACCCAAAGAAGCCTCACACCTTGGGCAACCCAAGGGACACTCAGATAATACACAAGACCCCATCCCGAAGCCACCCCAAACCCTTCCTCAGACCTCTTAGGATCACCATCGCTACCCAAAGTGTGAGACCAAATTGTATTCTGCCTGTACAGAGCTTCCTCGATCTTACAGTGTAGTTACATCCCAATAAACCCCTCCCGAGCTGAAAATACTGTTAAGTCGAAAACATATTTCTATACCTCACCTACCAAACATCACAGCTTAGTCTCACCCAGCTTAAGTGTGCTCGGAACACTTATGTTAGCCTTCTGCAGGGCAAAATCATCTAACACATAGCTTATTTTCTAAAAAAGGCCTGAACATCCCACGTAATTGATTGGATACCTTACTGAAAGTGAGAAACAGAATGGCTATCTCGGGGTCCAGAGTAGTTGTAAGTGTATCTGTTGTTTGTCCTGGGGATCGCCTGGCTGCGCGGGAGCTGAGGCTCGCTGCCCTGCCCTGCCCAGCCCCACAAGAGAGCACCGCCTCACCCCGGAAAAGATTGAAATTCAAAATACAGCTTCTGCTTGGATGGGTCTCACTTTCACACCATCAGAAAGTTTAAAAATCTTAAACTGAACCATCATAAGTCAGGGAGGGTCCGTATTGTGCACTAACTGTTTTTATTTGCTCAGCACACGGGAAAAGCACAACAAAAATTAATGAATTAAAGTTCCCTGAAGGCAAGGACCATTCTTTCTCTACATGCCAGGCCTGTTTTATGCGTTAATAAATTCTTGCAGCTGAGTTGTGCGGTTGCCACTGACTAGGAACATGTGGACGGCCGGGGAGAAGGAAGAGACTTAGCGTCAGTACGTGGGCATCGATGGGAGGCCAGCAATGGCATTGGCCGTGTGTCCCAGGGCATGCGTCCCAGGGCAGACCTACGTATCCACACACAAGGGCTAAATAGCCTGAGTGCCTATTAAAAAGACGAGCCCTCCGGCTTACTCCCCAACTCAGAACCTTGGGTTGCCCTGCCCCGTCTGCTCTGCCACCAAGCCGCAGGAGAGCAGAGCGAACGATCTCCTGTGAGCGATGCTGAAATATGAAGCAGCTATGTGTGAAAAGCCCCAAAGTGGGGAAAATGGTTGCTTGCCAAGGGATGCTTTTCAAACCACGCTTTTAAAAAGTTTAGAGGAGATGGGTCCCCAACCCATTCAGTCCTCCTTCTTTGGATCGGGGTGATAGGCAATGAAAGAAGAGCCTTCGTGTTTTTCCCAAATTAAGTAGTGCAAACCTGTTTAATTAACTGGACAGACTAAACCGACATCTTCCCGGATTGCATATTTAAAGAAGAAATGCGAGACAGTTTGAATTTCCTGGAGGTTGGCACTGATTATTTTTCGGTACAACAGTAAGATTTATAGCTCCAAAACCAAATTCAAGCAATTTCAGAAATTGCATGTCAAGCCCCTCAGGGCCGGGTTTGGTCTCAGATGACTTTTCTGCCTGGGCTCGGGTCTAGGCAGGGAAACGGCACATGAAAAGCAAGAGGCCAAGGGCTTGTTAAGGCTGGACGTTCCTCCCACCCGGAAATTCTCTTCCGAGCTGTAAGTAGCCGAAAACCCAACCTACATTCTTAAATTCCAGTGAAAAAAAATATCTCACCCTGGTTGCAATGAATTCGATACTTCTGTGCTCTGGGCAATATGTGTAATATATAATCCATACCAAAATTTCTTAATCCTAAATGTAATATGCATCCTGGAAAGACAGTAATTCTTTGCTAATCTTTGGGAGTTTATTGCATTTGCTGTCTGGGAGTCCTCGCTTCTACCAAATCCACTTCTGGCCTTAAAAATCACTCACGGACATTGTTTGTCTACCTCGTATTGTTATCGATGGAGACCGGTTATTTATTTGATGAAGAGCGAGGACTGTCCTGAGAGACCTTTCTCTGATTTCTTCACAACTGCCGTAACTGAGTCATTATTCAGGAAACGAAACTCCCATTCAAAATGAATTTTAGATTTTGTTCCCCTGCTTTCTGCACAGTGAATTGAAAGTTCATGAGTTTTACGACCCGATTGTGAGGGTGCAGATGAGTTCTGGGGAGGGTGGGGAGATCCGAAATCCATGGGATTGTCACACAGAGAGAATAACTGTATAAAATTTTAATTATCTATCTTGAAGTAATAATAAATGTTTGATGAGATAATAATGAGACATGCAGGGAAATGTTAATGAATGTGTGGGACATAAAGCGTTTAAATAAAGGAAGAAGAGGAATTGCTCAGAAATCGGCTGCCACTATTCGTACACGGGCGACAGCGTTCCATCTGGAAGTCGAAAGGAGGACGTTTCGTGGGTCATACTGTAGTCAGAATAATATTGTGCTTGTTTATGATGGAGACAGAGATCTTTGCATATTTTTCCCCTGGCAAAACTGCTACCAAAATAACTCCTGAATTTCAGCTGGCATCTGGAGCCCCATCTTGAAGTTCCGTTTTGGGGTTTTTCTTGTCATCCCCCTGGGCTGGTTCCCTATGTCCTGGTTGCTACCGTGCAGGGAGGGCAGGTAGGAGCACAAGGACAGCACTAGAAGCCTTCGGTCACTGACTCGTCAGCGATCATGGTGCTGGGATTGGACTCACTTAATTCAACAAAAATCAGAGGTTGTTTTCTCTTTCGGCAGGGTTGTTTATTTGGACAAGCACCGTATAATTAAAACCAGTGTATGAGTTGTTGCAAAAACAGAAGTGATGACTCAGGCCTCAAAATTCGTTGTTGGGGGTGGGGGCGGGGGTTCTACTCAAGCGAGAAATAGAAAGTATTGGCCAGATGGGACATTTGCAAATAGTTTGTATTTTCTCTGTATGCTCATCGAGGCCATACGCCAGGACTCCAGGAAGATATGTGAGAGGAAAAGCAGAACCAAAGAGAAGGAGAATGTGAGAGGAGAGCCTTAGACCCACCTCAGGACCAAGGACCTCAGCGTGCACCCTGAAGCCAGATCTGAGCAACACTGAAGCCCTTGCACTTGGCAGGAAAACACGATGGGAGCACAACCGAACTAGCTCCAGGCAGATTATGCATTTGACCCTTGCTGAAACCTTAAAAGGGCAAAAAGGGACTTTTCCTCTGGTAACACGGGAGTAGCGACATTCTACATCTTGGAGTAGTAAGAGGTAACTTTCAAGAGGTACTTACCATGTTCTAAGGCCCCTATTTATCATGTCACAGGTATCAGCTCATGAGATCCTCAAAACCCCAAGAAATAGAGAGTCTTACCCACATTTTGAAGATTAAGAAACTCAAGTGTGGAGAGTTTAAGAATTTGCCCCAAATCTCAATGCCAGGAAGTGGTTCAGCCAGGATCAAAAATTAGTCTCTCTTAAGTTGTCTGTGGGTTCTCTTTGCACTGGGCGACCCTGGTGCACAAGGCCCTTCCTGCAACATCCGGCTGATGCATTCGAAGTGTCAACCCTGCACGCACACTCTGCACCTCCTGTGTCACCAGCCATTCCAGACTCTGGTACACGTGCAGCAGGGATTGGGGACCCATAGCCTCCTGGACTGTCAGAGGCTTCAGGAAGCTCAGGGAACACCTGGTACAACCCCTCACCTTACAGACCAGGATATGGAGTCCTGGTGGGGGCAGGGTTGGGGGAGGGGCGGGTATAGAAATGATCTCTTTGTTCAGGGCCAGGTTTTCAGGACAGAATCATTCATACATGTCCTGGCCGACTTCATAAGCCAATGCTCCCAAGGCACAGTGTGTCAGAAGCGTTCTGCCGCTTACAGCATGGAGGTGGGGACTTGAGGAGGGGCGGGGTGCAGGGAGGAAGGCGGAGACTAAGAGCGACTGAGTGAAAAAGAGAAGGAATAAAAAGAAAAGAAAGAAGAAGGAAGGAAGAAAGGAGGGAGGGAGAGAGAGGAAGAGAGAGGAAGAAAGAAAGAAAGAAAGAAAGAAAGAAAGAAAGAAAGAAAGAAAGAAAGAAAGAAAGAAAGGAAGAAAGAAAGAAAGAAAGAAAAGGGGAAGCTGGGCCTGAATTCAAACCAAATATACTCTGTCGGGACTGAATTCTTTTTGTCTGCACGTGTCACGCACTCAGCATTTGGGAGGATGCCCTGGCGGTCTCACGAAACTAAGTCAGACACAAAATACACCATTATGACTTAATATATCCACTAGGTAATTTGTACTTAACAGAGAGGTATCTGGGACCGTTGGCCTCCTCCCCAGCCCACCCTTCAGGCTCCCAGCCGCACGGTGGGAGGTAGGCCTCAATGCGACCTTTGTTTTCAATCTTCTGATACCAGGCGGCAGTTAGAGGCCACAAAACTGCATCGGTGTCCTCTGAGATCCTTGGGAGTGGGGGGGCCCTGGACCCCATTTCTTCCAAAGGGAGACCCGGCCCAGGAAATGCATCCCTGATTCTGGAATGAGCCCCCAAGGCCCAGGGCCCAGGGAGAGATGGGAAACAGAGTACCACAAGCTCGCTCTGCAGCGAGTGTTACCAAAGCAACTTCCACTCCCGGTCTCCTCTGTAAAATCAAGGCTAGTCTGGTGGAAGCCGGCTCTGAAGGTGGCCAGAGAGCCTGGTTCCCGTCCCAGGCCTGCTCCGCGCTGCCCAAACTGTATTTGGGTGTCGGTGTCGCTCTTCACCAGGCTAAACACGCCGGGCCTTGCACCGACCCACCCCCCGCCCCAGATCTGCAGGGCAAGCTGGGTGGTGGTAAGGACATAATTTAAAACTGTTGCCTAGTGTTCTCCTAAGCCATGCCCTACTTTGAAAAAAAAAACAAAACAAAACCCTTCATCCTTCAGGCAACAGCTGGAAGGCTTGGCTGAATGGTGCGGTCTCCATGTGGAGGGTCACAGAGTACTGATCTAAGGGCTGGGAAGTCTTGCTCACCCAACTGTTGACACTCAGTAAACGGGACAGGCGGGGCTGCTGTGGGCATCTGAGGAAGAAGGCCCCCGCCCCACCCCCAGCCAGAGAAAGAATAGGAAGCAACTTCTATTCAGGGTTCACAGGGGTCCCCAGCCCCCCTCCGCCCCCTGCCAAAGCCATCGGGGCCTTTCCCTGCCTCCAAGTTACCTTGTATTATAACAGGATTAAAGTATATTTAGCTCCTCTATTAGCATACTTTAGCCCCATTTTGGCCTACTTAAGGCTTCCGGCTGGCTTTGATCAGTTTTGCGTCCTACTGGCCAACAGGAGGGCCCGGCAGGCCAAAAAAAAAAAAAAAAAAAAAAAAAAAACCCAAGTGGGGGTGGGGAATCAGACTGTGAAATTATCCTGATGCTCCTTCTCTTATTCCCAATCTTCCATTGCTTTTCTTAAAAGGCCCAGTTTACCCAGAGTGGGCAGGAGGAGAGGGGAAGGGAGCAGGAACCAATAATAATTAGGTCTTAGTGGGAAGAGGAGAGAAAGGGTTTGAGCATCTCCTAAGAAAAGGAGGGGGGGAACCCTATAATTTCTACAGTGTCTGCCTTTTTATTGCTTGCATTTGCATATAAATTAAATCCATATTGTAGCTTTAAGGCAAGCCCGGGCTTAGAATTCCACCCAGCTCGGGGTCCCATTGTTTTATATCCCGTTCTAGGCGGCAGTGAAATGAAAAGGGAGGGAGCTCAGAGGAAGGAGAAAGTCAGCTTTGTCGCGTTTTTAATTTGCCTGTTTGTTTTCTCCGCCAATTACAGGCAAATTAATATTTAAACTTTGGGAGGCTGTGAGGAAGTGCTTACAAAATAGGTTTCCGACTCCAGGGTGTGCGGCCTTCTGCTTTCGGCCATCCTGGGGTTGAAATTTCCTGGTGGTGAAATGAAAAATAATAATCGTAATTAAGTAACAGCTTGGACCTAGATCCTGTTTCGATTTCTTCTCTCGTTGTGCTAAGGGCGCTGAGATTCCATGGTGCTTCTGGAATGATTGAAGGTGGCCAGGGAGGGCTTTGGCGGGATATCCCCTGTCCTAGGTTTTCCTGTGGACCGGAGGTGGGGCCCAGCGCAGCTCCCCCAAAGTGGCCTGGGATTATACTCTCATTCAGTAGAGCATAGCCAGGGAGCAATCAGACGCTGGGGTAAGCCTGTTTCAGAGCCCCATATGCTATCCTAGCAAACACATCATGGTGGAAGTGATCTCCTAAGTGAGATCAGCGTAAAACCCGACGGGGCGGGGGGGGGGGGGGGGCATGCTTCTCTCTCAAAAACATTCCATTCGAAGCGGTGGAGAGCAGCAGTCTCCCCCCACCTTGAGTTTCAGCTTGGCCCAGCCATAGGATGGAAAAACACTACCTTAAACTCCTGAATCAAAAAGCAGTCAATTACACAAACTTCTAATAAAATGTTGGGGAAGCAGGAGGCCCTAGCGAGGTCCAGGTATCCTTTCTGTAGGATGTGTTGCTTGGCTTATTTTATAAGTTAATATGTGTACCCTGCATTGAGCCCTCTTCCCTCCCACTAGCCTCACCTCCCGATCACTGGTGCTTCTCATTACTGGTGCTGCTGGGATGTGTCATCTAATGTGGGAGGAGGCGCCTCGTGAATTATTGTTGCTATTAAATCCCTCTAACAAATCTCCATTCTGACATGACTTCAATAATCGGTTCCACTGTGTCCTTGTACCGCTTTGGAGTTCCTCGCTATGCTAAGCCCCCTCAAAGCCAGTTTCTCGAACCTGTGCGATAGCCTACATCTTTCCAGTGTAGGCTAGTGGTTTCCTGCCTCTACTAGCCTTCTCGTTCTGTCTAGTGGTTTCCTGCCTCTACTAGCCTTCCCTCACCACCACCACCCCCCATAAGGTTTCTTTCCTGGAAAGACAGACAGAAACACTGCAGCTTCCCAAACATGGCCACCCTTTTCCTTGTACTCAGAACCTCAGAAAAAATCCGGCTTCCCTCATGATGCAGACACTGCCTCTACCCTCCACCAAGGTCTTGTGAATTTCACTTCCGTTTCCAAAGACCCCTCCAAACGCTCCCGTTTCTCCCGGAACTACATGGCTGGGCTCCGCATTTTTTATTTCTTTGAAATAAGCCCCTTCGTGACTCCTCCCTGACCTGGTCCCACATGGGCCCTGCCAGATGGGAAGCAGTTTCATGGTGAGTCTAACTGGGTGTGTTTTGTCCATTTGCCTGATCTGTATCTCTCTGGAAAATGTAAGCTGCCCACACTGGAGATGCCAATTCCAGCATCCCCACTGTGTGTTCAAAAACAGAGAAAGTTCAACCTGATAATCCAACCCATGAAATCTTAACCTGAGCCGAAATCAAGAGTCAGATGCCTAACTGACTGAGCCACCCAGGCTCCCCTGATAGCTAAACTTTTAAGATCAGTCATTGACTGACTAGATGTATCCAGTTGTTCCTAAATAACACTAATAATAAGAATGATTGCTACTAGTCTTGACTGTTGACTCCAAGTCAGGCTCGGTGTTATGTGCTTTATGGCACAAGTTATCTCTCACTTTTTATGCTGACAACAACTCTAGATGAACTAGGTACGATTATTATCCCAATTTTACAGGTTATGCAACACAGAGAGGTTAAGTAATTTATCCGAAATCTCACAGCTTATAATTTGCACAACCAGGATCTAAACCTAGGACACCTGCCTAGAGCCCATGAATTAATGTAGCCATCTGCCATGGTCTGAGAGTGTCACCTGCACTAGGGTCACATGGGGCTCTGGGAGGCGTTGAGACTCCGTGCTGCATTCTCACTCACATCAGACTTAATGACAGCCCTGCGGAGGGGAGGTCATCCCCACTTTGCTGAGGAGCAGCGGAGACCCAGAAAGCTTCAGGCTCGTGCTCTGATCTATTGTTAGAAGATAAACCAAGGCACATTAAAATGTCTAACAGATGATTAGAGCGACAATGGATTCACATGGGGCAGCACCAAAACCAAAAGTGGTTAGGAGTGCTCTGTCTCCAGGAGCTCGGAGAAAGATTGATCAAGAGAAAACGCCAGAACAAAGAAAGGAAACTCTTTGATTGGCTAGAGCCAAACACCTCGTTGGCTGTCTCTGATTGGTTGTCCTTCGCGTTTTGATTTCGTAACCTTGAGACATTTACAGGCTTAGATGTTCGTTTCCTTCTGTAGGTCGCAATGCCATTAGAGTCCCCTTGTTTAATTAAGTTAACACTATAATCCTCATGTTCGTAGAGTCCACACCCAAAGCCAGGTCAGTGTGATTCCAAATGCCGTGTTCTTTCTGCTCTGCCACCTGTTCCCAGGGCAGATCTTACCTCAGAGAATACAGATAATACCCACTGAGCTCAAAAGCCTGCTGACTTCATCACCGGTCTTGTATCTGCAGACTGGCACTCAACACTACTCAGGCAGGTCCCTGCAGGTCACCCCAGGCCCTGCAAAAGGCTACCCAACCGTCCCTATCCTCGCAGACCTTACCCCGCCGGGACGGGGAGGAACAAAAGTCAGACAGACACTTGGAAATGGGCCTGCCATTTGACCCAACTAGCCATTTGTTTGCAAGATCACTGGCATTTCAAACACTCCATTTTGATTCCAGTGTATTGGGGGGGTCCCCAGACCTTCTGAGAGAGTCTCGTTCCGCCCCACCCCAGGCCTCCTCTGGCCCACAGCTGAATCTGTCCCCGACACAGCCTCATTCTCCAGCCTGTGCCTCGCCAAGGCCACAGTCAGCCAGGTGCAATTGCCATGATAGGTAACACTGGCCCCGAGACCCTCCTTTCCGAATCTTCCATAGCTGAATTAAATGTTTGTCGTGGTTTTTTAAACCAGGAATAGACGCACGTGATATGAAATTCAAAAGAGACAAAAGAGCGTAAAATATCCCTCCACCCTCTTCCAGACTCGTGCTCAGCCAAGACCTGTGCTGAGAGCCAGGCACTTGCCCTTCCCAGAGGTCACCACTGCTGTTTTGTGTGTGTATCCTTCCAAAGAGAATCTGTGATTCACACAGTAGTTTCAAATACGTAGGCACCTACGTGGGCGCGCACACACGTACACACATATTACCATTCATGCAATGGTTGCACGTATTCCAGCATTACTTTTTTCACATAACAATATGCATTTGGGATTATTCCATCTCCAACCAGAGCACTGGTTCATTTTTTTTAAATGGCTGTGTAATATTTTATTAACTGGATATACCGTAATGTATCTAAGAAGTCCTCTGTGGTTCTTAATTATTTGACTCTAACTCCTTTGTTAGAGCTGTTGCCAGCATTTCACCGATAGGCCTTGTGTCTGTTCACTTAGCACGTGTGCTAACGCATTTCTAGGAAAGACCCCTGGAGGTGAAAGGGACAGTGCATTTTTCATTTTGAGAGTTATTATCAAATTACTGCTCACAGAAATTTTATCAATTTATACTGCCAACAACATCATACAACAGTTGTCTCTTTCCCCACAGCCCAGGCCGGCACTAGGTGATGCGGACCTTTTCGATCTTTGCCAACTGGATGGGTAAAAAAGCAGTATCTCATATTTTAAATGTACCTTTCTGCTATTATGCACCAAGTAGAGCAACTCTGCAAACGTTTTAAGAGCCATTTGAACCTCCTTACTGTAAATGATGTCTATGCCCAGATAAATTTTCTGTTGAGTTGTTGGTTCTTTTCTTACTAATTTAGAATGGCTCCTTACATAATAAAGAAACTCACTCTTTCCTCGTATGATGAGTTGCAAACATTCCCCCCAGTTTTTCTTTCTTTTTTTTTTTTTAATATTTTATTTATTTATTTGACAGAGAGAGAGACAGCCAGCGAGAGAGGGAACACAAACAGGGGGAGTGGGAGAGGAAGAAGCAGGCTCCCAGCGGAGGAGCCTGATGTGGGGCTCGATCCCAGAGCGCCGGGATCACGCCCTGAGCCGAAGGCAGACGCCCAAGGACTGCGCCACCCAGGCGCCCCATCCCCCCAGTTTTTCACTTCATTTTGCTTATGGCATTAGTTTTGTTGTTGTTTGTTTGTTTGTTTTTCCTTAGTGGCCTTTTCTTTATGGCCTGGATTCTCGTTCCAACCCTGTCCCAAACTATGGTTACTTAATAAACACGGTGATGCGTGGGGATGCTGGCGCTATTCTAAGGGATGGGAGAGGTTCACAACGCCCACTGAAATTCCAATGGCCAGTCATTCAGCACCTCCAGATCGCTTTCCTGGCCTGTAGGATGAAGGGGTTAGACTAGTTGCTGTATAAACTCTGTTCAGCTCTGGCTTCTGAATCAGAGATGCCCCTGGGCCAAGGGTCTTGCTGTCCACTCTCCTAGCGGGCACTGCTTCTGGAAGCAGATGTGAGAAGCTTCCCCTTGGCACAAGGGTCTTGACTGCCCCGAGCCACAGATTCTTGTCCCCCACCTTTTGGGGGAGCCTCTCCCACCACCTCCACAGGGCAACCAGGCAGGGGGACGAATTCAGACCCAACACCCTGTGGCCTTGACGGCACAAAGCAGACGGGAGTCTGGGTTACCGCAAGCAGCATTTAACTTCAGCCTTCCTGCCAAAGCCTCCGAAACATCACCTTCCACATGGATATCCCTGAAGCCCCCTGGCTCTGCCTTTGGAGCCACTATTTAGACCCACACTGCGAGAACTGTCATTGTGCAGGAAAACACACACGTTTATGTTCCACTACCGGGATAATACAAGCACCCCAGACTCAGGGGCGTTGGGCCAGGTAAGAGGCTCCAAAGGATCCGGACGGTGGCAGCCGGGCTGGCCTTGGGTACTGCCAGCATGGCTTTCTGGACAAATGCTGATTTCCTTCAGCTGGTCTGCGTCCTCCCCTGGGAAATTTGTATTTCTTCCTGGCATCCATCCTACATCTTCTCTGGCTACCACGGAGACAAAGAACTCCTTCCCTGGCATTGAGAATGGCTTGTTTTAGTCAAAGAATTCCTCTCCAGTCTCTCAAAGAAGGTCCTGGTCTGGGTCTAACAAGTCCTTTTCTCCCTCCTGCCCTAATCCACAGCTTCGACTGACATTTTCTGAGGTCGAAAACGTGCCTCCCCAACAAAACAGCAAATCCTCCCCCTCGGGCCTCACAGCAAAGGCCTGTCACATAGACCTTTTACATAATTTAAAGGGCGTTAGGGTCTTTGCAAAAGGGAACCTTCTTTTACACCCCCAGAGCTGGCCAGTCATTTCTATCTTTAGGATCACGCTTTTGGATCAGAAAGAAGGAAGACCATTCTAGCCCAATACTCCATTAAAATGGACTGTTTGAAATGCCCTGGGCTGGGGCTGGGTGCTGAGGGCAGAGAAATGAGCAGGCCCGTGCCCCCAGGCAGGCAGCCAGGAGAACACAGCCAAGTTCTAGTGGACAAAATTCACGGTGCTGCCTGGGAGAAGAGCCCGGTGTAGCAGGCTTGCTGATGTTCACCTTGGGAGACCCAAAGAGTGCGTGACCTTGACAAGACAAGCTGTCGGGCCAGGGAATGTCACAACCAAGACAGCTTTGCTGGTGGCATCAAAGGGGAGCAGGAAGAAGAGGGGCAGCTGAAAGAAGGGAGGAGCCCAGAGCACCTCCCAGTTTTGCCAGAAGTAAAACCTGGGTCCAGGCTTGACATCGCGTGCCTGCCAGAGCCGGACCCAAACACCCCTGGAGAGCCGCGCTGTAGCCACGCAAGCCAGGCCAAGGGATCGCGGGCGTTGCATGACTCAAACCCAGCACCCATTCGAGGGAGAGGAAACAGGCTTGCATGCATGGAATGATTTATCCGAGGTCACCCAGCTAGGAACTGTAAGTGATGAGATGAAAACGCGAGTGTGTTCACCCCAAACCCACAACTGCACTAGCTGAGTGGGATGAAGGCCAGAGGGACCCAGAAGCCTTTGTCCTTTCTCTCTGCTTCCTGCCTTGTCCACTCACCAACACAGACCAGAAACAGGCCTGGACCCCAAAGAGATGGTCTTGCTGCACGTTCAAGCTTCTCCACAAGGGCAGAGTTAGGACTAGACGGGACGTCAGAAAGCGCCTGTTTCACGGGGGTTCCCATGTGCTCCAAGGAACCCAGGGGGCCCTGAGGCATGGCCTGCACAGCGTCCAGACAAGGCCAGCCTCCAGGCTGCAGGGGGCTCACCATCCTCAGCCAGCCCAGCGCCACCGTTGTCTTATGAAACTTTTGAATAAGTGTTATTTAAACAAAGGGATCTTGGCCCCAAATGTTTACAAGCCACTGATGATGTCTGAGGCCCTCAACAGGGTCCAGCAAGAGGATATCAGACAGTCCAGCTGCTCTAGCTGTGGAGGCTTGTGCTGTGCTGAGTGCAGACCCCAGGTCTCTCCCGGGAAGCCCTGAAGTCCAGCTCCACCCTCAGCCCGGGAGCACTTGAGAAAGTTGAATGGCTGGGCAAATGTGCTCCTGTGCAGGCAGGGCAGGCCCCAGCCTGCCAGCAGCCCAGGAGGTCCGGAGGACCTGGGGGCATTCAGGGTATCTGAGGGTCCCCAGGCATGAAGGACCAGAAGAAAATGCCTATTTCAGGTCAAAAGGCCTGGGTTGGGGCAACAGCTCGCACACAGCATGAATGCAGCCAAAGGTCTACACATGCCACAGGCAGGCCTCTGCCCGTGCAGGTACCGGCCAGCCAAGTGTGGGGTCCTGCATACATCTGAGTGATCCTGGATACCTTGGCCTCTCTGGGCTTCATTTTCCTCAGCTACAAAATGGCGCCCATCATATCTTCCCGACAGGATCAACCCTCACTCTGGGATCTCACACTCATAATTTGAACTCCCGTGCCTCGGTTGTCAGGTTAGTCAAAGGGGCTTCACAATTCCACCTACCTCATATTCTCACAGGAGTTAAATGACTTAATCTGTGTAAGGAACCGAGGACAGTCTTGCACATAGCAGATGCTCACAACTATTAACGGTGGCCATCGTCCTTATTGATCATGGAAAATCATCACGGCTGTGTTGGGGTGCTTGGGTGAGCTCTGGCTCTCTGGCCGTGAGGCCCTCATCTGCTATGTGGCTTGGTGTTCCTCATAGCACGTGGAAGGTTCTTCAGCCCGCCTGGCACTCAAGTTCCTCTTTTTTCTCTTCAATATCCTCTCCCTGAGTGCCTCCCCTACGTCAGCAGGTCCTGAAGATACTCAAGGCCCCCACAGGGCCTGACGGCAAACCATTACTATTTTGAATTGGCTGAGGAAAATAATCATTGCGGCCACACCGCCAGGATGACTTGGGCCTACTTGGGAAGCCCCTTGACTTTCACAATGGATTCAGATAACATTTTCTAGATAACTGCCCCAACTCTCCACCTCAGTCGACCAACAGGAGAGATGCAGGCGGCGTCTTTCACTTCTGCCACGGCATAGAAGCCCTGTCAGGAGTGTCCCAACCCTGATGGCCATCCTGCCCTGGGGCCACCGCCCCCTCCCACCTCCAGTGGGCCCCGAGCTGGGGGTCTTGGAAGCAGCAGGCCCCAGGCCTGGGCTCGGACTCTTGCCCATCTGCACTGGCATTGTTCCTCCCAGCCCTTTGTCTCTGGCTTTCTTCTCGCACAGCTTCATGAGGCTTCCAGGATGCGCCCTTCTGAGTGTGGTCACCATCATGGTGCGTGCACACACACACACACACACACCCCACCTGCATCTGCATCTGTCAGGCTCATTTGCATAGAAATTCCTCCCCAGCACCCCCCCCCCCGGCCCTGGCCTGGGCTGCAGTCCTGCTTGGCAGGCCTCCACCTGCCCCGCAGCCATGCCCTGGCAGCCTCTGACAGCCCTGCGCCCTGCCACGGTGCCTGCCCCTGCACACAGGCCCTTTAGAAATTTCATCCAAAGGGCATTAAAGCCGAGTACTTGCGGAAAATCGGCTACTTCCAGAGTTTTCTCTTGCTCTCTCTCTCTCCTGGCTGCTGCTGGCGCAGGTAGGCCAGAGCCCTCTCCAGAACAACCCATTTTACTCTGACATGCATAGTTTGCCCCAGAGCCCTAAAAGGCAGCCCAGCCTCCCGACAGGAGCTGACCAACACCATCCCAGACGAGACAGGGAGGCTTCTGTCCCTGCACCGGCCTCTGCCAAGTCGAGCAAACTGGGTGCTCAGGAAGGTCGAAAGGGGCAATCCACCTGCCTCCAGGCACGTTATCCAAGGACTTCAGCTGGGTTTCCAGAAACTGAGCCTCACAACCCATTCCGGAATGTCAGATCTGGTAGGCAGTCTGGGCACTGCCAAATCTGAGTCCCTCGTACCTGTTCCCTGGGTGTGATGGGACAGGAGCCCAGACTTGAGAGTGGGCGTGACTGCCACCAGCATTGGGGCATTCTCAGTACCACTGACTGGGCACCCGCTATGTGCAGGGGCTGCTCATTCAGTCCTCACCACAGCCCTACCAGAAGGCTCTGTCAGCCTCGCCTTCTTAAAGATGAGGAAACTGAGCCCAGAGCTGAAGGAAATTGCCCTGAGATCCCACAGAAACACGGATGAGGATTCAAGCCCAGGCAATCTAGCTACCACACTCTTAGCCACCTCACTGTGTGCCCAAATAGGATTAGACCCAAATCCTCATGCTGCACTCGCTTGCTGTGTGACCTTGGGCAAGTCACTCCATCTCTCTGAACTGTTAAGATGACGGGAATAATGTTTTCTTTACCATAGCTAGCAACAATGGAGAACAGACCTACGCATAATGAGGCCTTGGTAAATCCACCCATTTGTTCCTGCCTGATCCTGGTGAAATCTGAGCAAAGCCTCTCACCCTGGTGGGGTTTAATATGGCTGCTACCCTTATTTGCATAAACCCATTATTAACAGGAACGGGCTCCCCCAGCGAACACATCCAGCCTCACGACGGAAGCCAGCCCGAGTTGTGAAAAGGAAAGGGTCTGCAATGGGACTTTCTCAGGGTCACAGGTGGGCTTGCCTATGAGGTATACCTGTAAGCTAGACTGTGCCGTTTATGTGAAGAAACCTTTAAGGCAGCATATGGCCATCCATTTAAAGCTTCCGTGCCTTCGCGCCTGCTATTCCCTCTTCCTGGCAGCATCTCCTTCAGGGAGTCTTCCCTGACTACAACTATGTTCACATACCCCTGCTCTGGGGTTCCTTAGCACTCTGTCCCAGCACTCACGACCCCACTCTCTTCTAGCACTTACCACTCCATCTCAGGGAGCTGCTTCGCGACTTCCCAACTCAGTGGTTGGTCCTCACCTTTCCAAGTGCAACTAAATCCCCTATGGAGTTTTTTGAACAGACACATGCCCAGGTGGCCTCCGTGAAGCTTTGAGAGAGGTGGGTCTAGCATGGGACGCATGGAATCCGGGTTTGAAAAGCTACAGTGCAAGCAGCGGGAAGCCTTCGCGGCCAGTCCTGTATCCTGGTCTCCATGGTAACCCCAGCATCTAACAGAGACCTGCACCCAGTCCATGCCCAACAATTACTCACTAGGTTAATAAGTTCCTGCCTCAGTTCCTCCTATCCCCCCATTTTTACCAACCACTGTGCACAATTTTGAGAATACAGCGTCAAACAGGTAGGGAGATGGAGAGGAAGGAGAAAGAAATTGAGGGATCTGACAGTTACTTGGCGACCTCAGGCCGCTGAGGGCCCTTTTAAATCTAATTGTTAACAACCGTAACCCTTTTCAAAATCTCTAATTGAAGTATAGTTGATATATGATATCAAATATACAGGCATACCACATACTGATTCAATACTTACATACGTTATGAAATGCTCAGCACCGTAAGTCTAGTTACCATCCGTCACCACACAAAGTTACAACAATATTATAGGCGGTATTCCCTACGCTGTGCTTCTCATCATTGTGGCTTATTTATTTCATAATTAAAAGTCTGGATCTGTTAATCCTCTTCACCTATTTTCCGCATGCCCAACACCCCTCCCCTCCGGCAACCATTGGTGTGTTCTCTATAGTTACGAGTCTGTTTCTATTTTCGTTGTTTGTTTGTGTACTTATTCATTTGTTTTGCTTTTTAGGCTTCACTATAAGTGAAATCATATGATGTTTGTCTTTCTCTGTCTGACTTATTTCCTTTTTTTTAAAGATTTATTTATTTGGGAGAGAGAGAGAGAGCATGCGTGCAGGGGGCAGGGCAGAGAGGGAGAGAGAGAGAGAGTCGCAAGCAGACTCCAGGCTGAGCACAGAGCCTGACTTAATCCCATGACCCCAAGATCACGACCCGAGCTGAAACCAAGAGTCGGATGCTCACCTGACTGTGCCACCCAGGCGCCCCGTCTGACTTACTTCTCTTACCATAATACCCTGTAGATCCGTCCGTGTTTTGCAAATGGCAAGATTTCATTCTTTTTTATGGCTGAGTAATATTCCATTGTGTATATATACCACATCTTTCTTAATCCATTCACCTAGTGATGGATACTTGGGCTGCTTCCGTATCTTGTCTATTATACATAATGCTGCTGAAAACACAGAGGTGCGTGTATCTTTTCAAATTAGTGTATGCATTTTCTTTGGGTAAATATCCAGAATGATGACTATAGTCTTAACACCCTTGCTCTGGTGGTTCTTGACGATTCTCAAAAGCATTCCTCCTGTGAAGGAGGAAGGGCAAGGATGATCGACCCCATTGCACAGATGGCCTTAAAGAATTTTAGAGAAGTCAGAGCTGATTCTGGTGATATCCCATTCATTTTTCAGTCAAGAAATGAGGCCTATAGGGGCGCCTGGGTGGCACAGCAGTTAAGCGTCTGCCTTCAGCTCAGGGCGTGATCCCGGCGTTGGGGGATCGAGCCCCACATCAGGCTCTTCTGCTGGGAGCCTGCTTCTTCCTCTCCCACTCCCCCTGCTTGTGTTCCCTCTCTCACTGGCTGTCTCTATCTCTGTCGAATAAATAAATAAAATCTTTAAAAAAAAAAAAAAAGAAATGAGGCCTATGGAGAGTGAGGGGAGCTCCTGATGGCCAGAGTTAGAACTCATGTCTCCCGAAGTCCCTTGCTGCTGTAGGAGACTGTGTCACTCAGCGGCCAAGAGGAAGGGAGGCCAGTGGCGTGGCCAGCTTGACAGTGCAGCTCTACCTGCACCCTGTCCCAACCTCACTCTCTTCCTCTCCGGCTCTTCATGACGACACATTGAGAAAAGTTCTGGCAGGCCTCAGGGACCACTGGCTCACTGAGCTGGCAGCATGAAGTTCAGCCCCCAGCAGCTCTCTGGTTGTTTCAGGTCTCCACTCTGGTTAGATCCTCTGCTCAGTGATGCCTGGGACACAGCGGGCCGTGCCTCTTCCCTGGAACTTGCCCCGTGGCTTCTAGAATGGCCTCTCCCTACCCCACCCCCATCAAAGTGTCCCTGCCTCTGGTCCTTCCTTGCATGGAAGTGGTTCTCAGGGCTCTCTCCTGGGCCTCTTCTTGACCCCCTGCACCCCTGGAGCCCACTTTTGCTCCCACCCGTGCAACAGACCCCAAACCTGCACCTCTGACCCATACTGTCTCCCAGGCCCTACCCAGGACCGCCATGGCTGTGGCCGACTGAAAGTCTCCCTTGCCACCCATACTCAATAGAATGGTGACAAATCTCACTACCCACCTTCACAGAAGACAAGTCTGTCCTCCACCTGCATTCCCAACCCCAACCACCCCACACCCACACCTGGCTGGAGCCTCAGCCTCTGTCACTGCTGACCCCTCTGCCACCACCAACCCCTCCACTCGTCCTGCCCATTCAGGTTTCTAAGCATCTCCTGGCTTCTTTCTCAGCCAACCCACCAGACAACATCTCAGCTCCCAGCCTCACCCCTCTACCCACGCTGGGTCAGGGCACAACTAGGCCACATCACCGAGCCCTGCGGGGGCTCAGGATCCCACTAGCCAGCATCTCCGGAGGGCAGGGGAGGGGAAAGGGCTTCTTGTACTGCCCATCACAGTGCTAGACGAAGAAAGAAAGTTTCGTAGAGCCTTTCAACCGTTTTCTGCCACAAGTCACAGTACAAACAAAAAATTACACTGCAATCCATGCACCTAATACACATTTGAAAAAAAGCTCACATTACATTACACTACGTAGGACAGACCGACACCTATTTCCCATCCTATTCCACTCAAATTTATCTACTGCACTTTTTCTGGAAGTTAGTTGCAACCCTGTGAATTGATTTCATGACTCACTAAGGGGTCCTGAAGCAGTTTCAGAGTCACCTGTCTACGGAATTTGCATTTTGAGCCTCGCGGACGGCGCATGATACCCAGACCTGCTCCTACCAAGAATCTTCTGCTGGTGCAGCTTTTGTGCTGGGAGTTTGGGTGTGAATCCAACAGATGAGGTGGGTTGCTGTGTGGCAGGTCCACGAATGTCCACAAACATCTGTGGGTTGCTAGGGCCTGGCGGATCGGGCCCACGTGTGGGGTGATACACGTCAGAGGATCTGTGTGGCTCCAAGAAGCCACACAAGTGGGTGTGATCAGAAATGTCTGGATACGTGTACACAGGGGAGCTGATAGACATGCACTCGCTCCGGAAAAATCATGAGAATCACAACGATCCGTGTTCCCCGTAGACATGGGTCTACAGTTGGCGGCAGCAGGGGATAGAGAGGACTCCTGAGAGAAGCAAACGCGGCCAGGCCCTCGGAACCCAAGGAAGCTCACGAATGCCCAGGGAGAAGCTGAGCCAGCCTGAGGCCTGGCGGGTCCATGAACACAGTCATTGATCAGGGGAGCCACATCAGGAGGAAAAGGGGAGGCATCCGATACCCAGCGGACCCCCCACGCACCATGGCCCCAGCCTTCCTATCCCCCACACCGTGGACACTGTCCCCCACCCAGACTTCTTCCAGATTCCTCCCCAGGCCTCCCCTTGGCCTCACAGTCACAGAAACATCGCAACTGTGGCGGCTCTTCTGAGCGTCTCGTTGGCCACAGCACCCAGTTCACCTTCTATTTCAGCCGGCAGGACCCAGCACGTGTCACATGCCCAGATAGGCCTGATCACGCCTGGGTCTGCCGTTCATACTTACCGCTTCATCTACAATATTTTTTAATGTCTAAATGTCTACTCCCTGCATCCGACCAGGGCACCCCAGCCCTGCTGAGAGCCTTGCAGTGACTTCCGGCACTGGAAATCAAACCCTAGCAACCTGTGCCTTGGTCCACAGGCCTTGCCTGCTCAGCCTCCCGGAGCCGTCCCCCCACCCCGCATACCCTGCCCCCTCTTCCCACACCTCCCTGAGTGCTGGCCTGGGCCACACACCTCTTCCCCCAGAACTTCATGTGCTGATTCCTTCTCATTGTGCAGAATTTGGCTCAAACATTAATTATCCCCTCAACAGTGTTGGCACAAGAGGATGGGCTTTGGGGAAAGCCTACACCAGCTTCTTCCTCCCGTAAAATCCTAAATGGCTCACTCCCAAAGACGCATCCAAATAAACTCCCAACTTAAGAATAAACCATTTTGAGGCAGACCCTCTAGCCCTGCTTTCCAACCAAATAGCCCTCCAGACCCTTCCATATAAAATTCAGCTGCCACCACTGACCTTCGAATGTAAACATTCTGGGAAATGCTTATCTTTGTGTTTACCTGTTCATTGGTTGTCTCTCCGACGAGGCTGTAAGGTCTATGTTGGCAGAGGTCTTGCCCGTCTCATTCAGGCCCACATTCTGGAGCATAGCAGGTGCTCTGCAAACATCTGTTGAATGAATGGGTTGACCATCATTTTGCCAGGCCCACAGCCAAAGCCTCCTTATACAGAGATAGCTGTCCATCATCAACACCACCGAGTTGTTCAAAACCATCTGAAGGAGAAGGGAAGGAAACAGCAGTAAGGGAACTAATGTTTACTGAATGCTAAACACTTTGCAAACATGCATACGTTCAATCCTCATAGTAGTTGCAAGAAATAAACATCAGCCACCCTGGCAGAGCCACCCCATTCTCCTGCCTTCCCCCAGCCACATGTACCCCCAAGGAATCTCTGTCAGTTGACTTATTGCCTGTCCTGCCCCCCCCACCCCTGCTGGCAGCCCAACCCCTCTGTGTTCTGCTCCCACAGTCCCTGCCCACCTCATGGGTCCCTCGGTGACAAGAGCAGCAATAAAGGAGCCCCCCCAAAAAAGAAACAACTAGAAATGCAGCCATGGTGAGAGGCTTCCGTCCATCAGGGCACCCCTGGGTCCGTGGGATACAGGCAACCATTGATAATTTTGTGATCACAAAGACAATATAGGGAAAAAAAGATTCTGATATCAACATCAAACGAAATAAAAGCTTGTATCTACCCAGTGTTTACTACTGTCAGTATGATGGGAACAAATGGAGAGGAGCTAGAAAGCGCTGGAGAAAAGTAAAAAATTGCGGTTTGGAGTGGTGGGGTGGTAGAGCTACGCTATGAGTGGTCGTTCTCATTAAGTTTTATTCTTGCTTAAATGCTGGTCTTAAAAAGTAAATATTAAGAGGGAAAGAGAAAAAAAAGGGAGGGAGAGAGGAAGGGAGGAGGGAAGGGAGGGACGGAAAGAGGGAGGAGAAAAGAGAGGGAGAAGAGGAGGAAGGGTGGAAGGGAGAAGGGAAGGGGGCAGAAAAGTAAATCCCTGGCCAATTTTTCCTGGAATCTGCCTGCTGTCCGCAGAGCAGGAGTGCCAGAGAAGCCCTTGCCACCAGTGGGCAGAGAGGTCCCTGGTCGCCAGAGAGAGAGGCAGAGCCAAAGTCGTGGGAAAGAGACAGGTGTCCAACCATGTCACCTGTCCCCAAATCGGCAACCATGGTGGCATCACTCTCAATCTGACCCTCAGAGAGGCTCAGCCTTCTGCCATCACCTCAAAACCAGCATCCCAGCTCCCCCGTCTCTCCTACACACACGCGGCCCCCAGCTCAGTCTACCCTTCCATTCCCTGTTCCCTGTTCCCTTTCTCCTTCAAGAGCCAACTCAAAACTCTCTTCTAAAAAACAAAAACAAAAGCAACTCTCTTCACCCCGGAAGCATTTCTGGATTACCTCTCACTCTGTGACTCTTCAGAAACTTGCTAATGTTTGTCTCCTTCACACTGTGGGATATTTCATCAGATTGCAACAAATGTCTAATATTTGGAAAGAGCTTGGGCTTTAAGTCCCAGCCCTGCCACTGTCGAGCTGTGTAATCTTGGGCAAATCACTTAACCTCTCCGAGCCTCAGTGTCTGAAATTGTCAAATGGAAATACTGATACACCCTAAAGGCTGGTCTAAAAAGTCAGTGAGATAATATATATGCAAATATCCCAGAGAGGCTTGGGCATATAGGAAGCAGTCAATAAATTGTAGTTATTATAATGTGTGGCATAAAATTCTATGAAAGCAGTTTAGCAATTGTACTCTGAATTGCATCACCTCGACAAGAAGGAGATGTGAAACTCGCTGAGGAAGAAAACCGCCGAGGAAGAAAACCGCCCCTTGTAAATCTTGTCTCTCCCTGACCCCATCCCTATTCTCATCAGAGCATGTAACCCGTAGTTAGCAAAGGGTCAGGCAGCCAGCCTCAAAGACTGTTGAGGTTCAGTCTCGAGACTCTGCCCCCCGGAGCTGGACTGCCGGTCCACGCAGCAGTCGGGGTCAGCTCAGGACTAAGAAGGAGCTGGGGAAAAGGGTGGGTTCTATGTGAAACAGGGCTGGAGACTTTGTTCCTTGGGATTCGGTGCCTTGGGATCGCCAGGCCTCGTGTGCTCACCCTACCCTCCTACACCAGGAGCCTGCAGCCAGCAGAACCTGAGCCCATTTTATTTCCTGGAAAGGTCTGGAAGCCAGCCCCCTGGGCTCCCAACTGTCTCCCCATGAATGTCCCTGTTAGGGTCTGCATTTTAAAAGCTCTTGCCAACCAGGTAAGCTAGAATAATATTAATAATGATGATGACTACCATTTATTAAGAGCCAACAATATCCCAGGTATAAGTGTTATTGATTTTTGAATATTTATTGAATAACCATACATTTATTTTCCCATTTTTATTAACCAAAGACACATGTAACTGGCAGCCAGAGCTCCGGGTCAGCATGAAACAGCATCTGTGAGCAGAAGGAGCTGCCCTACCTCCAGCCCAAAGCTAGGAAATGTCAAGTGTGGTTGGCCAAAGCAGCCTTAGCAAGTGGAGGACGGAAGTTCTTCCAGCAGCCGCCTGAAAACACCGAAAACACCGGGACTTACTATAGGTCCCACTACCCCAGGATACACCTGTCAAAGACCTCAAGTAGGGAGCTGCTGAGCTAATCGGATCATTTTATCTTGCAAATGCTAGGCTCCCATCCAGAGATGACAAGAGTCCTACTTAAGATCGCACAGCTGGAGGCCGAAGCTGGCCTCCTGACCCCAGCACTGTGTTCTGTGCTGGAAAGCAAAGCCTGGCCTCCTGGGGGTAGTGGTCAAGACTGCCAGAGAAGTTGCCCCATGCTCCACGCCTCCTGCAGGGAGTCCTTGACGCCAAGCCTCAGCCTTTCTACGCAGGCACTCCCGCCCTTCCCCTCGGCCCCTGGGGCTCTCTTTGACTCCGGATGCCCCCCTATAGGCGCTGAGCATCGGGCTCCATCATGCGCTGGCTGGGTTAGAGTGCCCACAAACATAATCCAAAATAAAATGGCCTAAGCGGGAATTTAGTTATCAGGAAATGTCAAATATCAAATTACCTCCTCTCAAATTGTTTTAGGAGCCTTTGCTTTATCTATGCCACAGGTTCAGATCTACCAGCGTAGATGCCCTCCTAATTAGCCCTCTTCCGGTGTCCTAGGAGAAAGGGTGGGGCATCCCAGGGCTGCGTACAATAGATACATATTACATACAAAATATAGGCATATAACATATATATGTAAGAAATGAATGGAAACAGGGGCGCCTGGGTGGCACAGCGGTTGGGCATCTGCCTTCGGCTCAGGGCGTGATCCCGGTGTTATGGGATCGAGCCCCACATCAGGCTCCTCCGCTGGGAGCCTGCTTCTTCCTCTCCCACTCCCCCTGCTTGTGTTCCCTCTCTCCCTGGCTGTCTCTCTCTGTGTCAAATAAATAAATAAAATCTTTAAAAAAAAAAAAGAAATGAATGGAAACAAAGAAACATACTTGCTAAAGATTAGGTCTTCCCTCACCAACAACGCAGTCTCAGAACATGCTTCATGGCTAATGAATTTTTATACGTCATTGTTATCCGCACATCTATATTACCGGAGAAAAGTCTTAAAGATGCAAATAGAGTTTGCTAAAGACATACCATTACCAGGTTCTCCTACACCAAACATTTTACTGTGTCTTTAAAACTAGGCCTCAGATCTGAAGAACCAGTCCTACCCTGCTTGAAATTCAAACAAATATTTAATAGTTCTCCAGCGACCAGTGGAGCAAGGTCCAGGCTGGCTTGGTGGGGTGGGGTGGGGTGGGTTGAAGTACGGCCGTTCTGCTGGTTACATAGTTTTGGGAATGGAATTGTCACCAACCCAAAACGTTCACATCCAGTGTGTATTTTGCCACCTTCCAAGAGATACCCAGGGACTCGTAAGTTTATTCCAATTACAACTGCCATGCTTAAAACCCCTAAGAACTCTTCTGGAAGTGTGTCGGGGCACGTGGCACACTCTTTCGAAAATCCCCAGTGATAGAGAAGTTTCTTGCTTCGAGGAAGATGTGAGTTTGGTAAAGAGTCAAAAGTCCTGTTGAGCCAAGTCTGATGAATAAGGTGAGTGATCAGGCTGGGAAAAGCCATTTTGAGCAAGAGTGAGGTCTGGATATAAAATCACAAAACTGTTTGTATTTGTCTGTGACAGGGCATGTGTGTGAATATGTGATTTGTACACTAACTCATAAAGGTCATTCTGAAAGAGATGCTCTTCAAAGATTATGAGCGGTCACACTATTGTGGGGAGAAGGACATATCCGTTCAAAGTCGTGCTTCAGAGACGTCAACTGTTATTTATAAATACACGGAAGCATATAAACCCAGGGGTGAGATCATCACCTTGGAACCCACTTGGTGAACGAAAGCAGAGATCCCACCAGAGCCTGAGTGGAACCCACTCCGAGGCCAGGCCTTGGGCTGCACACATGTTTCCATGTTGCCTCAGGTGGCAAGGCTGGGAGGGGTCCAGGCGCCCCCCAGCCCTCCTGGCCTGCTGGCTTGTGGGCTCTGTTCTGAATGACACAGCTAATTAGGGTGAGTACGGCCGCAGCTCTGGGCTGGAGCTGCCCTAGCGGGCTAGCCTTCCTTGTGACACGGCTTCCAGATGAATCCATATTTCAGGGGTTAACAGCTCATCTGTAAATAAAATAAAATGTCCTCTGGGCTGCGGCCAGGTAGCCCAGTCCTGCCTTTGGCCTGAATGTGATTAGCACGTTGGGATGGCGGCAGGGAGAGGGTGAGGCAGTCAGCGGGAGGAGGGAGTCAATAGGAGATTTTTAAGACCTCTGAGGTGGGACTTTGGTGATTGATTTCCAAGAGGGGTTACACACCACTCACTCACTCCCTACCTCCCTGGCCCCCCACTTTTGAAATTAAGAGACAAAACCTAACATAATAAATTACCTGCTTACTGCTCGAGGCCCCAGAGCAGAAATACGAGGGTAGGGGCATCAGATAGGCCTTGGACTTGGAAGGGAAGGTAGCGGGCGGCGGGGGGAAGAGGGGAGCCGTCAGCTTCTGCCCCAGTTATGGTCAGATCTCAAAGGTGACACAGAGAAAGACACAGCAAGCTAGCAGGGACCGTGTCTACAGAAGCAGACGGGCTGGAAGGGAGGAGAGGTGAGACCACAGGGGCACTTCCTTGAAAACAGTCCAGGCAAAGCTGTTCCTTTGATGAAACCTGGCTATTGTTTTAAGCCACCGGCTATTTGCACACGCTTCACTGTCATTTTATTTTCTACACACATGTTGCGTGCAAAGAAGCCCGGTGCACCTTCTTCAAGGGAGACGGGAGCTGTAACGGAGGCGCACAAACCGCATCAGCTCTAACCTCAGCAAGAAACCTGGCTCTTGAGAATGAACTCAGTAAGAGGCAAACTTGTAATGATTACAAGAACCATACAAAGAGGCAATAGTCTCTAATCCCTTTCCTGCGAACCCAAAACTCTTCAAAGGTAAAAAAAGTTGCTTAAAAATAAAAAAATAAAAAAATAAAAATAATAATAATAATAATAAGGCAACATCCCTTAGGTGTAACATCCGCTCAGGCAGCAAAGAACCAGCGGTCACCCCAAATACCCTCGGTATGTGAGCAGCTGATATTTTTATGTCTATCTTATATGTCTATCTATTTAGCCTCTTTAATCAGCTTGGAATGATGATGCATATGGGTTCCATTAAGGGCTTGAAAAGTTTTCTCACATCCAGCAACACAAGACATTGCTCCCACTATATCTCACTTGTCTGCGTGTCTGCTCCCTCGTGAGCATTCCAGCCACCTTCCCTTTCTTCGCCCCAATTTCAGCATGTGGTGAAGGCATTAGCCAGGGTCACAACACATTATTTCCCCGTTCCAGTTAGGTGAGGAGGAAGAGAGTTGACTGTACTTTTAAAAGCGCAGTCAGCTTTGGAAATTATGGTCTCTCTTTCTTTCTTTCTTTTTTCACAAACGGTCCAGCTGTCAGAAGCCTATCATTTCTTAGCCTGGCGTAGGGCTCTTAAAAGCCAACGTCTTTAACAATTGTTTCCCTACACGCTGGCGTTCCCACACAGACACACAACACAGCGCTGTTCATTCTGCTATCGCCTCCAAAATATTTCTAACAAATGCTTCCTCATCAAGAGGTGCAAAGGAAAAGTTCCACAGGGCAGGGGCTTATCCAAAATCGAAATCTGCACAGGACTTTCCTGCCTGCATGAAGAGGTTTCTAAGATGGGCGCAGAAAATGAACTTCCAATAATTGTCTCCACAGCATTAATGGGTATCTTCTGTTGGGAGAAAATCTGTAACCTCATCAAGGAATAGAATTCAAATAAATTTTCATTGTCCCACTGCACAAAGCTAAGCTTAGGCGAATCCTAATTTGTTATTCATTCTTCTTGTTTAATTCATAATTTGATGCGAAACGTGGTGACACGGCAGCGTCCCACAAATTCGATGGCGTCTGCCCTCAGATACCAGCCTTGTAACCACACAGGTTTGTGCTTTACACTAAAAATGTCTTGAAGCTTACAGATGTGCAGCATAAATGGAGAGTGAGGACGTTCTTTTTTCTATGCCCAGTGAGCCGATGTTAATTTCCCTCTAAACTCACATTTTACTTTTTTTTTTTTACTCTTTTTTCCACTTTTATTTTCCATTCAGGCTAACTGCGCTCCTCAGTAGTTCCCGAATTTGAAGCAAAAATTCATCCTGACAAATGCTTTCGGTTTAAAACGAATGTTTGCCCCATCTGGGTAGGTGCCGTACATATAAAAAGGCTTCTGCGAAATATTCCACAACCTGATTTTTAATTTCCTGCATCATCAGCTACTTTTATGATAATATTTAATCTGCTGAAACAAAACCAGCCTTGGGGGAGGGGGGGCAAACAAACAATAGCAAAGAAGAGAAAGAGAGTTTATTTTTAGCACCCCACTCTCAAGTAAGGTGGTTAGTTAGAATCGAAACAGCTTCACCTATGAGGACCAGTTCTCTCTTTCTCCTTTCTCACTTTCTTCCTTCTTTCCATTTATTTTTTCCTCTCCTTTTTTTCTCCCAGTGGCTGAGCAAATTACGTTAAAGGTTATATTTCACTACATACCGCTAATGAGTCTCAATGAACAGAAGGCTCCAAAAAAAGAAACCATCCCCTTCCACCCAAAAAAAAAAAAAATCTATAGAGTGAGGAATTCTGTAAATATAAATAGTCAACCGTGGCCCAGATGTGCAAAATCCCAAAGTGAAAAGACGTTCAGTGAATGCGTCACCTCGTGAGGTCAAGTTTGGAAAATTTGGCTCAGGTGCCCCAAGGGCCAGGCCACGATGGTGATAATGTCATTATTTGTTAAGTCGGCGAAATAGGAAAAAGAGATAATAAAATGCCTCAAAATTCAGCGGGCTCCTTTAACTCCGGCACTTCAAACTTTTTATTCCAGAACCCCTTGTTTTAGAAACGACTCAGACGAGAGAGAAATCTGGGGGCTTCGGGGTCTCTATTTTCTCCGTCTGTTAAATCAGATTTCCTGGGAACTAAGCACTCCAGCGAGAGACAGTTAAGCCTAGCACAGTGCAGGCGGAAACATTCCTGAAAAACCATGCCCTAAAGATGCAACTGAGCCAAGCCCCAACGGCCCCCTCCCTTAAAGGAACTGCTCCCAAGCTTAAGGTGAGCCCCCTCGCAGGCCTCCACGCTTGGAAGCACTGGCCTGGATCCGGCAGCTCAAGCCATGCGAACGGGCCCTTCCTGAGTGGGAAGACATTTCTGGAAGTTTTGCCTGTGTCTTTGGGAGAAAATGGTCCTTTCCAGGAGCACGGTGCTGGTGGCCCCTTATTGAGCAAAGGAAGAAATGTCACTCGAGCATGAGCCGTGAGACAGCAGCGTGTCCATGCCCGCACATACCCTGTCCTCTGCCGAGCAGCTGCCGCAGCTGCAAATTGCAAGGCGAGCTCCAAGGGATGAAAGAGGCCAACAGACCCGCATCCACCGTGGCCGCAGTCATGGACCGTTGGGAGAGAGAGTTCAGGTTCTGGGAAGGATGTTTCCCTGGAAATGAAGGGAAGTTTCCTTTAAGCTCCGTAATTAGCTTGTTTGAAAGCTCTCTGATTCACCTCCCCACCCTAACTCTTCCTATCATGAATTTTGCATCATTCTATGCACAATAATGCACATAAAATTAAATAAACAATTTAATTAATTTAATTAAAATTAAATATTAAACATATTGTGTATAAGGAACCTGCGCCTTTGATTTAATTGGGCGGGAGTACCCAAAGCAGTTTGGGTAACAGCAGAAAATAATTAAAACCAACAAGTACGTTAGCCTCTGGGTACAAGAAATAGTTGGGAGCCTCCTCTTGAGAAAGGTTTATTTAATTAAAATTAAACTAATCTTTGGAAAACATTTGATAAGCATTTCATAATACAAATCATAATCCAAAAACGGAGGCTCAGCCTGCCTCTCCACAATACAGGAAAATCATGTTAAATAATTTATCTCTGGCGGTAGCTACTTTTTTTACACACACGCAAACACGCACGCACGCAGTAATTCAACAGACAACATGTTCGCCAGGTTCGAATTCTAGGTAACGTTCGATTCTTCCAGAATCTAGATAAACATTAGCAGGGCACACTAGAGCATATTATGTCCATAGTGAGAATTGTGGAGACTTGGTGCTTGATTTTAAACTGGGTGTGGATTTTCAGAGCTGACAAGCCCCCTCACAAAACAGTTTCGTGAATTTATTTAAAGAAGAAAACGCAAATGTTTTTGACAAGTCAGTATCCTAGTCTGAGTACTCATAAAGCCCCAAAACACAGAAGGAGCTGGGTCCCCCAGTCATCCTCAGATACATGTAATCCACAAGACAGGGAGGCGAGTGCTTCCCACCAGGAGAGGAAGACCATCTAATTCCCACTTGTTTCCTCCAGTTGGTGTGGCGAGACCTGTTACTCCGTTGCAGAGCGCCAGATAAGACTAGACACAGACCACAAAAGAAAGACAGCAAGCAGGCCCATGCACATGGCTCCCCGGGAACGATTCCCAGGCCCTGACTTGCCAAAACCCGCAGACATCCACTGTCTTTACCAAACTAAGGCCCATTTTGACACCTATGGCCTGAGCAGGAATATCAGCAAAATCTGCTTTGTGGTCCAATTCCAAAGTTACTGAACACGTACATTTTGGCTGACAAGTGCTTCTAGGCATAACTCTGAGCCTAAATCATATAAATTTCAATTGCCCACTCCTTAAACATCCCGCACCCTTAAAGGAGGAAAATCAAAGTGAGACCATCCATTTGTTCGAATACTCTTCACTTCGCTTTCAGTGTATAGAATAACTGAGTCTTTCAGAGGAGCTAAGATATTTTCTTATATTCTAATAATTCATAAGGGATAAAGCAATTATATGCACCTCAAAGACTTGCTAGTATATCATACTGCCTTTTGTTTTGTCTTTAGAGCAAAAGATTTTCTGTACCTATCCTGACACCAAATCATATTCTTTAGTGGTCATATGTATCCTGAAAATCATCGCTGTGAACTGAACATGCCCACAGGTGTCATGCACGTAGGAAAATCTGAATCAAAGCTTAGTCCTGCCTGTAGCAAGGTTATTTTGTACTGTCTTTTGTGCTCTGTGAAGAAACCTACACAATGTACAACATGCTATTTTATAAGCCGTAATTCATAATGACAACTAATAATTATTCCTGCAATATCAAGCATTCCTCAAAAAAATCAGCTAAGCTTTTAACCGCTTCTCTGTTGGGTTGAACTTTTCTTTGATCAGAAGAACAAAGTACCTTTGGAGACTTCCAGTTGGGCCCAGAGACACAGCGATCCAAAGGGTGGCCTGCCCACTGCCAGACTTAAATTACAAAACAAAACAAAACAAAAAACCACGCACAAAACAAAACAATAAAAAACACAAACCTGGAGATTTGGCAAAACTAAGAAGGATGCGAGCAAAAGATCCTAAAGCAATCTCCAGCTCAATTAACTCTTTCACGTAACTATTAGCAAAGGGTGTTTCACCCTCTAGAAAACGCCCAGCAAAGAGCCTGGTGCAGCCCTGGCTTCCTCGGCCAGGACCACAGCTGCGGAAGGGCTTCCCCTCTTCCATCCAGGGCCTGTCAATGGTGCCCTTCATTTGCATGTCAATCCTTTTACATGATTAATATGTATTTATTGACCAGGAGGCCTTCCCAACCTAGGACAAAGGAAGACCGGCAGTCCCCTTTTATAGGGCAGCCATAACTTTCCTAGCAGGACAGACAATTGTGCACGGAAATAATTCTCTTCCAGATAGAAAGTTCCCACCATTCAGACACACGTCGCGATAGAAAGAAAATCGAGTGCCAAAAGCCCAAGGGCACCCCTCCACTCTTTTCCCCATGAAGTCATTAGGCTGCGTTTCCTACTACTTGGACTGGGGAGTAAGGACAGGCACTTGGTAGACAAACGTGACCGTGGACCCAGGAGTCTGGCCGGCTCCTCCCCCTCACGAAGGCCTAGGAGGCTGAGGCCTGCCCCGGAGTTACCTGAGGGGAGAGACCTGCCTTCTTCGGAATGTGACTCAAGACACGGAACGAAGCTGCAGCCAGCACATCCCATGATTTGACGCCTCATGAATCTTTTATCCACTCAAACACACGTCACATTTCCCAGATTGACACGTGCAGTTTTATTTATTAAACGGCAAACTCCATTTTTTAAAAAAAGATCAGCCTTATGTCTACCGTTAAAGATTTCCAGAAATCCTCTCCTCTTGTAATCTCTTCACTCCCTCCCACACAGGAAAATAAATAAACAACAGCTGAGATGGTCAAACAGTGGCCTCAACTTCCATTTCCACTCTGGCATCTGCCTGTCACAATGTCAGAGATGAGACTCCAGGTAAGTTTGGGAAAACTTGGGATGACTCGTTCGTCCTGACGCCAAAGATAAGGAGTCAGACATCCAAGGGAGCCTTTTTGCGTCTTGATCCTGGGTGGTTCTGGAACTCACTCTGTTTGATCGTTGGCGTCCCACCTCGGTGCATATTAAATCCTTTGCCCCACAGAGAGGCTGACAGCTCACTGTCTAGTGTTCCCGAGGAAAAGTACACAGAGCCATCTCTTTTCTAAGGTCCTTAACTATAGAAATTAATAAGAAAAAAAAGGGACCTTCCTTGACGTGGAAGTACTCAAGGGCAGCCTCTGTGTAGGTCCCACAACCTCTTGGAGGAAACACACACACACTTTTCAAGGGCCTAGGATTTGAGTTCCAAACCTGAACACCAAGGAGACGTGCGTCATCTTTTGACTCAAAGGCCAGCTCTGAATTCCTGCCCCTGGGATTCATCATCCTCTGATTGTATGAAAGGTATTTACTTGGGGTAAATTCACTTGATTTCAAAAGGGAATTAATTCTGGGTGTAGTCCCCCCAGTCTATCCCCTACCTACACCCTATTAAACCCCGGGAAGTTGGGGGCACACGGTACACTTGGTAGGAAGACTGGCCACAGGCCTGCTCTTCACCCACAGCTCAGCCTGGGCAAGGGGGCAGGGGAAGCAGTTTAAAGAACCCCACTGCTGTTTGTTCAACCAACTCCTATTTCACTGCGTCATTTTTACTCAAACTGGTTTACATGTATAGACTGTGCCTAAAAGAATCCCAGAAAGAGCCCTAGAATCCCAAGAATGTATACTTCAAGGGCTAGGCCTGCAACAGTGAACTCACGGCAAGCTCTTAAGCATAGAATGGCCCCAGCAAGATGTTTCAAATTTCTGCCCCAGTTTTGCCCATTTGGAAATGTGATGTTTATGATGATGAAAATATGTGCCTTGGTAATCACTCTGAGGAACAGTACCCCAAAATAGACCCGGAGCCGTTTCAGGGATGCCCCTCCGGGTTTCTCTACTTCATTTGACAACCAGAATGCAGAGTCACCCTGCATTCCAGCCCTAACTACCCCATTCCAAACCCAAAGCCTAAAAGGCTCGTTGACACTGCTCCATGCAAACACAATTCCCAGGCAAACCCATCCAAAATGCCGACACATGTATCGACAGCACCCACGAACAAATACAAGGATAAGAAGAAAAAGTATCAAGGAAAAGCAAACATAACTTCTCAATTCTGTAAATCTGTGGTATATTCTACTATCCTGAACAGATTCGATGTGGGAGAAGTAGGGAAGCATTTTTTCCCCCCTGAAGCTACGGACATCGAAAACTAAGGTAGGCTCCCCTTGACTTTGTTTTCTATTTCACAGGTTGTAAGTTTAAAAACGATCCCAGAGGTATTGTCTCTGACATTCCTGAAGTTAAGAGATGGGCTCCGATTCTGTTTACAATATTCCAAACACCCAGGCATAGCCTTCCGGAACCCATTTGGCTAACGGGAAAACCTGGGCTATTGCACACCAAAACTAGCACCTAGAACATAAGGCAGCCGTCCCTACTGGTGCCCACTTCTGTGTATCACGGGCACTCGGTGGAGGCCAGGCTGAGTGACTGAATAATTGATCAGGACACAACAGAAGGTTTTCCCTCTGATGCTTGTCATCATTAGACTTCCACCTCTGTTCACGAAGGAATACCTTTTGTTTTAAGTTTTCAATTTACTGACCACCACCTCAGGCATTTTTCTGCAGGGGGGAGAAAAACCAAAACCACCCAAAAAGCCCTCTGGATGTGAAAGAAGGGTTGAATAGTCCTGAACACCTCCACTTTCACTTTGGCCCCCTCCTCGTCTAATTTTGCAGGCCATTAATCCAGAATGGGCACTAGAGCATTTTGGTATGTGCTTTCACATTAAAGTGACTGAGCAATTAATGAAAGTTGGCAACTGTTCATGCAAGCAGCAAGCCCTCTTTCCTCCTTTCCCGCCTCAGTGTGGTGTGTTCACATACATTTCATGTGGCACCTCGGCCCCACCTAGGGAGCCTCGCCTTCCCCCTCTGCATGGAAACTCCGTAGGCTCTGTGGGGTGACCTTGCTCTCAAAACCCATTTAGACTGCCCCTCTCGGCCACTGAGGACCTCTGTGGTATAAAAGCCATCATCCACTAAGCGCAGAAAAGGCACCTACATAGGCCTGACTCCCAGGCAAGCTATAGACAAGTTACGAGCTAAGGAAAAGTGCATTTTTTTTTTCAGCCTGGTCCACTGACACTGAAGGGCAGCTCCCACTCTCCCACTTCCATAGGCTACCTTCTTGAAAAAACAAAAACAAAAAACAAAAAACCAAGCCCTTCTAAAACAAAAGCAGCACTGTCACTTTCCTTGCAACCTGTGAGCTGGGTAAGGTGAGAGGAGGAAGGGCTGATGGCCCCTCCTGGTTGTCCACACCTCCCCCCCACAAACAATAGCTTTTGTGTCAGAGGGGCTCCCAGCATGGGCTAGCCGGAATGTGGAGACGCCACTGTGCTGGAGTTAATAACACTGTGTCACAAAGGAATTTCAGCCTGAACTCGGGAAATTCTCCTTCCAGGAGCATATACTTTTCCCTCTTCAAACTTTCCTGTTCTGTCTCAAAATAAGAACTCGCTGTCGTTTTTCTCCTGGAGGCTTTCTCCTTCCTTCTTTCCAACTGTCCTTTGTGAAATGACCAAAGGACTCCTGATTAGGGAGGACACAACCACCAGGTCACTAGGTGAGTTTTGTATAATCAAAGGTTAAAAGGCTCTGGATCCATTTCCACAATGACCCACCCTTTCCAGAAGGGACTGCCTGCCCTTGGGGCTGTGCATATGTACCAAAATAAAACTGTGGCCAGAGAGCTGTCACTATGGACACAACCACTTGGCCCAGCATGGAGAAGGTCACAAAGGCTGGTGTAGGGTTGGAATGGGAACGAGAAATGAGGTCAGGAAGCAGCACATGGGTCTCCTGGTTCTCTCCTGCAATGCACCCCCAATCCTACTGTCAAAAGGAAATGGAAGAGAAATCCAGGCAGGCAGGACAAGCAGCACCTCCGGATCAGGCATAAATTCCATACCTCAGGGATCCTCAGGGGTAACA
This sequence comes from Ursus arctos, assembly GCF_023065955.2. Lineage (NCBI taxonomy): Eukaryota > Metazoa > Chordata > Mammalia > Carnivora > Ursidae > Ursus > Ursus arctos. The sequence continues at coordinate 12,639,524 of NW_026622763.1, read as the reverse complement.
CACTGGACACCTCACACACACACACACACACACACACACACACACACTTTCCCTGGTCCCAAATCCCTCAGCTCTCAAGTCAGGGGTTTGTAGCTAGGTCCTTATCCCATCAGCGGGAGACGGCTGCCACAGACCCAGCAGAGGAGCTCTTCCCTTCCCCAGGTAAGCCCACTGCAGGGGCTTTCCCCGAAGCCCGTCTCACAGCCAAGTGAGCTTGTGAACACGGAGACGGCTGGGGATCCGAGACAAGGAGCTCGCTCGCTCGGTTTTTCCCGGGCCGTGTTTGCCATTTGCGGGAATAAATGAAGCATCGGTAATCTCCATAAAAGAGCTTTCACGCTTCATTCTCTGAAACTAAGTTGAGGCTTAGACGGGAAGGAAAAAAGGGACTTTTAATTTAAAGTAATGATCATCAACACTCTGGCTCTAGAGGGTCTCTAGGGGAGAAGGGGGTCCCCCACCCCAGCCCAGGAAGCTAGAGGGAGGACCGCGCGCAGCGCCTCGCCAGGCGGGCCTTGAACTGCTCGGATTGGTGGGCCAAATCCAAATGCGGGCAGCTCTCCGAAGAGGAGGGCAGTGGTACAAACAACGCTCCCCGGGGTAACTGAGGGGCTGCGGGAGTCCAGGGAGGAAGAGATCGAGGCTTGTCCCGGACAAAGGCAAATGAGCAGATTCGATGAGACCTCCGCCTCGCCCAGGTCACGGTTGCGAGCAGCGGTGGCTTCTTCCCCCGCACTGGACGCCGGAACGTCAGCCGTGGTGGTGCCTTCTCTGGCCCCGGACATCTCTGCCTACTTTCACTTGGTGGCTGCTTCTGTTTGGGGCCAAAGTTTGCACGCAGGGTGCACAACACACAGTGCCTCCTTTCCCCATACCGCACCCCCAGGTCCTGCCGGGTTGGAGAGCCCCAAAAGTTTTATTCCGCAAAGGGAACTTCCTTTACTTTAACTGAATGAAACTGGCCTCGGGGAAACTATAGCCTTCAAATTCTCCCCTCCCCCAACACTCACCCAGCACCCTGGGCCCCTCACTTCCCTGCCATTGCCAAACCACGACACACTAGATACGCACCGCCAATGAGCTCGGGCCTGTGAGGGCATTTCAGACAATAGATAAGGAACTCGAGGTCTGATGAGGGTGGAAATGGGTCCAGACGTCCTCTCCGGGGGATCTACATCCCGATTCCCCCTGGCTTCCGCCTAATGAGACGCCACTGGGTCGGAGCCCGAAGTGAGGTGGCCCGCGGTGAAGGCCGGAGCTCAATCAGTGGGGGGAACCAGGCGTGGGAAATCGAGCGAAGGATCGAAGGACGCGTCCCAGCTAGGCCCAGGCCTCTCGCGCGCGCCTTCCTTGCCCGACCGCGCCCTTCTGGAAGCTCCGAAAGGCCTGGGCGGAGGCCCGCCCAGAGAAGACGCAGAGCGAGGGCAATTTGGCGCCGCTGGTTTTAAAGAAATTCCAAATAAACAGTGAACCCGAGCGGGAAACCGCAGCTGTGCATAGGGAAGTGACTTGGCCAAATTATCTCCAGAAGAGGAGAGGGAAGGTGGGCAAATGTCTGGGCCCTGAAGGTGCTAGCTTTACTGAAGAAAGAGGCAGCAGGGAATTGGGCTGCTACTTGCAACTTTTTCTCGGCCCTAAAAAGGATCCCGCCTGGCGGATTTCGGAAGGCGCTCACCTAGTCCAGGAAAATTCAGCTGACGGCCCTTCTGGGGCCAGGGCCACCCCGAGTACGCACGGCGGAGGCAGGCGCCGGAGCCCTCTGACGCCGGGGCCTTCTGGCGGGCCAAGGGCGCGCAAGGCGCTGAGCGGGCGGGTCCAGCCAGCTAGTGGAGCCAGCGAGGTTTGGACTCCCCGCGGTGTGTGTGCGCGCGAGCGCGCCTCGTCTAACCGTTCAGGACAAGTTGAAGCAACAAAAATAAAGTCGGATCTCCCAGCCTGGAGGTCCACCCCTCCTCCTCCCTGGTTTGACCCCAGGCCCGGCCGCTCGGAGCCACGGCGTGTGCAGCCAAGATTGCTAGCCGTTGCGCGTTACTGCCGGGGGAAGGGCGCCATCCCCACTCCCCTGCCACCAGTGGCCACGACTTGGGAGCCATCGAGTCAGGGAGGGGCGAGGGTGACAGGAGAATATGGGGGGGGGCAGCGTGGCCGCCTGCAAGGTCAGTGCTGGTCCCTCGCGCCGGCCGGGGGAGGAGGACAGGAAGGTCGGAACGCGCCGGCCTCCCTCGCAGCAGCGGGGAGCGAACTTGGAAGCTGAGCAGGGCGAGAGAGAGGAGAATGAAGGCGGGGAGCCCGGGGACGCCCGGGCACACCCGCAGCGGAGGCCGGAGAGGGTGGCCGCAAGAGGGTGGCCTCCGGAGCGGAAAACGGAAACCTTGGAGCAAAGGACGCGGAGGAACTCGGGCTGGGAAGCCCATAGAAAACGACAGAAAGGAACGCGAACCCGGCCTAGACGCAAATCGAAACTGCACAAAGAACAGTCGCTTGGGGGAACCCAGTGGGGCGGGGGAGAGGCCGCGGCAGGAGCGCGGGTCCCTGTCGCCTGCACGGAGGTCGGAGGCGAGGACGTGGCCGGAGTGACCCTTCCCTTCGCGTCTCCAACGAGCGGAGGTTCAGGAGCCGCGGTCCGAGCCGGGAGAGCAGAATTAGGGTTTCGCAGTGCCTGGAGGGAAGGCGAGCCCCAGATACGTTCCCACCTCCAACACGCCACTCGACAGAGGGGGCTCGGGGCGTTCGGGGCCTGTGGCCTGGGCCGCGCTGACCGGAAGTGCATCTGCGAGGCGCCCTGCGCTCAGGGCGCAGGCCGCTCCGCCCGGGGGGAGCAAGGCCAAAGTCGGAGACGCCTGGCTGGGGCGGGCTGCTTCCGCCCCCACCCGCCCGGGCGCAGGTGGGAAAGGAAGGAGGCAGGCAGACACTGCCGACTGTGGAGGGAGGGGGTCCTCTGAATGGGGAGAAGACAGAACCGCCGGGAACCTAATCTCAGCCCTGGGTGGAGTGGGGTGCGAGAGCAAGAGTTCAGCCCTGACTTACCAGCTTGGAGTGGGGAGGAGTGCAGGGTGGGGAGGTGGGGGTTGAGGACCACTCCTACTTGAGATTTCAAAAGACAGACACTATCCCTGAACCCAAGCCTCTACGTCTCCCTACCCTGTGCCAAAGTCTCCGTATGGTGGAGACTTGATACTGCCAGGTGCCAAGGCGAATCAGTCTGGTAGTCTCACGATGCATTATTACAGTGTAAGTTTTAATGCGGTTTGGTGTGACCTTGGCAAGACGACCCTGGACCTCACTTTTCTTATCTGTAAAATGGGAGTGATACTATCCAACTCAAAAAAACGTATGAGGTCGAATGAGGTAAATTATGCCAAATAGCTCTCAGTGTGAGCTAGCAATAAATAATGATTATGTTATTATTAGTTTTACATTTCTGGAAGTCCCTTCTGAACTGTCTCCATCCTGTCCAATGGACAAGTCCTGCTCATTGGAAGTGAAGGGGAGCGGACAGGGAGAGATCTGCTGAGGTGGCTTCTGGGACTTGCTTTGTTTTCTTCAGCATCTAATTACCTTCAGCTTGGAGACATGGGGACTACTCATGGTGGCTTCTCCCCAGGCTGTCCAGGCTGCCAAGCAGCTGCAGAGCTTTATCGGTCAAGTTTCCCATTGTGTCAGCCTTATCAGATGGCAGAACTGGGAGTCTTTCTGCCTGACTTGGTTGGTCTCCGTCAGGGCCCTACCCACTCTTGCAGCCCTTGTGGCCAAATTTTAAATACTTGTGGGTCCCTCTCTTCCTGGGACTCCTTCCGTCTTGCCTGCAGGGGTCTCCCTCTCCCTCTGCGCTGTAATTGTGTTCCTCTGGCGCTGGCTGTAGGGTCCTCAGGCCTGGGGAGGATGAGTGCACCCCTGAGGGCGCTTCCAAACACTCTCCAGTGCGCTTGCGTGCTGGCAGGGGCGCAGGGAGAAATCTGCCGGTGCTGGTTAGTCCCTAAAAGCCTTCCTGAGTTTTACCCCATCCCCCAGCAAAGTGGAGGAGGGGGGATGCTTGTGCTCACCACCAACTCTACACAGCACTCCTACCCCCTCCTCCCATCCCACCCCCACTCTCCCTCCTTCCTAGTACCCACCTCCTTCCTACCACCAAGAGCCCAGTCTGGAGTGATTGATACTAGTTCTCTTTTCAGGATAAGATGTGTGTGCCTACACACCCGCAGAAAATCCCAGCTTTTCTTCAGACCCACCTATACCCAGAGTCTTCCATTACTGTGGCCTGAAATCTTCGCAAATGTCCCCAAAGCAACCCACCCGCCTATCTGTGGCGAGAATTCCAGAGTTCCACCTCCAGTGACACCTCAGCCTGGACTGCATTTAGAAGCAAATCCAAGGAGCAAATTGTAATGGCCCAGGACTTACCAAGCTCTCTGAGAAATCAGTTTTTAGGAACTTTGGCCCCTCCTGCTCCAGGCCTGCTATTCCCCCAGGAGGTGAACCTGGGAAGGTGCAGGGTACACTGTAAAGCCGGAGAGAGCTGGACCTGTGTGTCTTGTGTCTGAGCTTAGAGTCACCTGGACCCAACTGCCTCCTGGGAGAGAGAAGGGGCTACCCCATCACTCCCCTGGCTGCCCTGATTCCAGCCTTCCTGGCCCTGACCCAAACAACCCACCCACCTCCATCCCAGTTCTCCCTGGTGGCCTCCATGGAAGGGGCAGGAAGATATGTGTTGGATACCAGTATGTGTATTCCTGGACCATGCATAAATGTGTGCCAGAAGCTTCTACACAGGCAATGTCCCTGTGCTCACTGGGAACACACCTCCATGCATCAGCTCATGCACATTTATTTGTATATGGTCACAGATTCTACGTGAGTGTACATGCACACACACGGGTGAATGCACGCTTGTGCTCTCTGATGTGCGAAGCATGTGCACGTGTGCGGCGTGGCCAGCTGTGCAGTAACTCTACCCACTCAGCGGCTCACTAGGCAGGACACTGGACTCCTAGGAAAGCTGGGGGTGGGGGTGGCCTCTCACTTGCTGTGTGCTTTTGAATGAGGTACTTGCTCTCTCTGGACTCTCCCCCCCCCCCCGCACCCTCCCCCAACCCCCCCAACCCGCCTGTGAAATGAAACCTTTTTATTCCAGAATCCCTGAGGACCCCCTCCAACAATGGGACTTCATTAAAAGACTGGCCTAAAGCATTTGGGGGAGGAGTGGGGGTTGGAAGAGTCTCCAGCCCTGTCCCTTTCCACAAGTTGCCACAGGAGAGTAGCCCTCTCACCTGAGCTCAAAGTGGGAGAAGAGCAAAGTCCTGGCGGGGTGCAGAGGGATGGAGCATACACTGCTGCCTCCCCCAGAGGGAACACTCCATTCTGAACCCACCCTGAGGTGAGGAGAGGCTAAGAGAGGGCGGCTGCCAGGCCTCCCTGCCCCTCCCCGCCCCCTGCCTGTGTCTGTGCTTAGCGGAAGGCAGCCTCAAGTGCCAGAGGAATGGGTTTTCTCCAGCACAAAAAGGAAAATCTGGGCTAACCATTGAAGGAGCTGATGACCCCTCTAGAGAACCACAGCGGACACCTTCATCCGGGGTAAGGAGTCTGGCCAGGGCCTCTCCACCCCTGGCCATGGCCTCTGGCCTCTAGGAGTCAGCCAAGGCTCACCCCTGCCCCTGCAAGTAGGCCTTTTACTGAGGGCATTGGATGGGGGAGTTAGGGTAGGGGGAGACTGGGACACAGCGACCTCCCTGGTGAGATCATCTCTGAAAATCCTGCCATAGGTCACCAGGGGCAGTGGGAGCCAGGTAGGGGGCAGGGTAGCAGGCCACTCCCTCTGTGTGCCCTGGGCAGCCCAGCCTAGGGGGCCTGAGGATTGGCCATATGTGCACACACAAACACCAGTCACTATTGGCATCCACACACACCGAGCACACACTTCCACCTCCCAAGCCTGGTGGGAAAGGGCTTAATGCCACCCCTATATAAATGCTCCCTCACAGTACAACCCACAAACACAGAAGCTTGTACAGACATACCAGGCAGCCCCACACACCCCAATATCTCCTCCTCCATCTGCAGCCTACCCCTGACCCTACTGAAGGAGCAAGAATTTTGAGCAAGGAAACAGAGACCTTTGCCCTCAGAAAGAGCCAGGGATCGATACTGTTTAGACTCAGCTAGTGTGTATTTCCTTCTGGGCTGAGGAAGATTTAAGTTTATGGTTCAATCCGACCTTTTTTTTTTTTCTTTTAAAGGTAGAAAATGAGGAAGTTGGGATAGCACACTCCACTATTTATTTCAGTGCAACCTCAGACTTTTTAATACACAGGCGGCTCACTAAGCCAGCCCCATAAATCAGAGAAATCAATGCCTGTGTATGATTATTACTACTTTCTTTTTTTAGAGGGGGAACAAGAAAGAGGTTTGACCAGAGTCCTCTTCCTCTCTCCTCAGCCCCAATCAGGAAGAAGGGAAAATGGGGATGAAAGCAAGAAGGTAGGAAAGTCAGGGCCTGGGCCAGATTCCTGAGGTCGAGGCAGTTGTTAAGAGTAGAGGTGACACGCGGCCACAGAAGAGGCGTGGACCAAATACGTAAGTCTTCGAGCTTCAGTTTCCTCCTCTGAACAAAGAAGAAAATTCTCTTCGCCCGTAGTGGTTGGAAGATAAACGGAGATATGGGGAAGAAATCAAATTACATAGTAATGATACATCTATAAGCTTCACTAATAGAATCTTGGGGATGGGTAATCACCTCCTCTTTCTCCCCCAGGGTTGAGGGGAAGAGCTCTTGCTTTGACCTCCTGAGAGTGGTGAAGAAGAGCTTTAAGGAACAGGATGGCTCCTGGAGTCGCTGCTCGCCTTGGCCCCTGCCCCAGCCTCTAGATCTGGTGGTCTTGAGGGGCTTAGGGACCCTAAGGGCCACAGTGAAGAAGGGCAAAGAAAGGGTAGCCCCATTTCCAGGCACTCAAATGATCAGGTTCTCTGTAGAGCAGAGTGCCCCCAACACCACATCTGGATGTGGCCAGGACCCTTCCTGATGTTCTGAGCTAAGTGGATGAGGAGAAGAGGACTCTGGGCTCCAAGTATCAAACCCTCTAACTTGAAGCCCTGGAGAGCTTGAAGATCCCGGCCCCCCTTCCCCCACCAAGGAAGGCAAAGGATGTACTTCCAACCACAAGAAAACCATTCATTGGGGCCAACCCAGGGAAGAGCCCTGGCCTCTGCTTCCCACTCTTCACTCAGAGTGGTTAAGCACCCATCGTGTGCAGAGGTTAGTCTATGCACCCCAAGAAAGCATGAAGGGGAGGAAAAAGATTTACTGCAATAAAGTTGGGAACCCATGGCAATCTCAAATACACTCTCCGACTCCAGGCCATTGAACCTCAGCCCCCCAAACTTTTGAGCAGGGACTCAGAGCGTACTAGCCCTGTCACTTCCCCAGATAGAGGCCCCAAATCAGCCAGAAGTTTTTTCTAGGAAAGAGGCAGAATGACCATTCTCACTTCTCACAAAGTCAATCCTGCAAAAACAACAGGAGAGAAGCTCAAGGGAAGAACACAGAAACAGAGTTCCCATGCATGCGTGAGCCCCACAAACACACCTGCAAGCATTCTGGTGTGCAAACACCAATGAACACATGTACACACACCGCGAGCTCACAAACATCCAAGTGTGCATCTAATTACAGAGAAAGGAACACCCAGTGAGCACAATACTCACACATGCAGGGACACACAAAACCAGGTAGCTCCTCAGATGCATGTACATTTGCACGTGATCACATATGCACACAAGTGTGCAAGGACACCTACATATCTAGCCACACACGGACAGGAACATACACACATTTTTCAGAAGACAGGAAGAAAGGAGGAAAGGAGGATTTACCATGAAAAAACAAAACCTGAACAAAAGGGAGGTGATACCTCTTGAGGAGGGACCTCCCGTTCCTCCTCCTAGTCCCTGAAAGTAGGGGGCCCGGGGCCTGCCCAGGAGGGGGAAGGCCTCAGGGTCAGGGGCTAGAGTGCATACATTTCCCTCGGGGAAGTCCACGTGTCCTGAGGGTTCCGAAGACTTGTGTCTGTGCCCCCTCCCCCCTCAATCAGGAAGCAAGGCTTTGTTGGCATTCCGAGAGTGACCCCGCTTAGGTTTAGGTTCTGGATGAGGCAGGCCTGCGCCCACGTGGGAATTCCGGCCCCCAAATGATCCCAGCAGCAGACCGAGCTGCCGCTTTGCATCGCTTCCCAGCATCCGGGCCTCTTCTCCCTTATGCGGAACCAGGAGATCCCGGCCGGGAGAGGCTCCCCGTGCCACCCTCCACCTGCGCTTCGCCAACGGAATCACTTCTCCGAACCAAGAGCGGTGAAGTCCAGGCGGCCGAGGGGCCAGGCCCAGAGGCCCGCTGTAGAGCGCCCTCGCCGGAGTGGGCAGCTCTGAACTGGAGGCAGCCCCTCACCTCCGCCCGGCCTTGGGAAGGCCTTCCGCTTCTGGAGGGGAAAACCGCAAGCAAACCCCGCACTGGGTTGTGAGAGGAGGAAGGAAAGAAAAGGGAAAGGTGCAGGCCGAAGCGAGGAGCGAAGCAGGTTGAACCAGAGGAGGCCAAAGCCAGGCTGGGCCTGGCCGGGCACAGGGAGCAGCCGGACAGCCCCGGCAGTGTTTCCGAAGTCAGGACTGGGTTTTGTTTTTTTTCTTTGCCTTTGGGCTCCTTGGGACGCCACCGGAGACCAGGCGTGGGCCTCCGCACGCTCCAAAGCCGGGCCTAGCCGGCTCTGGGCCGCCTCTACCGCCGCGCGCTCGTCTTGCCCCGGGTATTCGTTGTGCGGTGATCGGAAGGCCGGCCGGGCAGCCCGGGGCTCGCCGCCCGGTGCGTGCGCGGTGCGCGCGGGGCCCTCGTGTGCCCTGCGCCCACGCCCTTCCCGAGCCCGCAAGGAGGAGGGCCGCCAGCGGCTCGTGAGCACAGTGTACACTTTATTTCAGACTACAGGTTTCTGAACATAATAAAATCTTTGGCTTGTAGCGGCGGTTCAGTCTCGCAGTCTGTGGGGTCGTATTTCTCAACAAGTCTCCGGAAAACGAAAGGGGAGCAGGACAGACAGACCGACAGAAGGGGCTTGGGAGGTGGGGGAGAGGCGAAGGGCAGACACGCGAGGAAACACACTCTCACGCACACAAAGAAAAGTCCCAGAGAAAGGAGGGCCAGCAATGCGGGGCGGGAGGCACCGGAGAAGCAACAACATTCAAAAGAAAAAGGCAACGAAAACGAAACTGGGCCGGGGGCAGCGAGGCGGAGGTGGGGGATAAAATAATTATAATAATTATAATAATTATAACAATAATAATAAAGGAGATTAATAAAAAGTCCAGCAAATAGAGATCGCTACACATATTTCTTTTCCTTACCTGAAATTAAATATATACAAGGTCGTAAGCGGTTTGGCTAGATAGAGCTTTAAGGAGTTCGCAGTTTCGCCCCTTATACTGTGAATAGAGAATAGATCTTATTTTTCGATAGCACCTGTCCGAGTCTTTCTCCCTTTTTAAAAATGTTTCCTTCAAACGTGACTCTCCATTCTGAGAATCTCTCTCTCTCTTCCCTGTTGCTCCCTCCCTCCTGTGCGCGGATTCTTTCTCCCCTGGCGTGGGGCCGGCCAGGCGGCGGCGGCGGTGGCGATGCCAGGAGGGGGCGCGGGCGCGGCGGCCGGACCGCGCGGCCCCAGCCGGCGGGCGGCTACTCGCTCTCGTCTTTGTCCTGGACCGTGGTGGTGGAGTGGTTGTACAGTCCCTGCGCCATGAGGTGCAGCGCCAGGCCGTTCTTGATGCCCGTGGCTTTCTTGATCTTGGCGCGCTTGTTCTGGAACCAGATCTTGATCTGGGACTCGTTGAGGCTGAGCTCCTGGGCCAGGGTCTGCCGCCGCTGCTCCGTGATGTAGCGGTTCGCCTGGAACTCCGCCTTGAGTCTCTGCAGCTGCTCGGCCGTGAACGCCGTCCGCGGCCGCTTGTCCTCCTTCTCGTTCTTCTTCTTCTTCAGCTTCCTGGTGCGCGGACCTGCAGCGGCGGAGAGGGCCGGGTGGGGGTGGGGACGGAGGGCAGAGGGGCGGGGGGAGAGGGCAGAGGAAGCCGTGAGAATTGCAGAGCCGAGCGGGGATCGCGCCCCGAGCTTCGGGGGCAATAGCGGAGGCCCTGCTGCGCCCCTGGCTCCCTCCCACCGGCTAGCCCCGAGATCAATCGCCTGGCTGCTGGGGTCGCAGACTTCCCTTCTGGGGGGCCAGAAGGACCGCGGAGGAAAACTGGCCGAGGTTGTCCGTGCACCCCACACACCAATTCGGAACCAGAGAGCCGCGTGCCACGCTTAAATCCCATAATCCAAGATGGAGAGACATTTGGAGCCCCATCCGGTGGATCCCAGAGTTGGAGGTCAGGGGCCTGCTGTCTTCAGGGCCCTGGAATAAAAAGAGGCTCAGGACTGGCCCAGTGAAGACACCGGGTGGAACTGCCCTGAGGGAATTGCCAGCCGCAAACTCATCCTCCCTTCCACCCCAAGAAGCGCTCCTACACCCAGCACTTACGATAAGACCCCATCTGCTTGTAGCTATTGACCCCAGAAAACAAGGGGATAGGGAGAGGATGGTGAGGGGCTTGCCTAGATCCAAAGTCTTTGGTGTATGTTCTCTCTGTTCCTCCCTTCTCTTTGGCTTCACGAAGCCCTTTTTAGAGTCCCAGGGAAACAATGACCACCCCCTTCTCTGAAGGGGGAACAAGGCTTTCACCCAGTCGCACACCTTACCCGCATAACCCTGGCCCCCAGGGTTCTCTGCTTTGCTCCTTGGATGGTGCCAGTAAGAAAGAGAGGACCCTTCCCATTCCTCCACCCAGCTGTACAGGCAAGGTCTCCCTTCTCTCTCTTTTGAACACATCACCCACAGTTTCAGGATTGAAAAGTCCTGTATAACAAAAACAGGCCAGATCCTGCTTCCCCTGCCCATCTATGACATTTGCAAGGAGACTACATCCATCCTTCCCCCATTCATGAGCAAAATATGAGCAGAGGGAGAGAGACAGAGGGACAATACTGACAGAAATCTGTGCTTTGCCTCTAGGATGGATATGGGAAGAGGCCCCAGCAAACCTCCCCAGGAAAGTGAAGTCTCTCCCAAAACCTAGTCTGGGAAGAGAGCAGCTATGGAGCCCAGCCCTGGGGTGAGGAGGGGGAAAAAGGAGGCAGCCTTTAAAGCCTGCAGCTCTGTCGGTAAGCCTCACACCCAAGTATTCCGGCATTTACTTGGTGGGCCCTGTCGTGGTTATGGGAGATTCCTGAGCTAAGTTAAGTCCCTGTCGGGCCTTTTAATATCTGAAACTGTCTAGAAAGAAGGGTCTGCACCAGCATCTCCAAACCTAGGAACAGAGGTGACAAGCTGGGCTGCTGGCTCCAGGGGCAGGCCAGCGCCTGGGGTCACCAGCTGTCCTGTGACAAAAGAGCCCAGGCCTGGCTGACTGCAGCGACTCAGGTCTGGGTTGAGGTTCAACTCCCTGAACTGCCCATGCAGGAGGAGCCAGTACGCTGCCTCCCCAGGCACATAAGAGGGAAATTGGCCAAGAACAAAGGCAAGGCCCACTCCTAAGCTCAGTGCAGAGAGGACTGAGAGGTGGGGTGGGGAGGAAGGACGGCCTTGGTTTAGATTAGTAACTAGCTGAGCGGGCAGAGATGGCCCAGGAAATGTGCACATCTCCAAAAAGGCCCCGCTGTACGTTGTGCGTCTGGGACGTGGTGAGAGTGTTGTTGTGTATGTGTGTGCAGAGGCACAGACACTTGTAATAAAATCGTAGCCTCCTGGCCAGCCTGAGCCGCACAGCCTGACAGCTCAATCACTCTATCCATCAGGCGAGTCAATCAAAGCAGCTTTTCGGAGGTTCAGGGAGCCCGACGTGTCAATAACGGGGCTCGAGATGGCGGGGGCTGATAGCGCGCATCGATCCGCGCCCGGCCGGCAACCGTGGGGAGGCTAGACACCAGCCGGAGTAGAGCGGCGCATGGCTACGCTGTGCCCGGCCTCCTATCGGACCCGGGTGCCCGGAACACCAATTGTAGGCCAGAACCCCTGCCGCCCTCCTCGCCGCGCCCACCGGCCTCTCTGGCGCTGCCGCCCCGGGAGGAGGGCAGGCCCCAGCCTCCTCTCCTGAGGCCTAGGGCTGTCCCAGCGAGGGTCTCTCGGCCTCGGGGTTTCCAAGCGCGAGGGACAGGCGGGAAAAGGGCCGAAGGAAGTCGAGAAAAACAATCTACAGCTGGCAGAAATCTGCTAACTGGCAGATACGGGGAAGAAAGGAGCGAGAAAAGGAAGGGGCAGGGCCGGGAGGATGTGCAAGCCCTGCGACGGAGACGCTGCCGAGGAGGCTGCCGATCATACCCTGTGCCCCCGCGATCTGGCCCGAGCCGGACCGGTCTCCTCTCCACTCCCACTGTCTGTGAGCTCTTGAGAACCAGGAGCCGGGGGCTCTGGGCACCGACAGTTTTGGCTACCATCTTTCCCTGGATTCTACCCACCCGGGTCAGACTCTCTAGCTTACCCGGCCTGGGGAAGAGGCACAGCGATCAAAGGCTTTTCTCTCTTTCTGTGTGCCCTCCAATCTATCTCTCTGTAAATGAACTCTCCTCAGAAAATATCGAGGTGGTGTTTGTGTTTGTAAGAACATAAGGTGACGATTATTTCTCTGATCGGAGCCTTGTTCCATTTCGGCCTCCGCAGGACCTGGCTGGCGGGATTTCAGACCCATATCACTAGGCCCACCTTCCCCCGGGGCTCTAAACACCCCTCTCCCTGGAAGAAAAATCAATGGCTGATTGTGTGTTTTCTAAGGATAATAAAGGTAAAACACAAAGAAGGCCCGAGGGCCTCGGAGTTCAAAACCGAAGGATCCAGACTCGAGGTTCCCGTGCCAGGAGCTGTAGCCTCTCGTGTGGTAGCCACGGAGGCCAGGAGCGCAGAACTGGGGACCCACCCGGCTGTGACTGGGACGGGGGTGAGGAGGAGGACGAGGAAGCCGGCGTGAGAGAAGAGAGCATCCGAGGCCGGGTCCGCTCTCCCCAGCACGGCGGCGGCTGAGCGTTCTGGGGGCGTCCGCGGGGCCGAAAGACATGGCGGAGCCCGGGGTTGGGTACTCACCGGAGGACGGACGATCCGAGTAGCGCGTGCAGTACACCCAGGCGGGCCATACGAGGGGCTGCTGCGAGTCAGTTTTGACCACGGGCCCGCCGTTGGCTGAGCCCATAAGCAGGATGGCGGGGTTGCCGTGCTCCGGGTACTTGGCACCCTGCGCACTAGGGCTCCCCACGCCGCCTCCGCTGCCGCCGCCGCTGTCCGAAGGCTTGGCCGCTGCCGCCGCAGCCGCTGCTGCCACGGCCGCCGCCGCCGCCGCCGCCGCCGGGTTCCCGGCTTTAGACGCACCGGCACCGCCGCCCGCGGCTGGCGGAGAGCCGTCGGGTGGGCCACAGTTCACGTCCGGAGCGCACAGGAGCGAGGAGGCGCCCGGCGCCCGCGTGCCCAGCGGGAGGACAGGGTCTCTACCTGCGCCGGTCTGGCCTCTGTCACGCTCCACCCGGCCTCCTCCTGCGCCTCCTCCGGCCGCCGCCGCCACCAGCAGCTGCGGCGGCGGCTGCTCCTTTTTGCAGCCGAAGTCCGGCCTCAGGATGTTGTCGATGAAAAAGTTGGTGGTGCGGTGAAGCTGGGCCGCGGGCTGAGGCTGGTGAGCAGGCGCCGCGAGATGCTGCGGCGGCGGCGGCGGCGGGGGCGGGGGGTGCGGGGGGAGGTGCGGGTGGTGGGCCAGGGGCGGCAGGCAGGGCGCCGCGGGCGGCGAGGGGGGCGCGGGCTGCGGGGACACCGGCACGCTGTCTCCATCGCTGCCGCTGCTGCCGCTGGCGCCGGGGCTCAGGCTCAGGCTCAGGCTGCCCGGGGCCGCCGCCACCGCCGCCGCGCCGAGGCCCGAGTCGCGCTGACTTTTAGGTTCCGGCTGCTGTTCTTCCATGCTCGGCCGCCCCGCCGCCCCGGCCGCCGCGCCGGCCCCCGCCCCCCCCGCCTCGCTCCCCACCCCACTTTGCCAGCGGCCCGTGGGGGTGTGCGGAGGAAGGAGGCCGGCGAAGCCCCAGCGAAGGCACGGGGCGGGTGCGGGAGAAAAAGCCCAGGCGTCTGGCCTGGATCGCTCGCTCTTATCGAGCAGATAGATCTCGCTGTCTCTCCCTCTCTCTAATTTGTAGACATCCAGATATGGAGACACTTGGCTATTTCTTTTTTTCTTTCTGCAACCAGATTCAATGATTTGTTTTAAATGGGGAATAAGCCACGCCAAAAAGAAAAAAAAAAGAAAAAGAAAAGAAAAAAAGAAAGCAAGAAAAATGAAAAAAAGCTCCAAGAATTTTTTTTCTTAAAGGGAAAAAATAGTCTTTAAAGTCTAGCCATCTTCCTAGGCAGTAGTGAGGGGTTTGACTTCCCCGAGTGTCACGCTCAGCTGTGCCCAGAGCGCGAGGCTGGCAGCGCCTTTAATCGCCTTTGCTTTTTTTGCAGGGAGAGCGCGTCTCCGCCAGCGCCGGGGCTGCCTTTTTTTTTTTTTTTTCAAATCTCTGACAGCTCGGATCTTTGCACAAACTCTCTCGCTTAAAAAAAAAATCACCCAGGCACACTTTTTGCCTTCAAACCGGAAGCACGTGAGTCAGGCCGCACGTGTGCGGGGCCAATGGCGAGCCAGGACTCGCGCTGACACCCGGGCCTCGGCCCAATGGGCGCGCGCGGGACTTTGCGGATAAATAATCCGGGGGCGGCGGCCGCTGGCGGAGAGGGGGCGCCGCGGCAAGGGCCCCGCGCGTCCGGCCCGCCCTCCCCCACCCGCGCCCGTGCCCCTCCCCCTCTTTCAAGCCAGGACCGAGGAAGGGGCAAAGGAGACCAGGGAGGGGTGGATTTCGGGGTGTTGGCAAATAGAGAAGCAACTCCATAAACAACTTGTTGGAGAAATGCAGGATTATGGGTGCGTGCGCGCCGGGCACAGGGTCAGGAGGCAGGGTCCTCGACTCTTTTACATCCCTATGCCTAAGAAACAGCCTTTTATTTTCTTTTTCTTGTTGCTATGAAGGGTGAAATGTCACTGTGTGTGTCTGTGTGTGTGTGTGTGTGTGTGTGTGTGTGTGTGTAGGGAGAGGGATGAGACGAAGAGGGTCAGAGATGTGAAATAGACCTAGAGCCTAGAGTTGGTTACTTTCAGAGAAGCGGTTTATTTTTTCATAAACAGCAAACTCCGGAGGCCAGCTGCGCCTAGCTAGCACCGTCTGTTTGTAGGTTTTGCATTGCATACCGGCCAGCTGCATTGCATGTCCTTTCCGGAGTATCCATATTCCTGTCCTACCCTGTCCGGACCTTCGACAACCCCCGGGAGCTGTCCTGGCGCCATTAAGCCAAGCCCAGAGGGCGCGAGAGAGCCCGAGCGCCGGTCGCGCCAGGCGCTTGTCCTTTCCCTGGCCGCCAGAGTCGAAGCCATCAGGGCATCGTAGAGTTGTCCTGGGCGGGCCCCTGGGCTAAGCAAGTCCGAGTGCGGATGTGCGCGAGGCACGGCTTTTGGGTTCGGGGTAACCTCCGGTTAGATTTTCCTGCAAAGTGAAATCAAACAAATGAGAATACTGCACCCTAAGTGTTTGCCCTAGCCAGCTGACGATGTGGATAACGAGTTTATCCCGGTTGCCCGGATCTCTCTGGAATTGCTCCCGACTCCCTGGAGGCCTCTGGCTCTAGCCCTGCATGTTCTTCCCAAGCTTTGGGGGAGCGCGGAGGCACATGCCAATTCCACGCTCACGGAGACCCGTCTCCATTCCGCTGGGCTCTTTTTCGCTGTTTCCTGGACGAGGCACCTTGAAAGTTTTCCCGTCTCCAAGGATGGGGTGAGGGGAGGTGAGATGCTGGACACCAGCAGGATTTGTCTAACCAGCTGTTGGGGAGGACCAGGCTGAGACTGTGTCCTGAAGTCTGGGGTACCGGAGAGTGGCTAGAAAGGCTCCGGCAACGTAGGCCTTCTTAGGGGTGTTAGCTTGGAGCTCCAACGAACCTGTTCTCCCTGACCGCCATCCTTAACTGGGACGGCGGAGAAAGGGTCTCCGGGGATATTGCCTTATAGGACAATACAAAAAAATTCCCTTGTGCCCCGAAAAGTCACAGAGGATTAGGAGGAAAATAAAACGAAAACCGCAAAAGGCAAAACCACCGCAGAAGCCGAAGTTTCTCAGAGGGGCTGGTGGAGAGCGAGAGTTCGGATTCCGGGCTGCATCTTCGGGTCAGCCGAGCGTCTTCCTATACCCGGGTTCTCACAGATCCTGGTTAGACCTGCCCGGCGGCCTGGGGGCTGCCCGAACCATTTTCGGGAGAGCTGAGCTAAGCAGGCCCACCGTGATCTCCTCAACCCTCCCAAGCTGCCCCCCAACCCCACCTTGGAGTCTACCGGGTCCTCTTCAGTTCCACACCCAAGGGCTCCCCGAAATCTCCCGGTGCCCCCACCGTTTCTCCCCGAAATGGGGGTGGGATTTTATTTATATTTAAGTTCGCAAAATTGAAATCTTTATCCCGCAAGCGAGCGTGGGTACTTAATTAAATTCTAATTAGGACACTATCAATATCCTATTTAGCCGCGTAGCTTTTGTGCGCCGCGGTCCCTTTCAGCGCCGTAAATAGGGTCTCGACGCCTTATCTCGCCTGCAGGAGACGCCTCGAGAAGGGCTGCGGAAGATAATTTATAGGTTTTAATTACTCTTCATTCCGCCTGATCAGCTTGGCGTTCATCACAGGCCTGTGAATAAAACCCTGGTCAAAAGCTCTGTCACATCGCGCTGGCAAGACGCTTAATCAAAGTGAGCGGCCCCGCGCGCCGCGCGGCCCGGCTCTTCCACGTAATTTCCAGCCAGCTGATAAAGCCAGCTGAATAATGCGGCGGCCCTTTGGAGACACCATTTACAGAAATGACTTTATTGACGGCTTAACGTCGGTAATTCATTTTACCTTTCATGTAGTGGAGCCCGGATTTGTTACAGTAATGGGATGATAAATGCACCCGCGGCCCACGAGCTCCGGCTGGATTAGGCGGCGCTCCCGCGCGCTGCCTGGTCCCCCCCCCCACCTCCCCCAGGCCAGGCCTGCGCCCCGGATGCTCCGCACCCAGCACCGTCAGCTCTCCACGACCCCCACCCGGGCCCACGCCCTCCTCTCCATCCTGAAAATGCACATACTATGCTAGTGGGTTGGTGTCCTAGCATGCCTGGAACTGAGGTGTGTGTATGCTGAGAGTGAGAAAATGTTGGCCAAGATAGGTGTGTGAGGGGGTCCAGAGGACTCGGAGTGGGCTCAGGACGGGGCGTGTGGGTGAGGAACTACCGGCAGGGTGAGTTGTGAGTATGTGGGTAAAGGGGTTGGTTGTGGATGTAGCTATGTGTGTGCACGTCTGAATACCTTCGTGCAGCTGTGGGTTTGGGGGTACTCCTTTCTGCTTTTGAGAATTAAGGAATTTCTTCCAACTTGTTAGATATCCAGGTGGGGATGGCAAGGAGGTAGACTGACCAGAAGCAGGTAGGGAAATCTACAAGGAAGTGAATGGAGTCCCTTTCTCCAAACGCCCTTAGCTTCTGGGCCAAAGGTATGGAAGTTTGGAGACACCCAGTGCCCCTTTCCATTGCCTTGAAGTTCTGAGTTGTGCAGTTTCCCCAGGGCAAGAGGCTCCACAGAAGGCCCCTGACCTAGCCACATCTGTGCAATAGATCGTCCCCAAGCTCCGCTTCCATTCCCAGCCCACGTTCAAGTGGAGAATAAGGAAAAATATTTTTTTTTTGTTTTAAATGCCGAAGAGGGGGAATTCCCTATGGCTTATTTCCCCACTTGAGGGAAGGAAGGGGCCCAAAGAGGCTTTCACTGGTGGTGGTGTGGGGGGGGTGGGGGAAACAGGATAGAGAGAGACCCCAATCCTATTGCCTTTCTCCCAGTCCCAGTCTATTTCCTCCATGTTCTGCATTCTCCGAGGCTAACAGAGGCTTCCACTGAGCAAAAGGCACCTGGCCACACAGACAGAAAGTAGGTTTGTGTGTTTGGGGGTACTAGAGAAGTCTGAGGGTCCTAAAGCAGGAAGACTGATGAGTGCTTTTCAAGGTGAAGGCTGAGAAATTATACCTTTGTTCCTCCTCTTCCCATTCTTACAAAACCACTTATCTATTCACAGAGTGGCCCATGGCTGTGGGGGCCAAAGCCTGTATTTGAGTCTATTTGCTTGTGTACGTGAGAACCACAAAGGGAGTCTATAAAAGCGCTGATTGTGTGTCTGTGTACTTGTGTGCTTGGAAGGAGGCTGGTATACGCACACTTGAGCGTGTGCGCCCGAGTCTGCCCCACCAGCCGGCTGGGCTCGGAGAAATGTGTGTGCTGAGGGCTTGGGTGCATGCTGTTCCGAAAACAGAGATCTCCCGCCAACCTGCATTTCCGCAGAATTTTGGATTTCGTTTAGGAAGAGACAAATGTCATGGTCTTGCCTGCTTCCACCTCTCTTTTGAGGATGGGTGTGAGGAGAATTGTGAAAGAAACCCTTGCAGCTTGGCCAGGCGTGTGCGCGATGGGCCGAGAGTGCGAGCGTGTTGCATGCACACGGTGGTAATCGCATTTCGAGTGTAGATCAGATGGCGGTGGGGCCTCGTGGCGCGGGACATGAATGAGTTGTCGCAACACAATAGCATGCAGCCTTCCTACGGGGACTGGGTGACCAGCGGTTTTGTTGGGAGTGAATGCGAGGAGATTTCTGCTACAAGTGCCGCGGTATTATTATGAGCCAGAAGGTCAGACTATACATCGCAGGTCCCCAAAGCCTATAGACCTTGGGAAATGTGGGGCCTCGAGCCACGTCATTGTACCTGACAGTCCTTTCAATAGACTAATTCAATTAGCGCTCTTGGTTTTGGTCTTCATTTGGAAGCGATAATAATGTGGGGGGGGGGTGGGGGTGCAGGGGGATTCCTTGGGTATTGGTTAGGGATCCTAAGCAGTTCTGCCTGAAGCTTGGAGTGGGACTGGGGGAAGCGGGGGAAGGGCAAAAGCTGAGATGGGGGGTGCGTGGGAGGCAAACCATGGAATATAAAAATGCTCTGTTGACTCTCGAAATTGGGGCGGTAGCTTTGTTTGTAGATGGCCCAGAAGATGGGGAGGGGGGAGGAATCAGGGAGAATTTTTTTTCTATGTGCATGAAATACACCCATAAATGTCCAGGTTCCTAGAAATTAGGAAGGAAGGAAGGAAGGAAGGAAGGAAGGAAGGAAGGAAGGAAGGAGGGAAAAGGAAGGAAGAGAGGAAGGTAGGTGCCTGCTGTTGAAGGTTGTCCCCTTTGGGGATTTCAATATTTGGATTTATGTCCCCACCATTCTGCCTTCCCACAGGGTTTTCTCCCTTTTATCCGAGGAAGCAGTTCACAGGACAGACCGTTTTTGTTCTAGAAATGGTTTGGGTTTTTGTTAGGGGATTTTTTTTTTCTCTCAAGCCTGATCAAATTAAGAAAAAATTAAGCCCTTTCTTCACTTGACTGTGGGAAATGGGGGAAACATTTCGGTGATTTCGTAAACTGCACCGGTAGTCAGGATTCGGAAAGGGCTCGCCGGGCCCTGGTTTCCTTATTGAGCCCTGCCGACTGCCTGCGGGGCCGGCGCCGGGCATCCTGGACACCAGCGCGCAAACCCCAGACTGGTTGCTGCTGGCGGGTTGATGAGCCGGGTTAGGGCTGAGCGGCGATGTTGGAGAAGGAGTTGCAGGACCCCCAGGCTCCAACTACGGGGAAAGCCTTCCCCTTCTCCTTTGTATCCCCAAACCACTCAGGAGCTGTCCCACACAGCTAACCAGGCCCCTGGAGCTGAGGATTTTAGAGCTCACGTCTCCCCAAAACAAGGCAACCACACACACACTCTCTATATTTTTTCTGCACTTTAATCGGACATGCGGCTTTTCTCCTTACACCGAATTCCACCCAAACACCAAAACTGAAACGCTAATGGTTTATCCTCCCCCACAAAAATAATAAGACCCGGAGTGAAATCAGCGTCTACGCTGGAATTTTCTTCTCTCCTTTATTTTGCTTTTCATCTTCTCTCACCCCTCCCCCTCCCTAAGAGGTTCCCTTGAGCCCAGGCACCCTCAGGCCGAGGGGGACCCTAGCCCACCCCAGTCCCCACCTTTCCAAGTGGCGGCTCCCGCCTCGATCCTGCTCGGCGCCGGTCGGAGTCCACACCGACTGGCCTCGAGCGTGTGCACGCCGGTGGGTACCAGTGTGGGAGCGAGTGAGGAGGGGCCAGCGCGGCTTCTGGGTTCTGCTGCCCCCCTCCCTTGGCTCAGTCCATGCTCCCCGGGAGGTCCAGACCCAACTTCAAAGTTGGGGACAAAAAAATGATAGTAATTCGAAAAAAAGAGGAAAAACCACAGCATCCAAGTCCTTTGCATATGAATACCCCTGCAGCTCCAAAAACCGTGTTCTTTCTGTTTGCCCGAGTACACTGTCCTCCTTCTCCTTCCCTTGACTCCCATAGGGGTGAGAGGTGTCCCTGGGATCTTCTCCCACCGACCCGGGTAAAGGAAGCAGAAGTCCGCGCACCCAGCTCTCGCTGCTCTGGCTCCTGGCTCGCGCCTTCCTGCCTCCCTTCCCGTGGGCCCCAGGGCGCGAGCCAGGCCGCGCCCCCCTTTCGTCCTCGGAGACGTAGCCTCCCGACCCTCATCCCGGGGAGGATGCGGGACTTGCTCCGGGCTCCAGCCGAGGTCGGCGCTTCGGGAGGCTGGCAGGGTGGCGAGGGAGGGTAAAGTTTAGTCCGGAAGGGGAGCGGGCGGGGAAGGGAAGTCTCAAGAGCCTGGAGTGGAGAGGGAATGGGGCGAGAACCTTGTGTCTCCCCCCACCTCCACCCCACCCCACCTCCTTCTTTCCCAGACCCTATCCCTTGCGGGTGAGGCGGGAAGGGAGGGGTCACTGCCATGCCGCGGCCTTCCCGGGCCACCTTCCCTGTCCGCTAGCTCCTGCAGAAACAGGGGAGAGGGAAGAGTGTGCGCCGCTCGCGCGTGTGTTTGTACGTGACTCTGTGTGCGTGAGGCTCCAGGTGAGTGCGTGTGCATGTGTGTCTGGGTGTGTACGGAAGGATTGTGTGCATTTTCAGTGTCCCGCTAATCCTCATGTGTGTGCTTGCGCTATGTTCATGTGTGCAAGTGTTGTGTGCATGGGTTCTGCACCGGTGTACGTGCCTATACGTGGCCATGCGTATAGTCTCCGTGTGTGCGTTTTTTGTGCGAGCTGGGAATGAGAGCAACTCCCTTTACTGAGGCTTTGGAAGTGCAGTGTATTAAGTCGCAAGGACCAGAGAGCTCTGACCCCAAACCAACTGTTCACCTTCCACCCCCCTTCCCCACCCGCTGCAGCCCCCCCCCATATTGGAACTATGCAAAGGCAGAGGAGGCTGTTGTTTAAACATAGATTAAAACAGCCACTGGTTTTCTCTTCCCCTCCAAGACCCACCTATGCAGGTCCTAAGCCCTAAATCCTGACTGGGGGGAGGTGGGCACCACGTGGCAAAGTCAAGATCAAAGAGACCTCAGGAAGTGCATAGACGCAAAGCCCACTCCACAGATGCTGCGACTGAGAACCAGAGGAAAGAATAGACTAGGTCAGGTCCCGCAGAGGCTGTCACTTGTCCCAGAGCTCGACAATTCCAGCTCAGAGCCATGGAAGTTTGACTTTTGTTCTGTGGCCTAAACCCCAGATGAGAGCGCAGGGATGAGATGAGGGAGAGTGGTCTCCTTTCCCTGGCTGCCAACCCATTCCATTCACCTCTAAGTAAGGTTCACTCTCTCCCCAATATGTGTGTGTTGAGGGGGGTGGGGAATGGGGGCCTAAGACAGGATATCTTGGGGTTGAGAATGCAGTGGGACGCAAGGGGAGGATCACAGTCCCTCCTTTGGTAGGGTCTCACTCCAGGCCGTATGGTTCCCCCCACCCCCCTACGCAGGGGTGAGCAGCTTCCTCTTCCCCCCACTCACCTTCAGAACTTTCCAGGCTTGAATGGTACTGTTAGGGATGGGGGTTCAGCAGGCCTCACTTCCTGCGGGGGAGGGGGGGAATGAGGCGTGGTGGTAGAAAACCTAACCCAAAGCCATTCCATGCATGTCCCTCCCCTCCGCGCTAAGGACGCCTGTCCCAAAATTGTTATGCAAAGGAGTCAAGTATGTGATCTTCTGGTGATCAAAGGGGCAAAGCCAAATATTAGAGAAGTCAATAATGGATGAGCAGATTAAGAAACCCATCTCCCAGACAATTATGGTCGCAATCGAAAAAGCGCCCCTCTTCCCCCTATTCTCCCACCACCCTCCAAATATAAAAGAAAAAAATAGGTGAAGGACAGGAGTCGGGGATGGTGGTTGAGAAAGGCGGCAGCCTAGTATGCGTGAATGAGCGGGTGCATGGACGAGTTTGTTGAGGGGGGATGACGCCCCCTAGAGGTGACCCTAGTGGGTCCCGGTGTTTTCTCTGGCGGAGCGGGCAGAGCCTTGCCCTCTGTACCCAATGCTCATTGACCCCTAGACAGGGCGTGAGGCCTCTCTGAGCCGCAAGGCTAGAATCACGGTTTCTAGGGATTTTCTTTTCAAACCACTCGGCACCCAGCCTGAGCTCCCCCTGCTACACCCCTTGCTGTCCCCTTTCTAGGGACAGGGACCCTAGGCCAGCGAGGGGTTAGGGCTAGGAGCAGGGTCGAAGAGGCGCTGGCGAATTCCCGGCCAGTTTTCCTGTGAGGAACGCGCCACCTGTCGGTGCTTTCGGAGAATTGCAGCTGTGTGGTGCTCAAGAGAGACGTTTGTGATTGCAGTACCCCACCCGAGGGGAAGAAACTTGGCTTCTTTGCTGTCAGCCGATGCCTGACCGAGGAAAGACAACGGGATTCCGGGAAGGGATCCTTCTTGGGATCGCTTCGCCTCCTGAAAGTCAAAGCTGGAGAGAAAAAACCCACGAGGGGCTCTTTGCTCTGTGATTCGGCAAGCAGAAAATGCCTGAGACACACACAGTAGGGTGGGCTCTGCGTTGGGAGTCAGGGACTGGGTTCCTTCGCCCCTCTGTCTTCTAGGTGACCTTGAGCAGCCCCTCGTCCTCTCTGAGCCTGTTTCTTTATTCTAAACTGAGGGAATTAGATTAGATTGACCCCCTCTCAACTCTGACCCTGAGTCTAGCATTGAATTTCAGCCGTAAATGTAGATAGATACCTGTGTCTTATCTTCTTTCAATTTCTAACTCTCAATAGATCCTGGACCTTTATACGCCATTTATACCCTAATCTCTTATACATATTTAATGTATAGCTGCTTTGATTATATTACTATTTTCTCTGTTGTCCAAGGATTTCATTTGATGGGGGTCGGGATGTTTCTTGGCCCGAATTATCTTGAGAAGTGCCCATTTACTAAAATCCTTTTTAAAAAAGAATCAACAAAACAAGAAAACTTTGTTCACTTTGCAGTGTGAATGCCTTGGGGAGGACCCATGAGGAGGACCGGTGTCATGGGGCCAGTGAGAACGTAATGGATGCTGATGTGGAAGGCTTAGAAGAGAAGACCCAGGCCCCGGATCTGGGTCAGTGTGGAAGAGAGGACCGAAGAAAAACCGAGGCTGGAAACAAGGCTGAGGCCACGGGCACTCTTGAGTCCTCCCCCACCGCCGCGAGTGGACTGGACCCTAACCAGAGGCTCCCTCATGGACTGTACCCAGAGAGCAGAAAAGGCAAGCGTTACGACCAATGTAGGATAGCTAAAACCTCAAATCACTTCTCCTTGAACTCTCCATGAAATTAATAAAGCGCGGAAACCGGAGGGGGGGGCAATATTTTGCTCGAGTTACCGGGAGATCGCGTCTAACTTCCGCTCGGAGTTTCACGTTTTCGCAGCTGGCGGAAAGCGCGGGTTCCGTGCGGTGGGTCCTTTCCGCAAGGCCTGGCGCCCAAGCGTGGGGCCGCCGGGCCGAGTTAGGCGGGTTGGGCAGTCCCAACCGGTCCGCGCCTGACAGAGCAGCAGACGGGCCGCTAACCCGGTCTTCAGCTCCCGAAGCAGCTCCGCAGCTGGGCGGAGGCCGCGCATCCCTTCCCCTGGGAATAAGAACACCGTCCTCCCCCCCCCCCTTCCCCGCCCGGGGACGATCAGAGGAGCTGCCACTTTGAACCCTGGACCCTGTGCTTTCCGAGTGGAGAGGACGTTTCTGGTCTTTCCGTCGGTGAGTCCAGGAATCGTTCTGGGACTGCCGGCTCCTCGAGGTGGTGAATTTCAGCGTCTTGACAACCCCTGCACAACTGGGATTCAGGCTTGGGGTCAGTGTTCCTCTTTAAAGATGGAAAAATCGAGGTCGGGAGGTCCGATCATGTGTCCTGTGACCAGCAGTCTGAATGCAAACCGAGCTCTGAAGCCTTAGTTGGTGGTCTGTCCCTGACGTCCCAATGGTCTGTGTGATTCGGGATTTTTCGCCCGCTCTCGGGGAAGTTGCAGTCCCACTGGTGGCCAGGTGTTTGGAGATTCTGGTTCCTGGTGCCTGGGGGACTCACACAGTTTGTGACGGCACTTTCCCAGCCCCTCAGCCTTGACTCCTGGAATTCCGAACTTGGCGCCTTCTGGCCTCCGTGTAGCTGTCCTGGGGTCAACTGCCTCCCCACTAAGCCAGGCCAGCCTCGGAAATCAGAAATCGGGAGCTGCGGGCCCGGGCCTAGCACAGTCGGGACACCCGCCTGTGGCGAGCCCTGGGGGGAAGCTGGGCTGAGCGGCGGTGGGCGCGAGGACACTGTCTCGGTGGGGACCGGGAAACAGCGCGGACTCTGTATGTATCCTGCAGCTCCTCCAGACTCTCCCAGGTGGCCAGGGAACCCTGACTTCAGGAATCAAGGTCAAGACCCCAGGGGGCAAATGTGTTGCCAGGAGCTGACCAAGAGGCGGGAAACTTCCAGAGCCAACTGCAAAGTGGCCGGCGAATGTCAGCTCCAATTTGCACTGCTCTGACCAATTTCAGTGGTGGGACTGACATAGGAAAATGAACGGATTTATTTTAAACATTTCTAACATTTCATTCTGATGGAACGGGTCTACAAAGGGGAGAGCTGTGGGAAGGGGGGGGAGATGGGGAGAGAGAGGGAGAGGGGAAAAGTTAGGGATGGGAAGAGGGAAGAGGGAAGGAGAGAGAGAGAGAGAGAGAGAATGCAAGCAAGAGCACTTCCTCCAAAAGGCAAGGGAAGGATGATAGAACAGATAACCAGTATTTATCGGGTTTGCTCTGGGCATGGCTGTCAGCTCTCCATCTGGGTTAGCTCATTCAGTCTTTACTGTAACCTACTGGGGTATGTAATACCACCTTCTCCAGCTTACAAAGGAGGAAACTGAGGCACAGATCGTCCTAAACTAGCCCAAGGGCTAGCAAGCTGGAAATGGAGAACCCAATCTGTCCCCAGCTCTAGAGGAAAGGGGGGCTCAGGGGCCTCTCGAAGTTGCCCTGCAGGCACCAAGGAGGACAAGGATTCAAATTTCCATCTCACAGACGCGAGGCCACAGCGCTCCCAAGCCCTGAAGTCGGCCGAGCTCTCCCCAGCCGCAGGGGTTTGACTGCGTCTGGTGAGCCCCCAGCCCATGCCTTGCATGCGGGCCCCAGTCCTGGACATAGAACTGGAATCCCAAAGCCTCGGCTTTCTTCGGGAAGACGATCTTTGGCTTCCATCGGGCCGAAAGGCCCGGTAGGAGAGCGATGTGGAGGCCGCAGCCTCTCCTGGCTGGTATTGTCCGCATTCTTTCTACGTGCTCCCAAAGGCAGGGACCGCGGAAAGTGCGGAGAAGCCCGCTTGGCCTTGGTTGCCTGCGCTGGGCAACGGGGACAGAAATGCTGGTCTGGGTAGGCCCCCAGGCCCCGGCTACTGCCTCCAGGAGCCGGCTTCCAGGCTCAGGGGCTGGTCTAGGCGTCTACTAGGGGGTCGCCAAAGCCCAGACTTTTTCAGACTTGCCCCTGGGCAGCAGGCGAGGACCTGGCTGGGATGTGCATGGAACTCGGGTCCCACAAAGACAAGTCTCCGAGCTTCCACAGACTCGAGCTTCCACTGTCTTGGGAGGATAAGAGGGGGGCCCCAGGGGTGGTTGAGGCCCGTGGCAAAACCTCGAGGACCCAGTGCTTCCCAACCATGCCGGGGTGGTCACCCATCGAGATGGCTTCACTCCCAGGTCCTGGCGGTCCATGGATGGGTCGTCACTAGGTCCCATGGAGCACCTTTGACCAGGATGGGAGTGGGGCTAGGGAAGGAAGGAGGGGACGTAGGACCAGCATTGCCAGGAGACATAAATGTTTCCACCCCGATCTTGACCCCAGGTCACCCGCTGGCCAACTTCTGGAAACATATGCCTGGCTTGCTTTAGGAAAGCACAGGTGTGCGGAGAGGAGGGGCTGACCTTACCCCCAGGGTGGTGGGAACCCCAGCTAAGCACCAGAGATTTCAGTCCTCCTTCCTTGGTTGACCCTGGCTGCATCCCTCCCCTTTCACTTCCCCTGAGCTTTTGCCTTTAACCAGGAGAGCAGAACGAGAGGCCTTGTACCAAAAAAGGACTTATTGTCTCTGAAGTAGAACCTATGGCTTCTCAAGGCCCTGCTGGGGCTCTCAGGGCCAGGAAAGAAGCCTCCATGCCATCAAGAGGCAGCCTTTGCCGGCCTGCGCCCCTCCTCTGTTTTAACAGACCGAATTAGAATTCGGATTTGTCAAATACTAAAAGCCTTCCTATCAGGGCTGCCTTAGGGTTGGGAATCACCACCTTGGGATTTTATACTTGCTTTAATGGAGAGGTTTGGAATGAGACTAAGGGTGTCAGCAGTTTTGAGTAAGAGTGAACTTGAACTTGACGCATTTTTTTTTGAAAGATGTCTGGACCTTGAGTCAAAATACAAGAGATTCCACCCCCACCACACTCCTGGGGGGTACAGGTACCTTCATAGTGGGGCCCTGGGGAGTGGGGGTGCAGAATTTGCAGGGAGTAGGGGGTGGCGATTCTGGCTGGGTCACCAGAGAGGATAAAAGGCAAGTGACTATGCAGCATCCCCTCTTCTTCATCAACCTTCAGCATTTCTCTCTTCCCCCTGTCAGTCTCCCAGCTATCAAGTGCGGACTCGACAGGAATGTTGCAGGGAAAAACTAATTAAACGGCAGTACAATGCTTTGAAAATATTAAGTGTCATGTAAATGCCTAATGCTAATAATAATCTTGATGGTGGTAATTATGTGCCAGGAAGCACATCCCAGACAGCCCAGCTCTGAGCCCCAATGTGCATGTCTACGAGAATCCCAGGGAACGCCCATCCTTTCTGTTGTGGAGCCCCAGCTCAGAAGGCCAGGTGGAAGCTGGGAACTCCAGGCCACGCCCCCATCACCTGGGAGGTAAACCAGGGTTAATGCCTGCGGGAGTCCTTAAGTTACTGCGCTCTCGGACATGGGAGCCCCCATCTCCCCTTTAAAGTGGGGAATTTGAGATTCCCGGGGCGGGCGGGGGGGGGGGGTAGTGGCCACCCCCAGGAGGCTCCACCCTGCATTCATGTCCAGGTCTGACCTTTGTGAGCTGGGTGCTCTGTTTTCCAGAGCTTGGTGAAGACATCACTGCGGAGCCTTTAGGTGGATTTAAAGAGAAGAATGTTCTCTTAGGGACGCACATCCCTCACTCTCCTCTTTCCCTGAACTCTGGGTGGGAGGCGCCTGGGGCTCTCGGATCTTCCCTTCAACATTTTTCTAGTTTGATGAAACACCAGGCCTTCCCAGGAGTTACAGTTTCCTTATAAGGCAATTTTGCCACCACCCATCCCTCACCCCCATTTTCTCCCAACGGAAGCTTCCCCGATACCACTACCGCTGGCCTGGAACTCTGGGGCCCTGATGTTTGCCAAAACCAGTGGGGGCTTTGAGGGCAGCAAATTATAGTGAGTCACGATGGAGGCTTTTGGGAATTTCCACCCCAGAAATCACTGGGCCTTTTAGGGGTTTTGTACAATCACCTAGATACTTTAATGACACTCCTCACCCTTGAACTTGCCCTAATTTCATTTCTTCGTGACTGGGACAGTACTTACAAATTAGGGTCTCTCCAGCTGCCTTTTCTGGTCTTCCTCAATTTGGTGTGAGGTTTGGCTTTTACTGCTCCATGATGACACACCCCTTCCCATTTGGGAAGTGTATGGCTGACTTTTGAAATTTATTATTCAAAAGAAGCAAATTCTTGTCTACATTTTTTTAGAGAGGGGCAGAGGGAGAGAGAGAATCTTAAGCAGGCTCCAAGCGCAGCGTATGAGCCTAACCCGGGGCTCGATCTCACAGTCCTGTGATCAGGACCTGAGCAGAAATCAAGAGTCAGACACTTAACTGACTGAGCCACCCAGGAGCCCCTCTTGTCTGCCTTTAAAAACAAAATGCTTTGTTTTGTTTAAGTTTGGCTTCAGTGACTCAAAAACACCTTGCCTTTAAAAGTAACCCTTTTTAAGTATCATATAGAAACAGGTGGTTTCCCAGCTAATCCCTTTTTTAAAAAGGCACTCACATAGGAATGGTTTTCAACTGTGGCAGCCTTAGGCTTTGGGGTTTAGGCTACGTGAGAGGCAGTCAAACTTTGAGGAGGTTTATGAGGTCAGACGCGCGCGCGCGCACACACACACACACACACACACACACACGCACAGTCGAAAGAAACTCTGTAGTTTGCATTTTGCTCTTTCCTGTCCCAATACAGCTTTGCTTTTTATTTCTCTGTGTCATGAGAAGCCTGGTGCCACGGGACCCAGCTTCCTCATACATGTTCTAGAAATGGTGAGTGTGTGACATGCAGATTCACACCTCAGGTTCAAGGCAGGCAGACTGATCTCCGGTCAATGCTCCGTCTGCCACGCCAGCTTGCCGGCTGCTTCTTAGGATAAGGAGGAAAATCTGCATG
Organism: Ursus arctos; assembly: GCF_023065955.2. Classification (NCBI taxonomy): domain Eukaryota; kingdom Metazoa; phylum Chordata; class Mammalia; order Carnivora; family Ursidae; genus Ursus; species Ursus arctos. The sequence goes on along the minus strand of NW_026622763.1, from coordinate 12,610,557 downwards.
CAAAACCCCTCTCGGGTTCCCAAATGTGACCTTGGGAATGGGCAATTCCGGCAATTCAAAAATAGGATTCTCCCACGAACACTCCCAGCCTCTCAGGCAACCCCCAAGGCCTGCGGCACTTTCCAGGCTAGATGGTACAGCTACCGTCCAGGACAGTGGGACAGTGAGCAGCCGCGTCCCTTCCCCACCCCCTGGCTTATTTCCTGGGTTGAGGTTGCACCCCCAGTCATCCCTGCACAGGAGTGGGAGCTGGGTGGTGGGAGAACCTTTGGGGAGAAGGGCTGAGTTAAGATGCATACCGTCACTTTGGAACGTGTTAACAAGTTTGTTTTGGTGGTGGTGGTAGACTTGGCCCCGCCCGAGATTCCTGCTGCCTCATGAAGAAGCTGTTTGAATCTGTTTCCAAATCAGATTAAGTCACCCCGTGAGACACACTGGATGTTGCAGATAAGTTTTTACAACAGCTGTGGAGTCAGCCTGTGTGTTTTTATGAAGATATTGTTCACCGGAAAACATTCCATCCTCCAGGAATCTCATAGCCAACATTTGTGTTTTACTTTTTTGACATTTTGACTCCCCTGGGATGGTGGTAGGGGAGTGTGGGGTGGAGCCGAGGACACCAAGGGGGGCCCCCCACTCCCTTCTAGATTACAGGGAAGAAGCAAGGAGAGGATGGGGCTCTGTGGCAAGACACCCCCGGCTCCAGCCCCAGGAGGCTGCCCAGAGCATGGCAGCTTTGGCCAGCTGTACTGGCGCTTTCCACCACTACACACCACACACGGGACTCCCAGTCTTTATTTGACATCTGGAATTCTATGCGGGGTGCTGTGCTCGCTGTGAGCTGTGGGTCCCCACGCATTTTATTTCATCATTTTGGTTAAGTTTCAAAAACACTCTGCCTTGAGCAGACCATTCAGGAAACGGGGCTTCTCTTCTGAGGTGGCAAGACCTTCTCCCTGACCTTCTCCATGGGCTGTCAACACAGTGCCAGGCATTGAAAACCAATCCCTCCAGAAATTCGGATGTTTCCACACTGTAGGCTATTTGGCTCTGAGATCTGAAATGTTCAGCATTTTCTCCAGATAATAGCATGTTAGCAGGTCCCACAATAGCCTGGGAGTTTGGGTTCACCTTCCCCCTCTCCACAGGAGTCCACAGAGTGGAGTGGGTCAAAGATCTGTAGAAACCACCAAACAGAAATGCTTCCAAGCCTGCAGGGTCTGGGGGTGGGGGGTGGGGGGGCGGCAATAGCTCCAGGAGACATTCCTATTTCTGTCCAGGGGACACTGTTCCAGGATGTCTAGATGAGATGCTCCGGCCGGGTGTGAGGGTCCAGGGTGACACAAGGGCTGAGGGCACCAGGGCTGGGAGAACAGGTAGACTGGCCTTCCTCCAGCATGTCTCCCAGGGAAGCTAGTTTGATGGGAAGCCTGGCAAATTCAGCTGTCCTGAGCATTCCCAGTGCGGAGTCAGGGCGGCTAATGGGGGTGGGGAGGTGGGAGAGGGTTACAGGGCTTTGAACTCTCTTTGCTATGACAAATCTCTGTTGGGCCAGAGAAACTTTTTCTCTGTTCTCTTAGTCTTTCCCATGGAGGAAGGATCTTGTAGCCCACATCCTTCTGTAAACTCATATCCCAGGTCTTTGCCCTGTGAGTGAAAAAGGAGAAGAGTGTGTCACATTTAGGGTTTAAAGGATCTGAAGCTTAAAGGGAGCTGATGGTGGAATTTCAGGCATTATCCAGCAGGTGACAAGGATTCTGGGGGAGTCCAGGCTGTCTCAGCACTAGCTGATAAATCATCCTCGCACTTGGTCCCAATATCCCCTCATTATATGTAAAGGGCTTCTAGAGCTGGCGCACGTGACTTTGTGCTCTGCCCTAGAGTAGCCATTGACCCCTGGAAAAATGGCTGGTCCAACCCAAGATGTGGTGTCATAGTAAGACACACACCAGGTCTCAAAGACTTAAAGTATCTTATTAACTTTTTAAGTATTGATTATATGTTGACATAATAATATTTTGAATATTGGCCTAAATAAAATATAGTATTACAATTCATATCATTTTTTTCTTTTTAATTTTCTTTTAATGTGGCTATGAAAACATTTAAAATGATATGACTATATCTGGCATACAGGGCTCACATTTAATTTCTATCCGGCAGTCCTGGTCTAGGAAATCCGTTCCCTCCTGAAGCTATCTTGGGGATTTGCTCCTTAGTTTCTTTTGTTAGCGACCTGAATGGAGGCGGCTCAGAGCCTCAGTAAAATCCTTTCTGCGGGATGGGAACTGGAGGGCTGGCGAGGTCGGGAGCCCTAGCGGACCCGTCTCCAAATACTGGCTTCTCGCGACATCGTGTGGCCGCTCCTGCGTACTACACCAGCCACAGGCTGCGTGCAAGTCCCCGGTCCCCCGCTGTAGTGACCCACACTGAATGAGCCAATAAATCAGAAATCCTAAACTTGGAGATGGAGGTCTTTCCCTCTTAATCTGTCCTCTTTTTACTCTCCACCTCCATTCAGCTCTGCCACATCTGCAGTATTGGGTCAGACGTACTAACCTTACTTCACAAAAGATTCGAGTAGTCTTAGGAAGGCCATTCAACCTCTCTAAGACCCCTTCTCCCTCAAGTGCAAAATAAAAGGTGATAGCAGATGACCTCTAACCTCACTGCTGGCTCCCCAAATCCGTGAGTCTGGCTTTTGAGGCATCGGTGGAGAGCTTCGAGTACTGAGCGTCTCACTGCTGGTGACCTCCAAGAAAGGCGCAGGCTTGGGCTTAACTCAAGGTCAGGGGGGTGACCCGAACAGAGAGCTGACGTGACTGACAGTGATTTCTGAGGAGGTGACAATGCTTATCATAAGCACAATTGTTATCATTTGTGGAAATGAGTTCTTCACAGACATTCTCTCTTTGAAGCCTCACAGCATCCCACGAATTAGGTGTTATCATGTCAGTTCAAAAATGTTTACTAATGGTATAATCATATACTATATGTGTGTACACAAGTGTGCAAATTTAAATCATAATACGACGATGAATAGCTGTGAACCGCCCCCCCCCCCGAGAACTAGAGCATCATGGCTTACTTTCCTCTACGCCTTTGTCCCCCTCCCCCATCTCCTTCTTCTGCCTCTGCCCCGAGTAATTATTATCCCAAATTCTGTGTTTTTGTTTGTGTTTTAAAACACTGGTTATTATTTTATATTGTTTAGTTTTGCTTGCATTTGAGGTCCTGTGGGACTTGTTTGTTCACGTACTCTTACTTTTCCAAGATTCACCCATGTTACCTGTAACAAGATTCATGTCATGGTCACAGCTGTATGAGACTTCATTATTGGAATATATACTTCAGTGTACTTATCCATCCTCCGGTCCGTGGACATTTGGGTTGCTTCTAGTTCTTTCTGGGAGCATATGTATAGAAGAGAACCTGTCTCTTCTATACATATGTAACAATGTCTCTAGAAGACAATAAAAAGACCGGTGGAGGGAGAGGTGGATTGGTGAAGTGGAGAGGGTGTTTTTTAGAGTGGTGAAACTATCCTTGAATAAGTGGCAGAACTATCACTAAAGAGTTTTGCCACCTCAAAGTGGGATACCGTGATGATGGATACACGATCTTATGCATCTAATGAATCCACAGAACTTCACAGCACAAAGAATGAACCTTAATATATATAAATTTTTAAAAACCATTTAGAAGGACGGGGGCACCAGAGTGGCTCAGCTGGTTACGTGTCCGACTCTTGATTTCAGCTTGGGTCAAGATTTTAGGGTAGTGAGATGGAGCCCCATGTTGGGCTCCACGCTAAGCAGGGAGCCTGCTTAGATTCTCTCTCTCTTTCTCTCCCTCTGCCCCTTCCACCCCCATAAAAAAAAATTAGGAGGACAGGGGATCCTATGAAAGAATGTTGATGGTGAGGAGAGAATTTAACTGTATCGCAAATGAATGAACAATCCCCCTGGAGAGATGGGGGAAAGGCGCTGATTCAAGCAACTTTGGAAATAAGTTAAGACTAAGGACAAAGGGAAGTGCACAAAAGCACCATACTCTGGTTAGTGAAGTTGTTTCCCGTGGGGCACGCAATAATTATTCTGATATTGCTAAGCACCTATGCTGGAATCGAACAATTGAATAAATGGATGGCAGTGGGTGGGAGACTGGTGTCTCATTGTTGGAGTGGGACTTTACATATAATCAAAGGGAGGAAGCCAGAATGATCCATGTGATAAAGGGTCAGACTTGGAGACACTGGTATGAACTCATCTTTAGCTTAATGTAAATTCAGATGGTGATATAGAGAAATATATATAGGGATGTGTCTATATACAGGTTAGTACACACCGATGTTTCCTATTCTATTAGCTGGGAGATCCCAGTAGCAATGACACCCCAGTAACAATAAGCACACTGGTGCCCACATCTTGGGTCCTAATACCATTCTCCTATAAGGAACCAGAGCTCCTTGGAGAAGTGACTGATTCTGGAACCTGGCAGAACATATACAAGATGAATCTGGAGCATCTTATGGTGCTAGAAAGTAATGAAGTGCTCAAAGAATTTTAAAAACCTGCATTGATAGAGGTCTGTCAAAGGGACCCACGAGCCAACGAAAGAACTCCCCGAGTAAAGCTGAAACAATTTAAGTTACAAAATAAGGTTGTATTGGATCCTGAACCCAAAGTATAAAATAAATACTGATGAGTCCATACTGATATAAATGATTGAATGATTGAATCAATACATGAATAGGAGAAACGAGGCAAATCTCCCTTGCAGAAAAATTCCAAATAATTTCTATTTATATTTCACCCTCAAGGAATAGAACCATATATCCCCACCTATAAGTGTAGGCTCTGCACAGCGACTTCCTTCCAAAGAATGCAGCATGCAGGGGCGGGGGGGTAAGGGGAAGAATCACCTGATGGTGGCAAAGCCTGACAAACACTTCCTCAGCTAGGTGACCAAGGTCAGTAGGTAAATCACGTTAGTATGTACCCTTGATAAAGTGATGGAAATAGCCCTTTGCCTCTCTGATCTTCTTCCCTAAAGCCCATAAACCCAGTCTAGTTATGAGAAATACATCAAATAAATTCCTACTGAGGGACATCCTACAAAATATTTGACCAGTACTCCTTAGAACTGTCAATGTCATCAAAAACAAGGGAAGTCTGAGAAACTGCCCCAGCCCAGAGGAGCCGAAGGAGATATGACGAGTGAACGTGATGTGGCATCCTGAATGAGATCCTGAAACAGAAGACAATGGAGAAAAGCTAAGAAAACATAAACCAGGGACTGTAGTTTGTAACAATATATGGAGTTGTAACAAATGTACCAGGCTAATGCCAGATGTTAATAACAAGGGAAACTAGGTGAGGGGGCATGCAGGAACATGCGGTACTGTGTGTGTGGTTTTTTTTTTTTTTATTTCCCTGTAAATTTAAAACCATTGCAAGAAATAAAGCCTATTAAAAAGGTTGTGGCTTAAAGAAAAGTGATAGGCAAAACCAAAATGAGACTTTAAAAAACATCTCTAGATCAAGGTTGGCAGACTTCGTAAAAGGCCGTTTAGGAAATATTTAGGCTTTGTGGGCCTATGATCTCTGTTGCAGTTCCTCAGCTCTGCCGACATAGAGTAAGAGCAGCCACAGGTGAGATGTAAACAGGTGAGTTGGCAGGGTTCCAACAAGATTTTATTAGCAAAAACAAAACAGAGCCAGTTTGCTGACCCAGCCCTAGCATATATACTTGGAAACAGAATGCTGCTATATCCAGAGGCTCAATTGTTTTCCTGAGATACTGCATCAAACAAACACCCATCAGAAATGTATTAACAAAGAAGTTCCTGTTGATTGATGTCTTGTCCGGAATTTAGCATTTTTTCTAAAGTGGCATCTCACTGCGTTCTTATTTTGTGTTTCCCTAATTCTAATGCACTTGTTTATTTCAGTCTCTCTTCTGAGAAATGCCTATTCACGGCTTTTGCTCATTTTCTGTTGTGTTGTCTTTTTTTTTTTTATGCTTTAACAAGAGCTTTTTATATAGTCTGGATACTGATCTTTTACCAGTTACAGATGTTCCAAACATCTTCTCCCAGTCTATGGCCTGTCTTTTCACTTCCTTTTTGATGTCTTTGACAAAGAGAGCCAAAGTCCTTTTGGTAGTTAGAGCTTTTCTTTGGTCTTGGCGAAGAAATTCTCTTGCTCTCAGCCAGAAAGATACTTCCTGTATTTTCTTTGAAAAGTTTTGAAGTCGTGCCTTTCACCTGTAAGTGCTCAGTACATCTGGAAGTTACACAAAGTCTAGAATATATCCGTTTTATTGTTTTCTCTTTGGATAACCAGGAGTCCCAGCCCCAGTGCCTGCCCCCTGCTGTCTGTGATGTCCCCATCTCTTGTCACAGTTCCATACAGGGGTGAGTCTAGTGATAACATCTCATTTGTTTTATTTATCATGTAATCTATAGCATTATGATAAGTCTTGGTATCAAATTACTCCCAACCTAGTCTACTTTCAGGAATGTCTTGACTATTTTTAATCCTTTGGACTTCCACATATTCTTTAAAATCATCTTGTCAAGTTTTATGAAAAACAGTCCTCCTGAGAACCTATTGGGACTACACTGAATGCATAGACTGGCTTAGGAAAAATTGGTATGTTCAAATTACTGCATTTTGCTATCTATGAACATAGATAGGAATATCCTAATATCTTTGTTTTACAGAAGTGGAAACAAATGGAATTCAGAGAGGCTAGGTGGCTTTCCCCAGGTCAAACAGCTACTTCAGCGGAAGAGCCACCATTGTTACCCAGGGCCATTTTTACCCAGAAGTCCTTTCTATAAACAGCCAGAGTGCACCATCAGTTTGTTTTGGGGAGGCCTTTCTCCTGGACATTTATCCCTTGTAGACAGGTACTTTGATTGCCCTTGATGGCAGGGTGTCAGGAATGGGCCTGAGAGGAAGTTCTCAAGACTCACTGACCAGCCGCCAAAACGAGCATGTGAGCATTTCCCAGGAGAGGAGAATGCCTGCTGAAGGGAGAATCTCTATGCCCTTGGTTGATCTGCGGCACATGGATGAATGGTTCTAGTTTTTCTCTCAGCACAAGATCTTTGTGGGAGGAGCTGGGGCCGTGCACCAAGGGAAGAAGGTTGAGGAAAGGGATTGGTTTAGGATTTAGATGAGTCAAACCCACACGTCAGAAGGCTTGAGTTTGAGTCCCAGCTCTGCTACTTCCTAGCTCTATGACCTTTGGCAAGTCACTTAACTTTTCTGAGACACCGCTGTCTCATCTCTAAGGAGGAATACCTACTACTTCTCCCAGATAAGGCCACTGTGGGGATTAAATTAGATAATGCATGTATCATTCTTGGCCCAGTACCCAGTATCCATCCAGTGATACTGTGATTAGCTCATGAGCTCTGGACTCACAGCTCACCCACTTGTGATAAAGATTTTCATGGACGGGGCACCTGGCTGGCTCAGTCAGTAGAGCCCGTGACTCTTCATCTGGAGGTTGTGAGTTCAAGTCCCACATTGGGTGTAGAGATTATTTAAAAATAAAATCTTTAAAAAAAAAACTTTAGTGGACAGAAAGACCATAAAGAGGGGTCCTGACTACAGCAAGCTTGCAGATCCACCAGAGTGACAGGGCAGGCGCAGAGGGGGCCCTGCTCCTCTGAAGTTCACACCACACCTCCTGCAGCTCAAGCATTTGCTCACAGTTCTTTTTAACAGGTTCTCAGGGAGACGGCAATCAGGACTTCACAAGGCTCCAGGGCCCCTTGAAGCAATGGTTGGGAAATCTGATCCGATGAACAGATAAGAAATACGTCTAATTAGCACATTCAATGTGAACATAGTGATTGCACATACAGTAATCTTCCCAATCGTCAAGATAATTCTCAGACAAATCTTCACTCATAAGGAGGCTCAACATGTTCATTGTACATACTACCAATTTCCTTGTTTTCATTGACAACAGTTAAAAACCACAATCCAGTGGGTCTGTATGTCTGCCAAGTCTAAGAGCAAAGCATTGAAATGAACTGGCATTTAATATTTTTAAGGTATGTCTTTAAATTTTTGTTTATTGAGGTATAACTTAAATTCAGTAAGTTTACGAATCTGGAGTATCCAGCTTCCTAAATGTTTACGCCTGTACACACCTGTGCAATCCCCACCCAGAGCTCATGATTCAACATTTCCCACCCCCAGAAGACTCCCTCATACCCCTCACAGTCACGTTCCCTTATAGAGGCGGCCACTATTCTGACTTTAGTCACTACAGATTCGTTTGCCTGGTTCTGAAATTCCTGTAAATTGAATTATATCACGTGTGATTTTTATATTTATTTATTTATTTATTTATTTATTTATTTATTTATTTGGCATCTGTCTTCTTTAGCTCAACGTTACCTCTGTGGGAGTTGTCTGGGATAGTACATGTCGCTGTAGTTTGCTTATTCCAACTGCTGTGTAGGAACACATCATGTGATATGCCACAAATCATTTTACCACTGGTGGACATTTTGGGTGTTTCCAGTTTGTGGCTATTACAGATAAGACAGCTGTGAACATCATTGAGCAGACCTTTTAGTGCATCTGTGTGTACCCTGAGGTTGGTATGAACCCAGAAGTCAAATTCCTGCATTACAATAGGCACTGAATATTTTTTTCTTTCTTTCTTTTTAAAATCAGTGTTATTGAGGTCCAATTTACATGCAGTCAAACCCACCAATTTGAACTGTACGACACAATGCTTTTTGACCAATGTCCATGGTTGTGGGTACACAACTATCATCAAGATATAAAACAACCGTTCCTTTACTCCAAAAGTTCCCTCGTGCCCCTCAGCAATCACTTTCCCATCCTCAGATCCCGGCAACCACTCATCTGATTTCTATCACTCTAGTTTTGCCTTGTCTAGAATTTCCTATAAATGGAACCAGACATTTTATAGTCTTTTGTGTCTCATTCCTTTCACTCAGCATGATTATTTTGAGGTTCATCTGTGTTATTGCGTATGTGAGTAGTTCAATTCTTTCTTTTTACACAGTGATCCATATTTCATTGTGATAAACAACATTTTATTTTCCCATTTACCTCTTGATAGATATTTGGGATTTTTTTTTCCTCTATGGGGGCTCTCATTAATAAAGCTGCTATCAATATTTGCTACAGTTCTTTGCATAGAAATGTGTTTTAGTTTCTTTGGGATAAATACCTAGAAACAGGGTTATTGGGTCACATGGTAAGTATAATGTAACTTTATAGGAAATTGCCAAGCTGTTTTCCAAAGTGGTCGTACCATCTTTCTTTCCCACCAGCAATGTATGAACGTTCCAGTTCCTCCATGTCCTCACCTACACTTGGTATTGTCAATCTTGTAAATGTTAGCCAACTGTAGAAATGTATAGTAGTATCTCATTTTGGTTTTAATTATCTGTCTTAGGCCTATAGGCCATTTGAATATCTTCTTTACTTAAGTGCTTTTCACATCTTTTACTCTTTTACAAATTGGGTTGTCTTCTCATTAAGTTGTAATAATTCTTTATGTATTCAGGATATAAGTCTTTTATCAGATGTGTACTTTGGGTATATTTTCTTCCAGGCTGTGGCTTGTCTTTTCATTTTCTTAATAGTGTCTTTGAAGAGCACAGACTGATTTTTTTTCTGCTCAAGTCCAACTTGTTACTCTCTTTCTTTTATAGTTTATGTATTTTGTGTTTTATCTAAGAAATTCTTGCCTACCCCAAGACCACAGAGTTTATTCTCATATTTTCTTCTGTAATTGTCATAGTTTTAGCTATTACATATAGGTCTATGATTCATTACAAGTTAAATCTTGTCTATAGCTTCGGATGAGAGTTGAAAAATACTTTTTTTCATATGGAATTCCAGTTGGTCCAGCACATGTGTTGAAAAGGCTATCCTTTCCCCATTGAATTACCTTGGCATCTTTGTCAAAAAATTATATATGTGTATATATGACAGGGTTGTTTCAAGAATTGAATGAAACTTTGAAAGCACTAAGCATCTATAACTGGCACATAGTAATTGCACAATAAATATTTTCACATTTATAATCATTTGTCATTATTAATTAATGTCATTATTAATTATTAAAAATAATTATCATTATTAATTTATAATTTACCATTGTTTTAGTTGTCTTTCCTGTAAAACAGATGCAGTGCCATGCACCTTGCAGAGCTTTGTGAGGATCTGGGGAGGAGTCATGTAAATAGAACTTTCTAACAATGTCTACATGTGGAAAGTTCTCAACAGTGTCCTTTATGTTCTCTGTATGACAGCTCCTACAAGTGGACACTCTTTTTGTTTCAGATTTATTTATTTATTTATTTGAGAGAGAGAGAGCGAGAGCATGCAAGTCAGGGGAGAGGCAGGGGGTGAGAATCTTGAGCAGACTCTGTGCTAAGCATGGAACCTCATGTAGGGCTCCACCCCACGACCATTGAGACCATGACCTGAGCTGAAAGCAAAAGCTGGATGCTTAACCCACCGAGCCACCCAGGTGCTCCCAAGTAGACACTCTTTAAACAACAGCTGTTATTATGTGTAATGCTGTAAGCTGTCATAGGAGGAGCAACACGTGAAAGGATGTTATAAAACTGCAAATGCTAATATTTCATATGAAACAACAGGGAGTTATTTTTTGTCTTTTAAATTGGGCAAGTTTTTTTTTTTTTTTTTTAAGATGAAACCCAGTGCCGTTGAAGATGAGGGAGCATAAGCACTCTTTTATATTGTTGGTTATACTGCAAATTAGCCCAGATTTCCTGCAGGGCAGTCTGGCAATATAAAACAAGACTTGTTAAAACATGCATGAATTGTGACCTAGCAACCCACTTTTTAAGAATTTCAGCCCAAGAAGATAATGAAGATTATGGGTTGAGAAAGGTGTGCAAAGATACTCACTGTAATAATGCATATAATCAGAAAAATGTGTAACTATCTAAACACCTGACACATAGTTAAGTAAATCACTGTACCTTCATGCAGTAATATACTAGACCCTTTCTTTAAAATGATGTAGTGGAAGAATGTCTTACAAGGTATTGAATGAAGAGAATGGATTACATACCAGAATTCATTTTTCCATTCAGCAAATATTTGTTGCCCAGCACTGGGTTGGGTACTGGTGCTACAATGGAGAAGTAGGTGGGCATGGTCTCTGTCTTTATGAGGCTTCCAGAAAGAAAAAATGCAGGTGTAGTACAGGGTGGTGAGTGCTGGGATAGGTGAGGGAAGGTGCTAAAGAAACACAGACGGCGGTGACTGGATCAGATTTCACCTGCATTCCCTGTCTATGTGGAGTAGGGGGTCCCACAGCAAGTGAGATCTTAGCAGAGCCCTGAAGGCTGGGTGCGGGCTAAGCAGAGGCAGATGTGGGGTTGGGGTGAGGGGATGGAAGAGGGTTCTGGGCAAAGGGAACCATGCTACCACAAGTTTCAGGAGAAAGCTTTTAAGCCAAAGAGTGAACTGATCAGATTCACACTGGAGAGGGACTCCTCTCCTGGTATGGTGAGTGGGTTGCAGGGGCCCATGCTGGAAAGTTAGAAGAGCAGTTAGAGACTGGGGAATTAATTCAGGGACAGTGATGGCCTCAGGTGGGGGACAGGGTGTGGTGTTGGAAAGAGTGGGTGAACCCAAGTGAGGATATTGGACAGGACTTGATGTTTGATTGGATGTGGGCAGTGGGAGGGGGCAGAGGGAGACACCAACCGGGCTTGGCCCCCTGGATCAAGAATGATCCCACCCAGTGAACACAAGGGAAAGAAACTTTGGTGGGGTGGAGGGAGAAGGTGTCGGTTTCCGCTTGAGTTCTGTCTACACTCAGGTAGACAGGTGGGGAGTAGTCTGTAGCTCAGGAGTGAGATCAAAACTGAAAGGAGAGATTCAGGAGTGGCTCATCTCATACAGAGGTGGTGATCAGACACAAGAGAGTGAGTGAGGACACCTAGGCCAGTGTTTTTCAAACTGTAGCTCTGAACCCATTAGTAGATTATAAAATCAATTTCAGCGGAAGATGTCCAGCATTAAAAACAAAGAAATAAGAGAAGAAAACTTTCAGAGTGCATTCATAATTAAGGGTAAGAGTTGGTTCATGAAACTTTTGGTTTTGATTATATATGAATAAAACTCTACCGTAGGTGCTAAGCGGATCAAAATAATTTTTTTTTAAAGATTTTACTTATTTACCTGACAGAGCGAGTGCAAGCGGGGGGAAGGGGCAGAGGGAGAAGCAGACTCTCCACTGAACAGGGAGCACGACTCGGGGCTCAAACCCAGGACTCTGAGATCATGACCTAAGCCAAAGGCAGACGCTTAACTGACTGAGCCACCCAGGAGCCCCTGGATCAAAAAAGTTTTTTTAATCAGTGGCATAGCATGTGAGATCACACTGTTGGGAGGTTAATGAAGTGATGGAGATGAGCTTACATAGTAGGCTGGACATGAGTTATGGGCCCCCAGCAGCATGATGGAAATGTACCCCATGTCCAGCTGCAGCTTGCCTCCAAGCTGAGCGCAAACATGCACAGAAGCAACTCCACTCCATGTACTGAAATCAGTATTTGTGCCCCTTATTAGGTTAAGGTAGGGAGGTTCAACTGGAAAAAAAAAAAGAAAATGTTCACAATGAGCTCCCAAATGAAGTCATCAACTAGTAAACAGGTATAAACATATGGGAAGGCACCCGACTGCTAAATTTCATGTGAGCTCATTTTTCCCTATTAAGATTTTCTTTTAAAGATAGTGAAAGTGAAGTTGGTTTGATGGAGGCACAATCCCCCAGAGGGTGTTTCTTTGTCCCTGGAGTCAGGAAACATTACTTTTACGCTCAGTGATCCTTTGATGTCAACTTTCTTGAAATTAACTCTTAGAGTGGAATTATTTATGGCATTATAAATCAATCATGGCAATATAAATCTTTAGGTTCTTGGAAGAGAAAGCAGTAAACCTGCACGAACTGGGTAGAGGCTGACCATGTCAGGAAGCCTAGGAAGGAAGTTCAAAGTAGAATGAGGGGGGGTCAATGGGCACCACATATAGCATAAAGGAACCTGGTATTCAAGTCCTTGGGGTCTGCCTACTAGCTGGGGAGGGTGCACATTTCTCAGCGAGCCTCTGCCTCAATGGGTTCCCAGACTCATCAAACAGAAACAAAGTCTTCCTCTACAGCTCTTGCCTTTGCATTGCTAGTATCAAAATGAGATGCAACATGGACCACTGTAAGTTATGTAAGTTTGTAAGTTACAAGCTGTAGGTTTGTGAACTGTAAGTTATGTACAAATGCTTGGCAGTGTTAGTTGCATTAGCAGCCCTTGGACTGACTATTTTAAAAACAGGAGGTAGAGCAGGTTCCCAGGGTTGTTTTGGTTGTATCATAAACTCCCTTGTTCAAGCGCAGTTGTAACTCCACACTGCTCTTATGTTAGTGTATTACAGCAACAGGAGAGCGAAAGCCTTCAGACTCAGTAGACAGGAGTTCAAATCCCAACTCCACCACTGGCTCACTCTTTTTCTGGATGTAAATATGAAACAAACAACAGCACCCTGTTTGAAGGTTTGTTTGATGATAAAATACAATAATCATGGGAGCAATGTGTACGTTCCTGAAGTCATCGTTCTCTCTAAGGGAGCCCTTCCGAGACTGGCAATAGTGGAAGACCCCCACGGTAGGCTAGCCTGCCGTTCTCAGCTCCCTGCATCTCAGACGTACCTCTTCTCTTTTGTCACAAGCTCCTAATCTTTAGTGTGTAAATGTTTTCTGGGATTGAGGTTAAAAATTAAGGCTCTGGACTGGCCCCCAGGCAATTGAGATGTACATTTAACACCCCATTAGTGCCTCCCTGTGACTGGTGGCCAGTGCTGAGGCCTCCAGGGCACTGATCGCCCTTTGAGGCTCTTGCAGGAATAGGGACTCTGCCTCTGCTCTGAGTGCCCTTGTTCAAGGTCAGGGATAATGGAAAGGAGTTACGTAGACAGGAACGTGCAGTTTTTCCCATCCAGCCGGCTGCTCTATGAGATGTTGCCCCTGGAGTCAAGAGGCCTCCTGCAGGGATACCTGGGTGGCTCAGTAGTTAAGCATCTGCCTTCAGCTCAGGGCCTGATTCCAGGTCCCTGGGATCAAGCCCCGCATCAGGCTCCCTGCTCTGCTGGAAGCCTGTTTCTTCCTCTCCCACTCCCCCTGCTTGTGTTCCCTCTCTCGTTGGCTGTCTCTCTCTCTGTCAAATAATAAATAAAATCTTGGGAGAAAAAAAAAAACAGAACAGAGGCCTCCTGCAGGATCGCTACCCAACCCTGAGCCCATATCCACTCCAAGAGGCCATGTCCACACCTTTTGCACTCACATATACCTGGAATTTCCTTAAGCTGGGGAGAAATAACCCTCACACATCTTCTTTCTCCATTTCGGGCAGAAGCACCAGGCTGGCCCTTAGAGTTTCATTGAGACTGCCAGTGGTCCCCGTTCACCTCTGGGAGCAGGTGCTCAATGCCTGAAGTCCTTCCAGGCATCTCCTCACAGAGGCCTTCCTGTGGGCATTTCTGCAGGGGCAGGTCCAGAATTTCCATACTGGGGGTACTAGGTATGGCAATGGGAGGGCAGGGCCTTGACCTAGCAAAATGCTGTTTTTATTTAAAGTGTATGTGTTCGATTAGTACAAAAGTAATTTTCTAGAGGTGTTTCCCCCCCACTGGGATTGGATCAAGAACACAACTGTAGAGACTATATTATTGTTGTTATAACTCTTCTTGTAATTAGCACTTCCCCACAATCCTTTCTTTGTGATCATGAATCCAAAAAGGGCTCAGAAAACCATGTTTTTGCATAACTTGTTTGCCAGTAATCCTTCCTAAATGAATGTGAAATCATTTATAGTCTTTATTTTTCTGCCTTGTTTTGCATACTTATCCATTTAGTGTGTTTGCTTACGGTGTGCTGCCCCAGACCCCTTGGGGACATCAGATAAGACCTAGTATTGGGACACATGGGTGGCTCAGTCGTTAAGCGTCTGCCTTCAGCTCAGGGTGTGATCCCGGCGTTATGGGATAGAGCCCCACATCAGGCTCCTCCGCTAAGAGCCTGCTTCTTCCTCTCCCACTCCCCCTGCTTGTGTTCCCTCTCTCACTGGCCGTCTCTTTCTCTGTTAATAAATAAATAAAATCTTAAAAAAAAAAAGATCTAGTATTCATACCATTTACCTTCCTAAACCACTCCCTAAATTCTGAATTTCCAAATGCATCTGGCTCCCAGCATTTTGGACAGGGGATCACGGGCCCCGTGACAAGAATGATTGTCGGTGCTGTTGTTATTTAGGAGTGGTGGGGGTGTGCCCCCTGCAGACCCCAACTGGCCCCCTCCCCCTGGGGGAGGTCCTGGGAATTGCTGGTTCTCGGACACCGCTGTTACCCAGCTGCTGGATGGCCTGGGCCGGCTACACTGGCTCCAGCTTAGGACAGACCACTGCCGGTGCTCAAAGCCACAACCAGGACCGACTCCACGGGCGGGAGCCCCTAGAACTGTGCCAGTTTTCCCAGCCCACATGCATGTGGTGGCTTTTCCCCCTGGGTTGCAGGGTGTACCGTGGTTCCAGGCCCCAGGCAGAGCAGGGGAGACGCCAGGGTGGCTGTCAGCACCCAGAAGGGATGAATCACAAGGAGTCAGATAACGAGGAGATTATCTCTGGCATCTTCATCAGAGGTGCCGTCAGCCAGAACTCACGGGAACCTGCTGGTGCTTGCGAGCCTGCCGTCCCCCACCCCTGGGCCCCACTGTGTCAAGCAGGCTGAGAAGGCAGAGCGCCAGAGCCTCTCCCGAGGAGGGCTTGGATGGCAACAGAAGCTGCTGTGACCCAGAAATGCCCATGGGCCCCAAGAGGATAGGGCCATGCCCATTTGCTTCTCCACCGTGTTCCAGGGTACTAGTACAGCGCCTGGCTGTATTCAGTAGGGGCTCATGGCTTATTAGTTGAATGAAGAAATAAATCCAAAAGGCACTCACTGAACTCATCAGATGGAAGGAAGTCGGAAGCTCCCAGTAGTAGCTGTGGGAGCTTTCATGTGATGCCTACTGTGTACAGAGCCCCGCTAAGCATCAGGCTCTGTCCAGTTCAGACTTGATGACACCGAGTGAATGATGATGATGACTTGAGGCACCGAGAAGTGAAGAGTCTTTCTAAAGGTCACCCAGTGAGGTGCCCTCAAATCTCAGTCTGCCTGGCTCCAAGTCTGTCCTTTCTGTCCTGCTCGGCCTCTCAAGAACAGCCATTCGTCCCCCACCTCATGGTCGGGCTGGACCAAGCTCCACTGCCTACCTTTCTTCATTTTCGGGGTGGGGGGGAAGCAGCTTCTAAGGCCTTGAAGAGAGACTCCAACAGATTTCTCTTGGAGCAGGAAGCCAGGAGGTAGGGCTGGAGGAGATGCTGGGGAGAACGGGAAGGTGGGGAGAGGAAGGAGGAGCTGCCTGTTCCTGGGCTTGGCTTCCCACCCCATAGTTCACTCTGCTTTCCAAGCACCCTTCGCTCCTTCCAGAAAGTCTGAATCACAGCTTCCCACGGCTTCTCCACACATTGGAGGCTTTCTGTCACCTGCATTTCCCATGGCCCAGCCCTGCCCCCACTGCCCCTTGTGTCCCTCGTTCAGTGGTCCACGCAGATGAGCATCATTGCCCTCCCAAGGTTGGGAAAGCACAGTGCTTGGCTTCCTTTCCAGTTGAGCCCCAAGAAGCCATATTTGTAGTCCTTCCCCCTGGTTGGGAGGCCCCTCTCAAGGCCAGGTTCTGTGTAATCCCTTCCCTTAAGGGGAGCTGGATTTAGTGACTCACTTCTAAGAACTAGAAGGCTCGGTGTTTGACCTTGTGGCTCATTTGTGAGAGTCACCTGACCCTGGGGTTCTTGAAAAGTTATCTTGGGCATCTCATGGAAAACCACGAACCCATTCCCAACACAAACATACATTATGCTCAGTACATTTTTGAGAGGTTTGTGAGCCCCTTCCTAGAGCCCCATCTTGGAAATCTCCATGTACGGTCCAAGGGAAAGGGTAAGTTTCCTGAAAGATTAGTATCTCTTTTATTTTTTTAAATTTATTTATTTATTTGACAGAGAGAGAGCACAAGCAGGGGAAGCAGCAGAGGGAGAGGGAGAAGCAGACTCCCCACTGAGCAGGGAGTCCGACATGAGGCTCGTGGGGCTCGAGCCCAGGACCCCGGGATCATGAGTTGAGCCCAAGGCAGTTACTTAACCAACTGACCCTCCCAGGTGTCCCTTAATATCTCCTTTAAATAGCATTGAGAGTTACCATCCACTCAGTGGGACTCAAGTCCTACCGCCGGGAAGGGCTGGACCAGCGTTTGAATGCAGCCCATCCGGCTCTAGACTGTTTCTCTGTTTGTTGTTTCTTATGCAATTCATGGAGGTTTTTGCTGCTCGCTCTGCTTTGTCTTAGGGTATATTCTACATGAAATGAAATGCACAGGTCTTAAGAGTACAGTTTGATAAGTTTTGACAAATGCATATACTGTGTAACTCACACTCATTCCAAGGTATACGGCATCTCCTGCATCCCAGAAAGTTCCCTCATGCCCTCTTCACTCAGTCTCCTGCCTGCTCCCCCAGCCCACACCGGGAAAATCATTATTCTGACTGCTGTTGTCACAGATGAGTTCTGCTGCTTCTTGACCCGAATCACGTAAGTGGATTCATCAATGCAAATACTTTAGTGTCTATCTCCTCTCACCCAGCGTAATTTTTGGGTGACTCATCCATACCTATCTGAAATTTATTCCCTTTTATTACTGAATAGAAATGCATTGTGTGGAATATACCATAGTTTGTTTCTTCATTGTCCTTTGATAGATACATGGGCATTTTTACTTTTTGGCTATTCTGAATAAAGATGCTACAAATATTCTTGTCAAGTCTTCCATGGACACACATAGACTTACTTTTTCTTGGATAAAGACCTAGGAATAAAATTGCTCAGTCCAAGGGTAGGTACATGTCTACATTTGTTAAAAACTTCCCTACAGTTTTCGAAAGTGGTTGTATCACGTTCTTTTTGGTTTGACCTTCGATATTACATATGTTATAAATCATCTCAAGTACTTTTTGAGAGTACGTGGGTTTTAAATGAATAGATGGATGGATGACCCAATAAACCACTCACCCTCCAACCTAACATGGAGCTGAATGGAAGCCCGCAGCTCACTGGCCTCATCCCACTGCCTTTCTCCAACTAGTGGCTGTTCCATTTGGGTAGCAAACAGCCCCAGGCACCCCTGGGCTACCTCCTTAGCTCCTCCTGGGTTTTCAACCACATTCCTATTGCAGATGCTTTGGCAAAAAACCCAGCCAAGCTAACCCTAAAGAAACAAAATTCCATTCACTAGGGGGGCAGGAGGCAGAGGTCCATGGGTGGTAGAATGAAATAATTAGAGATGTGAGTGGAGAGGATCTTGGATCTCCAGGAAAAGAAGAGAAATCGGGGTAGATCCTCAGGCTTACCTCCGGCGGTTTCAAATGTATTCTGTTTTCTGTGTGGCAAGAGCCAGAGGCAGCGTGTCCAGTGGGCTGTGGACCTGGGCATTCCGAAACCAGCAAGATCACACCACCGTTATCCGCACTTCTGAGCAGATGAGAAGAGGTACCTTGTCTTTGTCTGGAGCGGAATGGGAGCTGGATCTCAGGCCCGCTTGTCCTGTCACTGGTGGCCCTGGGTGAGGTGCCTGGCCTGGCTGACATGGACTCTTGGGGGTAATCCCAAGAATTCTCTGCTGACATGGGTGGTCTGTGCATATAACTCCACCCAAGACATGGATTGTATCTGGGATGTGTTTCTCTAACCATGGTGTGGGGTCTGGGTCCTGTCCCCCCGTAGCCAGTGGAAACACCATAGTTCCGTTATGACTGATCCCAAACCACATAAAATCGCGCAGATTCCTGGCAAGGGTTTAGGAAGGGAAGCTCACTGGTCTTCTTGCTAACACAGTGCATGAAAAAAGAGTTTCAGAACCCCCATTTTTGCTTTTCCCATGTTTGTTTTACATTAAAGACCAGAGTAAGGTGGCCTCTAGTGTCAAACATCAGATATTTGGGAAACCATTTCAAAATGCTCATTATAACATAATGAGCATAGACTCTGAAAGAGGGTTGGTCCCACCATTTCACAACAGTGTGACTGGCAAATTCTTTCACTTCTCTGAACCTTGACGCTCTTGTCTTTAAATAAGGACAATACCTACTTTCTATGGTTGAGGTAAAGATTAGAGAAGATACTGTATGTGAAACACTAAGCCCATCATAAGTGAATTATTCATAGACCAGACGTCCGAATGGCTGCTTCTTCCTTTGATCTAGATGCTCGGATGGAAGAGTCTTCCAAAGTTACAAATGAAGAGGAAGCAAGTGAACCAGTGGTGCTTCTAGAAGACTGTTGAAAGACCGAGGAAGGGCCAAATGACCCCTTCCCTGGAAAAGGCTTCACTCCAGCACCCTCGTGAACAGCACTGAGCTGTTTGTCTCCTCAATAGGGTGACACTGAAATAATGATGTTGGCCAGCACTGCCCCTAATTGAGTTTTAATTATAGCACTTCCAGGAAGAATGAAGTTAAACCTCTGTTCTCCTTGCATAATTAAATTTAGGTTAGCGTATCTGGAGAATACTTATCCCACACATGTACTGCTTCTCCTTGTCTGAAGAGGGATTTCAAAATTGGACATTGTTGTTTAATGGATGAAGTTTAAGAATGACACATGGGCTTTGCTCCTTTTTAATTACGAATGGTTAATTGTAGAGAGAACCTAATTAGAGTGCCACCGGAGGGAGACGTAGGTGGAGATGAGACGGATCTCTTCATTAGGTATGGCTCTAAGGAAAGAGGAGCCAATAGGAATTCTGGGGAACTCTGGGGGCTTCCGGGCAGGGCCCACTCTGCATGGAAGGGGGGGCTGCCTTGGTGGGCCTGTTGGGTGCATTTGAGCACCTCTGTGCCAAACACCGTGCTGGCTCTGAAAGCAGCCCAAGGAAAGCAAAAGGCATGGTCCCTTTCCTTGAGGTGTGTCCAGCTGCTCAAGGAGGCAAAGTAAGCATGCCCAAGGCAGAGGAAAAGGACTTCATCAAGTCTACGGCGTGATGTACTGATGACAAGGTCCAAATGGCTTGTGAGACGTCAGCTCCCTGGGGATGGCAGGGACTTGCAGAAGGCTATGTGGAACCCAAGTTCAAAGTTCAGCTCTACAAAGTACAAGCTCCATGGTCTTGGACAAGTGACGTAACCTAGCTGTGGCCCAGTTCTCACCTGTAAGATGGCACCCACCTCACAGAGGTAGAGTGAGGAATGATGGCAGCAAAATGCTGACCATGGGGCTTGGCATTTCTTTTGTGCTGATAAAAACAAACAAACAAAAAACACAGTAGCTGTTCTTATGACTGCAGACTCTTCCTGATTCTGCGGATTATGAGATGAACACACCTAATCCTCGTGTGAACAGACTGTGTTTTCCTTTGAGGTTTAGAGGAAAGACCTAAGACCTAAACTAGGGGTGAGCTTCACAGTACCCATGCCTGTATATGGCGGACGGGGGACCCCATGGACAAAGCTTTATGGAGGGGTGCTCCAGGAAACTGGGACTTGGGGCTGGCTTATCTCAGCTCTCTGAACCTCACACACTGTGGGGGACTGGGGACGCTGCCCCATCTACTTGGACAGAGTCAGTCACCACCGCCCTCTGCCATTTTGCTAAGAAATGGAATGTCTGTTAAATGAACAGAGAACTGATTGAGTAGCCCAGTGGTTTTCAACCAGGGATGATTTCTCCCCCCTCCTCCAGAGGACATGTGGCAACATGTGGGAACACTTTTAGTTGACATGACTGGGAACTGGGCTGGGGTCACTACTGGCTTCTAATGGGCAGAGGCCAGGGATACTGCTAAACTTCCTACAGTGCAGAGGACAGTCCCCCAACAAAAAACTGTCCAGCCCGAAATGTCCATAGAGTTGAGGTAGAGAAACCCTGGAGTAACCTATCCTGAATCCAGGGCAGCAAGCCTGGCAGAACAGTCTCTGACTCTGTGTCAAAGTGTGGCCTGAGGGATGTACCTCACAGACACCTGCTCCCAAGCAGCTCCCCATTAGCAGACATCACCAGGTGTCCCACACCAGGAGTCCCAGCCTGTGGGGCTTCTCTTGTAAATGGCCTCAGGGTAAGGGCCCACCTGATTGGTCATTAAATTGGCCAGGCTATGCCTTCTACAGTGCGGCCACCAGATGGCGATCTTGGGATGCTCTCTCCCCGCTATACTTGCACTTGAGTAGACCAGCCTCCCCGGAGCGGGGCGTTTGCTCTTGGTCCACTGTTCTAAGCACAGGTAGAGGGAATTTGTGGGGTAAGGAGGCATAAACTAGAGAAAGGGCTCAATATCCCTTTCTTGTTTAGCAAGTCTGGGGCACCTACTGCGCTGATCGCACTTCAACAACTCCCTGTTGGCAGTGATTATTCTGAATAGTTACTGTGCTCCACTGTTATAAAAATACATCTTGTCATCCTGGTCTGAAAGATAGTTGGGGTACCGTGTGATAGGAAATGGGAGGTGGGCAGGCAGAGGAGCTGGGTGGTGGGGGATGGCACATCCCACGGGCCACAACTCGTGCCTGACGCTCTGCACACCTTCTCTCCTTTGACCATACCGGCACCTGCCCTGTTGAGCCATTTTAAAGGGATGTGGAGTAAGTGGCCAAAGTCACACTGTGGATCCAAGCCCATTCCTCTCCATGACCCATGACCCCAAGAAGCCTCTTATCATCAATGTGGGAGAGTTCATCACCTGTAAATCAGGGGAGTGGATTGACTGCTGGCTACATTGGGGGGGGGCTATCTAATTTATTGCCTAAAGCAGGGTACTTCGATGAGTGAGGAGGGGCACTAACTGGACAGTAGCTGGGACAACAGGTGCAAACCCACACCAGGGCACCCTAGCTAAGTTATCTTTCCTCTCTTATACCCCAGGCTTCTGACACCTAAGCAGGACCTTTTTTTTTTCTTTTTTTTTTCCAGCTTTCATGAGTTTGGGAAATCATCCAGTGCAGCCCTAACTGAAGATCTGGGGGAAGGAGAGTAAGAAAACTAGAAAGGCTGGACCTTGGAGTACTGCCCGGGACCAAGCAGGCATGGTGTGCCTTACCTGTGATTCCGGGCAGGTGGGGATTCTGTGCATCTGAGGGAGACTGTGATCTAAAGAAGAGGAGTGCTTCTTTCATGGTTTTTACCTGGACAGCTGCAAGCGTGTGGCGTTACTTCGATATGTGTGTGTGATGTGTGTGTGCACCATCTCAGTGATTGTGCTCCTGATTGTGAATGTGCCCCTGTCAGTTTATTGCCTCACGTCTGGCAATGCTTGTTTGCCCTGTTTGTGATGCTGGAACTGAATCTTGCAAGCGTGTCTCCGTTGCCAACGGGGACGATACTATGCTTTGCCAGTAGAGGGCGCCAGAGCTACGCTGCAGGAGGAAGGGCTTCTCCTCCCCGTTCCCCGCGCTTTGTTTCCCTCTTGCTCCTTATCCGGGCAGGACACCTGTGGAGCCTTTTCCACCCCTGTGTGTGGCTTTCCGGTGAGTTCTGCAGGCAGCTCATCTGACTTCCAGTGAGTTCAAGAGCAACCCCCGACGGCAGATTCCCAGAAGTTTCCTGGTGAATCTCACCAGTGCTCCAGCTAGCTTTCCAGAAAATTCAACAGCATTTCCTTCAGCAACTTCCTGACAGTTTTGTTGTCACCCCAGGGGTCCGTTTCCCGCTTGGCTGTTTCTACCTGCGTCAACCTCAGCACACTGCACCATCCAGCGGGTCACAGCCCCACCCTCTCCAACGAGCTCTGATCTCAGCCGTGTGTGTGTGTGTGTGTGTGTGTGTGTGTGTGTGTGTGTGTGTGTGTGGGAGGGGGCTGCTCCCAAGTTGTCTGCCTGGGATACTCTGCCTTAGCCCTCGGGTAGGCCTGCCAATCTGGATTCTTCAGAGTTCTCCTTACCCTTAGCAGTCAATGCCCTATTACTACGTTCTGCTGTTAACTAATTCATCATTTTTTTACTTAACTTTCCCTGTTTAAAATCCTATGTATTTTTGGTCCCTTGTCCCAACCAGGGAAAGTTCTTTGTCTTTCAGTATCTATCTGCTCTTGATATTCTTTTGGTGTTTGCCCTGTGTATCCATGGACTTGTTTATAGAAATATATCCAGAAATAAATTCTTTCATTGCAACAAGGGCAGGAGACATGAGTGAGTGTGCTGAGTGGTTTCAGATGAGCGACCCTGAAAGTACATATAGCCTCCAAAAAGCAATTCTCCCTCTGCTTTCAGGTTTCCAGTATTTAAAACAGTGTTGATTACACCACTTGGTAATAAGTAGACAAGTCATCTCTCCTATGAGGCCTCAAGATCTCCTTTTATGAAATGACAGGGTAGGATAAGGTATTCTCTAACATACCTTCAGGCTATGAAAGTCTTAAAGTCCATGACTGAATGTATATTCTAGAACCTTCTATACTTTCTCACACAGATAAAGAATCTTCAGTCTGGCATTCAAAGTTAGCTTTCTTTTCTTTTTTGTCCCCAAAAGTAAAAGCGTCATTACCAATAAATGTGCAGCCACCTTAGTGCGTATTATTGTTTTGTTGCAACGGATGTGTAATCAATGAAGTTTGCTGTATTAGTCATTTACCTTTTAGTAAGAATAAGTGCAGAAAGATCATCTAATCCAATACTCACCTTTGTAGAGGAGATGATGGAGGCCCACAATGATTAATGGACTTGCTCAGGGCTGTGGGATTGGTTGTGACAAAGCTAGGACTAGAACCGAGGTCGCCTGACGCCCAGTTGTTTCTTGAATCATACTGCTCTTGTACCATCTTTTAAATCCCTGATCAGTTCTTTTCTTGAGGTCATGTTTGAATGGCAGTGGGAAGAAAAATTGTCATATTCCTAGGGTAACTAGGTGGGAGGTCATAATTTATTGGAGAAAAATACCAGGAGATTCTGAACGGGAAGGTAAGGGAATTCTGAAGGCAAACTGCCTCTTGCTGATGAAGAATGCAAAATAGCTTCATGCAGTTACTTAAGCCAAAGTATCTTAAGGACACATACATACATTTATTTATTTATTTATTTCAAAGATTTATTTATTTATTTGAAAGAGAGAGCATGCGAGCAAGCTGGGGAGGAGCAGAGGGAGAAAGAGAATCTCAAGCATACTCCCTACTGAATATGGGGCTTGATCCCACATCCCTGAGATCATGACCTGAACAGAAATCAAGAGTCAGATGCTCAACCAACTAAGCCACCCAGGTGCCCATTAAGGACACTTTGATTAAGGCTGAATCTCTCAAAAATCTGATGGACTAAGCAGGCTCTTCGTTTATTTATGCATAATCTAATCTAGTCACTCAACTGGGAACAGATTTGTCCCCCAAGGGACATATGACAATGCCTAGAGACATTTTTGATTGTCACACTTAATGGAGGACATACTACTGGCATTCAGTGGGTAGAGGCCAGAGAAACTGCTAAACATCCTAAAATGCACAGGACAGCCCCCCCCCATACAAAGGATTATCTGAGCCGAATGTCAGTAGTGCCAAGGTTGAGAAACCGATCTAATCAAACATGTTTCTTAAAATCATGGAAACACAGAGCTGATAGTAGCCATCCTAATGGGCACGAGATAGTTTCTCATTGTGGTTTTGATTTCTATTTCCATAATGATTAGTGATGTTGGGTATCTTTTCATGTGGGTTTTTTTTTTTTTTGACCATTTGTTTATCTTTTTTTTCAAGTCCTTTGTCCATTTTGTAATTAGGTCGTTCTTTCTTTCATTGAATTGTGGCTCTTTATGTATTCTGGATATTAATTCCTTATCAGGTATATGATTTGTAAATATTTTTTCCCATTCTGTAAGTCGAATTTTTACTTAGTTAATTGTGTCCCTTGATACACAGGAGTTTTTAATTTTGATGTAGTTCAATTAATACATTTTTACTTTTGTTGCCCATGCTTTTGGTGTCATAGCCAAGAAATTATTGTTAAATTCAATACCACGAAGCTTTTCCTCTGTTTTCTCCTAAAAGCTTTATAGTTTTAACCCTTACGTTTAGGTCTTTGATCCATTCTGAGTTAGGTATATGGTGCAAGGTAAGGGTCCAACTTCATTCTTTTGCACGTGGATATTCAGTTTCCCGGTGCCTTTTGTTGAAACTATTCTCCTTTCCCCAATGAATGATCATGGCACCTTGGTGAAAATCATGTCCCTACATGTGAGGGATTATTTCTGGGCTCTCTAGTACATTCCATTGGTCTATATGTCTTTCTTTATGGTGATACAACAGTGTTTTGGCTACTGTAGCTCTGTAATAAGTTTTGAAATCAGGAAGTGAGACGTCCAACTTTGTTATTTTTTCTTGCCTTAGCTATTTGGGGTTCCCTGAGACTCCGTATGAATTCTAGGTTGGAATTTTCCATTTCTGCCCAAAAAAAATGCCGTTAAGATCCTTTTAGGGATTGCTCTGAATCTGTAGACTGCTTTGGGTAGAATGGACATTTTAACAATATTAAGTCTTCCAATCCATGAACACAGAATGTCTTTCCGTTTATTTGTTTCTTCTTCAATTTATTTGATCGATAATTTATAGCTTTTAGTGTGCGGATCTTTCACCTCCTTGGCTATGTTTATTGGTAGTGTTTTATTCTCCTTTTTTTGAATGCTATTGTAAATGGAATTATTTTCTTAATTTCCTTTTCAGATTGTTCACTGTTAGTGTGTAGAAATGCAACTGATTTTTATGTGTTGATTTTGTTTCCTGCAACTTTTCCCACAAAATTCATGTACTAGTTCGAACAGATTTTGTATGTGTGTGTATGGAATTTTTAGGATTTTCTACACATAAAATCACATCATCTGCAAGCAAGAATAGTTCTGCTTCTTCTTTTTCTATTTGAGTTCCTTTTATTTCTTTTTTCTTGCCTAATTGCTCTGGCTACAACTTGCATTACTATGTTGAATAGAAGTGGCAAAAGTGGGCATCCTCATCTTCTTCCTGACCTCAGAGGAAAAGCTTTCAGTCTTTCACCATCTATATGATGTTAGCTATGGGCTTTTCACAAATGGCCCACATATTGTTATGTTGAGATAGTATCTTCTATTCCTAGTTTGTTGAGTGTTTTTATCACAAAATGGTGTTGAATGTTGTCAAATGCTTTTCCTTATCAATTGAGTTGATCTTTTTCTTTTTTCTTAGTCATTTGAGCTACAGGTTTGTCAACTTTCTTGATCTGTTCTAAGAATCCATTCTTGGGTTTCTCTATTGTTTCTCTATTCTCTATTTCATTTATCTCTGTTTTAATGTTTTACTGTTTCCTTCCTTTTGCTAGCTTTGGGTTTAGTTTGTTCGTTTCCTAGGTCTTAAGCTATAAAGTCAGGTTGCTGATTTTTGAGTTCTTTCTTTTTCTTTTTTTTAAATGTAAGCCTCTATGGCTAGAAGTGTCCTCTGAGCACTGCTTTCACTGCATCTCATAAATTTTAGTATATCATCTTTTAAAATTCGTTTATCTCAAGATATTTTCTAACTTCACTTGTGATTTCTTTTCTGATCTATTGGTTGTTTAACATGGGCCTCTGGAGGAAAAGAAAATCTGAGATAATCAGATCTCCTCCCTGAGGAATCTGGCCTAAGAAACATTTATAAAATGAGTCCATTACTAGTAGGAGCTAAGGCTGATAGACTGTGATGTAGAGAGAACCAAGACAGACCACAGACAATCTGAGAGTTGTAGTGGAGTAAGCACAAGAGAAATGGAGAAGTCAGAGAGAAGAGTATGTGGCCCAGGAGGGAAACCATGGAACCACCAGTCCCTCAAGCAGCCAAAGTTGCTGGTAGCGCTCCATGAAATTTCTCAGTTCAGTTTGAAATAACTTGACAATAATCTCCTCTCCCTAAGACAAATTAAGTGATCTCTAGTTGTTGTGGCAAAAACATGTCAGTGTACCCTATGATCTCAATTAAAATGTGTATTAAAAAAAATTGCTTGGAGAAGAGACTGGAAGAGAAAATACCAGGTTGCCTACAGTGGGTATGTCTATGGTGGGAGTGTGACTATTGATATTTTCTTCCTATATACTATTCTGTAGATTCCACATTTGGGAGAATGAGTAGATGTTCTAGATGTTACCTTTACATGCTGTTAACAAGAACATAAACCAATCCATGTATGGCACTCTCTGTCTTGCTCTTGGACACAGATCATTCTCCCTGTCTTCAAGGAATTTGTGATCAAGAACCAGCAGCCTAAATATGTTCGAAGTGACTTGGGATGGCTTCTGGCAAGATGTTGTAGCAGCGTAGTTTTAAAATTTCTGGAAGTTCCTCGTTAATGCATATATGACAGTATGACAGCCAGGATAGCAAAATTTAAAACACGTAGACCATGTCTATAACAAAACTGAGTGAAAAGATATAACTGAGGGTTGCTGGAGGAGAGGGGGGGTGAGGGGATGGAGTAACTGGGTAATGGGTATTAAGGAGGGCACGTGAAGTAATGGGTATTATATAAGACTGATGAATCACTGACCTCTACCTCTGAAACTAATAAAACATTGCGTGTTAATTAAGTGAATTTAAATTTAAAAAAAAAATCTTCATTGGAAAAAAACCAAAAAAGCTGAGTGAAAAGATATACTCACAAACCCCAAAGCATGAGCAGGTGGAAAAAAGTCAAGGACAGCCAAGTTGGCTTTGATCAGCATCTATTCAGAATGAAGACAAAAGGCCTCTGATGGTCCTGAGGACGGAACACAGGCACTCCCAGGAAAACACAGTGGGCCAATCTGAGAATAGCAGCTGAACCTGGAAGGGGGTTCTTCAGAATCCAATTTTTGGGTGAGCCTCCAGAGACCTCAGTAAGTTCTGAACGTATTGGAGTAGTGTGGGCGCTGTGAACTCATCAGAAGTGAGAAAGGTATGGGTTCTAGGAAAAAGCCCGCCCCTGAGGACAAGCTGCTGAGGGCGGAATTCAAATTGAGCAAGACATGGGCACTAGAAGAAAAGGAAACAAATGTCCAAGGGGAAGGAAGTAGAGGAGGCAGATACTGAAAAATAGAAACTTTTTTTATTCCCTCATAAAAATAACACAAGAGGAAAGACCAAAAAACCTTACAAAGTAATTATTTAAAAAAAAAAAAGGAACAAAATAATGTCCCCTCAGAAATGATGAAAGCTGTCTACCACGCATGCCCACAAACCATGCAAACTATACCCTAATATTCCAAATGAGCTAAAATAATTTTTAAAAGTGGTAGAAAAGGAGTGCTTGGGGCTCAGTCGGTTAGGCGTCTGCCTTTGGCTCAGGTTGTGATCTCGGGGTCCTGGGATTGAGTCCTGCATTGGGCTCCCTACTCATCGGGGAGCCTGCTTCTCCCTCTCCCACTCCCCCTGCTCCACTCATGCACACACATCTCTCAAATAAATAAATAAAATCTTTAAAAATAAATAAAGTGGTAGAAAAGACCACATAAAAATGAAGTAGGAAAGCTCAGAAATGAGGTCATTAGAGATAAAGAAGTTTTGGAAAGAGAAGTTATTCAGAAAAGAATTCAAAATACAGAAATAAATTATAAATGAATTAAAGTTAGCACCAGAATGGCAAATAACAGTGGATAGTGCCTCAGGACAAAAAGAAGATAGAAAGTAGGGGCGCCTGGGTGGCTCAGTTGGTTAAGCGTCTGCCTTTGGCTCAAGTCATGATCCTGAGGTCCTGGGATCGAGTCCCATGTTGGGCTCCTTGCTCAGCAGGAAGCCTGCTTCTCCCTCTGCCTGCAGCTCTGCCTGCCTGTGTGTGTGCTCTCTCTCTCTGACAAATAAATAAATAAAATCTTTAAAAAAAAAAGGATAGAAAGTAGGAGATTTTAAATACAAAGAAGAAAACAAGAAAAAAATTGTTCAGAGTATCCAAGAAAAAAAACCTAAAGATACAGAAGATAATAGAAGGAAAATCCAACCTATGCGTAAGAGGAGTTCACAGAGAGTACGAAAGCCACAGGACAGAACAAATACTGTAATCTACGAATCAACAAATATTCTTTAAGTAAAGAAAACAAAACGACTCGAAACTATGTATCGAAAGGCCACAGCACAAAAGCTGGGAAAAGTGACCCAAAATGGCAACACTGAGACCTAGTCTAGAAAAACTACTGGATTTTAAAGGAAAAATAATCCATTGGGAACCCAGGGGGGAAAAAACACAGTGCCTTACATAAGGGGAAAAGAAATCGGATTGTCATTGGACGTTTCGACATCAACACTGTAGGTTTCTATATTCAGCCAAACTGACCTTTGAGTAAGAGACCAGAACCCATTATTTTCACCGTGTAGCAAATAGGGATGATATTGTTCTCATGGTCCACTTTTCAGGAGTGGTTTAGAAAAAAACATTAAACAACTAAAATTGTTGCATGCAGAGACATCAATGCAAGGATGTGTGGTATTAATATATATGTATATTAGAAAACAGTGTGGAAGTCCCTTAAAAAGTTAAAAATTGAGCTACCCTATGACCCAGCCATTGCACTACTGGGTATTTACCCCAAAGATACAGACGTAGTGAAGAGAAGGGCCATATGCACTCCAGTGTTCATAGCAGCATTGTCCACAAGAGCCAAATCGTGGAAGGAACTGAGATGCCCTTCAACAGATGACTGGATTAAGAAGTTGTGGTCCATATATACAATGGAATATTACTCAGCCATCAGAAAGAAGGAGTTCTCAACATTTGCTGCGACATGGATGGCACTGGAGGAGATAATGCTAAGTGAAATAAGTCAAGCAGTGAAAGACAATTATCATATGGTTTCTCTCATCTATGGAACATAAGAACTAGGAAGATCGGCAGGGGAAGAAAGGGATAAAGAAAGGGGGGGTAATCGGAAGGGGGAATGAAGCATGAGAGACTATGGACTCTGGGAAACAAACTGAGGGCTTCAGAGGGGAGGGGGGTGGGGGAATGGGATAGGCTGGTGATGGGTAGTAAGGAGGGCACGTATTGCATGGTGCACTGGGTGTTATATGCAACTAATGAATCATCGAACTTTACATCAGAAACTAGGGATGTACGGTACAGTGACTAACATAATATAATAAAAAAACATTAAAATAAAAAAATAATATATATGTATATTCAAACATATGTATACCGGAATCTAAAGGAAATGAGGTTTCTGCAGGAGACAGTGCGCAATGCCTGTCAGCCCTGACAGTATAAATACAACTATGAAAAGGGGATGGGAAGAATATGTGAAAACTAAAATAAACTTGCTAATTGTCTTGGAGTTATTAAGTGAGAGTACAAAAATATTTCTATCCCCCAGATCAGTGCAGGAGGATAAAGAGAAGGGGGAAAACACCGAACTAGACAATTTCAATATTGTTTATAGGAGTAACCAACATAGACGAAGTGATAAAAAAGGAGAGGGGGGGACTAGCAGTATTATATGAAGATATTAGTCAAATATAGTAACCTGTAGAACAAAAGTTCCAACTATCCTAAAAACAAAAAGATATGCTAACAAAAGAGAGCAAATAAAATAGACCACATAGTAAACCATTCTTACAATGAAACTCACACTCAATGAAACAGAGCAGAGGCCAGATATATGGACCATAAGATTTCAGATTGTGTAATAAAGCAACATGCAATGCCATGCTTTATTAGAGAGATGCACTTAAAACAGAAGTTCAGAAAGGTTAAAAGCTAAAGTTGGGACATTTTAAAATAGAACAGGCGACTATTATGTTGAGAACTGCAAATCAAAGAAATTAAGAATTGCAATTTGATACCTAACAAAGTAGAAATCATACCACAACACATCAAAAGAAAGGAGGACTATTTACTGTGTTGAAGTCTACAATTCACAATGCTGACGAGCGGCGTTAATATCTACATGTCCAATTACACATCAACAATGTTTATAAAGCACAAGCAACCAGAGATAAGAGCAACAATGTTTATAAAGCACACGCAATCCAGAGATAGACATATTACCAGGGGGACTTTAATATATCACTCTCAGTATAAGAAAGATCAAAGGGACAAAAATTGGAAAGGATTATACAACATAATTAATAAGATACAGCTAAAGAAATGTATCAAATTCTGAAGCCTGACACGAGGGAGTACACATGTAACTTTCATGGTAATTGACCATGTCTAGGACTTCAAGGGAGACCTCCATATATCTGAAGAGACAGATATCTTATAAAAACAACATTCTTCAATCATAATGCAATAAAACTAGGAATTTATAATGATTCAAAGGTTTTTACACCTGGAAATTTAAAAAGAAAACAAATTGCCCTCAAGTAATTTTTGAGTGAAAAGAGAAATACAAAACAAAGTTATAGAATGTATTGAAAATAATGAAAATGTCACATATCAGATTCTCTACAGTCTGTGGAGCAGATATTAGAGTTCTCTATAAAATCAGGCAAAGCATTATCACAAGGAAATTTACGCTATTACATATCTCTATTGATGGAAATGTAAACATGAAAATAAATTGAAGACAAACTAAAAAACCTGGAAAAGGGGGAAAAATAAACCAAAATAAGGCAGAAGAAAGAATGACTGTATTTATCTTTTAAAAAAGGAAATCATTGTTGGAAGACAAGACAACAGCAACAAGGGGATTTTAGACATGTTCACTGAACTGTTTTTGGATGGAGTGGTACCCTGGCGTCTGTCCTGGGCTGGAAAGTGGGCAGGAAAATAGATGGAAGATGGGCCTTGTGTGGGATGCTACGTGGGAATACCTTACACTATTTTTTCACATTTATACGTGCTGGACAATCTGTATTATAAATGCTAAAAAAAATTTAAATGAACTTGGATTAAAGGACTACAATCATAGCGGTAAATGTGTGAAGAGGAACAGAAGACAAGGAAGCATGTATTTAGATGAGAGCACCAAGAAGAATGTGATTCTCCTCCAGGATCATCTGGTCAAGGTCATATAGTCCATTCACTTGCCTCTGTGCTGACAGACCCTCCACGATGATCCACTTTTTTGCACCTGCTCAGAAAAAGGATTGGCCACCACTGTGTATGGCAGAAGATGCCTGTGTGGCAGGCTCGCTACTCTGGATCTGGAAAAACGCAGCGCCCCCATTGGCCAAAGCTCCATTGTGACCTTGAGCGAACCTCTGCCTGCCCCTTCCTAATCTGTAAAATTATGGCATTGGAGTCGTTGATGGGTGAGGTTCCCTCCAGCGCTCACCTTCAACAATACGATAAAGAGCAATTGTATCAACCTGCTTTCTCCTTGCTAGCACCCCACTCCTGCTGACATTTCTGGAAGTCCAGTTTGGGGAAACTCCACTTTTCAGAGCAGGGCTGCAACCTAGCATGTGACTGCAGGGTGCCTAGACCCAAAGTCTGGCTGACCACGCATCATAATGATGAGACTGGCGCATCAAGAAAACACCGGTCCCTGTTAAGAAGAGAAAGCATATATTAACGAGTAAAACAAAGGAAGTCTTGATATCATCTGAAAAGCCCCCCAGTAAGGAACCCCCTGCCCCCAGTCTCTGATGAGGCAGGATAAATGGTGACTCCTCTCTGGAGATGAGCTTGGCCCCTCTCATACATCTTTTGCTTGTTTCACTTCGATATCCTCAATGACATGGCTACCGAGGCCTATGCAAAAACGTGAGAAAGGGTCAATTTCATGTCTGAATGTCAGCTTAAAGCAAAAAGTTGCACAACAGGGGCCGTCTGTATTTGAGAAATAATACCGTGCTAATAAACGACACCACGGAGAATGTGGCAACGCTGATTTCTAATGGAATCTGGAAGAGGGGCTCATTAGAGATTCAAGGCTTGTGGCTCACTTTAATTAAAATTTGAGCTAAGAGAGCTTGGAGGAACCAGCCCAACGAATGAGATTTGGAGAGGGAGGGAAGAGAGGGGCAGGATATTGACATGAATAAAAGAGACCTTAATTAAAGGATTAATGATGACAATAACAATAAAAATCGCTTCCTCCTCACT
This sequence comes from Ursus arctos, assembly GCF_023065955.2. Classification (NCBI taxonomy): domain Eukaryota; kingdom Metazoa; phylum Chordata; class Mammalia; order Carnivora; family Ursidae; genus Ursus; species Ursus arctos. Next base: position 12,577,445 of record NW_026622763.1, on the reverse strand, counting down.
TTGTGTCTGCAGTCAGACAAAGCGCTTCGTGAGTCAGCACCAGGCTGAGGCTGCCCTTGGAGACGCAGAGGGACCGTGCCGAAAATACCTATCCCTTTGGATGTTCTGCAGAATTGAACGTTTGAGGCCTGATTTGACTGAATCATCCCCCCAGTTCTTCACTTCACGGGATCTGTATGGACTCAGCTGCCTCGTTTCAGAGGACACCCTTCTGGAAGCTTTCATGGTGATTAAGATGTCCCTAGCCCCAAACTAAGCTATAAAATAACTGCAAGAAGGTCCAACAAAATCCCCCTTGCCCCTGGATGGCCTCTTGAATTCTTTTGGGGGGAAAAGATGGAAAATCAAGTGCTTTCAAGACAACTTTTTTAAAAGATTTTATTTATTTATATGAGAGAGAAAGAGAGAGCGCGTGTGTGCTCTCGCGGTGCAAGCAGGGAGGAGGGGCAGACGGAGAAGGAGAAGCAGAGTCCCCGATGAGCAGGGAGCCTGATGTGGACTCGATCCCAGGACCCTGAGATCATGACCTGAGCCAAAGGCAGACGCTTAACTGACTGAGCCACCCAGGCGCCCTCAAGATAATTTTTTTGATCTATGTTGCTTTTGCCCCAGGCTGTGCTCTGTCTTTCGCTCAGGACTGGCTGAGCACTGTGGAAATGATGGGCGCTCCAGGTGCCTTGTCCTGAACGTGTGCCTTTGGCTGCTCGCTGTCATCTCTTCTAGGTGTTGGAACTGAGTCCATAGCAGGGAGGACGAAAAGCAAAGGCAGGCAGCCCATTTAGCATTCGCCTGGAGCACATCACAGTAAGTTTATACCTGCGTGGTTCTTTCTCTCTAACCCTGTTCTTTGCTCAGGACGTAGGATTTGTAGGAGCTCAGCTGAAGAGTAGAATTCACCCAGATTTCAATATATTAATTATGACTCGTATCTTCCTGAGTTTCCTAAATTAGGATTCTGTTTAAGATGAACTTCATGCAGAGACTCCAGTTAAGATGATAAATAAACTTTCACAAGCATTTAAACCTACACAATTAATTATGAATATCTTCTACGACTCTATCTGTAAGTAAACTCCGCCGTGCTGGGTTTCATTTAGACCACCAATCCCTGTGCACACAGCGAGTTGGCAACATTCACTGGCCAGAAGTGGCTTGAGCTGGCTTCCCTTGCTCTTCGAGTCTGTTGTCATTTGCAGACTTGACCCAGATGTCCAGGTGGGCAGACCCTCAGAGCTGGGTGGCGTCCACATGCCGAATCCATCTGCGGACTCCTCTGCACCCACATACCCCTGTTCTTCATTTTCCCTTGTCTCTTTCTCCTTCTCTTCTTTCTCCTTCTTATTCGCTTCTTCCTTCTCCTTTATCTTCTCCGTCTTTTCTCACTTGCAGTGGAAATTAGTATGTGTTTCCCCTGTGGACTGCTTCTCACTGGAAGGAGAAGTCTGGCCTCAAAATTCATACATGGAAGCCCTAGCCCCCAGCATTTCAGAGTGTGAACCTATTTGAAGACAGTGTCTTTGAAGAGGTACTTAAGTTAGGGACGCCTGCGTGGCTCAGTTGGTTAGGCGTCTGCCTTTGGCTCGGGTCATGATCTTAGGGTCCTGGGATCAAGTCCCGTGTCAGGCGCTCTGCTCAGCGGGGAGCCTGCTTCTCTCTCTCCTGCTCCCTCTGCCTGTGGTCTCGCTGTCAAATAAATAAATAAATCTTAAAAGAAAAAATAAAGGAGGTACTTAAGTTAAAATGAGGCCATCGGCAGGGACGTTTCTAGATCCAACATGTCCTTATAAGAAGAGAACATTAGACCAGAGACACGTGTGGAGGAAGACCACAGAGAGAAGGTGGCTGTCTGTAGGCCAAGGAGAGAGAGACCTCAAGAGAAACCAACCCTGCTGACACCTTGCTCTTGGACTTCCAGCTTCTGAAACTGTGAGAAAATAAATTTCTGTTGTTTGAGCCGTACCGTCTTGTTATGGCAGCTAAGCTGACTGAGGCACCTTCCTCAAAGTGCCACGGGGAGAACCGTCTCCAGTCTCATCCCTTTTCTTCCACCACCTCCCACTTCCACCTCCAAACCCAACATTCTTTGTCTATTTTATTCTGAACTAGAAAACAGCCCATGTCTTCACTACCGAGTGAACTGACTGCAGACACGGCAGGGAGGAGGAAAGTTGTATGCCTAAAGCAGACAGTCGCTGGAACCAGCCAGTGACCTTTGCTGACAAGGCAGCCCCCTCAGCCGCCTACTCAAGCAGGCTTTGCTGTGCTTTAAAAAGTATCCTCATGTCTATTACTCACTGTATCCTCACAACAGGAGGAAGAAAACATTCAAAGTAATGGAATTTTATAAATGAAGAAAGCAAGTTTCAAAGATGTAAGATTGTTGGTCTGAGGCCACATGGCTCCCTGTCAATGGAGTTTCTGAGGATGAATGTGGTGGACGTTAGTGTCATTCGCTGGATAGTTTTGCCTTCCCATTTTTGGGACAGATGGCAGGATTGTACTTCCCAGTGGCTTTTTGAAGGAAAGCATATCCATGCAACTTGCTTTAACCAATGACATGTGAGGGGAAGCTATAGATGTCACTTCAAGGCAGAAGCTTTTAGGGCCAGAATGCCATTGAGAGGATTCTTTTCCCAGCCCCCAATAGTCAGGTCCCTGAGGGGCTATGATGGGTAGAGCTCCCTGCCAACCCCAAAGGGCATCTGGCCTCAGTGAGAAACTAATAGGTATCAAGACCATTGAGAGGCGAGTGTCATTTGTTATCATGCATAACCTAACTTATCCCGACTAATGCAGTTAAGCCTCTTTCAGCTGCAGGAAAAAAAGAATATCCATCAGAAAATGGCTTAACAATAAGGACATTTATTATCTCCTGTAACATAAAGTCTGTAGCTCCCAGTTTGGGCAATTTATACATCTCAGTGATATCCTCAAGGACCCACGTGTTTTTCCACCTGCCATCCTCAGCACATTCAATCCTCCCCTCAGTGGGGCAAAGTAGTGTCGGCAGCGCCAGCCATCACTTCCTCTCTCAGTAATATCCAAGGGTCGGAAGAGAGAATCTCTCTCCTTAAGAATTAACATAACTTCTCTAGAAGTTCCCTTCCTTCCCCCAGTGAATTTTCCTGCAAGCCACCTTAGCCAGAGCTGTGACACATGTCCACTAAACTGTCAAGGGGACAAGGATCAACATTAATTTATTAGACTAAATAAACTCTATCCCTGGGGCCAGACGTGGGGCCCATCCTCCCCTGAAGCACGAGGATACCCAATAGTGTTTGCTAGAAAGGTGATCCTGGAAACCGTGTCTCCTATACCAATCTTCCTTTCCAACAGTTCGGAGAAAGGACTGATGGTGCTCAACCTTGACACGTGGTAGATGAGCACAGAGAGATTCAGAACTTCTCTGACCCACCAGAAAATTCCCGGAGGGCAGGAGCTGTGTCTTTGGCCTGCTCTTCCCCATCAGAAGCAGTGCTATGGAGACAATTGAACACCACAAAGAACCTGAGGTCCCACTCCAGCAAGGTGGTATTAATATTGCTCACATGTGCAGATGCCGACATTGAGACCCCCTGAGGTCGTAACTTCCCAGGTTCTCAGCCAGTGAGTGGTGCAAAGGCCCGAGCCCCAGGACTTCTGCTTCTCGGTGCAATATCCATCCTTCCCCAGCTCCCGTTTGCACAACAGCACTTGCTGATGGATTCATTAAAGTCTTGTTTACTACTCTCACTTTGGGAAATAAACTGACAGCTGAAATTATAACTAGATTTAAGACAAGGATGACAGACCTAGATTGGAACATATTAGGGAAAACTGGATGTTTGGGGACATCGGGAACACTCGGAATCTGATATCAGGAAAAACATCCCTATCATTGCATTAACCATTTCTCGGAGATCTGCAGCAGAGACAGAGTTTGGGCCTGTGTCAGCCAAGAGGCCGACCTGGTATGGCCATTCTGACCTCTTTAATCATCAGCATACAGGCCAGGGAGTTTCTGATATGAGAATTACTTTCCCTGAAACATTAAAGACTTCTAAAGAGAGGGAAAACATCTTTTTGTGCGAGTAACTGTGTGTTTGTGTATGTATGCGTATGTGTGTATATTGCACATGCTCATGTGTGTATTGTGTGTATGGGTGTGTGTGTGCGTGTGTGAGCCATTTCCTCACTGGGGTTGGGCATGAGGAGCAAGGGTGCCTGTGCCCTTACCTGTTATCTTTCTAATACTGCGAACTCTACCCTTTATACAAGGTGAGGGTTTCCACTTCCCTCCCCCTGGGAATTCCCCAAACATACTTGATTTAGGGGACACTTTTCTTTTTTCTTTTTTTTTTTTTAAGATTTTATTTATTTATTTGACAGAGAGAGACAGCCAGCGAGAGAGGGAACACAAGCAGGGGGAGTGGGAGAGGAAGAAGCAGGCTCCTAGCGGAGGAGCCTGATGTGGGGCTCGATCCCAGAACACTGGGATCACGCCCTGAGCCAAAGGCGGACGCTTAACGACTGCGCCACCCAGGTGCCCCTAGGGGACACTTTTCTAACTACATTCCCATGAAACAAACCACCACAGGGAAGACCCAGGCTGACTCCTGGGAGGACCACTGCTTGGTGCTGCCCCAGCATCTCAGCGGCCGCCCCTTAATCATTGCTGGACTGCTCCGTTGGTTGCAAGGAGACCAGGCCTTACTTCCTCCAACCAGTGGTGGGGAAAACCTGGGGAGACACAGCTCACCTGTGGTCAGAAAGTTGAGGATTGCTTAGGGTCAGGATTGGGGTGATGGCCGGAAGTGGGGGTACACCCTGGAGGGTGGGCTGGCTTGTGCTATCCCCCTCTTGTGGCTATGATACCTGTGGCTTGTCTAGGGCCATCACAGGGTCTCTGGGCCAGGGTACCATGGAGGACTGGTGGTCCAATGTTGTGGCGGAGGTGAATAGAAGCATTCATTTGTCTTTTTATTTATTTACTCAACACAGCTACCGAGCGTTATTCCGTGCCGGGCATTGAGTAAGGCCCTGCAGATGCAGCTAAGAAGGAAGGACAGTCTAGTTGGAGAGACATTCAATAAATAAGTAAATAAGCAACCAGGACGATCGCAGGCTCTGGTAAGAGCTCTGAATGAAATACCAGGTGGATATGTGGAGGATACTCCCACTTCAGGTAAGGAGGGAAGTCAGATTATTTCTCTAAAGAAATACAGAGATTGGGACCTCAAGGTCAAGAACAACTCAGTCATGCAAAGAGCAGGGAGAGCATCCCAGGGAGAGAGAACAGTGGTTGCAAAGGTCCTGGGGCAGGAACAAGGAGAAGCTTGTGCTTGGAGCTAGGTGAGATGGGGATGAGGAGATGGCAGGAAGCGAGTCTGAGGGGTACGGGACCAGAGCCAGCAAGGACTTGTAGGTCTTGCTAAGTTTGGATTCTCATTTCAGAGCAATGAAAGTCCATGGAAGGTTCTTGAGCAGGAGACTGACATGACGTGATCTACATTGTAAAAGAGCCCTCTGGTTACTTCAGGAAGAACAGATTGAACCCTGTCTTCCTAACCTCGTTGGCGGTTGTCTCAGAGTCCTAGCCAGTGACTTGTTTTTACCTGCCTAGGCAAGTTCAGATGACCAGCTAATTAGCAACACCCCACCTCCCCTTATTGTAAGAGGGAAATGGTGTGAGAATCCTCAGCCTGCCAGCTATACAGTGGATTCTGGAACTCCTGAAAATAGGAAGGAAGAAGATGAGCAGAGAAGACAAGAGTCCTTGCTGCTTGTTCAGCCCTGCTGCAGGAGCTGTGTGGCTAGAGGGGACCCAGCCCAGCGCCACCCAACCTCTGTTACTTCATTTACAGCACAGGCATGCTGACAGGTTATTTCTTGAACACCACGGCTGGAAATCCCTTTGAAGCCTCCAGACCTGGTATCTGGAATGAAAGTGGGTATTGGAATGTCCATGGCCTTGGTGGGAACACTGAGGGGATGCGTGTACCCAGGAGCCCTTGGTGGTCAGGCTACATTCCTTCTCAGCGGACAATGCTCCAGACACTCCAGAGACCAGACACCCTGTTCCTCCCCCGGAGAGTCTGTGCCTAAAGCCCCTTAGCATGGCGTGATGAAGTTTGCTTGGTCTTTCACCCCAGCATATTTGAAGGGTATATCATCCAGGATGATTTCAGGCACAAGTAAAAAAATTCCCCAGCCAACAGGGGCTTCAACTATTACAATATCATTACTTCAATCACAATCATTCCTCAGGTAGAGTTGTTAAATCAGCAGCTCGATGATGATGCGGCTGTGGGTCTGTTTCTCTGGGATGTTCTCTCATGGTCACAAGATGGCTGTCGGAGCTTGAAGTACAGAGTCTGTTCATTTATTCATTCAACAAATATTGAACAACTACTATGTGTGAGGCGCATTTCTCAGTATTGAGGATACAGCAATGAATACAAGTGACAGAAATCCCCGTTCTCAAGGAGCTTCCATTCTCATGGGCAAAGGGGAGATGAAGAATAAAAGAAATAGGAAAACTACAAAGCAACGGAGTATGTGCTGTGGAGAACAACAACAACAGAAGAATGAAGATAAAGGGGAAAGAAGAAAAAGATAAGGATATCTTTTTAACGGTGACAAGAAAAGAGCTCACCGAGAAGCTGATATTTGAGAACAGACCTAAAGGAGGTGAAAGAAGGAGGCAGTGAGGATCTAGAGGAAGAGTGTTCTAGGTAGAGGGAACAGCCAGTGCAAAGGCCCTGAGGCAGGAGTGTGCTGGGCATGTTCTAGGAAAGCAAGGAGGCTGGTGTGGCTGGAGAGGTGTGATGGAGAAGTAACTTCACAGGAGGTGAGGTGAGAAGGAGAAAGGAGGCCTCGGATCCTTGCAAGGCCACACCAGCATGCAAAAACACCAAGGAAAGAAAGATTTCTTCTCACACAACTCTTTTGTTCATCAGAGAGGAAAATATTTCCTTGCGTTCAGCCCCACCCTAAAGACTTTTCCTTGCACCTCGCTGGTCAGAACTAGGTCTCATGGCCACCCCTAAACCACTCACCAACGTGACTCATTCCCAGGGTCTGGACCCACCTTCCACAAGCATGGTGCTGAACAGTGACCATCTGCGGCCAAGGGCAAAGGGGGAATGACTGTTAGGGAGGCAAGCAAAAGTGTCAGCCCCCCCGAAACTTCCCATTCAAGCAATTTGCCCCTCGACATCAGCAGCTGAGTCTGGCTCCAGACACCTGGTTCCTCCAGCAGGTTACTAACCCACAGGGCAGAGCAGAGGGAACCAGGGGGGTCTATCTGGATTTCGGGGGCTTATCTAAGTATGAACTCTCAAGCTCTCACCTCTTCTGTTTCTCTCTCAGGTCTCCGGCCTGCAAAATTCCCTTCCATTGAAACAAAAACAACTTTTAACGATGGAAATTTCAAGCATGTTCAAAGTAGAGAGAATGGAATAATAGCCCCCCAGGTACTCATCTCCCAGAGCGTCAACATTATCAATACACTGATCCAAACAAGCCAGTCCTGTTTCATCTAGAGCACGACCCACTCCCCCTGCCCAGCATCCATCCCATTAAAAAGCACCACCCAGCACACAAGTCCCTTTGGAGGTCTGCTGTGCTCTGAAGCCCCCACTGGGAAAGGGCCATGGAGGACGGTGACAGTCACTCAACCCAGGCAGAGCTCTGCCAAGCCTACAGCAGCCATGCTTCCCTCGGGGTCATCTGCCCACCACCAGCTGAAGGACACAGAGCCTTCACCTGAATCATCCTTGGTTCAGCTCTCAGAAGCTACGGATGCAGAATCGTCTGTAATTGGGGCACTTGGCCCATTAGGAATTTCGATGGACCAAAGCATAAGTCCTCGGCACTGCTCAGAAAAAGCAAACACGGGCAAGGCGAGATTTGACTTCTGCGCAGTTAATTTAAACTCCTCTCTGAATATAAATCAGCTGCTTTACTTCCGATCCACTCAGTCCTACCCAAGCCTTGTGCTGAATGATAAACACTGGGCTGCTGCCGGGAAGGATAAATCATGACAGGCAAAACGAATTGTTTCCTTCAGCTCAAGCGAAGTTCCTGGACAAGGGAAGGACACTGCTCTTTATGAAGAAACTCTGTTCAGCCGCAGTCAGAGGACCTTCCTCTGGGTATCAGGGTCTGCTTACTGGACAGTGGAAAGCTAACTGGCCTGAAGTGTTTGAGGACCCGGCAGTGACTGTAGGTGGAAAGGAAAACTAACCCAGAAACCCCTATGGAAGTTTCTGGGGAACGGCACCATTCTAAGCCTTGTCTTTCTGAAGGACAGGGCTCTTGCTACAAAGGCTATAATTAGAGCAGGTAGGAGAGGGTCAGGGTAGACTGCTCTGGCTCCTGGCTGCCTGGGGGGGAGGGGGGTTCACTGAAAACCAGGGATGACCGGCTAAGCTGATGTGATATAGTAGGGAAGGATAAGTGAGTGGAATTGCAACCTGACTCCCACTCCTAACTTCGGGGGCCACGTGCACGTCACTGCTGGGTCTGTCTGAGGGGACTCAGAGGAATCTGCCTATCCCAGCTTCTGCTGAGCTAGGAGGCATGGCCCCGAGTGGATCAGGACAGAAGTACCTTGTTTCTGTGTCAAAATGGAGGGAGCACTTCTGAGGATGATGAGGCAAGGCTCGTAAAAGCCCAGGCATCTCCCCTACACATTCTCCTAGTCCCTGAGATGCCTACACCAGAGCTTCTCTTTGGAGTTAAGTCTTCAGTGATCCTGATAAAATGCAGATCTATGAGCTATGATGGTGGCGGACAGGCTCTCAATTTAGTTCACGAGGTGGACACTTACACTTCCGGTTCTGGGTCAAACACTATGTCACCAAAGGACAAAACTGAGAACCAGTGGACACCTCTCTCCAGTGTCAATGTATAATTCTAATGAAGTTATAAACAGGACTTTCCTTATAAATATAGAATATATATGTGTTACCGATTTTAAACAACATATTCATTAATGAATGAGAGAACCGGCAAGATGGTGGAACTGGTTCCAACAGCATGTGTGGAACTTAGACTGGTATGGTCCATCGGGAAGGGTATTTTTAAAAACAAAAGAAAGGGGGATGACTGGGTGGCTCATGGGTTAAGCATCTGCCTTCAGCTCGGTTGTGATCTCAGGGTCTTGGGATCAAGCCTCCCGTTGGGCTCCCTGCTCAGCGGGGAGTCTGTCTCTCTCTCCCTCTGCCCCTCCCCACCATTCATTCTCTCTCTCTCTCTCTCTCTTGCAAATAAAAAAAATAAAAGCTTTAAAAAAAATGAAAAGGAAGGAAGGCAGTCAGGCAGAGGGGAAGAAAAATATTATTAGACTAGATGAAAACTGGTTAATGACCACTGAGGTCATCTTCTTTTGCCAGACAGAAATCTACAGCTGCACATATAATTTCACAGTGTCCAGGCTCTAATCAAATAGTATGAAGCATGGGTACATTCTCCCAGAAAATTAATAACCTTTAGTGGTCTTGTTAAACAATGCCCCGGTATAGCATTGAAGGACATGGTGTACTTTCCTTTGATTTCAAGATTTTGATAATTTTTTCTTAATACAAGACATGTAGAATAACATGCCTATCACCCCTTGGGTGACTGGGACCCAGGTCAATGTGAAGAGCAGAGGAGAAAGTTTGGGCCTAGGAACCAGGAGGCCTGCAATCAGTCCTATCACCTAGGTGTTATATGACCTTGGGTAAGTTGCATTACCTCCTAAAACCATGATTCTCTCTATTCAATGAAAATGTTGAACTGGGTAGGCTCCAGGATCCCCTTTGGGCTTGATGTTTCCTGAATCACAATAGATTTGAAGCAAGGGGCTCAGGCAAGTCCCCTAGTCTGTAGTGGCAGACTGATGGGGAAATGCTATGGTAGAGCTTAGGAAACTGAGGGGAGGTGGAGGGTGTGGGGGAAGGGCAGGGAGAGGGTACACAAGAGCATTGAATGCAGAGACAGAAGTCTAAAAGACTGAAGGATTTCAGGACTCTCCCTTCTCCCAGCCTCTGCTCCCCATCAGTACTCTGGGATGTTTCAGAGTCCGGAGAGGTCAGATCATGCTCCAGCAACAAATTGATCACGAAATCTCAATGGCTTAACCCAAGCAAAGTTTGTTTCTTGTTCCTAGAATTCTTGCGGGCAGCTGTCCTCCAGGCAATGACTCAGCAGTTCATACTTTTTCTGTCCTAGAGCTCTACTCTCTCCACATGTGCCTTCCTGTAAGAGAGAAAAGGAAACACTCGCACCAGCTTTGAACTACACAGAACTTGTACTCCTAGGCCATTAGCCAGAACCAGTCTGATGGCTCCAACGAAATCAAGGGGGCTGAGCGCTCAATGCCCCACCGACCTAGGAAGAAGACAAGAGCAGATATTACTGCATCCTGACTTGGAAAGGATCTAGCTCCTATAGAGACTGAAGGCCTTTGAAGCATTCCAAGGTACCCCATCCACTGTCTAGAACATCTGCTGGAGTAAGGAAAGTTCAGCCAGACAGCTGGATACTCTGCCCATTCAATACAATATAATATGTGAGGGTTTGTAGAAGCCTCCAAGCCTGGTTCAAGGAGAGGAATTTTGAATCACTCGAGTCATTAGATCAGTGTGGATGCACACTCCAGGTGGGTCTCCAGAGAGATAAAACAGCATCCTTGATCCCCCAGGGGTACGTGGCCTGACGTTCTGCCTCCATCATCACCAGCTACTTTCTGGAGTAAAGAAAGTTCTTCTCAAAAGGCAAATAGCTTTTATTTGCAACTTTGTTGTCCCTTATGACGTAGGAAACAAAGGCAGAAGGAAATGTAGATAAAATTAAATGTCCTTATAACCTGCAGCACATTGACAAATACTTGAGGTAGGCAGATTATAACCTTCCCCCAGGAAACTCCCAACTGTCTTAACGTTAATGCTTTTTTTTTTTAGTGTTATGTTAGTCACCATACAGTACGTCATTCGTTTTTGATGTAGTGTTCCATGATTCATTGTTTGCTTATAACACCCAGTGCTCCATGCAATATGTGCCCTCTTAATACCCATCACGAGCCTAGCCCATCCCCCCACCCCCTCCCCTCTAAAACCCTCAGTTTGTTTCCCAGAGTCCATAGTCTGTCATGGTTCGTCTCCCTCTCTGATTTCCCCACCTTCACTCTTCCCTTCCTTCTCCTTATGTCCTCTGTGCTATTCCTTATGTTCCACAAATAAGTGAAACCATATGATAATTGTCTTTCTCTGCTTGACTTATTTCGCTTAGCATAATCTCCTCCAGTCCCGTCCATGTTGATGCAAATGTTGGGTAAGCATCCTTTCTGATGGCTGAGTAATATTCCATTGTATATATGGACCACATCTTCTTTATCCAGTCGTCTATTGAAGGGCATCTTGGCTCCTTCCACAGTTTGGCTATTGTAGACAATGCTGCTATGAACATTGGGGTGCATGTGGCCCTTCTTTTCACTACATCTGTATCTTCAGAGTAAATACCCAGTAGTGCAATGGCTGGGTCATAGGGTAGCTCTGTTTTCAACTTTTTGAGGGACCTCCACACTGTTTTCCAAAGTGACTGCACCAGCTTGCATTCCCACCAACAGTGTAAGAGGGATCCCCTTTCTCCACAATCTCTCCAACATTTGTTGTTTCTTGCCTTGTCAATATTTGCCATTCTAACTGGCTGTAAGGTGGTATCTCACTGTGGTTTTGATTGCTTTGCTAGAGGGAAAAAAACCTTAGCTTGACAATAGCCAGGCTGCCAGGATCCTGTGAGTCTTCCTTAGCATATGAAAGTCCTTTGGAATTTCCCTTATCTTTACTACCCCCAAACCCCAAAGTATATAATCCCTTGCTCCTCCCAACCCCCCCCCCCCCCCCAGTTAGCTGGCAGCATGCAGCCACCCCTCTTTCTGCCCATGGGTCCTGTCCCCATGCTTTAATAAAACCACCTTTTTGCACCGAAGACATCTCAAGAATTCTTTTCTCGGCTCCGGACCACATTACCACCACCAACTGCTCCAAAACATATCACCTTCTACATCACCTCGAGGTTTTCAGAGCCTAGGTTCTCATCTAACAAGATTTCAAGTTCCTTGAGTCGGGGAATGATGTTGTTAGTTTTTTCTGTACCTAGCACTCTAGACTGAGCAAATGCTTGAGGATGGTGGTGTTTGTTGGCTCACGCAGGCATGACCAGAGCGTTAGAGGATATCGATTAGTAACCAGGGCTCTTACAGCGTGGATGCTGGTCAGAGGCGCAGGGAGGGGGCTTGTGTAAACAGGCAGACCCAAGATGGACCCTTCCCCCAACTACCTGGCTCACTATTTATTTCTCTTTCGGTATCTTTCTCTCTCAACTTGTTCCAGAAGAGTATTTGAGTCTTCATAGAAACACGCAGATAATTTAACAAGATTTAAAAATTAACAAGACAAGGAAATCTGACCACCATTCTAAAAGGAACCCTTGTTAGCAGAACTGCGTGGAGGGAGCCTGGTTCTTGGTGTGCTGACAGTCTCGCCTCTGCTCCAGGTGCCGGGTGAGGATGCTTGGGAGCTGGTTCTTGGTGCCTCTGTGGACATAGCAGCTGTGTGGGCAGGACACCTGCCAGGTGAGCTGCCACCATGTATCCGGACATGGGAACGCCCGCAGTGCTCGAGGCATGGAAGAACCCGTGTCTTTCTGAATGGAAATAGGTTTAAAAGGTACAGTGGTTCCCTAAACTCTGTCACCGAAGTGCATCGTGATGGGATTTGGAGTTTGAGTGCCAGCCATGACACTCAATCCCTGTACGACCTTGCCAAATTACATCACCTCTCTGAATCTCAGCTTTCTCGTCACTTCCCCACTTGGTCTAGGAACTCTTGAGGGGAGGTGCTTACCTTCTGAGAGCACCACACAAAGGATAGCTCTTGCTATGTTTTTATCATTGTTGTAATTACCATAGCTCCATCTGAGAGAAAAGCCTGGAGGACACTGACTAGGAATTCTAGAGCTCTGGTAACATTTGCTGAGCACTCGGCAGAACCCCATCAGGTGCTGTTACTTCTCTGCCTGCCTCCCTGCCTCCTCCCTGGTGGGACTAAAAGCCCCTGAGGCCAAGGACCGCGTGGCATGCATCCCTATCTCTCTCGCAGGAGATGATGGGTGAGTGCTTGTGGAACCAGAGCTGAGGCACTGGGGAGACCAAAGGGAAAATGGCCTTGACTCTCCCTTCCAGAAGTTTCAGGGGACACTGTGCAAATTATTTAGAAATTGTGACCATATGCTTAATCATCAAAACCAGGACACTTTTAAGAGTAAAGGGGGATGCTACTAATAATTACACTGAAACAACAGGCATAGGCAAGACTCTCGTTCTACAAGGCTTGTGAGGCTCACTTGTGGACCCACCTCTTCAGCCGTCACTCAGTCCCCATCCAGCCATGACTTACCATCATCCTCAAACTAGGTTTGCTAAGGTCTGGGAGGGGGTGGCTAGTGGCCAGAGGGGTAGGACTCAATGAGGTCATCACCAAGGTCTTGACGACACAGTCAGGAAGCCCCCAGACCCAGCACCTGCTGAGGAAGGCATATTTCTTGCCTTCACAGAGCCCCAGTCTGATAGGGGAGATGATGACCTTGAGCTTAGTGAGTCTCTAGTCTAACAGGGACAACACTGACCCTTGCCTTGGGGAGTTCGCATTTGCCCTGAGTCTGCATAGACCCCGACAGACCTTCAATCCTGTCAGCCCCTTCCCTAGGTATAACCACTGGAAACTTTCTCATGCCTCTATCAGTAGGCATTGCAAACACAAGGTTACCCAGTTCCACGCTTTTTCTTTTTTTGGTGGAATCTCCTGCACTGTAATCAGCTGCTGGCCCCGAGCACCCGCACTGGTGTCCATGGAGACTGGCTGGCCCCACCAAGCTGGCACCCTCTATCACTGTGCTCAGAGATTGCCAACGCCTTCAGATTCAAGATTCCACCCTCTGGCTTTTCCTCTTAAGCCCAAGCGTTTCTCAGTGTCCAGGTCTGGTCTATGGGTGCCTCCATAGCTCCTTGGGGGTCTCCTGGGTGTTTTCTCCACATCACACTGGGATCTGTGGTGTCTGAGGACTGCTCTCAGGTTTACCCACTCCTTCACATAGGGCCCCTGGTCGCTGCAAGCCAGGGGGGAACACGACATTATGCTAATGGCTTGCCATCTCCTTTGGACTATGCTGGAAAAGCAGATCAAGAGCCCCAAGATGGTCTGATACCCCCATCTTATCTTCATGCTCCCTGGAAGGGGAGCCAGACTTGCCTCTCTGAATACTCACCCTACCCAGCTGCTCCCCTCGCCTCCCCAATGTCTCCTTGCTGACTGCCTCTTGCACTAGGCAGGTGGCACCCTGCAGTCCTTCCTTATATGTCATTTTATTGTCTTTTACTCTGGGGCCTATCCCCCCAACTTTGGTCTCGGAAATTGAAAAATCCAGTTCGGGGAGTTTAGAGAAGTCCCTTTTCTATTTCAGGAGATGGTAAACCTTTGAGATCCTGGCTTCGCTCTGATCCTTGTTAAGGTCCAGGAATCAAAGCCAAAAAATGACTTCTGTGCTCTAGGCTGCACCAACCTTCCCTACCTGGAGGCAGTGCGAGCGCCCCTCCCAAGCCTGGGCCTCCAGGTCTCACCTTCACCGCCCAGGCACAGACGAGGAAAACAGAAGAAGAAAAAAAAATTAGCAAGCAGGAAAATAAATACACTGGGTGATATTTCAAAATCATTAGTGTGCTACAGTAGGGTTCCACTGTATGAAGGGATCATAATTTATTTAACTGGCTCCCAATGAGGGACGTTCAGGTTGTTTTCAGTCTGTTGCTTACAAACACTGTTTCTGTGAATATCCTTGTGCAAGAGTATCTGTAAAACAAGCCTCTGTAAAACAAATACTTAGAAGTGGAATCACTGAGTCAAAACAGAGGTGACTTGACAAACTGGCAATTTGTTCCTCAGAGAAGGTGCAACGATTTACACTCCCATTTTGCATGAGAGTGACAATTATGACAATACTTTGACAATAATGTGTTGTCAGATTTATTGATATTTTCCAATCTGACATTAAAAAAATGGAACCATGACTCGCATTATCATTTATGACTCATTTTGCACCCTACGAAGTGCTTGTTCACGTGCTTTGTCCGTTCGCCTCCCGGTATTTTTTTTTTTTTAATATTTTATTTATTTAACAGAGAGAGACAGCCAGCGAGAGAGGGAACACAAGCAGGGGGAGTGGGAGAGGAAGAAGCAGGCTCACAGCGGAGGAGCCTGATGTGGGGCTTGATCCCATAACGCCGGGATCACGCCCTGAGCCGAAGGCAGACGCTTAATGACTGAGCCACCCAGGCGCCCCGCCTCCTGGTATTTTTTGTTTGTTGATTCTTTACCTATTCAGGAAATTAGCTCTTTGTGAAATGTGTCTTAAATATTTTTTCTTGACTTTTATCCTTTTAAAATGATTTTTTTTTTTTTACAGTATTTTCTCCCCCTATAGCTGGTTGTAACTTTGACGGGGTGAAATTTATAGTCCCCGTGGTTTGCCTTTGCTTGGGAAGTTCTTCTCTATCCTAAGAATGTTCAAAATAGACTGAAACAGATCAGGGTGCCTTCTGGGACTGCCAGTTTTCAGAATATTTTTTATACTTACATCTTTCATTTATCAGCATTTAATTTTTTGGTAAGGAGTTGCTAACTGGTTGCCTCAACATAACTTGTCAAATAGCCCACCTTTTTTTCTGATATGAAAGATACTCCTTTTTTATGCCCTGAATTTCAAGGTCTATTTTCAATATTTGTGGACTCTCTTTTTTCTTCCACAGCTATTGCTTAGTCATAGGGAGACAAGGACAAACTCAATTATTGCACCTTTATAATATTTTGTGACAAAGATGAGTCTTCCCTTGTAACTCTTAATTTTCATTTTTCTGGCTACTTTTGCCTATTTATTTTCCACATAAACTTTAGAAAGAACTTGTCTTAATTTCCCACGCTTAAAAAAATCCTGTTAGTAAAATTTTTATTGAGCTTGCATTAGATTTTTAGATTCATTTAGGGACAATTGGCATTGCTATAACATTGAATCTTCTTATCCAAGACATTTATTCAAGTCTCTTAAAAATGTACTTCAGTAGAATTTGAAAGTGTTTTTCACATACAGCCTTAACATTTTAAAAAAATATTTATTCCAAGGCATTTCATCCCCTTGTTTGCCATATGTATGAGGTATTTTCTTATATCATGTTTGTTATATTTTCTAATAATAGTAGTTTATATAAGGGAAGCTATGGTTGCATGTTAATTTTGCCATCAGCCATGTTACTGGATTTTCTTAATGTTTTCATTATTTTGTTTCATTGTTTTGAGTTTTCCAGGTATATAATCACAAATCTGCAAATAATAGTAATTTCTATGGAAATTTTTAATTTTTTCAGATATAGGGCATCACCCAAACTGTTTTGTCCCCTGCCCCCAAATCCATCTGTAATGGACACTGAGGCTGTTTCTTCAACATCCATTCCTTCTTCTAAATGTTACCTCAATTTCTCCTTCACCATGCCTGCACAGTCCATGTGCTTTTAGAGAAGTGGTTGTCCCTTGTCTCTGGTGGTGAGGCATGCCGCTCACACTTAGAATAATCATGATAATCCCATCCTTACTGCTGGCTACCTCTCTACACTCAGAGCTACACACGTAGTCTGATTTGGGACGAGATGGGGGCGTCCAGCCAGCAGTCCCCCTTTCTCGCTGAGCTCTGAGGAGGTGTAGGCAACCTTCCTGTGAGCCAAAAGGACTCAAATCAGGAAGCAGCTGACAGTGGAGAAACTGAACTTGGTGGCATCATCGAGCAGCTGAACTAAACCGAACCTGTAGCCCACCCTCACTTTAAACTCGCAGTTGATGAGCCAGTCATCACTCTTATTGTTTAAGCCAATTTAAGAAGTTATTCTGATACTTGCAACTACTGAACACATCGCAGTTTACACATGACTATCAACAATCACTCAAGCTCATTGAGCTTAAAGATTGTCTTGGCTGTGAGGTCAGGATCCCTTGAAAAGGCCTTGGGTTTCTCAGTTTCTCCAAATGGATTATAGACTTTTATTCAAGATCTTAAAGCTATAAAACTTTTAGAAGAAAACATAGGAGAAAATCTTTGTGACCTTAGGTTTGGCAAAAATGTCTTAGATATGATGCCACAAGGACTGTCTATAAAAGAAAAAAATGTATAAATTGGCCTTTGTCAAAACTAAACTTTGTGCTAATCAAAAGACATTCTCAAGAAAATGAAAAGATAAGTTGTAGACTAGGGAAAAAAATTCGGACATCAAGTATCTGATAAAGGGCTTGTATCCAGGGTATAAAAGAACTCTCAAAACTCAATAATAAAATAAGCAAAAGATTTGAAAAAAGCATTTCGTTAAATTGCAAACCCAGTGCTGTCTTGATTGCTGTAACTTTCAGATTAAGATGAGTCAAAGTCAGGGGTGCCTGGGTGGCACAGCGGTTAACCTTCGGCTCAGTGCGTGATCCCGGCGTTATGGGATCGAGCCCCACATCAGGCTTCTCTGCTGGGAGCCTGCTTCTCCCTCTCCCACTCCCCCTGCTTGTGTTCCCTCTCTCACTGGCTGTCTCTATCTCTGTCGAATAAATAAATAAAATCTTTAAAAGTAAAAAAAAAGATGAGTCAAAGTCAGATAGTATAAATCCTCCAACTCCATTTTTCTTCTCCAGTATTTTTGGCTAATTTAGGTCCTTCACATTTTCATATGCATTTCAGAATCAGCCTATCAATTTTGATTGAGATTGCACAGAATCTGTAGATCAAATTTAAGAAGTTAAGCAGAAATTTCTTCAAATTTAGGAAGATATAATATCTTAACTATGAGTTTTCTGACACATGGCCATCCTGTATCTTTCTACTTACTTAGGTCTTATTTAATTTCTCTCAACAATATTTAAAGGTTTTAATCTGTAGGTCTTCTACATCTGTCAGATAGGATGCTATTACCCATTGTATAATTTTAAAAATTTTAGTTACTGATTGTTTATTTCCAGCATACAGAAGTTTAATTGCATATTTATCTTGTAATCTGCACCCTTGCTAAATTCATTTTTTAGTTCTAATAATATTTATGTAGATACTATTGGGTTTTCTATATAAATGATCATGTTGCTTGTGAATAAAGACAGTATTACTTTTTCCTTTCCGATCGAGATTCCTTTTAACTTTTTTCTTGTCTTATTAATTGGCTAGACCCTCCAGTACAGTGTTAGATGGGAGCAGCGAGGATAGACACACATGCCTTGTTCCTGGTGTTAGGAGGAAAGCACTCAGTATAAAATCCTAAATGTAATATTCTTTCCATCAGGTTAAAAAAGTTCCCTTACATTCCAAATTGGTTGGGGGGGTTATCAGTAATTGATGTTGGATTGTTTGAAATGCTTTTTTTTTCCCATCTGAGAAAACCATGTGGCTTTTCTTTTATAGTTTTCCTTTTTTTTAACTCTTGAAAGAATGAAAAACAAGCCAAGTCTGGGAGAAAATCTTTGCAAACCAGTTATCTGATAAATAACTTGTGGTAGTAAAATATAAAGAACTCTCAAAACTCAACAGTAAGAAAACAACCGCTCAATTTAAACTGTACAAAAGTTCTAACAGACTTTTTTTTAAAGATTTTATTTATTTATTAGAGAGAGAGAGAGAGTGTGTGTGTGCATGAGTGGGGGAAGGGGCAGAGGGAGAAGCAGACTCCCTGCTGAGCCGGGGGGACTCCAGGATCAAGACCTGAGCTGAAGGCAGCCATGTAACTGACTGAGCCACCCAGGTGCCCCTGAACGGACTCTTTACAGAAGATCTCTGGATAGTGTATAAGCACTTAAAAAGATACTCAATATTATTAATCATTAGGGAATGGACATTTATTTTTATTAATTTATTTGTTTTTAAAGATTTTATTTATTCATTTGAGACAGAGAGACAGAGAGAGAAAGAGAGAGAGAGCACAAGCAGGGTGAGCGGCAGAAGGAGAGGGAGAAGCAGACTCCCCACTGAGCCAGGAGCCTGACTCGGAGCTTGATCCCAGGACCCAGAGATCATGACCTGAGCTGAAGGCAGTTGCCTAACCATCTGAGCCACTCAAGTGCCCCAGGAAATTCAAATTTATACTACAATGAAATATTATTATATACCTATGAGAATGGCTAAAATTAATGAATGACCATAACAAGTATGTTGGTGTATTAGTTAGGGTTCCCCAGAGAAACAGGACCAATGGGCTATATATATTACATATGTGAGGATATTTATTATAGGAATTGGCTCGTGCAGTTCTGGAAGCTGGAAAGTTCCACAATCTGCCATCTGCAAGCTGGAGAAGGAGGAAAGTCTGTGGTCTAATTCAGTCCAAGTCCAAAGGCCAGAGAACCAGGAATTCCGACATCCAAGGGCTCTGTTATGAAATACTACTCAGCCATTAGAAAGAATGATTACCCAACATTTGCAGCAACATGGATGGGACTGGAGAAGATTATGCTAACTGAAATAAGTCAAGCAGAGAAAGACAATTATCATATGGTTTCACTCATTTATGGAACATAAGAAATAGCAGGAAGATTGGTAGGAGAAGGAAGGAAAGAATGAAGGGGGGTAAACAGAAGGGGGAATGAACCATGAGAGACTATGGACTCTGGGAAACAAATTGAGGGCTTCCGAGGGGAGGTGTGTGGGGGACTGGGATAGGCCGGTGATGGGTATTAAGGAGGGTACATATTGCATGACACTGGGTGTTATACGCAAGTAATGAATCATGGAACATTACATCAAAAACTAAGGATATACTGTATGATGACTAGCATAACATAACGAAAAATTATTATTTAAAAAAAAAAGATGCATGTCCCAGCTCACGAAGAGAGAGGGAATTTGCCCTTCCTTCGCCTTTTGTCCATCCCCATCCTCAGTGGATTGGAAGATGCCTGTCCACTTCGGTGAGGTGAGGGCAGATCTTCTTTACTCGGTCTAGAATCAAATACTACTCTCTTCTGGAAACACCCTCACAGACACACCCAGAACTAATTTTTACCAGCTATCTGGGCAACTCTTAGCCCCGTCAGGTCGACACCAAATTAGCCATCACAGTTGGCAAGGACATGGAGGAACTGAAACTCTCGTACATTGCTGATGGGAACATAGAGTGGTATGATTATTTTCGAACACAGTTTGGCGTTTTTTAAACAAGTTAAACATGCACCTACCCTACGATCCAGCCTCTCCACTCCTAGGTATTTACCCAGAGAAAAGGAAAGTGTGTTCATACTGAGACTCGCATCCAATGTTTCTAACAGCTTTATTTGTAATAGCCCCAAACTGAAAACAACCCGAATGACTGTCAGAAGGTGAACAGATAAACAAATTGTGGTATATCTATACAACGGAAAACTATGAAGAAAAAAAAAGAATAAATTTCTGATACATGCAACAATGTGGATGAGTTTCAGAGTAGTTATGCTAAATGAAAGAAGTAAAACACATGGAGGACATGCTCTATGATTCCATTTATAGAAACTCTAGAAAATACAAACTAATCTATAGCGATAGAAAATAGATCAGTGGTTGTTTGGAGATGTGGTCTAAGAAGACAGGCCGATGTCTCAAAGGGGCCCAAGGAGACTTTCTGGGCTAACGGACATCTTGACTGTGGTCATTGTTTCACAGATGTATACATAATATGCCAAATGGCTCAGATTGCATACTTTATATATCACATGCCCATTACACCTCAATAAAATGGCTTTAAACCCTCACTGAGTATTTTTAATGCAGTAGAAGCACGTGATAAAAAAATTCAAACAGTGTAGAAAATTATTTGATTAGAAACTTCAGGGGAGAGTTCTCTCAGAAAAATGGAATTCATAGAATATCAAATATATTTGATTGCTTGAAAACTGATAATTATTGCTTTTAAACAGATCTCATAGGACATTTAGAAAAATTTAAGAATGGATTCATAGGCAATTTAGTTAAGGAAAAAAAAATAAGCCAACTATTAACTTGAAAAAGACCAAAAAAAAAAAAAAAAAGAGAAGGCAATTTCTAGCTGATGACTTGGCTAACTCGTATACCTTCACACGTGACCATGGAGACTCAAGCATTGACTATAGAGTCATTTAAATCTGGGGAAAGCAGGACTGCGGGAAGTAAGGAATAGCAGTAGAAGAGATCTAAGTCCTTATCTTCCATAACATGAAGTCAATAGATTATTCTAGAGTTGGTACCTCAAAAATAGCAGCATACACATATAAAAATAGGGAGATAATAATCAAAAGAGATAGCTAGAAAAAATTGAACGTTTTGCCCCTGAAGAGGTCATGTGGGTCAGTGGACTGCTTCTTCTCAGATATTAACCATTTATCAATATTTCCTTCGTAATTTATGTGTCTCTATTACACTATTCTGGAAGGCTGTGTAGTGCAGTGGTTATAAGCCTAAACTCTGGAAGCTGACTGCCTGAGCTCAAACCCCTACTCTGTCAGTTAACAGCTAGGAGGCTTTAGGCAGGTTACTTAACTTCTCTGGACTCGATTTCCCTAGGTACAGAATAGACCTCGTGATACCGATTTCATTGCGATATTATCATGTGGATCAAGTACATTAAAAGACACGAAAAGCTTAGGACCGTGCAAGGATGATATAATGCTAGCATAAATGTTAAGAATTTTTATTATGAAATGGTGACTAACAATAATTTTAAAAATCATAGCCCTCCCACTTCCAGTCCCTTATCACAAAGAGCCGCTGCTGAAAGCTCTCTGTGCACTATGCTACCTCTAAAAACTTTTGTGAATGACCCATCATGTCGTGTGCCCATGCATACGCTTTTTAATTTGTATCCCTGGAATCAAACTGTTCATTGGTTCCGCCCCCTTTTTTCCCTCCTTAATAACAGCTCTTGAAATTCTCTCCTCATCCAGGCAATCCGATCTATGTTGTTCTTGTCGATGGCTGCATAATATTCTCGTGTCCCCTGCTGAGGACCATTCAGACGACTTCTGGCTCTTTGCTGTGACAGACTGCAGTGAGCGTGTCCTTAGGGTGAGTTTCAGCTGAGAACACAGTCTCTTTTAGAGGGACCGCCAGGACCTCAAGCCCGGGAAATGGCCTCCTGCCCGATTTTCCTGTGGGCTCCCCCAGCTTTCGATTCCTTGTGTTGTTTGCAGTGAATGGCATCAACTCCACCGGCTCAGGCAAAAATCCTCTTATGAATGCCTCATTTAAATGACTCTGGCCCCCTTCAGTGCGCTGGGAGTCCTGGATTCAGGGGTTGAGTAGTGGCCGCTTTGGGCTCTGGAGTCTGACGGATCTGGTTGTGTGACCTTTAGTACACACTTTTCTCGGTCCTGGGCCTCAGTTTCTTCATCTGCAGAAAAAGAAAAATGACATTTATACTGAAAAAGGATGGTTGTGAAGAATGAGCCTATGTAAACGCCTAGCTGTGCCAGGCCCGGAGTGGGAACTCACATGTAAACTTTCTGGGTACACCCTGGGGAAGTGATTCTATGAAATCGACCATTCTGGAAGTGAGTTGACGGAAATGCAATCGATGCAGCTCCTGTCCACCCAGCCCTTAAAACCTCTGCATCAGGACTTTGCTTCCCTTCCTATTTGTACCCCGTTTGTACAATCACCCCTAGTTAACTTCTTTTGGTAATCAGAAATGACACGAGAGAAGTAATGCTAGCTTGGGAATTTTGTAACCGAATAGTGAACTCCTTGCCTTTGTGTTTTAGATGGTTTCACCATACCCAGTAGAGCGCTTAGACTCCAAGTACCCAGATGGCAGCTTCTTCTAAGGGAAAGGGCAGAGTCAGACCAAATGATGATGGAGTCAGCATTGTGTTGCTTATTGCCAATCTTCCCAGTAAAAAAATGGTTAAAAGGAGGTAGGGGCAGAATTTGGCTAAAAATGCCCTTGTGTGTACACTTTGTTTCCCGACCAGGGTGGGGCAGAGAGGAGGGACAGCCTCAGCAAAAGCCCTCAGCTCCACTCTCCCCTCTGCAGAAATTTAGCCCATTGATAGTGTAGGTCCCTCGTTAAGGCGTCCCATGCTGGGGAAGATGAACATCCAGGTCAGTCGTTAACATCTAGGGGCTGAGGTTAAGGACCCTGAAGAATAAATCTTAGATGGGATTGGCCATAAAGTTTCTTACAGTCTTTGCAAGATAAGCTTTGTGCCAGCTTAAAACAGCCATTGATCCCCACCAAGCCTTTCCCCATCACCATCCTTTGAGATCCGATGGAACAAAGTCCACGAGAAAAGAAGAGGGGCTCTGGTCTGCTCTTTTCTCCCCTTTTCCCACAAACGCTGTGTGGGGGTTGCTCCTCAACGTCTGGATACTTCTCAAGCATCCTTTCACTTCTTTATTCCTGCTTGAACTGAGGTTCAAGCAATGTAATGTGTGGTTCCTGCTCTTGGGGAACTCGGCGTGGGTGGAGGGGGGAGACCAATAAAAAGGACGAGCGGCAGGGTTATTGTCTATTGAGGAATCTCTGTGCAGAATATGCATTGAAAAGGTGGGTTGGGAGGGTGAGGGGTCCGTTCTACTTGGCAGTGGGATTCATAGAAAAGGTGCCCTTAGGGTGAGTGGTTGTCATTCACCAGAAGGGATCTGGGAGTGGGAACATCTCTTTAAACTGAAGGAACAGCCTTGATAACCTGTAGTAATTCAAGATGACCAGAGAAAGATGGGGGGTGGCAGAGAGGGCAGGAAGAGCTGGGGGGGGGTGGCATTGGCACAATCACAGAGGCTCTTATTTGCCAAGCAATAAGGCACTTGGACTTGATTACTTTCCAAAAATCTTCACACTTGGGCCTCCTGAAGGTCTGGATTGCCAATCCCATCTTTTGCTCTCTGTACCAGTCTGCAGTATCCATGGCAAGCAACCGAAGTGAAAATCTGACGGCTTTAAGCTGAGAAGGAAATCACTGGAAGGCTACTGGGAGCTCCCAGAATTCCTGATGAGACTGTAGAATCAGTCCCGGGCAAAGGTCAGGTACAGGGATACCAGGCCATAGCCCAAATCATGCCATAGAACCCATCCCGGGAGGACCCACCAGTTGCTGCCACCCTCCAGCTGCCTCTGCTGGTCTCTTGGCATTGCTGGAGCTGCTGCCCCTTCCCTGCTGGGCAGGGATCCCGGCTTCTCCTTTGAAGGGGTGTGGAAGGATGTCTGGTTGGCCACATGCCTACGCCTGGCTGCAAGCAAGCCTGGGAATGCGACTCTGCGTCCTCCCTAGTGGACATGGTTTCTCCCATTAAATCTCCAAAGGTGGGCAGGACCTCAGACATTGAAAGGGGCTCACACGCAGGTCAGTCATAACAAAATGCCTCAGAAAATGCTTCATCCAGACCTCGATGAAGCCTTAACTCGATACCAAGTCGTGAGCTACGAGAGGGAGAACTCACTGCCAGTTGATTGTTTCTGGGTTGTTGTTGTTCAAAAAAATCTGTTATTTTGCTTTTGAAAATGCTGTTTCTTCCAGAAATAGGTAATTGAGAACTGCCAAAAAAGGATCTATACTTATTGGATTTAAATCTGAACATAGTGGGGGCGGAGGCGGGGGGAAGAGAGGCAAACCAGAAAACAGACTCTTAACTTTAGAGAACACACTGCTGGTTACCAGAGGGGAGGGGTGAGGGGAGGGGGGAAATGGGTGTTGGGGATTCCTAAGGAGGGCACCTGTGATGAGCACGGGTGCTGTATGGAAGCGTTGAATCACTATGTTGTACACCTGAGACTAATATAACACTGTATGTTAACGAAGTGGAATTTAAATAAAAACTTGAAAAAAGAAAGAAAAAATCAGGGAGTGAATTAGGTTACTGGGGAATGAATCACCCGCCTCATTTCTGAAAGCTGCGAGGCTACCCTCCCCTTGGATTGAGTTCGAGCTAGTTGGGCCCCACAAAGCTCAGGCTGATAAAGGAGGTACCCTCCCCAAGGCAGTGGGAATCCAGAACCACAGGGCACACAGACCTGACAGGCAAGCAGAAAGAGGGTCAGAAGAAGGCCCTGGAAATCCTTTGTGCAGAGCTGGGGGAGTCTGGGTTCTTTAGCTCTCTGCAGTAGGAACCAAATCTAGCCCACTTGGCAAGAGGAAATTTAGCGGAAGAATGTAGAGGACTTCGAGATTGGACAGGAGGAACTGGGTTTAGAAAAGAGAGAAACCAACGTAGTTTGGGGGGCAGGGTAGGAAACAGGGCAGGGCTAAGATCGGGTAGCAGGAAATGAGCTGTTCAGGACAACACTGCTAGGAAGGAGCGAAGCCTCAACTATTTTTAGGCTATTTTCTCTCTGCCTAGGATTTAAATACCAGTAAGGGATCACGCATTGACTTAGCTCTGTTTGCTTGCCTCCCCCTGGCAGATTTGCTGCGGGTTCCTGATTTTAACTGCAGTGGACTGAATGACAATAGGGAAGAGGTAGTATTGAGAAAGGACGTTGGGGTGCTCTAGGAGATTTGCTTGTGTTTTTCTTATGACTGATTAATATCTCATTGAATGAATGTACCGCCATTTATTTATCTATTCACCTGCCTATGGTCATTGGTATTGATGGGGCTTTTTCATTTTTAAAATTAACCAGCAGTTGTTAAGTTTCACTGGCTTGCCTGCTCGCTGTGGGGTTCTGTTGATTTGTTTTGAACACTTGAGTTTGTGCTGGTGATTTTTACATCGTGCATTACTGCAGTTGCCCCAGTGTTCAGCTGGAACGGGGCTGCTCAGGAATTCTTGATCTACCAGGTGGCCCATTGACTAAACTAGATTGGGGTCCAGTGGTTCAGAGAAAGCCCAGCTCTACTGAGACCATCAGGCTTGGGGTCGCCTCTGCCTGGGACCCCAGCCCCATTCCCCCTGTCTAAAAGAGCACCGTGAGCCACTTGGTTGTCCCTCGGAGGACAATGGAACTTGATGTAACTACATCAGAGCCACTCTGAACACACATTTAAATTCTCCAACCCAGTGATAGGCACTTTGCTAGAAAAATAAAGCCAAACCCTGCATTTCTTGAACAGCATGATCCCAAAGGCAAGTTGACCACTTCATCTGGTGCTCGAGAGAAGAAACATCTAGATCCTTATTCCTGGAGATAAAAGTGTCTGAGTGGAAGACACTTAGGAAGAGACTGTACAATATTCCCCCAAATTGTGTGTTTTGTACTTAATGGGAGATTTAAGGGATTTTTAAGGGTGATATTGCCAATGCAGGAGTTTCATGTTATGCGTCACCTTGATGGAAGTTGTCATTCTACCGAGAGCCCTTTCATTTATAAACACGCTTATGCTTTTATTATTTTGTTTGACCCTCACACCCACCCTATGCGCAAACAGGTCAACTACTGGTATTCCATTTTGCAAGTGGGGTTGCTGAAACAGGGAGTAAAGAGCAGGGCCAGGATGGGGGAGAGCAAGAGACGGGTCACTCCAAGTGCACTGTGGGATCCTGTCTTTTTTTGAGATGTTGAGATTTTGTTCATCATGGGCTTTTGGCATTAACTTTGATTTTTAAAATATTGTGTTAAAATGTTACCTACCTTGATTACTGAATCTTTTGCACCCAAAGCTAGTGCCTTAATTGTCTTATTCTAGTCCCAGCCCTCTAGGCTAGACGTATTAGCCTGGATCCTATGAAGTATCCATTCACTGCATGTCAAGAAGGGATGAATATCAGTAATTGCGTATAGTTCAACCTGATGGATCCTTCCAGAAGGGAGTCCTGAGGGCTTGCACGGGTCTCTGCACTACATGTGACTGCCTCATTCTTCTGTGCAGAGGTCCTCAGCCGGGTTGCACATTTTAAAACCAGCCTTGGGGCTTTTATGAAAGCCAGAATTTCGGGCTGGGGGTGGAGAAATGGTATGTGTGTTTTCAAAAAACTCCTCCAGTGAGAACCTCTGGATTACAGCCTCTGGATCAAACGAGGTTTAAACCAGGCTGGAGAGGCAGAGTATCCCGGATTCAAATTCTGCCGGCATCACTTTTTAACCACAAGTTCTGAGGCTGGTTACACGTTGTTGCGAGTGGTGAGTAATGTATGTAAGTGACCAGCACAGTGCTTGAGACCTACTAAATCCTGGATACTGGGTAATGGTTCTACGAGCTATTACTTTGTCCTGACGCCCCGAGAGTAAGACACCCCAGGTCACCCAGCAAGTTCCTGCAAGAGTTGGGTTTGTGCCCCAGGTCTGTCTGGCCCGATATCTAGAGCCAAAACAACCACATTTGATGTCCACTAAACGCTCCCTCGAAGGCCGGCAGCCCTTGGTCATTAGCCCACAACGTTTCCAATGAGCCCTCTGTCCCCGCCGTCATGGATGAGGTTTGCCCTTGGCCAGAGCCAGCCGAGCTGCCCAGGCGGAGAGTGGAGGCACTGCGGGGAGATTCCCCGCCCACAGGGGAAGCCCCCGGCCGCCTCTATTACCTTGAATGTCCCACACTTCCGACTGGAGCTGCCAGCTGCTTTCATTTCCTCAGCTCCAGTTCCTTTAACCTTTTCTGTGCTGCCTTCTGCTCCTGGCACCTCAGCCCACCGCAGGGACTTCCCGAATGTTGAAACTGCGGGCATCACAGGGGACCTCTCCCTTGGGGACACAGCCAGTCATTCATTTTCCTGAGTTTCTCGCCCTTTTTGCTTTCTGCCCCGCCACAGGCCAACCAAAGTGAGTGAGTGGGGCTCAGCCTCTTCTCTGGCCACCTCTCCTCCTCCCCTCTCAGGTTCCAAACAGCCCCAAAGTCTCGTGGCTTCTGCACCCTGAAGGTGTCCTGCCTGGGAGGCTGCACTAGCCACCTTTCCTGCCTCAAAGGCCCCCCCATCACACTCTCCAGGCGAACCCCCTGGTCCTCCCTTGAACCCAGAGCTGATCAGCAGGCTTTCTGGGGGTGTTCCCACCTCTGGCACCGCTGCCTCCAGGTCACTTCCAGCCTCTTAGGTGACAGCAAGTTTCTAGAATTCAGTTGTATCCACTTCCAGCCCACATACCAGACTGTGAGCTCCTTTAAGGCAAAAGCCCTTGCCTTCCTCTCCCCGGAAACCCGGATGCTCACAACATCTCTAGTGATAGTAGCCACGTGACCTCAGTGCCCGCAGCCCACCAGGCGCCATCCTAACCACCATGGGAGGTGATCTAATTCATTCGGCCAATGCAACAAATAACCCCATCTCCCTTATTTGACAAACGAGGAAACTGAGGCACCCAGAGCTCGCGTGATGTTTCCACGGTCATACAGCTGCTATGTGGAGCAGGTGGAATTTGAACCCAAGCATCTGAGCTTGTAGGGTCTGCGTGACCCCAGCATGCTATGCGTCCTTTCTGGTAGGGAATGCCTGACAAGAAGGAGCTAGGGAGGGGCGCCTGGGTGGCACAGCGGTTATAAGCGTCCGCCTTCGGCTCAGGGCGTGATCCCGGCGTTACGGGATCAAGCCCCACATCAGGCTCCTCCACTATGAGCCTGCTTCTTCCTCTCCCACTCCCCCTGCTGTGTTCCCTCTCTCGCTGGCTATCTCTATCTCTGTCAAATAAATAAATAAAAATCTTAAAAAAAAAAAAAAAAGAAGGAGCTAGGGAGGGGGTTTGTCCTCTCATGGAGCTCAGGTCTTGCTGGGGCCAGAGCAAGCACGCATGTGCCCCCACACGCGGAGCATGGGAAGATACACACGCAAGGGTAATAGATGCTACCATGCGTGGTATAGGGCAGTGCTTCTCCATCGCATACATTCATCGCTTGGAAAGCTAGTTAAACTGTAGATATGGATTCACGTGGGATGGGACCCGAGACTCTGCATTTCTAACAAGATCTCCGGTGATGCAGGTGCTGCTGTCCAAGGTCCACACTTTCAGGAGAAAAGATGAACCCTAAGGCCAAAGTAGGTCAAAGGAGGGAGATTTCAGTGTGAACTGCAAAGGTCCTGGGATAGTGCCCTGGGACTGGGATGAGAGCGGCCCTGGGATGGGCAGAGGGCAGGGAGAGAAACACCCTCCCTGGGGTCACCCAACTCCCTGCTCTCAGGGGCCTGGGAGTGAGGGGTGGTTCCAAGGACCAGGGACTTTTGCTCCAAAGCCACCTCAAACCCCACTCCCCTTAACAAGCAGCGGTGCCGAATAGGAGCTCCACATGTGAATGGCCTGTATTTGCGACATGCCCATTTCTGATCATGTCAGGAAACATTTTGCAAATTCAGAAGTCAGAGCCAAAGGGAAGTGCTGTGTGGTCTACAGCTAGCTGCAGTAGTTAAATAAGAACAATCTTTCCCCAAGTGGTTCCTCTTGAGGACAGCATTTCTGCTGGCTCCAGGACTTTTGGCCATCTATAAAGCTTCACAATGGAAAATAAGGAAATTCTCAAGGAGGAAGAGTTCTTGGCTAGCACTGGAGAAGGAACAGCCATCAACCAAACCATGTTCCCTGCAATGGAGGTCTTTGAAATCAATGGTAAAGTACCGCTTCCCAGTAATGACTTTGCTTGGTGATGTACTTTTTCGGTTGGCAACATAAGAATAGACAAGGCGATAGGAAGCCTAGGTTTGTGCCATAGACGCTCACTAATACCTTTCTGGAATGCTTCAGTCTGGGATTCATGGGATGTTAGTAATAGATGTTGTATCTGTAGCATATAGTTGGGGTTTTTTTCAGCTTCACAATAGAGTGTATTAAAATATTTGCCCTTGCTAATACGTACTGTACATCCCTTCTTTTTTATTAGGGTCTTATTTTGACACATGGGGGTTGTGACAAAATGGCAAAGCAACACAAGAGGGATGAAAAAGTTCTGCAAAAATGAGAGCCAAGGGCTACATATTTATTTAATGTAATTCCTTCAAAATTCTTTAAGGTGACTTCCGTTATAACTGATGTGTTGATCGGGGAGTGCTTTCTCCATTTCGTGCCGGCTAGGATATGTTCATAGCTTCATAATTAGTTTGTCTTAGATTCAGTGCAGGTTTTAAAAATTCAGGGAACTCTGTCATCTTTATTTTTCTCCCTCATCCTTATACAGGTGATGCATTTTTTAAATCTTCTAGAATTTAAAGTCACCAGTGAGTGTTTGCCACAGGGGATCTCTGATTTCCCATGCTAGAATATCCTCTAGGAATTGCCTTCCAAGTTGATGAGTCATTCCCACTCCAGTCTTTCCTGGAAGTCGTATGTTCAGAGCAATTGCAGCTCTGTCCCCCAGCCTGACCTGTCCCTCTCACCCAGTATTTGGTCACTGGCTGGAATTGAAGGGGGGTACAAAGATGCACAGTTGAGTGTTCTGTCTTTAGGAATTCACAGTGCGGTAACAGAGAATGCATGGGTGCAAATGACTTTACTAGTTGTTGGTTATTCAGAACTTTGGGGAATGTAGCATTCTGGATATATAACTTTTTAAGATACTGAAAATGTGCAAGCAAAGTCAGGGAATCAAACATATTCAGCACCTACTAGGCACAGCCCTTGGCACCGAGAGGACACACAAGAATTAACGGGGAGTCTTCAGTCATGTCAGTGGTGGCAGGAGGTTAGTAGGGATCAGGCCACCTGTAAACAGATGATTTTTATACAATCCTAGGACAGATCTATGGACAGATCTAACCTGGTCTGACCTGGAGGTCAGAGGTGAGACCTCTTCTAAAGTGTAAAGGATAAAGGGAATTCATGAAATAAGATGCTGGCTGGGGCAGGAATAGAAGACCGTGGGTTTATGATATATTCATAGGGAGTATTTAGAAAAATACAAAAAGTTGCATGCGGTGGGGCCAACATTGAGTGGGGAAAGTTCAGTGGGGATTGAGACTAGGGCCAATTAATTTAGACTTTGTCCTGAAGACAATGGGGAGCTTTGAAAGTCTGATGTTGGGCTAAGAGACATTGGTTTGCATTTGAGATTACTCGCTATCATAGATGTGGAACAAGCTAGAAAGAGTAACTCTGGGGATAGACAGAAGCATGGCAGTAAGAGACAATAAGAGGCGGTGGTTATAAGGAAGGAAAAGAGAGAATGTTCTGGACAGATATTAGAATTCAAGTCAGTAGGACTATAACGGTGGGGACAAGGCAAGTGAGGGGGAGGCCAGCCTTAAGGGGGAAATTCCAGATTTCTGACTTCAGTTATGGATACTATTAATTAAAAATCTAACTAAAAAAACAAAACAGCTCGGTTAGAAGGAATATTTTTCTTTCTTTCTTTCTTTCTTTCTTTCTTTCTTTCTTCTTTCTTTCTTTCTTTCTTTTTTTTTTCTTCTTTCTTTCTTTCTTTCTTTCTTTCTTTCTTTCTTTCTTTTCTTTCTTTCAGATTTTATTTTATTTGAGAGAGACAGAGAGAGCACAAGCGGGGTGGGGGATGGAGGGAGGGAGAAGTAGACTCCCCGCTGAGCAGGGAGCCTGACGTGGGTCTTGGCTGGATCCCAGGACCCTGAGGTCACGACCTGAGCCAAAGGCAGATGCTCAACTGACTGAACCACCCAGGTGCCCTGGAAGGAACATTTCTCTAAACACATTCACAACCTCCTGTCTTCTCATACAAAGATCTTGGAACATATGGAAGTTTCTAGATGAATGCCATAGGGACAGTAATCACTGTGAGGCTCTGTAACATAGTGACCCCCTCACGGCTTACTGAAATGAAGCTACTTGCTTCAGCACTAAATGGCTTCAAGCATCTTCCTTTCCCCCTCCCTCCTTCCTCCCTTCTTTCTCTTAAGTCTGTTGAAGATTATTTTCTGAAGAGTCTCAACAGACCGGTGCTCTTGCTGCCCTGAATGTCCAACAAAACTCCATGTCTTTCCTCATGGACTAGTATCAGCTCCATCTTCCCCCTCAGGCGGAGCATTTGGGCTCAAACAAGAGACTCTCCATTTGTCCCCGATGACAATATCCTTCTGGCATGTACTCCTGTCCATCTTTTTGAAAATTATGAACATTTTTCTGTCTTGAGCCTTCCTGTCTCTCTCCCGATGTTTCTGGTTTCTCCAGAAGGAGATCTGTTAGCACATCAGGAAGCTCTTGCAGGTCTGTGGGATGTAATCTATCTGGACCTCTCAACTATTTCAGGCTTCACATCTCGCTTCTTGATATGTCTTCCCACCAATTTCGGTCCAAAGAACATTCTTCTTGGCAGAGAGAACCCCCAAAAGTACAGATAGAGAAGATGTTGTTTGTTTTGATTTAACATTAAGCCCTGGCTCCCAGCTGTGGGTCTAGCTGTCTCCTCTTCCTGCTCGAAAGATAATTTCAAGCATTCTCCTAATAGACCTTAACCCTGGAATCTATTCAAGGTCACCCTTGTTGACGTGCTCACTGTCACTTCAGGTCCTTGTTCTGACTTTGTTTTTTGTCATGTCACTATTTCTCAGCACCTTTTAGACGTCCGGCTTTACCCCGGATTTTTTTTTTCCAGCCTTTTATTATGAAATAATTACAGATTCACAGAAACTTGCAAAAAAATGTCTAGGGAAGTGTCTGTGAGCCCCACCTAGTTTCTCCCAGTGAGAACATCTTGCATAGCTATAGGACACTATCACAACCAGGAAACTGATATTGCTACAGCTTACAGAGCTTATTTCGATTTCATTAGTTTTATAGGCACTCATTTGTGTGCGTGAATACAGTACTCTACAATTTTACCATATGCATATATTTGTGTAACCATCACCAATATCAAAATATCAAACTGTTCCTTCACCACACAACTCTCTCGTGCTGCCTTTATAGCCACACAGGCCCCTCACTCCCCCACCAGCTATCACTGCCCCCCAACAACCCCCAATCAGTCCCCCATTTCTATAATTTTGTTACGGAAAGAATGTTATCTAAATGGAAAAAGTATGTAACTTTTTAAAGATTGGCTTTTTTTTCACATAGCATGGTTCCCTTGAGATCCATCCAAGTTGTTCTATCAACAGTTCTTTTTATTTATGAGTATTTTTCGTGAGTATTAGTCCATGATATGAATGTACCACACTTTGTTTAAGCACGCACCCATTGAAAGATGTATGGGTTGTTGCCAGTTTGGGGCTATTACAAATAAAGCCACTATGATCATTTATGTGCAAGTTTTTGTATAAGCCTAAGTTTTCATTTCTCTAGGAATGAATGCCCCAAAGTGCAATTGCTGGATTCTAAGTGTATGTTTGGTTTTATAAGAAACAGCTGATCTATTTTTCCAGTGTGGTTGTGTCATTTACATTCCCACCAGCGATATACAATAGATTCAGTTGCTCTGAATTCTTGCCCACAGTTGGTATTATTACTATTTTTATTTTAGCCATTCTGATGAGTGTACGATTGTGATATCTTATTGTAATTTTGATTTGCATTTTCCTAATGGCTAATAATGTTGGATATCTTGTCACGTGCTTTTTTCCCCATTTGTATATGAAATGCCTCTTCATGTCTTTTGCCAATGTTTTAATGGGATTGTTTGTCTTTCTGACTATTTAGTTTTGAGAGCACTTTATCTATTCAAAATACAAGTCCTTTGCTGGATAGGTGGTTTGCAAATATTCTCTCCCAGTCTGTAACAGGTCTTTTCATCCTTTTAACAGTCTTTTGCAAAGCAAAATCATGTAATCCTGTGGAGGCCCTACCTAGCAATTTTCCCTTTTATGGATTGTGCTTTTGATGTCAAGTCTAAGAACTCTTCACCTGGCCATAGGTCCCCCAATTTTTCTCTTGTGTTTAATTATAAATATTTTTCTCTTAAGTTTAATTCTAAAAATTTTATAATTTCACATTTTACAATTAAGTCCATGGTTCATGTAACATATGTATTATATACATATACTTGCATATATGTATATAATATATGTAATGTATATATATGTAATATACACATACATATACATATGTATATATACATATATAATGTATACATGTAATACATATGTATATATTTGTATATATAACATTGCATATGTATGTAATATGTATTATATATGTATATATATTATATATGTATTATATATGTAATGTATATATAATATACATGTGATGTGTATATGTAGTATATATGTAATATATATATAATGTGTATATATACTTATATATTAAATATATATATTTATATTTATATATATTTATTTATATATATAAATAAACAAATCTTGACCTAATGACCTAAATTTCACTTAGGTCAAGATTTGTTTTGTTTTTGTTTTGTTTTGTTTTTCGCCTATGGGTGTCCAGTTGCTCCAACACCATTTGCTGAAAAGGCTATGCTTCCTCCATTAAATTACTTTTGTAACTTGTCAAAAAAAAAAAAACCAGTTGTTTATATTTGTGTAAGGACAATTCTGTGTTCTTTATTCTGTTCTGTAAACCCATATGTCCATCCCTCCACCCATCCCACACTGTCCTGATCACTGCGGGTTTATTGTGAGCCTAAACGTCAAGTCATTATTCCTCACATTTTATTCGTCTTTTTCAAGATGATTTTAGCCATTTTGTGGCTTGTACCTTTCCAAGTAAATTTTAATTTGAGCTTATCAATACCCACAAAAAAACCTTGCTGGGATTTTGTCAAGGAGCTGTGTTATACCTCCAGATCAGTTTCGGAGAATCGACATCTTACTTTGCTTAGCCCTGTGAACTCAGGGTGCCTCCACATTGATTTAGGTCTCTGTGTTTTTTGGTTTTGTTTTTTAATTAGGGTTTTACAATTTTCAGCATACAGATCCTCTATACATTTTGTTACCTTTATATCTACATATTTCATTTCCTTCGGATTGACTGTAAATTCCATTACATTGTAATTGCAATTTCCACTTATTTGCCAGTAGTGTATCAACATGTGACTGAATAAGAGAGTGAGAACAGACATCCTTGCCTCGTTCCCAATCTTCAGAGGAAATGGTTCTGGGTCACCATGATCTATCACGTTAGCTTTAGATATTTCTTAGATGCTCCTTTTTTAAAAAAAATTTTATTCATTTATTTACTCAAGAGAAAGAGAGAGAGTGGGAGAAGGAGCAGAGGGAGAGGGACAAGCAGACTCCATGCTGAGCATGGAACCCCACACAGGGCATGATCCCATGACCCTAGCCGAAATAAAGAGTCAGGCGCTTAACCGACTGAGCCACCCAGGCACCCCAATGCTCCTTTTTTTAAAGTTAAGGACAATTCTCTTTTATTTCTAGTTTGCTGAGAGTTTTTATTTTGAATTTATTACTTATTATGAGAGTTAGAATTATGAATTTTAATTATGAGAGTTTTATTATGAATTTGATTTTGTCAAATGCTTTTTCTTCATCAGTTATATGGTTATTTGATTTTTCTTCTTTGCCTCGTTGATACGGTGGATCATATTGATTGATTTCTGGTATCGAACCAGCCTTGTATTATACCCATTTAGTCATGGTATATAAATTCTTTTTATACATTGCTTGATATGGTTTACTAATATTTGGTTAACGATTTTTGTGTCAAATTTCATGAGAGATACTGATCTTCAGTTTTCTTTTGCACTGTCTTTGATTTTCATTTCAAGGTAATCCTGACCTAAAATGAGTTAGGAAGTGTTCTTTACTCTTCATTATCTATAAGAGAGTGTGTAAAACTGGTGTTAATTCTCTTAGAGGTTTGATAAAAAACTCCATTAAAATTATCTGGGCCTGGATATTTCTTTTTCAGGAGATTTTTTAAGTACGAATTAAGTTTATTTAATAGATGTAGATATTCATGTTATCTATTTAATGTTGGTTAAGACATGGTAGTTCGTAATTTTGGAGAAATCGGTTCATTTCTTCTAAGGTGTGAGCATGAAGTCAGTGATAGGATCTTCTTATTTTCTTGGTAAGGGCTGCAGGATCTGTGGTAATGGCATGCGTTTCATTCCTGATATTGGTGATTTGTGTCTTTCTCTCTTTTTCTCTTCATCAGTATTTCCAGAACTTTATCAATTTAATTGATTTTATTCAAGGAATCAGCATTTTGTTCTACCAGTCTTCTCTTTTGTTTTCCTATTTTAAATCTCATCGATTTCTTCTCTGATCTCTATTATTTTTTATTTTTTTTTTCTGGTTGCTGAGGGTTTATTTTGCTCTTCTCTCCCAGTTCTTTGAGCTAGGAACCTAGTTTATTGGCTTCAGACCATTTCTCATGTGTAACGTGAGCCTTGAGTGCTGCTATAAATTTCCCTTCCAGTACTACTTTGGATGAATTCAGTAATTTGGTATGTTGTATTCTGACTTTCGATCAGTTTTATTTTTAAAATTTTTTATTTAAGACTTCATAGCCCATGCATTATTTAATTTTTGAAAAACTTTCCAAGTGTTGAGAGGTTTTCCTGTTGTCTATGTGTTATTGACTTCTATTTTGATTCCATTGTCAAAAAACATACTCTATGCAACTTCATTTCATTTCCATTTTGTTGGGGTTTGTTTTATGACCCATGCTATGCTCTGTCTTGGTGAATATCCCAATGTGAATGGAAAGAATGTGTATTCTGCTGTTGTTACATGGAGTGTTCTATAATTGTTCATTAGATCCTGTTGGTTTATGGCATTGTTCATTTCTTCTATATCTTTGCTGATTGTCTCTCAATTTCTGAGAGTGGGGTGTTAAAGTCCCCAATATGGGGGTGCCTGGGTGGCACAGCGGTTAAGCGTCTGCCTTTGGCTCAGGGCGTGATCCTGGCATTATGGGACCAAGCCCCACATCAGGCTCCTCCGCTAGGAGCCTGCTTCTTCCTCTCCCACTCCCCTTGCTTGTGTTCCTTCTCTCACTGGCTGTGTCTATTTCTGTCAAATAAATAAATAAAATCTTAAAAAAAAAAAGTCCCCAATATGATTGTGTCTATATTGATTCCTCCTTTCAGTTACATCAGTTTTTGCTTCATAAAATAGAAGCTCTGTTGTTGATTTCTTGGAGATAGCAACTCCAGCATACAGAGGAGTCATGCTTTTTAATCTACTTTTGCCACACTATCTGCCTTCTAATTGGTATATTTAAACCATTTACATTAAAGTAATTATTGATGTGTTTGGGCTTAAATCTGCCCCATTATTGTGCATTTTCTCTTTGTCCCTTTGTTTCCCATTATCAGCTTTTCTTTTATTACTTTCCTATGGGTTACTTGAACATGTTTTAGAATTCCATTTTGATTTATTTATAGTTTTTTGTTTGTTTGTTTTTTAGTTCATCATTGGAAATAGTTTTCTTACTTTTTTTCTGGGCATTACAATAAACATGTATAATTTATCACAGTCTACCAACGTCAACATTCTACCACTTGGAGTCAAGTTTTGAAAACTTATTTCCATTTATGTATTTTGAGTCTTTCCATTTTTGAAATGCAATTGTCTTAAGCATTTCCTCTACATGCAGTAATTATCACTTAATTATAATTTTTCATTTCAACCATCAAATGTGATTTTAGGGGTGCCTAGGTGGCTCAGTCGGTTAAGTGTCTGCCTTCGGCTCAGGTCATGATCTCAGGGTCCTAGGATTGAGCCCCATGTTGGGCTCCCTGCTTAGCAGGAAGTCTGCTTCTCCCTCTGCCCCTCCCCCTGTTTGTGCTCTCTCTCTCCCTCTCTCTCAAATAAATACATAAAATCTTTAAAAAAATGTGATTTTAAAAAGTCATGAAGGGGATGGTCTAAACATATCTCTAGGTTTACCCATTCTTTTTTCTTATTCTTCTTTCCTTTTGGAAGTGCCATGCCTTCTGCTATTATTTTTTCCTTTCTGTTTGAAGAAATTCCTTTAGCTATTTTTTTTCTTGAAGATTTTATTTTTAAGTAATCTCTACACCCAACCTGTGGCTTGAACCCTGAGATCAAGGCTTGCATGTCTATTGGCTGAGCCAGCCAGGTGCCCCCCTTTAGCCATTCTTCCAAGGTAGATCTACTAGCAATAACTTCCCTTAGTTTTCCTTCATCTGAGAATCTCTTTACTTCCCATTCATTCTTAAGGAATATTTTCACTAGATACTGTTGATAATTCGTTTCTTTGAGCACATGAAAAATGTCTTGTCACTCCCAATTTCAGATGAGAAATCTGCTGTCATTCAAATTGGTATCTGTATAGGTAATGGGTTATTTTTCTCTTGGCTGCTTTCAAGATATTTTTCTTTTTCTTTGGATTTTTAATTTTCTTGCTATGTAGGGTTTTTTTTCCCCCAGATTTTTAACTCATGATGTGTCTTGCTATTGATTGCTTGAATTTATCATGTTTGGGGCTTGCTCAAGTTCTTGAATTTGTGGGTTTGTGACTTTCACCAAGGTTGAGAAGTTTTCAGCCACCATTATTTCTTTAAATTTTTTTTTCAGCTTCACACTCTTTCTGGGACTTTAAGGATATGAATATTATGTGTTTTGTTATTGATAGAAATTACCCTTCTATTGTTTTATCCTTTAGTTCATTGTTTCTCTCCCTTATTACTTCTATTGCCCTATTGAGCCCATCTAGTGAGATTTTTTTTAATTGGAGCTTTTACATCCCACAATTTCCATTTGGTTTTTCTTTATATTCTCTATTTTTCAGTAGATGAAAAAAATTTTTTTGTTCAAAATATTTGTAATTGCTTATTAAAGCATTTTTGTTATGCATGCCTTAAAATCCTTACTAATTCCAATGTTTGTATCATCTCCATACTGACACCTGTTGATGATCTTTTTTTTTTAAGATTTATTTATTTATTTATTTGAGAGAGTGCAAGGAGGGGCAGAGGGAGAGGGAAAGAGAATTCTCAAGCAAACTCCCTGCTGAACATGGAGTCCAATGCGGGGTTCAATCCCAGAACACTGAGATCATGACCTGAGCCAAAATCAAGAACCAGCCACTTAACTTACTGAGCCACCCAGGTGTTCTGTTGATTGTCTTTTTTTCGTTCAAGTTGTAATTTTCTCTGTTCTTGGTATGATGAGTGATTTTCCATTGTATTGTGGACATTTTGTGTAGTATGTTAGGACACTCTAGATCCTGTTTAAAATTTTCTATTTTAAATCATACTGTTTAGGTTTATCACATAAATTCTGGCTCACTTTTGTGAGCTGTGGTTCCAATAACAACTTAGTTTTCAGAACCTTGACTGTTCTGTTCTGGTCTGTTTTGTTTACATGATGCTACTAGTACTCTTCTTTGCTCCCTGCTGATGTTGTCTGCAGGGACAGAAGATACTTTTCAGACTGCCCAGTGATCCTGGGTCAGGGGTGGGAGACATCAAGCCAACAGGGCAGCGACCACTTTGCTGGGCCTACTCGCCAGCAGCCCAGTACCGGGGGCAAGGAGAGGGGTCTTCTGCCCACACCAAGCCACCTTCTGTCACTGGGTGAGGGGCTGGGAGATGACAGGCCTGGGGACCCTAGAGTTTATACACAGACTGTTTATCTTCATTGAGATCTTTTATGGAATTAAAATTTTATTTCCCTCTGGAGCCACATTTTCACTGTGAGTCAGTCAATAGAGCTGTCATATTTCTGAAAACTGCTTTCCTAAAATCTTCACCTGGACTCACCATAGTTTACTCCAGGGATGCTCATTCTAGTTTACTGGAGGCTTCATTCATTCTCTCATCTCAGACAACCCTTCCTTGTTGGTGAAATCACTTTGGAATAGATGTTCCTTTGCAGTTTCTTCTACCCTCTTAGAAATCAGCATCGAGGGTAAAGCATTTATCAGATTTTCTGCTTTGTAAGTGAGTTAGATAAATGCCCACAGATTCAAAATTCCCAGTTTCTAAGATACCTTGCCTCTATGCTACATGAGAGCTCTGACTTAAAAGAGCATTCTGGGGGCGCCTGGGTGGCTCAGTTGTTAAGCGTCTGCCTTCGGCTCAGGGCGTGATCCCAGCGTTCTGGGATCGAGCCCCACGTCAGGCTCTTCTGCTGGGAGCCTGCTTCTTCCTCTCCCACTCCCCCTGCTTGTGTTGCCTCTCTCGCTGGCTGTCTCTCTCTCTGTCAAATAAATAAAATAAAATCTTAAAAAAAAAAAAGCATTCTGGGCCTGAGTGGACACCCTTGAACTATTCCCATCCATAGGACCATGTTTGTTTGTCCTCTCACTATCTTCACTCAAATGCCTTCCACCCTTCCTACCATCTGGTTTGAAAATATCTGTATTTTCCATGCTGGCCCTCACTGCCACCTCCAACCCCTATGACACCTGTGCCTCTGAAGCACACTATCCTTCTATTCCTATTGTTTCCTCAAGTTTAGTGCTGTCTACAAGGTCATATTCATTGTCCACCATCTACTCTTCAATATGAGGCTTCCCTTGTATGTTACCCATCCTCGCCCTGATTGTACGCTTGCTTGAGGTCTGAAGTTGCATTCCCGATGCTTTTCCAACACTTTTGAACTGGCACTGTTCCACTCTGCACATGTTCAGGACCCAGACCTCAGCAACCAATTATTCATCCATTCATTCGTCATCTTTCTGGTTCATCTTGCGTGGTAGATACCATGTTGGTGCTGGAAGGCAGCCCTAGAAGCTTCCAGAATATTGGGGAGTGGGGAGGGAAACTGAGACATAAACAGACATAGTTCAGGATGATGGATGCCATATCAGGTGGAAAGACGGAGTGATGTGGGGAAGCAGAGCAGGGTCCCACCTAAGCCAAGGGAGTCAGAGAACGTATCTTGGAGCAGGAGAAGCTCCACTGTGCTCCCAGAGGATGAAGAGGAATTATTCATGCAGGAGGGAGGAGGCAGGGTTTATACTCAGAGAAGATACACGGCCTGGAGTGAGAAGGGTGTAACGACGAGTGGTCCAGCCTGCCTGTGGGTCAGAGTCCACATGGGGTGTGGTGTGTGGGTACAGCCATAGGAGAACCAGGCAGCAGGTCTTCCTGATTGTCCCAAGGACAGTGAACAGCCATGGAAAGGCTGAAGGCAGGGAAGTGACTTGGCCAGGTTGTGTGTGAGAGAGTTCACTCGGGCTGCTGTGTGGGCCACCATCTGGGACGTGCAGATACTGTGCTAGAGGGATACTGTGCTAGACCAAGCATACCCAAGTGCCACTAACTAAAAAACCACCCAGCCAAGAAATCATTCCTCTTGCTGCTGCCAAAACCATCTGGAGACCACCAGGCATCAGAAGATGCTTAAGTAGGGGTCTCTGTTCTGCAGGTGCCTGGAAGCAATATCAGCAGAATAATGAAGGTTCCATAGGTCACAGAAAACAGACTCAAGGTTCATACTCATCTATGATAAGAGTCAACTGAAAACCCACCATCATCTACCACAAAGCAAAAAATGTGTTCATAAGTTTCTATTCCCTCCCCTGGGATGCCCACCTATGATCCCTTTGCCCTTCACACCTGCCCTTGGGGCTCATTTCAACTGCATTTTTCCAAGGGCAATTGTCTGTGTAGGTTAATGAGGCAAGCTCAGGCCCTAGGGTTAGATGGACCCAGGGGCACGTGCCTGTTGTGTTGCCCTAACTTCTCTGAACCCCATGTAAGAGGGTGATCACACCTACCTTGCAGGATTGCCAGAAGCATCAGAGACGATATCAGACAATGCCTTGCACAGAGTAGGTGCTCTGTCAGTATGAGTGGTGGGAAACACAGGGCCTTCTGTGGGCTGCCTCCCTGCCTTTGGATGCCCCCCCAAATGGGGAGACAGCTGGTGTGGGGGGAAGAATGGTATTGGAACCACGGTGACCCCTTTTGTAATGCCCCAACTGGAAACAGCTTGCCAACAGGGAAATATCCGCATGAATTGTGGCTCTTGTCTTTAAGGGATATTAGGCAGTTATTAAAAGAAGAGCTAAATCTTTCTCTACAAAACAAAAAAAAAAAACAACAAACAAAAAAAAAACCTAGAGGAATGTCCATGGGAAATCATTCATTGCAGAAAGCAATGCGCTGTATTATATGTAATATATCATTTCTGTAAAATCAAAAGAAAAAATCATGTCTGTCTAGCAGTGTATGGGCTTACCAGTTTCCATGAGCAAGCAGGCTAGGAGGAAGGCCACACCCCAGAATGCCAGCAAAGCTTATGTCAGCAGGTTAGGACGTCAGGGAATTGAGGTCCTCCGAAGTCCCCGATTATAAGATTATTAACCCTTGTAAATTTTCTATATGGTTTGATAAATTATATGAAGCATATTTTATTTGTATAATTAAATAATCTAAAGAAAAAAGAAAGCAGAAGCCCGAATCTGAATTCCAGATCTGTGTCTCATCACCTAATAGATATTTCAACTTCTTCAAACCTCACTCAGAGTTGATAAAGTGGCAACAATCCTGCTCCTCCCAAAGTTTTAAACCTTAAGTATGTTCATGCATTAATTCACTTGATAAACAACTCTCGAGAGCCCTCTATCACCAGGCGCTGTGCTGGGGCTTTGCCAGTGCACCTGGTCTAAGGACTGCACTCTGCCAGCTAATGATGGGGGCATGGGCGTTTGCCCAGCCACACTGACGAGTGACCCACAATGGCACTTGCTGGCTTGTGGGAAGAGGAGGATAAGGGGGAGGATTTGAGGGTAGTGGGACTTTGCGTCTTTACCCTCAATCTCCTGGGGAGCCGCCTGCTCACACAGAGAGGGGATTCTGACTCAGGGTGGGGCTCCCTGGTCTCTGCCTTCCACAGTAGCTGCCTTACACCGGGGTTGTGTTTCAGATCCGAACCCCAAGAAGAGAAGAGGGGTGAACTGCTTCATGGTCCTGGTGGCCATCTACCTGATTCTGCTCACCGCAGGTGCTGGGTTGCTGGTGGTGAAAGGTAAAGAGGTCTGGTCCCATCTGGTGCCTCCTCGGGTGACACAGGGCTCAGGTTGAGTGGAGAGCCCTGGGGTCACCGCTGCCCACCTGCCGAGAGTGAGTTCTTAGTCCCTGGGTAGCCGGGGATCCACATTGATGGGGGTTGGTGGGGGGAAGTGGACAGGGGAGTGTGTGGTGTGTGTGTGTGTGTGTGTGTGTGTGTGTGTGAGAGATAGAGAGAGAGAGAGAGAGAAAGACATAGAGACAGATTGAGAGAGAGACAGAGAAAACATCTGCGAGCCTCTGTGTGTCTGAGCAGTAACCAACGCAATAATTTCACATGGCTCTGCTGTGTGGGTCTTCCATCAAGACTCCCCAACGTCTGAGCAGGAAGGGGCTTTATTGATCAGACTGTTCATGTTAACATGATTTTACTTGCAAAGTGTTCCCAGTCCAAATGCTAAGGTCATGAAGCAATTCCATCTGCAGACACTGAAGTCACCCAAGAACATCGTGTGCCCAGCTGTCATAAACATAGGTCACACGTTTATTCAGGCCACGTGTGATTACATCACACCAGCATATTGGTCATCGTATGTTCATGCCCAGAGCATGCAGGAAGGCTGAAGGTTGATCATGATGTTGTGGGTACATTCCTAGGCCATGCAGGAATATTCTATGAACATGTAATGTCATGCCTAAGTGTGGAGTGCCCATGTGCAGGATATAGAAAGAGCTCTGTGCTCACACCAGGTCCTCACGGCACATGAAATGTGTGTTCAGTATCCAGGACCCACAGAAGTTATGTGCATATGACACAAGAACTCAAAGGCCTGGGGCTTTAATGAGGTCTCTAAAAGAAGGCTGTGGGGTGGGGGTGGGGTGTCCAGTTTTGAATCTGCAGGAGCGGCTCTGGGCGTTGGAGACTCACGTCATCAATGTAACGCTGGCTGCCGAGGATAGCCCGTCCTTCTCTTTGCTCCAGTCAATGCCCATCCC
This sequence comes from Ursus arctos, assembly GCF_023065955.2. Taxonomy (NCBI): domain Eukaryota; kingdom Metazoa; phylum Chordata; class Mammalia; order Carnivora; family Ursidae; genus Ursus; species Ursus arctos. Next base: position 12,533,751 of record NW_026622763.1, on the reverse strand, counting down.
ACACCTCCCTGGAGGCATGCTGGGGCTGCAGGTCCTGCACGCCCAGATCACCCAAGTCCGCACCAGGCAGGAGCACCTGCTACGGAAGGTGGACAACTTCACTCGGAGCCCAGGTTTGGCCCTCTCCTGTCTGTGCTGGGACTCCTCAGGGGATGGAAAGGAGGGGCTGCTGGTTCATGGGCAAGGGGATCCTTGGACCTGAATCCCCTTCCCTGGCAAGGAGAACATTCTAGAACCCTGGGGCCCAAGGAAAAGGGTGAGAACCATATGGAGTAGGCAGAAGATGGATCTAGAATGTTTGGGAGGATGGGTAAAACACAGAGCCTGGGGCAAGTCCCAGGACCACTGCCATGTAGCCGACGAATACTGGCCCATGTCTAGAGAGAGAGTAATGGCAGGCACCAAGAAGTCTGGGCCACGTGGGGACCTTGGAGGGACAGGGCGGTGGGACTGCTGGGAATGTGTGGCAGCTTAGAAGATAGGCAAAAGAAAATGGAGCCCAAGGTGGAGATGCCAGGGCTCCCCTCCCCTTGGTTTTTTTGGGCCTGAGGCTGGGCCATGTGAGGCTGTCCTACCATTACTCCCACCATTCTCTCAGGCTGTGCCAGAACAGGAAGGGCTGATTTGGGCAAAAGCAGCTGCTAGGTGTGATCTCACTGTTGCATGGAGCTCCGGCCTCTATGTCAGGGGTGAGCTAAGGCTAAAGGGGTTCTGTGCCCCTGGGAGCATGTGCTGAATGGGCAGAGGGTCCAGGTGGGTGAATCCCCCAGAGGCTGTGGTCTTCCCAGTGAGCACAGGTGAAGGCCAAGCCAGGATGCAGGGACAGGGGACAACCGTGGCAGATGGGGAGAGTCCAGGCTCAGATGACACAGGGACCATCACTCCCTTCCTTGAGATACGACAGAGCTGGTTGTGATCAGCACGAGGGGCCTGCCTTTGACCCGAGGCTCTTCCTGAAAGCGTGTGGCTCCCAAGTCTTCTGACAATATAGAGTAGACTCTGGGGGTCTCAACCTTCTTTCCACACTTCTGCAGCCCCAGGGATCTACATCTCCCTGATGCAGACCACTAGCTGCAACAAAACATCTGGCTTTTACCAAAAACTCAGTCCTGGAAATTGCTCAGAAGTTTGGCTCCTGTTGTTTGAATCCTCCATCTGCCTGAAGGCCTTGCTTCTCAGCCTGGAGGGTACAGGCTCCTGACTTACAGCTGGGTGCTCTGGGTGCATCAGCCCCGGCTACAACCCTCTCTCCTCCCCTTGCAGAGCTGTTCCGGGTCAAAGGGGAACGAGGCGCTCCAGGTACGTTCATTTCCCCTCTGACCCATGCTGCCCGCTCACCACAGACTTCCGCCATGGGCTCCTGGGCTTGTGGCTTTCTGGGCCTCGACCCCAGCTTACTGTCCATGGGCCCCCACAGCTCCCCACAAACTCACTGGTCTTCCGTTGGGTCAGCTCTCTGTTCCTGACCATGCTGGGACTCCCGGCCTCTGGGCCTTTATCCTCTCCTCTCCTGAAGTGGGAAATGGCTTCCCATCCACCCCACCCCACCAAGTCTAAGCCGCCTTCCAAGGTCAGCCCAAGTGCATCCCCCTCCGGTGCCCTCTCCCCCTGACACCCCAGCTGCAAGTGTGAGACTCCCCCTCTGTCTCCCATAAGCACTGTTTCCAGATGCTTCTTACCCAACACCTAGCTTGTCCCCCCATCTGGCTGTGATCATTTCCAGGGGTGCACGGCTCATGTCTCCTAGAGCACATAACGGGAAGGGCAGCCTCTGGGACCTGAGTTCTAATCCTAGCTCTGCTGCTTCCTGGCCGTGTGACTTTGGGCCAGTGACATCACTTTTCTGGAACCTCAGCCACTCCACTGTGTAAAAACCAATGGAGATAATTTTACTCACCTCCCGGGGTTGCTGTAAGATGCAAGTGAAGCAATGTGCAAAAGTTGCCCGACAATAGCAAGTGTTCTCTGAGGAAAACACCTGTGCCTTCGTTGCTGTTTCTTTCTACCTGAACACACACAGCTTTGGCTCCACATGTGTACACACATGCACACACACTTCACTCCACCCCTACTCTACCCTAACCCCGGAGTGGCTGGAATGTCATCTTGAAAATAATTCTGCACAGCATTCTTGGGACAGAACTCTTTGGCCTCATAATTTTTCATGAATGGCCCAGACTATGTCGCTGGGAGGGGGGGGGAGAGTTTACAGGTGGCCTTGCACAGTGGCACAAGTGTCCATTTGCACCACTGGCACTCCTGTGGACAGACCCTGGTTCTCTCCAGAGACAGGTGGCTTTGAACAAGTCACTTCACACTTCTGAGCTCTTTGTCTTCCCCTATGAGATGGGGATAATGCCAGGACCTCCTGGGATTGGTGTGAGGATAAACCGATGAACGTAAACATGTGTGGTCCAGTGCCCAGCTCAGAGTAAGTATTCAATCGTGTCGTTGTTGTTATTTGCTTGGTATTTTGTCGGGAAGAGTAGAGGAGCCAATGCTTGGGCAGCTCCAGCCTGATGAATGCTGGCTCCTCCCCTCCAAGGAGAGGCTGTTCTAACAGCTTCTACTGCTGTAGCCGACACAATCAGGGCTGACACCTCTTCTCAACCCAGTGGGTTTAGTCTGACGTTGTTTTTGTTTGTTTGTTAATTTTAGTTAACACACAGTGCAATATTGGTTTCTGGAGAGCACCCAGGGCTTCTCACAGCAAGTACCCTCTTTAGCATCCATCACCCACCTAGCTGACGTTTGAAGTCTGCTCCAGCACCTGCCCCAGGCCCAGTGCTCCAGGACCAGACGTAGTGCCCAGCTCACCCCCGGGTGGGGATCAGCCTCCCTTCGGTCCCTCTGTCTCTGTCTCTCTGTCTCTTTCTCTGTGTGAATGTACATGTGGTCCCCAACTTCCAACGGCTCCAGTTACAGTTTTTCAACTTCACAATGGTGTGAAAGTGATACTCATTCAGCAGAGAGTGTACTTCAAGTTTTGAATAGGTTTTTATTTTTTTAAAGATTTTATTTATTTGACAGAGAGAGAGCACAAGCAGGGGGAGCGGCAGAGGGAGAGGGAGAAGCAGACTCCCTGCTGAACAGGAAGCCCGACACCGGACTCAATCCCAGGACCCTGGGATCATGACCTGAGCCAAAGGCAGACGCTGAACCGACTGAGCCACCCAGGCGCCCTTAAATTTTGAATTTGGATCTTTTCCCAGGCTAGCGACATGGGGGGGACGATGCTCTCTCGTGATGCTGGGCGGGGCCGCTCCCACTCAGCCAGGCATTCACAAGAGCAAATAACGGATATGCTGACAACTACTGTCCACAGACAGCCATGCTGTTCTCACTTTTAGTACAGGAGTCAGTAAGTTACAGGACAGAGTCAGCACCGTATTATAAGATAGGCTTTGCGTTAGATCATTTTGCACAACTGCAGGCTAATGTCGGTGTTCCGAGCATCTTCAAGGTAGGCAAGGCTGAGCCACAATGTGTGGTAGGTTAGGTGTATTAAGTGCTTTTTGATTTAAAATATTTTCAATTTCTGTTCTGTCTATTGAGATATAGCTCCATTGTAAGTCAAAGATCTGTATGCGTGCGTGCGTGTGTGTGTGTGTGTGTGTATACTGTCCAGCTTCGTCTCCGTGTCTCTCTCAGTCTCTCTCTGTCTCTGACTGCCTCTTTGTCTCTGCCTCTTTTTCTCTCCCCTGGAGCCCAGAAACCAGAGTCAGGATACTGATTCTAACAGCTGGGACTCAGCAACACCCCCGACACCTCCCCAGCTTCCCCCACCACCCTGGACTACCCAGGGGAGGCCGCAGTCTCTCTCCCCTCCCCGATGGCCTGCCTTGCCTGGTCAGGGCCCCCCAAAGGCACATTTTCCTGCACCAGCACCTGAAGACCAATAGGTGGGTCCCAGAGGACGGTTGAGTGCACGGCCCAGAGGTAATGGGTTTGGTCCCAACACAGCCTGCCCTGAAACTGCACTCTGGCCCAGGCTTCCAGAACAGTGCAGGTGGGGGCAAGGGCCTGCACCTAAGTCAAGTTTTGGGGAAGGATAATGTGGAACACACCCATACCTCTCTTCCCCTCCCCTATGTGTCCCGGACTTCTCAACATTTACCGAAAGCCTCTTAAGGCTGACACCTCACCAGGCACTCGGAATGCAGACATAAAAAGACAGAACCCCTGCCCTCAGGGAAACATGATTTGGTTACAGCCCTGGCTTTTACTCGGAGAGGATGGGGCAGCTCCCTAGGTAAGGAGAGCATCAGGGGACCTAACCTTATGGGTCACAGAAGGTTCCCAGAGAGAACTTTTAGCCTTGTCCTGAGTGTGAGTGGAAGGTGGCAGGAAATATGGATCCTAGGCAGACACCCACACGTGCAAAGGACCTGAGGTAGGAAGGGGGGTTGGTGAGCCTAGGAAGGCAAAGAAAGAAGACCCATGTGCTGGAGTGCAAGAATGAGAGGAGCGGAGGTGGGAGGCAGGCTGGGAGCAGCAGGGACTAGGCAGGCCTGGGTTGGGGAAGTGAAGGCGGTGCCCTTAGCTACGTGCAAGGCACTTTGTTGACTCCTCACACTAACCCCAAGTGGCTGCTGTGATTATCCCCATTCTGCAGATGAGGAAACGGGCTCAGAGGGATGCTGACTTGCTCAAGCTAACTCTGGCGAGGCTGGAGGAGCAGAGTCAGACTCTGGAGGGGGCCTGAGTCCCCTCCTCAGTCAGTGGGGGCCAGCTGTCAGCCTCTGAACTGATTTTCAACAGTGCCCTTTCCTGAGGCTTGTCTGAGAGGGACTCTAGTCCCGCGTTCTGCTTCCATCCCTCGGGACCCCAGTCTTGTGTAGATGGGATGGGTATGGCATTGTGGGTTCCACAAATTGGACTGGGGTTCTACTCCAAAATAGAAAGCATGTCACGGGCTTTGTCATCGTGGTGCCCTGACATGGGTAAAGGCCTTGCCATTGGGAGACCTGGAATCTGCCGGCCTCTCTCCAAATGTGTGACCTCAGGCAAAGCCATGCCTCTCAGGAAGTCATTCTCCTCTTTGGTGTTGTGGGAACACGCTCTGGTCTGTTTGTGTCTCCCCCATATTCCCATCTTGAGAACCTAACCCCCAAGGTGACTGTATTAGGAGGTGGAGCTTTTGGGAGGTGATTTGGCCACGAGAACAGGGCCCTCTTGAATGGGATTAGTGCCCGTATAAAAGAGACCCCAATGAGCTCCCTCCCCTGCCCTCCATTGAGTGAGGACACGGCAAGAAGCCAGCGGTCTGCAACCCAGAAGAACTTGACCACCCGAATCTTGGACTTCCAGCCTCGAGAACTGTGAGAAATGCATCTCTATTGTTTACAAGCCGCCTGCTCTGCGGCGTTTTGGTATCGCAGCCCAAATGGACAGGGACAGGACAAGGAGTCCTGTCGTGCCGTCCGGGGCTGCTGTGAGTCTTGAGTCTGCAAAGCAGCTCTTGGAAAGGGAGAGAACTCTATGTGAGTGACAGCAGAAATGGGTGCCATGTGTCCAGAGCCGGCCGCTGGGACCGCCCCATGGAGCTGGTATACTGACCCCATCTTACTGATGACGAAACTGAGGCTCAAAACAAAGAAGTAACTTGCACCAGGTCACCCAGCTGAAGGGGTGCTGCTGCTCCTGGAACCCAGGTCCATCCGACGTGGCCGCCCTCAGAACATGGCACCTGCACCACTGCGGGTCACCTGTTAGGCCGTGAGCTCTTGAGGAAGGAGCTCTGTCTTCTCTTTCCTTCCTTCCACACAGTATGGCTCATTCTTGGGCTCAGTGACAGTTCGCTGAATAATGGTGTGAGAAGGGGCCCTGTCGCCCCCCCTTGTAGGTCGGCTCCTGGGTGTCTCTGCTCCTCTGCTTCAGGTCTTCCAGGTCAAAGGGGCCTGGGGCATGCCTGGCATCCCAGGTCCATCAAGGCCACGGGTTGAGAAGGGGGACAAAGGGGCAGAGGCATGCTACGGAGCCATGGATAGTGGCTTCTGTCTGCTGGCCCCGTAATCCTTTTTCTCCTCCTTGTCCAGGCTTCGTTCTGAATCCCCTTTCCTTTCCAGGCCCCCCAGGACTCCAAGGCCCGCCTGGAATCAAGGGAAAGGCAGGTGAGTAGGGGCCGGGTGTGGGCAGAGGGGCAGGAGGCAGGGGCCTCAGCTCTTTTATGCCCCTATGCCTAAGAAACTTGGCCTTTTATTTCCTTTCTCTTGCTGTCTTTTTCTTCTTGTTCTGAAGAGTGAAATGTTGTCACTGTTAGTGGGGGGAGGGGACGGGGATGAGACAGAGAGAGGCCCCTCCCCTCGTGCTGGGCATTTTGTCCTCCTGCTGGGCTCTGGAACCTGGAACATCTGCTGACTGAGGAGCTGAGAGCATTGTGACTAGTTCTTTCCTTCATCGCAGGCCTCCAAGGACCCAACGGTGCTCCAGGGAAACAAGGAGCCCCTGGTAACGTGTGCTTTCTCGGCTTGGGCTCAGCGATGCCTTGGCCGAGGTGCTGAGCCAGTCGCCCCGGTACCTGCTCCCCACAGCCCCTCCCCCAGCCCTCTGCTCTGGAGTCTTACTCATTGAGACACCCAAGAGATGACCTCACATCCCCCAGACTTCCTCTTTTCCCTGAATGCCCCCTGCCCATTGCCTAGAAGCCCATCCCAGGAGGATGGTGGGAGCCCACCTCGTTGGTCATTCTCTGCCCAGGCACCCCAGGACAACAGGGAGAGAAGGGCAGCAAAGGCGATGGGGGTCTCGTTGGCCCGAAAGGGGAACCTGGAGCTAAGGGAGACAAAGGAGACCTGGGTCTCCCAGGTAAGGGCCCTGTGGGGGTGTCGGTGCTTGTTGGGGGAGGGACCTAAGGGCTGGACCCTGACCCTGTCCCACTGAGGACAAAGCAGACAAAGCTGGCTCTGGCTACCAGCCTCCCAGGAGCACACAGGAGGTCCCTTTTCTCCAGGTGAGCAGAGGCCAGGAACGTGAAAACTGAGAGCAGTGTGTGTGTGTGGTGAGGGGGGCGGTAAAATCTCATGCCAGGCATGACCTGTGACGAATGGGGACACAGGCCATGCTAGGAGCTCAGAGGAGGGGAAGGCAAAAGACAGCAGTGGGACCTGAGGTGGGCACAGGGGAGGAGGGGAGACTGGCTGGCAGGGAGGGAAAAGGGGTTGATTCCAGAAGCAGGTGCTACCTCAGAACTATTTGGGGGCTCTGGCCATGACTGAGTCCCATTGTGCCCCTTGTCTCTTGTCCTCTTGAGGCCCCCTTGGGTGGTTCTGGGGTGTAGTAGGGAGAATGAGGGCTGTGCAGCTAGTGGGCTTATTTTGTTTTTGTTTTTTAAGATTTATTTATTTTAGAGAGAGAAAGAGAGAGAGAGAGCACACGCGGCGGGGGAGGGGGAAGGAAGAGAGAGAATCTCAAACAGACTCCCTTCTGAGCATGGAGCCAGATGTGGGGCTCAATCCCACGATCCTGAGATTCTGCCCTGAGCCGAAACCAAGAGTCGGACGCTCAACCAGCTGAGCCACCCAGGCACCCAGCTAGTGGGCTTATATGCCGTCCCTGCTCTGCACCTGTTCACTTGCATCTCTAGGCACATTGCTTAGCCAGCTGAGATTCAGTGTCTTCATTTCAGAAAAGAATGGCAATTAAAATAATAATAATTAAATGACGCATATCTTGTAGGACAGTCACAAAGGCTAGAGATCATGTTTGCAAACTATGTGCCACATGGCTAAACACTAAACAAATGATAACCATTAGTATCAGTAGTATTAGTGATCCTTTAAGTTAGAAAGGGAAGGACTTCGGTTCTAGGGTCCTAATAAGGCTCAGGGACCTGCGGCAAATGACTCCACCTTTCTGACCCTCAATTTACTCACCTGTAAAAGGGGGATAATACGAGCAACCTCCAATAAGGATTAGTTACAACAGGAATAGAAGACATAAGATGCGTGGCTCTGTGCCTGCAAACACGAATATTTACATGATAAGAGCCTGGGGTGCTTGTCTTCAGGAAGAGGGCCTCACGGGGATGTGTCAGCCATGCTCAAACACTAGAAAGGCACTTGTGGAAGAGAAAACAGACTCGCTCTGGGTGCCCAGCAATAGAATGAGGAGCGATGATCAAGGGTTTCGGCAGAGCCAATTGTGCCGAGGTAAGGAAGAAAGAAGGCATTAGGACGTAGGGCTGCACAGAGTTGAACTGGGCACGCATGCGCGGGTCTCAGGAGCGGCTGCCGCGGGGGCGGGGCGGAGGAGGGGCTGCCAAATTCTCCTTGGCGGGACTGAGGGAAACCTTTGCACCAAGCAGATGGTTAGACAGTTGACCTCTGAGGGTGCTGCCAAAGGCGGCCTTCTGCAGTTCTCTCTGCAACAGAAAAGGGGGGCCCAGACTTTCTCAAAGTGGCCCTGCCAGCCCCAGAGGAGGGGATGACAGCCGGGACTTTGCCCGTGGAGTCTGCGCCCTCCTGTTTCCCATCCCACGCTCGCCCACTGCCACAGACACAGGGCGACTCTGCACCAGGGCATGGCGCCCACACTCCGAGTCCCACTCGGGCCTGGAAACGCTGTGGCCAAGCCTGCAAGGGGAACTGCAGTGGTTTCCACTTCTCATTTCCCCAAATTTCCTCTTCCAAGATCACAAGATCTCTTTCACCCACTGTTCCCCGATCCCCGGCCGGCAGAAGGGACTGCGAACCAAGAGGGCCTTGCTCTGGTAGTACTGAGGTTTGGTGCTCTTTGTAGCGGACGGGTAATGCCGCTGGTGAAGACCCAGGGACACATCTGTTTGCCTCACTTCGCCTTTAGCTGTGATGGGAAGGTTCGGACATCAGCCACAGCTGGAGTTCCTCTCTGGGTGCCAGACTATAGTCGTTTCACTAAGAATGCCTGGCTTCCCAGGGCTGTCCACTCTGATGGAGACATGGCAGTCACAGCCACACACAGCCACACACAGACTCCGGCCCAGACCATGCTCCAGAATCCTCGTATAGCCGAGCAATTCCTATAAAGTGATGGTACTGGCCAGCCCGGAGCAATCCGGCTCTGACAAATTCCTCTAGGGAAGTAATTCCTAGTCCCTTCTAACAAATGCCATTTGTCCTTTCTGCCAAAGCAGACACCCTGAATGACCAAGAACAACCTTCATTGGTGCTTGCCCCTGAGGCTATAAGAGATTTCGACTGTAACCAAGTTCTCTTGGTCTTTTGTTTCCCATCAAGGAATAATCATCCTTCAAGTATCTAAACCAGAAAGAATCTACTTCCTAAACCTTGCCCCTAACATCAACCCCAGCTTAGACCCAGAAAGCTTTGCATGACTGGTGATTCTTTCCCTCTGCTTCAGACCATTCTGTCTCCTTTCCTGATTCACTGGAGAAAAGGCTGGTATCCCTTTGAGTCCTCCCCTTCTCAATCAAAAAAATAATGGAATGGAGCCTTTTAACCAAATTCCACCACGCTAAGCCTGTCCCAGGTCAGAAGGGGCTGCTTGGGGTGGGGCTTCGACTAGCTCCCAGAACAGCAGGCAAGCCATCAGGTTGCTCCTGAGCAGACCCAGCCTGGCATGGCTAGCAGGGGTGTGTAGCCGGGTCCAAAACCAAACCCATGGATTGGGAAGGGGTTGCCAGGCCCTACTCTGCCACAAGACTCCCTTGATTGATATGCGCCGAGCAGTGGCAGAAAGTAGGAGGGACCAGTGGAGGACCGAGGAGAGGACAGGCTGGGATGAGCCTGGAATGCTGATGACAAGTGGAAAATTTGAAACCTTGGGCACAGGAGAGGCTGTGGCTGCAGCACGGGCAGGAATCCGAGCTGCTGCAATGTTCTTCTCCCCAGCCGCACCTTCTCAGCATCTGGATCGACTTTCTGGAATATTCAGATTTCGGTTTGGAAGGCTTGAAAGATAATTCCCCAAATGCAGACACAAAAATGAGCCAGGCAGGTGCTGGCTAAGCCTGGGCTGTGGTCCCTCCCAAGGGGATCAGTGTGCTGACCAGGGTCCGGAAAGCCTGGCTGCCTGGGTCTGCCCATCAGCCAGGACAGGGGACCCTGGCTATTTTTCACAAGTTCACGTCTTGTCTCTGGGGCAAGGTGGTGTGCTCCTTGAGGGCAGCTATTGTATCTTCCACTTCTGGGCACCAGGTAGGAGGAGTTCAAGGAGTTCGAGTTTGGAATTTGGGTAGGACACGTGTCAGTGGGACCTGGCAGCTGGGTTTGCCCTCCTTCTGTGCCTGACCATGACTCTTTCGTTTTTCAGGAAGCAAGGGGGACATGGGCATGAAAGGAGACACAGGGGTCATGGGACCTCCCGGAGTCCAGGGGAGTAAAGGTGACTCAGGGAAGCCAGGGCCCCCAGGTAAGAGGCTGTCCGTTGGCCTGTAGGTATCCCCTTACCCCCTGGCAGACTGAGCTATAAGGGAACAAAATCCCTAAAAGTCCTTCTTCATTTCAGGTGTGGCTGGAATTCCTGGAATGAAAGGAGATCAAGGTAAGAATGCTGGGAATCCAGATATCATTGGAGCTGCCCTGTCCCTGGGCAAAGTCAAGTCCAGAGCATGTCTTTTATTTCATTGTAGTGTTAATGCAGAGCACTTGGGGTCTCCTAAAACCCAGACATGCCTGAGAGGAATGGGCTTGATTGGCATTCTGTTAAGTTTCGAGGCACTCTGCCAACCAGGGGTGTGGAGTACACGTTCATGACCCAGGGTGACTGGCGGGTCCCTAAGCCCCAGATACTACAGAGTGATGGCCAAGATGAACAAATTGCTCAGGCTGTAACTTTTCTCCTGCTGATTAAGCTTGTTCATGGCTTCTAAAGGGAGATGATTAAAGCTGCCCAGGGAAGATATACGGTGGTAGGAAGTACACGTGCCACTGCTGAGAAGAGAGGTGTGTTGATGGGGGGGGGCAGCCAGGCTCTCTGGCAACCATACCCAACCTTGCAGTTGTCACTTGCAGGACAACCTGGAGCGAAGGGTCTTCCCGGCTCTCCTGGCGCGGCAGGATCCCCAGGTGCCAAGGGTGAGCCTGGCAGCACTGGTTCCCCTGGACTAGCAGGTGAGGTCCCCGGTGCTGCGCTGGGCATGGGGAGTGATGTCTGAAGATCCACAGAGCCCAGCCCTCATGCCATCTGGGCATCTGTTGTACAGGACCACCAGGGATACCCGGGAGCCCCGGAGCCGACGGCGTGAAAGGAAGCAAGGGGGACCCAGGTAACAGAGGGTGTGGGTAGGGAGTGGGCGGGGTGCTGGGTGTCAGGGATATACAGGGAGAAGGACTGCCTCCCAGTGGGCCCGCCAGAAGGAGGCAGAGGGTCTCCTGTGCTCTGGTCCCCGAGGCACCCTGATTAAGGAGGACACTTTCCTCTGCCAGGCCTGCTGGCTCTTCAAGTTCAAAGCCCTACGGCTGTCCTCTCTCTGCCCAGGGTCCCTGAAAGGCCCCAATGCTACGACCAAAACTCCACCATTAAAGGGAAGAGAAGGGCAGTTGGCTCACATTTTCTCCTGGCCTGCCTCCCAGACGTGTACATAGTTTCTAGTCTCTCCAGCTAACCTGCAATGGGGCCCCAAGGGTCAGGGCTCTGGATTTGGGCAAGGGGGTCAAGAAACCCCCTCTTGCACATTCTCGCAAAGGGGCTCAGGCTGGGAGGACCCACAGTAACCAAACTCACTGTGCCTACTGTATAAACCTTCCTGTCAACTTGGTCTACATTATAAACCATTGTGCCAACTTAGTCTAGGTTATAAACCAGCAAACCAATGTGGTCTACTTTATAAACCTCTACGCCAATTTTGTCTAGTCACTAAGTAAGTCTGAGCAGTGGTCTAGAAAGTCTGGGTCACTGCGTTGGGTGCTGGGCACCATGATGCATAAGACCTGCTTCCTGCCCTCACGCATACAGATGAGTGCAGGAGACAGGTATACAGACGGTTGCCAGACTGTGCCAGGCACACTCTGTCATGGGCTGTTGCATGGAGAACGGCCGAATGTCCTTTAGAAATCCAAGTGCAGCCCAGAGGTGTTGTAACAGTGCAAGGTCGGGGGAGTGGGCTGTGCAGCTGCCTAGGATGGTGTGAACAGTCTGCCGCAGCCCCTCGTCTGCCAGAGCAGAAGGTCATGAGGTGTTAGACAGCCTGATGGCCTCATGCAGAGCTGTGTACAGACCCACACCAGGGGCAAGTCCTCTCAGGCCTCATTGATCAAGCAGTTGACTGATGGATGGATTGGTTCCTTAAACCAATGTGACTTAACTCAGCTAAATGCTTCAGTCTCACAGTGTGCCCTGTCTGGTAGGGGTGGCAAAAGGCAGAGCAGCACAGAAGTGACTCAGCTTGAGCTGTGTCTGGTGAAATGAGTGGAGCCTGGCCATGGGGAGGAGGGGGAGGGAAATCCAGAGAGAGGAAACAGAGCAGGCGAAGTCATGGAGGAATGAGGGATGTCTCTGTAGGCTGCTGTCCCTGGTGTCCAGGGTTGGGATGTGAGAGAGGGTCAGGAGCTCTGGCTGGAGGGATGGGTGGGGGCCACGTCCTGGCTGGCCCTGAACTCTGGGCCTTCAGCCGTTGGGGTTTTCCTGAAGATTATTGGGAACTATGGCACAGGAACTGTAGTACCCACTGTCCTTCCAGCCCATCCAGTCTCGGAGCGGATTTCTTTTTCATGGACTGTGTGTCAGTGCAGGCCGGGGATCTGCTACCTGATGCCATGTAGATGCCCCCTGAAGGCACCCAGCATGGTTTCACCTTCTGGGTGTGGTGGTCAGATGTCCCTCACTTGTTGGCTGCCTCCTGATCTTAAATATTTTCACCTTCCTTGGTCCCAGATCTTAGGGGGTCTGACTTTAAGGCCCAAGGCTGCCCTACCCCTAAGTTTTCTGCTTGACTTCATAGTGATGACAGCTTTCATCCCTCAGTTATAAACAATGAGTCTCTCTCCCCACCCTTCCCCACCCTCCCCCCATTGCCAGACTAATGGTTCTTAACTAAGCAAGGATATCAGGGTAAACATGATTTTATCCACAGGGAACACTGTGCCTACTCCCCAGGCCCCCAGCCTGTGTCTCCCACTGTCTGAGGGTAGGGGATTTTGCCCTGTACTCCATGCCTAGAGCCTCTCCTGATAATGAGCATTTCCATGACAACCCAGTGGGCTAAGCACTCTCGTTAGTGCTATTTCACAGTGACTTGCCCACACTTCAGGAGCCAGGAGGAGGCACAGCCAGGGCTGGAATACTAGCCTGGCAGGCCCAAAGCCTGGGGTCTTATCCATTACAATCTGTCATGCTGTCTCCCTCCCCAGGCAGCCTGAAAGTACCCCCTACCCCCATCAGGCATTCTGACGAACGACACCTTCTCTCTCCATCCCAAGTCAGGAAGGATTTGAGCTGAGGCTGCAGCAGGTCCTTCCATTCCAGGAAGGAAACATGATGTTCTCAGGCCCAGTTATGGCTCTTCATTATTTACCCCAAAACCCACCTCCCTTATAGCACAGGGACCTTTGGCCCACAGCCCAGGGATCGTTTTAACCCCATTATCAAGTTCCCATATATTTGTTGGGCACCTTTTGGGGGAATCTCCCTCAATCAGGCCTAGTAGTGAATACCAACCAGGTAAATTCTAATGGTTATGCCTTAATTCCGGCTACCCAAGTAAACATGGTGATTACATTTTGAATTTGGAGCATGTGATGATTACAACTTCTGTAAAATTGCATAGGTTTCCCACACAAATCCAAATGCTTGTCTCGATCTCGTAGCTAATGGTCCCCTCACAAGAGGGAATTCCCACAGGTCCATAATCTGGCTGCGCACAGGCAGGTCTAGATATCATCCCGAAGTCAGAGGTTTATGAACTCTTGGAGAGGCTAGATTTCTCAAGTGGGAAAAGGAAGGATGGGTGGTGATCATGGAAGATAATGCATACTTTTCCATGTCAGGACATTGGTATTCCCCAAACTAGAGGTAGCATGGTGTTTATCCAGATTTGATTGTATTAAGCCAGTTTTTCAAACCAATGTATTTCCTATTTTGTAAATAAAATCGTTAATCTCTCAAGAGATTATCTAGCCTCCCTGGATGAAAACAGAGAAATTATAGTGCCTTGGCTTGACCTAGGTTAACAGCCAGATCCCATTATCATGCATTAATTATTAAAAAAAAAAGAAGTCTGTTTATGATTAACAATGCCTCTGGGTCAGGCGCTGAGTTTGGGATTTACTTCTATGATCTTAGCTCATCTGTCTGCACCCCTGAGTTTCATCACCACTACCTCACAGCTGAGGCAGCAAACACTCCCCGAAGGTGAACCCTGTCCTCGGGGTCTCACAGTTAATATACTCTGAATCTTAATCCCAAAGTCAGATCCCAAAGTTTGCTTCTCCAGATTGTGTTGTATAGAATAACATAGAGAAGTTATTCTAGAGAAGTCAGAATCGCCTGCACTTCCCATTCCACAGCAGACAGGTTAATCCTGGCTTAGTCACCAAATCCTTCTGTTGTGGACGGTCACTTACCATACCCCAGCCCGTTCAGGTGGAACGTCTCCCTGTGCTGACACCTCCTGAGAGAAAGCAGCCGTCTCAGATTAAAGATGGTGACAAGGAAAATTTTTTCGTTCTGTTGGGAAGACAAACTGCGACGTATTACGTAGGGCACTATCACTCAGCAGAACTTTCTCCAGGGGTCATTTCCTTCACCCTTCACAAAACAGCATTTTATCAACCCCCCAAAACTTAGTTTTTTTCTTTTACTTTTTTTTTTTAAAGATTTTATTTTATTTATTTGACAGAGACAGCCAGCGAGAGAGGGAACACAAGCAGGGGGAGTGGGAGAGGAAGAAGCAGGCTCATAGCAGAGGAGCCTGATGTGGGGCTCGATCCCAGAACGCAGGGATCACGCCCTGAGCCCAAGGCAGACGCTTAACGACTGTGCCACCCAGGCGCCCCAAAACTTAGTTTTTTTCTAACCTTTGATTTTTCAAAGGATTACAAAAGTACTTGATTTGGGGGGGGGGGAGACTGCAAGAAACAAGAAACCCCACAAAAATTAATTTTAGCTCTAAATCCCTTAGCTATTTCAAAGCTTATTGGGCAATGAGGAAGGGCTCACTTCCTCCTGTGGTCTTGGCATTTCTCTTTCTACCATCCCACCTCAGGAAGTGACGTTAGAAGAAGCCAAAACATTTAAGCTCCGAAGCACCGATCTGATCAGAAGGTCTGCATCTCGGCAGCCTTCCTGTCTAAAATACGACAAGAATCTGCATTTTCTATGTCCTTTTATTTTCCTCTTGAGGCAAAGCCAAAATGCAAATAACCTGAAATCCATTTTCTCATCTGTATTTGAAGACATTTTACTTTGAAGGTAAGCAACAGTGAGTAATTCATAATAGCAATCAAGCCCTATATTGTGAATATAATTTCTCAGTTCATTCCAGTCCCCATATCAAAGTACTGAGTTCGTCCCAGAATTTATGAAGTTCTACCAACTTACATTTCGAAGTTGCCATTTATAAAACCTGTCCTGATTTTCCTCTAAATGTCTCAGAGATATCTGCAAAAGTTTACACCCGTCCCAGTTTTGGTCCCCAACCCGCCATCTTACTTCTTGCCACATAGCGGTCTGTCAGTTATTAAACGCATCCTTACTTTGTCAGGCTGCACTTAGCCTGTATGTCAAGATGCTACTTAAGGAGTTTCCTAACATACTGGAAATTTCTACGTTCAATCAGAGCCAGAAGACCTGCTCCCCAACTTGCCCCGGGCCTGAGTTTCCTCCTCTGTGGAATGTGAGGAATAGTCTAGAATAATATCCAGGTCCCTACTAGCTTGACAGCACTCTGGGTTTGAAACTGGCAATTTCCCCTCAGAGCAGGAACATTCTAAGATTTTAGGCAAAACACCAGCTGAACACTAAACAATAAGGAGACATGTGATTTCTAACGAAACAGTTTCCTCGGCAGAAAATAATTTCTCTAAATAAATACCTTGCAAATAAATATTTTGGGTCCCTTCAGCTTGATATGTGTGCGATACCCAAAAAAACCCAGTTAGCTGTGGTTTAGAGGAGAAACCAGCGTTTGTTTGCCTCAGAGACAGGAAGCTGCTGGAAGAAGGTGAGCTGGGAGCTGGTCCTTAAAGCGTCAGTGAGGTTTGCTTAGGGCAGGGCTACTCAAAACGTGGTCTGCGGACCAGCAGCATCAACATCACCTGGGAACCTGTCAGAAATGCAGCATCTCAGATCCACTGACTCGGAAACTGGGGTGGAGACTGACAAGCCGCTAGCCCGGTGCAGGAGATTCTGATGCACCCCTAGTTCCACTATTCATTTAGGGGAGAGGGTTGGCCCAAGGGGGGCTGGGAGTGTCTTTGGAACCAGGTGGAAACTGCCCGAATGGAAACTCCAGGAGGGTGTGAGCTGCCATGCTAATGGGACATAGGGAGCTACAGCACTCTGTGGGAGGCCAAACCTGGATTACAACCCAACTTCATCACTCCGCCCCTGTGTGACTTTGTATAAATCACATAGCATCTGTGACTGTGGACTTCCTTCTCTTCTGTATAAAGGGAAATGGCACTACCTTGCAGGGCAGCTGAAAGGTGGAATGAGGGTGTGTATAAAGCCCCTAGCAGCGTGCCTGGCTCAGCTGATTCCCCGGGAGGGAGGGGCTGGGAAGGAGGCTGTGAAAAAGAGTTGGGGGTGAAGATCAGACCATGGGGACCATGCACGTAGTGAATAGGGGAGTCCCTATGATTCCTGTCTGAACAGGCTGTGCCTGTCATTTGGTGCTTTGGGGACAGCTGGAGATGGGCACTGCTTTGGGAGGGGACAATAAAGGGAGGTCACAGGGTTTGGGGCCCCTGAACCTGGTTTCCAGGGACAGACTCTTAAGGTAGAGATTTCTGCAATATGGTGCTCTCTAGGCAGCAGACAGAGGGCCAAGGGTCAAGGAATGGACCGTTTCTCTATTTACTAACAGCCAAAGACAGATTTCTGAGTGTGGTTGCTGCTCTCCGGTCTTGATACATGCAATTCAGAGGACGATCAGCAGAGGAAACCTGTGCTGTCTCTGCTGGGCCACCTCAGGTCACCAGCAAACAATTAGGGGGCTTGTTGGGCATCGAGCCTGGAGCTCGTGTGGGCCAGGGTCCGAGGTGCTCCGCCTGGAGGGGAGACAGACACACGCACATGGGGGCCGTGGGGTCTCTGTGGCAGCATTTACTGAGCACGGGCCAGACACGAGGCTCGGTGCATGACGCAGAAGACATTTCAGTCCCACGACCACTCCCGAGGCGGCCAGGAGACTCAGAGCAGGAAAGTGAGGCCCCCGGAGGGCAGCACCTTGCTCAAGGTCACAGAGGCAGATGCCAGCCCAGGCCCGCTGACTCCGGCCACTTTGCTGGAGGACGCCACCCACAGGCGAGGCCAGAGAAGGCTTCGCAGTCAAGTGACCTGGGACATCTTAGCAGGTCTTCCAGGCTTGATCTGAGTTCTCCAGGGGACAGAAGGGGTGAGGCATTCTAAAAGAGGGACCGGAGCAGGTGCAAACGGCCCGCGGTGGGCTGGGGTTTGCCTGCCAGGGTCTGACCTCTGAGGTGCCTTCCGTTCTTGGAAGCAGCACACTGAGGCTCAGTTCTGTCCCATGCCTCACATGAGGGGCTGAACTAGTTGCCCTCTCAGATCCTTTCAGGGCGTCCTGCTTTTCTGGTGACCAGGTCTGCAGTAGCAGCTCTGAGCTCCTGGGGCTTCTGGCCTAGCCACACGAATCCTGAGCCAACAGATGCTATGGAGCCTCTGCTGTGGGTGAGGGCCGCCCGACACTCCTGGGGGCCAAGGGGTCCCCTCCACAGTCTTCTGGAAATAAAGATGACTTTATTTTCAATATCTCACTTCTTTTCCAATAAAATGCAGGCAGGAAGGAATGGGATTCGATTTATATACTGAGTCAGGCTATCATTGGACAAAGAAGGCCAGCCAGTAAATCCAGAGTCCGTCTGTCTGTCTAACTCCGACTTTCATCTGCTACCTTTCTACTTCGCCCCAACACATGTCCCCATTTATCTGCGGTCTGTCTCCTTTTATGCTCTGCTAAGGAGGCTTTAAACAATCGTGGAGAACCAATGTATCTTTCCGTCTGCATTAATCAGACAAAAGGTAGAGGTTGTCTAAGATGAAAAGTGTCTAATATCTAAGTTTTATTATCTTCCCCCCCCCCTTCTTGTATTTCGATCTTAGGACTTCAAGGACAGAAAGGAACAAAAGGAGAATCGGGAGTTCCAGGTAAAGGGCCGGCTTCATTTTAATTTCTCAGAATGATGTCTGGAAAGGCTCGTGCTCGGAGGGCAGATCTTGTTGACTTGGAACGTGCGGCAGTAACCTTCCCCCAACGCGGTCGGGGCCCACGCCTGTGTGAGGCTAAGACTCCAGGCCTCTGTCCCTCAAGCCTCAGAGTCATCCCTGAAAGCCTGGAGAGGGACAGAACTCAGAGACCTGAGGCAGTAGAGGGAGGGGCCGAACTGAGGGTGGAGAAGGGGGAAGAAGGGGCTGGAGAGCCAGCGGTCAGCTGGTGGCTTCAGGCCGTGCAGCTTCCGTGGAGCTGGGCAGCCTTCCCCTCCAGGTCCCAGGTCCCAGGCTGCAAGGCCTCGATCTGCCTCCCCATGCCTGCATTGGTCCATCTCCGTCCTCCATCCCCTGAAACTCCTCCCGTCCGCCTCCTGCTGCTTGCCGCTGGCCTGTTATGATCACTTCAGTTTTCCAAGCGCCTGCCTGTTGTCCATCTCCGAGGGCAGTGTTTCCCACAGAGCACTTCTAGTCTCCACAGCCCTGCCCTGATGTGTGCCAGCGTGAAACTTCTCAGACACATTTCTTGAACTGTCTTTCTTCCTCTTGAGTCGGATATTCGGTTCCTATTTGAACTTCCTAAAGGAGATCTCGAGGCCTAGAAACATTCTAGCAAGTTCTCCCACAAAAGGCCAGAACTTCCACACAATTACATGGTCTGATGAGGACCAACAATCTCCGGAATCCTGTGAGCTGTTTTTACCTGTGTGTTGTCAACCAGCATTCATGTGAGAGTCAGTGGGGAGATCAGAGCAGTACCCAGCACCCCCGACCTCACCACCTTGCACGGGTGGACCAAGGGCACAGGCTGAATGTCCAAGCAGCCCACTCATGGGGGTGGGGAACGTGCTGGTCAAGGACAAGCCAGTCATTAAAGACCAAGGCCCTTGGTCCCCCTTGGAAAGCAGAGCAGAACATCTGATGAAAGCGGTCTCTCTCCTCTCCAGGCCCTGCGGGCATGAAGGGAGAAAAGGGGACACAGGGCCTGGTAGGCCTCTCGGGTGCGCCTGGACTGAAAGGCCAAAAGGGAGAGCCAGGAGTGAAAGGTAAGGCCTCAGGCTGTGATTTGTTGGTTCTAAGAAGTGGCCCTGTGGTAAGGGGTTTGGGAGTTTGCGGAACCAGAGGGGTTGAGGTTTATTGGCTCCCCGGACAAGTTCTGTGCTGGGATTGCCCTCAGCCCCGAGCACACGGAAGTGAGCGAGGCACGGCCTGGGCATCCAGAGGGGCAGACATGCGAATGTGTGCTTGTGTGAAGCCCAGCCGTGCCCTGGCCACCAGAGCTTTCCACAAACGAGATGCTTCCCGCTCCCCGTCTCTCACCTGTTCACTGCTCCTCACTGATCTAGCTTAAAGCCTTCCTGCTCTAGGGCTGGCCTCATTCGTCCTGCTCAACCAGTAGTGCTCATGGTACATCCAGTCCCCATCCTGCCAGGTCACGGGCAAAGCTGGAGGGGAGAATCTGACCTCCCCACCCCCACCCACCTCCCCACTGCTGGCAAAGAAGGGTGAAGGCAGCCTGGCTTGGTTTCCTTTAAATTGTGTGGGTTCTTTTTTTGTTTTTTCCCCTTGTGACAGGATCTTCTGGAGCGAAGGGACTACAGGGAGAAAAAGGTCAAAAAGGTAATTATTATTTCTATTCTCTTTAATGTGTGCCTTCAAGGGAACTCTGTACTTGAAAATTGTAGGTGTGGTGGGGGAGAGACCCTGGTTGTCAGAGAAATCCCTCATTTTGGGAAAAGCTAACAGACTCATCCTTTGACTAAGCCTGCCCAGGACTGACCACAGAGAGCCACAGCACAACTGTTTAGCTCCCATCCCCTCTCCCCTCCCCCGTTCCTTCTCTTTCTCTCTTGTTCCCTCCCACCCTCCCTCCCTGCCCTCCTTCCCCTTCTCCCTCCCTCCTTTCTTTCCTTCCCTCCATTTTCCCTTCTGCTTTTCCTCTTCTCCCCACAAGACAAGGCAAGATGCGGCAGGCTGGCTATGCGGGACCAGCCGCAGCTGGATGGAGGCTACTCACTGGGTTGCATTGCTGCCACACGCAGAATGTTCCTGGCTCTGGTGACAGCCAAGCAGGGGGACTCCCCCTGCCCCGGAATAAGAGAACTTCCAACAGTGAAAAGGCAGAGCCTGCATGCACACAAAGCCCTAGACTGCTCTCTTCACCTGTCCCACGGATGTCTGTCACCCAGGTGAAAGGGCTTCGATGGAGAGCGTCCGGATTATCGGCACTAGGAACCGAGGCCGGGCTGAGGTTTACTATAACGGTGTCTGGGGGACAATCTGTGATGACAGCTGGGACGATTCAGATGCCACTGTCTTCTGCCGCATGCTGGGCTACTCCAGGGGAACCGCCCTTACTGGAATGATACCTGGTGAGTGGGTCCTCAGCCACTTTCCTGGAGGCTTTCCCTTTGGTTGCAAGGACTCAGTGAGTTTGGGTTAAAAACAAAGGATTGGTTTAAGAAACTGAAAAGTCCTGTTGCTCAGTGCCCCGGGCTGCCATCCTTCCAGGCTGGCCGTCCCAGGACAAAAAAGACCTGGACAGCAAAGGCTGGGCTGGGGCTCTGGCTGACCTGGCATGGGTCACTGTGCAGCTTGCGAAGCCATTCTGCTCCATTGGCCAAGGGTATCTGTGAGCCGTGGCTCTCTGAAAGACAGCGAGGTGCCAATCCTGGAAGAACAGAAAAGTTGCAGGGTAGGCAAACACAGGTGCTCATCTGAGCTATCTGGAAACTAGACACCAGGACGGCCTATATCTTTCAGCAAAAGGTTCAAACTTTCAAAAAAGTAGTTAAATCCCCGGGTTGAGACTGTTTCTTTGGCCACAAGAGCTGACCTGGCAGGGACACTAGGCCGCCTTCTCCTGCCCCCACCCCCAAGCACTCTGTGCCTTTACTCCACCTTACAGTGCCTACCTGTTTTTTTAACCTGAGTTCCAGTTGGATTGTAAAACTCCTTTAAAGTATATATTTTCCTCATATAGATTACACTTACATAGATTGCTACACTGTAAACTGTGTGTAAAAGTATAAATTACTGTAGCCAAATACAGGTCTTTCTGGATTTACTATGAGTTTACATCTCAATAACCGTGTAGTAATTTGAAAACATTGTGTTGAAAATGCATCTAATACCCCTCACCTACCAAACATCCCAGCTTAGCCTCCTCTACCTTAAGGGTGCTCAGAACATCGACACTAGCCCACAGTTAAGCAAAATCACCTAACACGAAACCTACTTATAATAAAGTGTCAACCAGCCCATGTCATTGACTCAATACTGTACTGAAAGTGACAAACAGCATGGCGGTCTGGGTACAGAATGGTTGTACGTGTACCGTGTACGGGTTGTTTGCTCTTGTGATCACCTGGCTGACTGGGAGCTTCTTCTGCCCAGCATCACAAGAGAGCATCGTCCCACATATCCCTAGCCTGGGAAAAGATCACAATTCAAAATTCCAAGTACGATTGCACCATCGTAAACTTGGAATATCATAAATCAAACCATCGTAAGTCGGGACGATCTGTCATCCTGCTGTTTTCCCCTGTGCTGTTGATCTGAAATCAATTATAACAGAAGGAAGGGATTTGGAGGAATGTGGGAATGCTTTCGAGCCAGAGGACGGCCTGGTTCAAAGGGCATTTGAGGAAGGTGGGTACAGCAGCAGGGAATAAGCAGGAAAGAGACAAACACTGGGAGGCCCCCAGGAGGAAATTTCAAACAGTGCACAGATTAAGTATTAATAATATAAAATAGATTATATATCTTAACCTACCTCATCTAATCTTTGGATGAGACTTTTGTTAAAGGGCAGAAAGAAGAAGGGAGGCAGAATCATGGCAGGAGAGTAGACTGGCCATCAGCACCTTGGGCCCGAGTGGAGGCGAGGGAAATTGGCAGTCTACCCCAAATGCAAGTTTGGCCCTAACCCTGGTCTCCTCTTTCTCCCTGCTTTCCCTATATCCAGGCCAAGGGGAGATCTGGCTGGACGATGTTGCCTGTCGAGGGACAGAGTTGAGCCTCTGGTACTGCCAAAAGAGCAGCTGGGGCTCTCACAACTGCAACCACAGTGAGGATGCGGGTGTGGAATGCAGATGAACCCCCCACAGCCCGTCCGTGGCGCTGTGCCCAAAGTGCAGACAAGGCGGCTCAACTCCCCTGGGGAGGGCCAGCACTCTCTGAGGGGTCCCTCTGGGGCAGGGTCACTAATAAAGCTCAAAGCACTACCTGGTAATGTCTTTGGCTGTGGCTGAAATCCGTTGTTCATACGTCCCGTCCCTTATTGATGAGCCCACTCGATGGGCACATTTCACTGAGTTCTCACAGGGGGACAGTTCCACTGTCCCCCTCTCAACTTAAGGGGGAGGGTGGGCTAGAGGGGGGCCCAAATGCGATGTGGAAAGTGAAGAGTGCCTGTAGTCAAAACGGGGCGGGTGTGACCATCCCTTCCCCTTGAGCCCGGCACTGGAGTTGTTGGCCAACAAATGGGGAGGTGGGCACGTAGTTGACACCATGTTGCATGGGAAATAGGAACTATGCCTTTAAGCATGAAAATTCGTTTTCTTAGGATGTGAGCTCCATAAATGAAAGGACTGTTGTCTGTTTTATTCACCCACGTAGAGGCTCAATAAACATGTATTTAATGAATGACCGAATTAAACCAAGAAGGTAGAGCAGCTCATGTTCTGAGCAACTTGGCTCCCCCCTCCCATTTCAGGCTTCCCCTGTGTTCTGTACTTTCTGAGTGCACACTCGTGTGCATGCTCTGTCTTTGTGTCTCGCTCTCCCTCTCTCTGAACATCTTCTAATTAGTCTCTTCCCTGCACTGTACAGCACCAACCACCTCTTCATTCTCCAGGCAGCTGCCTGAGAGATGTTGAGAAATGACAAGGAAACCACCATACTGATCCCTGCCTAAAGCCTTCAATGGCTCCTCGTTCCCCAAAGCAGTGGGCCACACTCATCACCTGGCTTGCAAGGAAGTCCCCACACACCCCTCCCATGATCTTGATGCTCCGTTTCCTCTCTATTTTACATCCAGTATCTCCCACACATCACACAACGGGCTCGTGCTATCTGTTTTCTGATTGATTCCCTGAATAAATGAAGGAAGGAAGGAAGGAATGCCAAGCAGAGCCCTCCACTTTTCTGCACTGGGACGGTCATAATCTTCCCGCAGCTGGAGGGCACGTTCTGGTGCATCACTCTAATTATTGTAACTCAGTATCAGTTTCCCAGATACGAAGGGATGGTTTCCTCCAACGGTGAATCTCCTCTGTTTTTTATATTTTATAAGGTTAACTTTCAAAACAAATTCATGGAGCCCATGGTGTACTAGGTGTATCATAAATTTTAAAAGTTCGTCTCTTCCTGCTGCCTCAACACCCCCCACAAACACGGTGTGGGCACCCAGTCCAAGGAACCAGGTGTATCAGGGTGGTAAGGTGGGCCCCTGCCACCAGCTCCCCCTCTTTCCTCCCATGACTGTGACCTAGTGCTGGTCAAACACCGAAGGGCACCAAGGAAGTCCCTTCATGCCCGGTGCCTGTGTATCCGCCCTGCCCCACAGTAAAGGCCCTCACCCACAGGTTCCTCGCTGTCTCTCGGCTCCCCACGTGCATGGCTGAGGCTGGTCCCTTGGTGCTCTTCCCACGTGGTCCCCCCCTCTCGGCCTACAGTGACTCTGTCTCTCTAGGACCTGTGAGTTTAATGAACTTTGTTTTCCTGCACCTCTCCTGTGCCTGCTCTTGTGGCAGCCCCTGAGTGGCCATCCCCTAAAAGGACAGGGAACACTGGAGCATCACATGATACGTGGTAGTATTCCCATCCTATAAATGGGCCACCAGAGTTGCAGTGAGGTTCAGTGATGAGGTATGTGGCTCCAGTTCATCATCCTTATATCCGTGGCCTTTGCAATGTGACTTCGCAGCCTATCATCGGAGGCTGGGCGTGCTGCTCGTTCACTCTCTGGGCATTCCTGGCACATTATGAACACTAGTCCATGCTAGCCCACTGGGGGATGAGTAAGCCTGTGCAGCAGGGTCTAGTTACCCCAGCTGAGGCCATCCTTCATCAGCCAGCTTCCAGCTGGCCACAGTCCCAGTAGGGAGTTCGGCGAAGGCTGGTCAAGCCTGGCCCACAGAGGAGGAACTAACTGTCCAACCAACCCATGAACTCATGAGCAATCACAGTGGGTTGTGGCTTAAAGCCACTAAGTTTGGGGTGTGGTTTGTTATATAGCAATAACCACCTAAAAAATTAACTTGACTAAGGACACACAGCTGGTAAGAGGCAGAGAGGGGTTTGAACCCAGGTCTGTCTGACACCAGTAAGATTAAGAGACAGAGGAGAGTTGCTGACCCCGCACCTCTGCCAGGCAGCTCCTCTCATAAGTTCTCAGGCCAAGCTAAGCTGAGAAAACTCCCCTTCCAGAACCACAGGCAGAAGGGGGATGGGCACAGCATGTGGCCACAGTGTGGGCACACTGGTTCTGGGGCTGATTATGGGGCTGAAGAGGAACTGGGTAAAAATTAGCATGACAGCATATTCAACTGCTGGAGAGCAGACTGGGGTGGGGCTGGCGCCGAGGAATGTTCCACATGACCTCTTAACCTCTGTGAGACCCTGGTGTTCACTTGAAGTAGTTCTCCTTCCTCCTGCTTCCCCTTCCCCTGGCTGTGGCCTGCAGGACAGACACCAGCAGGGGCCAAGCCTGGCTGAGTAGGACAGAGATGGCAGGCCCTCCAAGAACCTGCTGGGCACAAACCCCCTATCACTTCCTGCCCAGCAGGGCAAGCCCAGAGAGCCTCTGGCATCCAGCCAGAGAGATGCGGCTGAGAGCACAGGGTTTGGAGCCAGATTACCCCATAACAGGCTTTTACCTGGACAATCGAGGTGTTGAAACTCTCTGGGTTCCTTGTCTATAAAATACAGTAACAATTGCTCCCTCTCAGAGTTCTTATGAGGGTTAATTGAAATCTTAAGTCAAAAGAAATCACTTAACATGGTGCCTGGCACTTGGTGGAAGCTCAGTGTTCATTACTACGATCCTTCAAGACCCTCCACGGTCTTCTCCTTGCCCCCACAGGTAGGTTTTCTCAGGGATGTCCCATCCGCACCAGGCTGCGGGGGAGGACACACTAGGATGGGCATTCAGGGCCACACACAGATGGAGCTGGCAGTGGAGAGGTTTACTGGGGCTCAGGCCTGTGAAAGACAAAAGGTGGCAGGAGCAGGATGGGACACGAGAGCCTCAGACAGGCA
The DNA here is from genome assembly GCF_023065955.2 of Ursus arctos. NCBI lineage: Eukaryota > Metazoa > Chordata > Mammalia > Carnivora > Ursidae > Ursus > Ursus arctos. The sequence goes on along the minus strand of NW_026622763.1, from coordinate 12,508,164 downwards.
TGCCCGCACGACTCTACAGGGAGATGTGGAGTGAAGACTGCCCCCCAGAGCCGCCGGGTGCTGGAAGGCAATGGCCAGGCCCTAGATCCTCCCCTGGCCCCATTCAGTCCCTGGTTGGGCTGCCCTGGAAGTGTGTGGCCTTGACCCAGAAGCAGAGGTGCCTTTGTGCTTCCGCAGCTCAAGGGCAGGCTCTTTCTTGAAGTTGGAGACTAGGAGCCCCTCTGTGCCTGCTGGAGATGTTTTGGGGAAAAGAGTATGGGATTTGGGATAAGATTCAAATTCCAGCACCAATGACCAATTGTGTGGCTTTGGGGAAGTCACATAACCTCTCTGAGTTTCTGCTTCCCCATCAGGAAAGGTGGGGGGGGGGAGGACAATGATGATAAAAATAGAAATAATACACTGCTTCGTACGGATTAACTGCTGTGCTCTTGGCACATACTGGGAACTGAATTACAGCAGCATTTAGTAGGACAGCTTGAGTCCAAGCTTCCATTTTAACCATGTCTCCACACCCAGAATATCTTCCCTTCTTCCATCCACCACGCCAGAATTCTTTCCACCCTTTATGGCCCAGTTCACATTGTACTTCCTGTAGGAAACCTCTTCTGAGGGTTCTCACTCCAGAGAACGCTTTACTTTCTCTTCCTCCTGATAGCCCATCCATGTCAGGAAAGAAAAATCAGCACAGAATCCAAGGTCTTCTGAGGGCTGGCTGTGTGGTATGAGCCATGCCAGATGCATTCTGTTTTTGTGCTGGTTACCCATGACTTTATTTATTCTTTGCAACAGTACTGAGTGGAATGTTTCCTTATTATCTCCTTTTTATAGATGGAAAAACTGAGGCTGGGAGAAGTAAAATAACTTTTCTTTGTTCGTTAAAACTCACCTCCAGGTCTTCTAGCTCCGAATACTTTTTCCTTGGCACCATGCTGGACTCAAAAAGCTTTCAGAAAATGTGTATTGTTGCAACATAGGAATCTGTATCAAAATCATATGCAAACACTCCCCTGATAGAGATGCTCTAAGTCTTTGGGGCTGAGGAGAGGATCAGAACTCATTTGTTCATTTAAACATTCTTCAGTTCCCCTTGTGGCAGAGTAATCAGAGGTGAATAAGATCAAGTTCAGGAATATAAACCATCAATTCACGAAAGAGAGACCATAAGCCCATAAACATTTGTTTTTTGAGTTCATCTTTACCTTCAATAAAAGAAATGCAAAAAAAGTGAGATCATTTATTTGCATGTCAAATTGGCAATTAAAAAAAATCCTTGGTGTTGGTCAGAAGAGCTATGGCCATTCATCCCTCCTTCCCCTGCGCCTTTCCTCTCACCTCCTTTCCTCTGAGTCCCACACGCCTGGATCCGGCCAGCAAGATGGGGCTCAACATAGTTTCGAACTGTTCATTGCCTTTCTCTGCTCTGTGGGCAGGAACTGTGTTTGTCTTGGTGGACTGCCATTATTCTGCACAGTGCATGAGACACACATATATATATCATGTATGTTCATGTATGTAAGATATATATACATGTAATATATAATTTTTAAATGTATATGTTTCGAGGAAAAAAAATGGAAAGAAACACACCAAAATGCCTCTATTTGGCAGGATTATGCTTGATTTCATTTTATTTTTTATTGATTTTATCATTGTCCTTTATTTCATTTTTTTATATTTTTCCATGAGTTGGGGGGTGTTTACCATGAGTATATATTTATAAGCAGAAAAGAGGTTGTTATTTAAAGTAAAAATAAAAGTACAATATGTATCATCAAAGAATCCAGAATCTTCCCCATCCTGGGCTCAGACTTTCAGTCCTGGTTCCTCTGTGTGCCGCCGTGTGTTGTGTGTCCTGGAGCACAGGCCCCTTGGAGGACGAGAGGCATGGGGTCCAGAAAACGTGTATGCTGCACGGGCTGTGAAGAGAAATGGGGCTGCAGCTGGAGGGAGATGGGGGGTGCAAGGGAGGACTTCATATTTCATAACAGGAGATAGTCAGTCCTGTTTGTATGTTCATGGGAATGGCCGAGGAGGGAGGGGGAAATTCATAAGTCAGGAGAGAGGGCATAATTTCAGCAGCGAAGTCCTTACAAGGGCTAGAGGTCAGAGGGGTTCTGAGCAATTGGTGGGAGCAGAATAGCTCCTCCATGGTAACAGGAAGAAAGGTGAAACTATGAATATGCAGACGCCGGTGCATTTGGTGGTAGGAAGATGAAGGATAGGTGGAGTTCTCATTTGATTATTTTTGTGTTCTCAAAAGGCAGGAACCAAGGTCACCACCTGAGCGGCGGGGGAAGGAACGGGGAAGGATTCGACTCTGGGGTGGGGAGGGAAGGGCTGCAGTAGTGCCTCTATTGGAAATGTTTGGGGTAGTCAAGCAGCCACCCACTGAGGGCTTACCCTGCGCCACGCACCCATTGTCTCATTCTCACTGCAAGAGACAGACCCTAAATACACAAAACAAGTTAATGGTTGTAGTGGGGGGAGGAGAAGGGCAAAATGGGTGAAGGGGGATAGGAGGTACAGGCTTCCGCTTACCGAAAGACAAAGTCACGGAGATGAATGGTACAGCATTAGGAACACAGTCCGTAGCACTGGGATAGAGTTGTATGGTGACAGATGGTAGCCACACTTGTGATCATAGCATAGTGTTATAGACTAGTCCAATCGTTATGTTGTACCCATGAAACTAACAAGACATTTTGTGTCAACCATACTTGAATTTAAAAAAAAAAAAAAAAGCCTGCAAGAGAAAGACTCCTGAAACCATCGTCCAATTGAGAATCTGTGGGTTCAAGGTCACTGCCAGTAGAGGCAGAGGGTGGATGGGACCCCAGGCGTGTCTGATGACAGAGCTAAGTCATCACATCTTCTGTGGAAGACACCTTTGCGGAGCCTCATGCCCCCGCCCTCCCTTCTGTCCTGCCGGGCACCCCATGCCGCGCTCAGCCTCCCAGTCAAGTGCTGTTTCCTGAGAAACCAGCAAATCCAGGGCCCTCGTGTATCGATGGCTACAGAGCTTTAGTGTCCTACCAGGAGAGCTCAGAGGTGTTTTCGACGAGGGCCCCTCTGGGCTTACTACTGAGCCGCACCTCTGCTTGCCTTTCCCCGTGCTGCCACCCTGGTCCCAACCTCACCAGATCTCATTTGCATTTTCCCCTGTGATTTGCCAGACATTCACCTGTGCCTTCTAGGAGGGAGTCACCGACACAAAGATTAATGATCCGGTTCCTGTCCCCTGCGGTCAGGGTCCATGGGGAAAGCCACCAGTGAATATATCCTCGGTACAGAGTGATGGGCTGGGCTGGCCCAGGAGTGTGGGGCGTCTTTGCTCTGAACCCCAGTCAGGCCTGGGGTCCAATTGGGATTCCATCCTTCGGTCCCACTCCCCAAATCTCTACAGTAAAACCTTAACACATGTGAAACAGCTGTCTAGTGTCTCCCCACTAACAGCACTCAAAATCATACAAAAGGTAACACAAGCAATTTGCAAGTTTATTAAGATACACATTAAAATGGCATTTTTGCTCTGGATGTTCACACTGCGGTGCTGTGATAAGCCGGTGAAAGCTCTTGTCTGGCTCTCTGGCCCTGTTGGTCAGGCCTGGGAAAAACAGAGCAGGAGCCAAGCAGGGGCTTGGTGCGCGCTGGTATCCGGGCGAGAATTTGGTAGACGCTGGGCGGCGACTGACCATTGCAGGTGGTGGCAGGACTGCTGTTGAGGAACAGTCTGGAAAGGGCTGGGTCTCAGGCCTCTCCCTTGCCTCATACAGAACCTGGCTGCCTCTGGCTCAGGGCCTGCTGGCTGGACCCGGCTTTCCCTTCAGGGCACGAAGCCTGGCGGCACACATCTGCAGACCATCGGTGGTGGTTTGGGAGGTTGCCTTCTCGCTGTGGGCACGCGGGGGCGCTGCAGGCCGTACTCAGCCTGCCAGGCTGTCTCACTCCGCCAGTGTCCGAAAATCCAGAAGCTGCGGGTCCCACCAAGGTTCCCCGGCCAGCGGTGCTGCCCGGTCTCAGCCCTCCTGCCTCGAGAGAAATACACGCCTTTCATCTGTGCCCAGCCCGGGTCTCCGCTAAACTCCTTCCTCCTTCCTTCTTCCTTCCTCCTTCCTCATCCCCAGGAATAAACAATCTACAGCTGGCCCTGGACGGAACGCTTTCAAAAGGGCATGAACTAGGGGTCAGGACCCTTAGGGTGTAGGGAAACTCCATTTATTAAGCACTGACTTTGAGCCGGTACCAAATGACGTTCTTCATATGCACTGATTCCTCAGAACAATCCCATGAGAGTCTATACCTCCCATTTTACTGAGAAGACAACTGAAGCTCAGAGAGGTTAGGTTATGTGCCCAGGGCTGCACAGCAATCTGGTATGCAGGGGAGCTGATGGTCTATGCACAAGCTGTTCTTCTCCTATACCTGCCATCCCCTTCCCATGCCTACACCCCAGGGTAAAGAATGTGGGCAGGCAGAGGTGGGTACTCCAGAGGGTGGGATGGAGGGACTTCTGAAGAGTTGGGGGGGAGGGAATGACAGCGCTATAGCAGAAAAAGCACCAAAGTAGTCAGGCGACCTGAGGTCTAGTCTCTACTCAGTCAGCTTCTGGATTGTGACCTCCAGCCATGTCCTTTTCCAGGGCTCGTTCCTTGTCTAGACAAGGAAGGGTGAGACTGGGTCATTGCCAAGCCCCCCAGCATCTCCGACAGTGTGTGTCTGCAGGACTCCCCAGCTAGGGGCTTCATCCGAGGACTGGCCAGTGAGGACAGAGAAGACCCAAGAGGGGCTCGTGCAACCTATGTTATGGTTATGCCATCTGGGAAGTGGGGTCTGGGTCCCAGAGAGCCAGAGCCCCTGAAAAGTGCCCCCATCCAAGGCCTGCTTGATGTGGCCAGTCGGTGTGAGAAAGCAGGGGAGCAGAGGAGCAAATGTCTTCACAAGCAGGTGCTCACCCATGGTCTGAGTGGGGCTGTAGCCTCTGGTTATGTCTCATGCTCTCCGGCATCGGGAGATGCCCCCAGCATTTGACAGCCCCCCTTTCTTTGTAGAAAGCTGTCTCTCTCCTTAGGCTCTTTCTCCATGAGTGTGCTGGGTTTAATTCCATTCCAACAAACCCTGACCAGGCTTATTCTAAGGGTTAGGCCCTGTAGCAGGTGCTGGGCAGGGGGAGGGAGATGGCCCACAGCAGCTAGGACTTCAAAGACCTCTCAGTCCAAGCTAGAGAGAGAGAACCAGCAGCACACAACAAGATGATCCAATATGGGGGTCCAAGGACACAGAGTGGGACGGTGAACCCAAGGGGGATGATGGAGTGCATGGAAGGCTTCCTGCGGAAGTCCCGCCTAAGCTGGAAGGATGATTGAAGTTGGCCAGAGGAGCGAGGCCAGGGGCAAAGGAGCTCTAGGAAGAGGGAGCTGGAGAAGTGGGCTGTAGGGGCTGCACATTTAGCAGATAAGGCCACAGCAGCCCAGCTAAGAGAGGACAGGGCTGGCGCAGGGGCCTGGGGCACAGGATGGGCCCTTGATACCCAGGGTGGAGGGTAGACTCCAGGCTCATTCCTGGCTGGGGTGTCCAGGAATGTAGCTGTACTATTCACCAAAACAGAAAATTCAGGAGCAGGGCAGGCTGTGGGAAAGAGAAGCTTCAATTTGACTGATGGGAGCCCCAGAGGAGCTCATTGGCGAGGACGGGAGGGAGTCATCAGGGCTGCTGGGGCCTGCTGAGGGGGCCCTCCTAGAACATGTGAAGTGCGGAGAGTTCTCAGAGGCAATTAGAGTAATTCTGTGATGCTGACTGTGGCCCCTGCTGTCACTGATAAAAGAGGCTGCAATGAATTAAAAACGAGCCTTCTTCCTGGTGCTTCTATCGGTTTGCCCAGAGAGCCCTCCTTGCCCCCATCTGTACAAGACAGGTTAGCTCAATCAGAGCTAGGACAGGTGGGCCAGACAAAAGCTTGGGCCGGAGACCAAACTACCCTCCAAAGCTTGCAGTCCTCACGGACTTACACGTGGGTACACTCACTTGACAAAGATATGGAGAGCAGTTCTCAGGGCCAGGTACCGTGCCAAGTCCTGGGGATTAGGGGGTGCAAGTCATAATCCAGGACCCCAAGGAGTTCACAGATTAGTGAGGGAGCTAGGGATACCAATGGGCAACTTCAACAGAGCATGACTCATACAGTCAAAGGTGTGGCAACACAGGTGCCTGGAGGAAGGGCATTTGAGGAACCTTGAAGGAGGTGAGGGAATAGCCTCTGTGCTCTCCTACCATTACTTTCTGGTGCAATGATAAGAATTTCCCTTTTTATTGGGCACCTATTACGTGCCAGGCCCCTGAGATGAAATATCCCTCATCTGTATCACCACCTTGAAGGGACTCTATACAGGGAGAAACCAAGGCTCAGAAAAGATAATTCGCTCATTCCAGGCCACACAGTGGGTGAGAAGCAGCAATGGTGTTCAAACCCAAGGATATGGGACTGACTCTGAGCCCAAACTCTCCACCCCAGGGTGCCATCCACTCCAGCCCTCTGTTTGCTCAGCCCTACAGAGGCTCTGCGGTAAAGTAGAGAAATGAAAGAATATGTGACCAAGGCTAGCACTGGGGTCTAGAAAGAAATAGGTCTAGTAGAAAAACCAGAATGTCTAACCTGCGAGGATCTTTGAAGGGCATGATTTGAATTGGATTCCTTCATGTTAGAGGCAAGTGAGGGAGATCCAGAGAGGCCATGAGATCGGCGTGGAGACACAGCTGGGGTGACTGCTGTGCTGGGTTAGAGCCCAAGTGTCCTTGTCCCCAGTTCAGGGCTCCTTCCGATCATCAAGCTGTGCCACTCACCTTGGGACACACACACACACACACACACACACACACACACACACAGTTGCCCAAATTAGTGATTCATTTTGTTTTTAGCCAAGACAATACTTGGATGTTTGAGGATCGCCTGAAATGGAAGTTGCTCAGAACATACTCTTGCCATGGCTGTACATTCGGGCAAGATTGCAGAGGCTGCTAGTGGTGCTGGGGGAACATCGTGGGCACCTTGCAGAGGATTTTCCTAAGGGCATTCATGAACAATATGCAGTGACATAAGGAGTTCACAAAACAGAGAAACAATGCGACCAGGGACACCTCCTAGCCTAGCCCTTGTTGGCCGAGCAATTCAATGTTTCTCACGTGTGGCCCTGGGCCAGCTTCTCAATTATTGCCTTAATGTAATTTTATTTAAAATCTATTATAACACAAAAGTAGTACATGCACATAATAAAAAGTTCAAATAGTACTTGAGAACATAAAATCGATAATAGCAGCGCCTTTCTGTCTACATGGAGCCCCTCTCTGTCTTCTTCCTAAATGTGCTTTAAACTCAACAGTCAAAAGCCAGACTCATGATTTCCATCCAAAGACCTCCTCCTGCATTTCTTTTCTTTTCTTTTTTTTTTTTTTTTGACATTCTGTTTTTTCTTCTTTTTTTTTTTTCAGATTTTATTTATTTGTCAGAGAGCCGAGAGAGAAACAGAGAGACAGAGAAAGCGCGCGCACAAGCCGGGGGAATGGCAGGCAGAGGGAGAAGCAGGCTCCCCACTGACCAGGGAGCCTGATGTGGGACTCGATCCCAGGACCCAGGATCATGACCTGGGCCTAAGACAGACACTCAACCAACTGAGACACCCAGGCGTCCCTCCTCCTGCATTTCTTTTCTCCCTTGATGGAGTAACCATTCATATCCTGTTTTAAGGCAGACATGGTTAATAGTTTCATATGTGTCTTTCCAAAAAAAAATTTGTTAGAGTCATCCATATACAGTACACTGCATATGCTTTTTATCAACATAATGGCATAATTCTAGACACACTGTTTTCTACTGAGCTGCTTTCACTTATACCTCATCCTTCCTAATGGCTACATGATATTCCACAGTACAGATAACACATAACTTATCTACTCCATCCCCAGCCGATGGATAGTAAGTAGTTTGTAATCTTAAGACAGTGTTTCTCTGAGCATTTCTATGAGTACACCTTGCATACTTAGTGGTGGAATTGCTGAGTTAAATGTGGTATGTGTTTTAAAATGCTGACAGGGTCCTAAATAAACTTCCAGAAAGGTTTACCAGTTGACCACCATCGGGAGTAAGAGGGTGCTGATTTCCCCAAACCCTGGATGGCACTTGACGGTAATGAGCATTTTAATATTTGCCAATCTGAGATGTGATTATTGAAATCTCCTTGCTGTTTTAAATTACATTCTTTTAATTATACGTTGAGAATACTTTCATATCGGCTTTCATTTTTAAGAACTTCCTGTTGACATCTGCTCATCTAGGGTCTTTCAATGGTTCTTTCAATGGAAATTAGGGAAATGAGTTGTCTGTCATACGCACTGCAAATACTTATACAGTTTGTACTGAAGAATTTTTTTTCGTACTAAAGCTTTTAATATTTGTGTGTTGTGCTTCAGGGTTAAGCTGTTATTTAAATATTTTATGGCTAGTTTCAGTTTTCACCCAACTAGAGTATAGGTACTTTAACAGTGTTGCCTGAAGATTCTACCACAATTCCTTGTGCTTTGTAGGAATGTCTTAAGTATCCATGGATTAGATAGGTGGATGGATAGATAGATGAGAGAAAGAGAGAGAGAGATAGGAGAGGTATCTGACAGTGTTAACCATTGCTTCCTTTTAAAAAAAATGTTTTTTAAATTCAAAATGCATTATGTGCTTTTTGAAACATTGTCTCCCCTTCATTTTCTTAACCTTTTTTGGAGCCTCATCCCACTGTCTCCCTGACCCCCTTCAGCCTTCCTCCCCAACTCCTTTCTCTTCTGTTTGCCCCTTCAAAAATTAACCCTCTTTCTGCTTCACTGTCCATATATTCCCTGGTAGGAGCATTGCCAATGGGTGGCTGGGGGTGGTTACTTCAACTCCATCTGCTTGCTCCCAAAGCCACCTCGAAAGCAGATGAAAAAGAGGAGAGGAAAAAAAGCAAGTGACGTATGTGTTTTCTCATTCTTCAGGAAAGCTTGAATGAAAACATCTTAGAAGACTTCGCTATTCCCACAGATGTAAGGTGAGCAGGAATAGGGCTCTGTACATGACCAGCAGCCCGAGCCAGTGTGCTCCCCTCTCCTCCCTGCACTGCTGCTGCTCTGTCCCTCTGGTGTCAACCCTGCTGCTGGCCACTCGCCCACCCCAGCAGTGTCAGCATCTTCTGGGTGCCCCACAAGTGCCTTCGCCCACACAGCCTCACAGTAGGACCATTGGCCCCTTCAGGCTCCTTCTCCCAGTGAATATGCTGCTCTCTGTGCAGTCTCTCAGAAAGGAGACAAAGGGGCTCCCTCCAGCTCCCCCAGTCTTTTCAGTCTGTCACCAAGTCGGACCCTTCCCTCAGACCCTTTCCCTCTTCACAGCAGCCACTGTCTTAATCCTGATCTTTGTCTTCCTTTCCCTGAACCAGCCTCCAGCTTGTCCCCTGTCTCAGGTCTTGCCCCTTATGGTTTCTGTGTCTCCCTGCAGCCCAAAGCATTTTCTAAAATTCACATCTGGGGATGCCTGGGTGGCTCAGTCGGTTAAGCGGCTGCCTTCGGCTCCGGTCATGATCCCAGGATCCTGGGATCGAGTCCCACGTCGGGCTCCCTGCTCAGCAAGGAGCCTGTTTCTCCCTCTGCCTGCTGCTCTGCCTGCTTGTGCGCTCTCTCTTTCTTGCTCACTGACAAATAAGTAAATAAAATCCAATAAAATAAAATCCAATAAAATAAAATCCAATAAAATAGAATAAAATAAAATAAAATAAAATAAAATAAAATAAAATTTGCATCTGACTTCATCATTGCCTGGGGCAAAACTCCAGTACCCAGGAGTACCCAGAGTACCCAGGTACCCAAACTTCCCAGTACCAGGGCACTGGACAAAATTCATGGGTCTGAAGTGAGATGGGCACTTTAAAAGCTGAGGTTCCGGTGAGTGCCCCTCATCCCCCAGGGATGAGTCCAAGCTCTACCTCCCAGCCCTGCACACAGTGGCTTCCTGCCCATATTTGTTGAATGAATGAATGAATGAATGAACGAATGAATGAATGAACACCTGGTTGTTTGCCGGCCCTCCCTTCACTTCCCTTCTGGTCCCACCTCTGTGCTGTACCAGCTGCCTGGGCCCTGTAGCCAGTCCTCCCGGGACAGGTGCGTCTGCTGCTTCAAGTTTGGGCAGACCAATCCCTGGCTGCTCTAGGATGCCCTGGAGGGCAAGGCATGTTGGAAGAGAATTGGGGGCAGATCTTTTGGGAAGTGATGGGGGTTGCCACTAAGATACTGATGGTCTCATTTCTATCCTTTCCTTAGCTAGATTCCTTTTTTAATTGAAAAGTTATTTTTACAAATGGTGAAAAAGGAAAGCAATACCACAAGACATATTTAGAGTCTCACCCCGACTCAAACCCCCGATCACGATCTGGTCTGCTTTAACAGTTTCTTGCGTATCTTTCCAAATACACTCTATGCATATCAAAGCATATGTACTTTTCTTTTCACACAATTGTCAGCTAACTCTTCATCGTGCCCTGCAGTCACTTTTTCACTCAGCAAAGTGTCTGCGAGACGGATCCCTGCAACTACAAACGGCTCTAGCTCGTTCAGATCTTTGGCAGCCTGGGATTCCACTAAATGGAGGCATCATAACCAATTTAACGAGTCTGCTATTAATGATCAGTTAGGCTTTTCAAGTTCTCTGCTGTTACAAATAATGCTGCCATGAATATCTTTGTGTTTCAGCACTAGAATATTAACTCCATGAGGCCGTGTGGTTGGCAGATCAAGGACCCCTAAAGACATCCACATCCTAAGCCCCAGGACCTGTGAATATGCTACCTTAGGTGGCCGAAGGGACTCTGCAGATGCAGTTATGTTAATGATCTGGAGATGGGGAGATCATTTTGCATTCTCCAGGTGGGCCCTAAATGTAATCACAGTGTCCTTGTAAGGAGAAGGCAGGAAGGTCAGAGTCAGGGAAAGGATGAGGGGCCATGAGCGAAGGAGCGCGGGTGGCATCTAGAAACTGGACAAGAGAGGAAATGCGTTCTCCCCTAGAGCCTCCAGGAGGAGCGCAGTCCTGCCCACACCTGGACTGGGAGGCATCTGACCAGCAGAACTAACTGTAAGGTGCCCAATCCGCTCTGCTTGAAGTTACAGCAGCAGGAAGAAATGAATGGAGGCGTCGCTGTTTTGCTCTCCTCCCAATGCATCCCAATGCTGAGCAGCATGCCTGCAGACAGGCGGACTTTACTACAGAGTTGTTGAATGAACAGAGCGGCATGAGCAATTACAACCATAAAACAGCTCTGGGCAGCGGCATCGCGCTCTCAGTGAGGATAAGCCTTGAAGATCTTGATAAAGTCATCAAACTGCCAGGCAAACAGGCCACACCAACTTCCATTTCCGCTACAAGTCCCCCGCTGTGTCTTCCTCCCCATCCCCTTGCCTGACTGGATTGTCATCATTATTTTGCTGAGATAATTGTGAAAAATGGCTTCTCATTGTTTTGATGTGCATTTTTTAATAAGGAGGGAGTGCGAGCTTCTTTTCATGTGTTTATTGACCATTTGCACTTCCTTCTTTGTACGCTGCCTATGGGTCCAGTCCCTCTTTTTTTTTCTAATTGAGTTATTATTCTTTTTCACTAATTTCTAAGAGCTCTTCCTATTGCCTGGCTATGAATATGTAAATATATTCCCTTGGTTTGTCCTTTTCCTTCGTTCCTTTTTTTTTTTTTTTTTTTTTTTTTTTTTTGCCATGGAGAACATTTTAATTTGACAAAGGCGTGAATGAGGTGCTCATCTTAGTTTGGCAGAGAGGAGAGGGGAGATCATTCCGTTGCACCTGACAGGAGCAAAGGCTCAGAGATAAGAAGGAACAAGGAAGATTAATATGACTGGAGCAGTTAGGGGAGAGAGGATTGATGAGGTGTGTGGTGTCAGGGTGGGGGCTGGGGGCGGGGGAGGCGGACAGGAAAGCGACGGGGAGGTGAAGACAGCCAGAAGCTGGATGGGGGATTGGGAGAATCCACTTTCTATAGGCAGTTTCCATAGGCAAGAGAATAATCTTTTTTTTTTTAATTCTTTATAGGGTGCCAGGTACTATGTTAGGTATTTAAAATACTTGATCCTATTCTATCTCCACAGCCCTGGGTGGTGGTGGTGGGGAACATTATTATGCCCGTTTAAAAACGAGAAATGAAGGTTTAAGAGAGGTTAGATAATCACCCACGTTCACATAGCCGGTAAAGTACGGAACATATCTGCCTGAAGTCCATGATCTCGGTCACTGAACTCAGGACAGTCCTGTGAGGCTTAAGTATCCCATTTACACAAGAGGGAACGGAATCTCGGAGAGGTTAATTAACTTGCTCAAAGTCACACAGCATATAGGTAGAGGAATTAGGATTTGAACTCAAGCCTGCTGTGCCCAAACACCTTGCTGTTCTCATTCCCTCCCTTTATCCAACCCCTGAGTGCAGAAGCCCCCAGAGATTTGGATTTAACTAGTCTGGCACGGGTCTGGGAACATCACTGAGATACCCCAGTGTGCAAATAGGTTGGGCACCCCCACCCTAGGACAGGAAGGCAAGGCTGCGGGAGAAGCACCAGCCTGTTGAATGCTGATCTGCAAACAGCAGCCTCCCTGGGGGACCTGAGCCATCGCCCACCACCCCAGTCAAGTCCATCCGTCCCACTGCAGCCCAACCAGGCCCACAGCAGTCAGGGTGAACACTGGACAGAGCACAGAATCTTTTATGTGGTTCAGTTTTTCATGACCCTTAGACTTAAAATCTCATTCATTGGTTATTATTAATTTGGGGCTGTGGGGAAGTAGCTTCCTTAGGCCTAGGCAAGCAGACCCCTGCCCTGGCCTTGTGCCTCGGGGGGCCCATTTGGCGTGCCTTGAAATGCTCTGAATCTCTTTTGGGTACCTGGGACCAGCTGGGGCTGGGAGTTCTGCTCAGGCAGGCACTCCAGGCCCAAGCCAGGGCCTGCATAGGTTCCAGCTTCCACAAACCCCCTCCTTGAAATGTTCTTAAGTCCCCTTTAGTACCTGAGACCCTCAGGGCTGGCAGAGCCCCTGTGTGGGGCACCCGTATTCTAGACCTAGACTGGCAGGAGCCTCCGGCTCTGTTTCTCCCCCTCCCCCACAGATGCTCTCAGACCCTCTACTCTTTTCATGGGGTCTGCAAAGCAGCTGAAGGAGCTTCAGGACCCATGCCCAAGGGATCATCCCAGGCCCTGCTGCCAGGCCATAGTTCTGGGAGAGTGGTCTGAGGAGCAGATGGCCACCACTGGCCGGTATGTTATTCCTTTCACTGGATGCATGAGCTGGGGCCCCTAGAATGTACTGGCATGCTGATGTGGGGTGACTCTCATTCATGCCAGACAGGATAAATCTGGGGGCCCTGAGCTACCCACAGTCCACCACAGAGCCTTGGTTTTGAGCCACCATTGTGGGCCCATGAGCTGGTTCTCTTCCACCATGGCGTGGCCTCAGCTCTGTGACACCCAAGGGCGGAGTGGGGGGGGGGGGCAGTGGTGGACCATCTTTACCCTGCTTGCCTCCCACCACTGGCACCACACCTCCTCCCCGGCTCCAAATCAGGCCGTTCCCAGGGGGTGGCCATGCCTGTCTCCTCAGAGGGCTTTGCAGAATGCTGTGACACAGTCTCTTGTGGCTAATGGCAGTGGGGACAGCATGCTCCCCCTGGCCCTCTAAAGACAGGTTAGAGAGGGGACATTCTTTGTGCAGATGCACCTGTCTGCCGGCTCCCAACCCCCCCCCGCCCCCTTGCCTATGGTGGTGTGAGAGCCATCGCATTCTAGGGGTACAGTCCTTACAGCCTGATGAGTTCAAGAGAAGAGGTGGGTGGAAGTCGTGTTGTAGGTTTGTGCAACAACATTCCAAGGGGCAAATTAAACATGACCGGAAAATGAATCACTGGTCCCATTTCCCCGCAGTCCCGGGGCACGTCTTGTACACGCGTGGTCCTCGGTAACAAAACACAACAGTGACCGGAGGTCCGTGAAATCGGTTCTCACGGACAGCACCTGGCTGATGCGGCTTCGTGAGCCCTGCTGGCCACCAGCGGTAAAGAGACGACGCTGGGGAATGGCACAGCCAGAGAGGCAAACACAGCTTCAGTGACTCACAGGCTCTGGAAAGCCACTGCATTGTGAGTTAAAATGGTGTTGCCACCTGTTTCTTGCAGTGGGAAATATGAAATTAGCCAGGAATGTGCTCTCGTCAATAAAGAATACAAAGCGATGCTTCCTGGACCTGAACGGGGAGAGGCAGTGCCGGGGCTCTCTGAAGAATCTTCGCAAGCGCTGATAGGCCAACAAACAATTAAGTTCCTCGTCTCTGCCCATTATTCTAAGACGTCATCAATAAATCATTAGACTCCACATGGATTTGATAACACATTTTTAATCAAATATTTTCCTGGGGTCCCATACACCCTAAGGATCGTTCTGTTCTTTGGGCTCGGCCCAGCTGTGAAAATGCACATATTTACTAATTTCTATAATTCATTTCATGCTTCCCATGTTCCCTGCACCATGCTAAACACATTGTTAGCATTCATTTCATTTCATCTTCACATCACCCTCTTTGAGGACGCTTCTCACATCAGTTTTCATTTTCTACCTGGGGAGTCTGAGGCTCAGAGACGTAGACTAACTTGCCGGAAGTCACACAGCTGAGGAGGTAGCCTAAGCAAGACCCAGGACCTGTGCGGCCACTGTCACACTCCCCCATCCTCAGCGGGACAGGTCTGTCATGTATCCACGGGGTTGGAGTGTCTGCAGCTGGGCAGACCCTCTTCCTCCAGCCACAACAAACACGGGGCGATTGCCTCCTACTCACCAAATATGCCAAAGCACTCTGTTAAGAAAGCTTCTCCAGTCTGGGCCAGCCCCGCCAGGCCCCAGATGGCTCACCTGGGCCCCAGAGAGGTGTGAGTGATGCACAGATAGACTGGACGGAGTTGGGTGGGGCTGTAGGAGCAGGACAGGGGCCAGGGAGGGGATCCAGGCACTGGCGGAGAAACAGGTGTTTGTTGAGGGCCTGGGAGGTACCCGGTGTCATATCAACTCTGCAGGGATCTCACTCTGACCAACGGACATGGAGGAACCCAAGGCCCAAATGCTGCAGTGTCACTGGCTGTATGTAGCAGAGCCAGGCCCAGTACTGAAGGTCGCTGTGCCCCAGGCAGGGTCCCAGGAGGGCAAGGGAGGAGCACAGAGGCAGGGCGGCGAGGGGAGAGGAACAGCAAGGGGACATCTGCAGCCGGGAGGGACTGTGGGCGGGATGGGGCCAGCAGCTCCGTTTATCTAGCAGGCCTTTGTTGGCCCCTCCTGTGCGCCAGCCTCGTGCTGGGCACTGGGGGTCACACATGAATAAGTAAGATGTGGCCTGGGTTCAGAGAAGGCCCAGTGGAGGGATGGAGAAGCTGGGTGAAGTCTGGGCAGCAATGGCAGAGACATGAGGAGTGCGGGGGGCGGGGTGCGATCCCAGGAAGGCGTGATAGGCGCTCCTGGCCCTCTGGCTTTGCAGAGAAGGCCCCCCTGCAGGCTCCTGAAGGAATTCCAGGAGGAAAGGCACAGCTGGGGGGAAGACAAATGTGCAAAGGCTTGGCAGTGGGCTACGGCACCTGCAGCACCAGGGGCGGTAGGCGTGGTCTGAGTGTAAGATGTGGGCGGTGGAGTATATGACCTGCCACCAGCCTCCAGAGCCTGCAAACACCCCTTCCCCCAGCTCCAACACCACCATCCCGTCTTCGGCTGGCACCCACTCTCACCCAGGCTCCCACAGGGCCCTTGCGGGCCTGTTGCTCTAGCCCTCAGCCACCTGCTGTCCTAATTGCTCTGCACGGTCGTCCGGTGGTGTGGCTGTGCCTCAACTTGGTCTCCCAAAGACATTCCCATCTCCCCGAGGAAGCTCATCTCCATCATCTTGTTCTCCAGAAACTCGGCAGCCCCTGGCCCAGGCCGGGGCCCAGGCGGGTGGGAGACTTCTGGCCAGTGGTGGATGGGCAGGCTGTGCTCATCAGGCCGCAGAGAAAGCACAAGGTCCCAGATGCAACCTGAACCTGGGCAGCACCTTCCAAGATGCCAGAGTGGCTGCACCCTTATGCTTGAGGGGACTGGTGGGGGGCGGGGGGTGGCTAAGACACCAGGTCCCGGATAATCAGTGAGGACCATCTCCCACCGGGGGGAGGGAGAATGGCAGAGACCGGGATGCAAAGCAAAAGGCCCCAAAGCAAGCAGGAAGCCTGGGTGCTCCAGAGGGGCCACCCAAGGGAGAGCCCATGGCTGTGGGGTCTTTAACCTTCTCACCAGCAGCGGGCAGATCCCTGGAGCATAGCAAGGGGTGGGCGATGGGAAGACAGAAGAAAAGGAGGACACGGTGTTGGGTGTTTCAGGGCACCCATGGTGGTGGTGGTGGGGCGTTGGGTTGCCTGTGTCTGCTTCCAGGTGAAGAGGACTGGCTGGGCAGGTTGGCTGTCCCATCAGGGCTCAGCTGGCAGGACTGCCAGCCACATATTCAGCCAGTATTTCTGGGGTGCCGAGCTGAACGACTGCGTGCAGAGCTGAACATGAAGTCGCTGTGTCCCACCCCCGGGTGGCTCACACCCTGTTTCTGCGGAAGACCACTGCCTCCCCTCCTCCCCTCCAGCTTGTTCCCTCCTGGCTTCTCTTGGCCAAAGAGGATAATAAAACGTGTTGGGTTTATTTATTTATTTATTTGAGAGAGAGAAAAGGAGAGACAGTATGAGTGGGGTGGTGGGGTCGCAGAGGGAGAGGAAGAAGCAGACTCCCCATTGAGCAGGGAGCCCCACATGGGACTCGATCCCAGGACCCTGAGATCACGACCTGAGCAGAAGGCAGACGCTTAACCGACTGAGCCACCCAGGGGCCCCTAAAATGCACTAGTTTTAAAAGCCCTCTCTCTTCTACCTCCTGACGAGCTGTAGGCTGTGAGTGAACAAGAGGGAGGGGGTCAAATATCCTGTTTAACGGGCAACTGGCTCCTAACAGATGGGTTTCGTTGGTCATAGAGACCAGAGCCCTGGAGTAAGATCTGTGATGGGTGCATCGCTCTGGCCCCCTCCAGACCCAGCAGCCGGCCAGTCCCGGGTCAGCAGTACCTGACTGGCCTCAGGTGAGCTCTAGACACTCACATGTGGAGACAATAACCTCACCCAACTAATAAGTCACCCTACATATATTTCAAATGTGTGTCAGTCTTCACAATTTCATAGATTTTTCTTTAAATTCTTTATGGCATGCCTGTGTTTTGTGGGTCGTTAAGGAAAGCTTGGTGGTCCTACAAGCTTCATTCATTCATTCATTCATTCATTCATTCATTCTCAATTACTGAGAGTTTGATCTGTGAATAACATATACTGAGGCTCTCTGGGAAGGTTCAAAAATTAACACACTTAATTCCTGCCCTTGGTAGATTCTCCGAAGTCGGGAATTATGTCTCATGTATCTCAAGGCACCTAGCACAGTGCCTGGCAGGTAGTAGGTGGACAATTGATGTAGAGTGAATGAAAGAATATTCTTAGAGGTGGCACCTGCAAGATGTCTTGGTTCGAAAGCCACTGGGCTCTGTTCCACATAAAGACCACCTAGGGTGACAGGAAAGATGTGGGTGAGACGTGTCTCAGCCCCTTTATCCCTGAACTGTTGAGATATCCATCTGCTCTTTCTGAAGCTTGCTAAACAGGCAGATCCCTGGGACCCACCCCAGGGAGTCTGACTGTCTAATGTTGAGGTCAAGCCTAGGAAGCTGCATTTTAGCACACTTTCCGGATTGATTCTTATGCTGGCGGTCATTAGATCACACATCTGAAAACAACAGAATGGCCCAACCCAAATCCAACCCCAGTGGTCCATATGGACACCTTTGCCTCCTTTTCACAATGTCACATGTAATGACCTTGATGGCTTTTGTCAGCCTAGCTTTCCTCTCTTCTGATCATACCCCACCACCCCAACACACACACACACACACACACACACACACACACACACACATACACACACACACACGTAGGCATACAAACACACACACTCCCTTGGAGTTCCAGCTCACCACCGGCTTGCCAATCACGTACCACCACGAAAGGTCCAGAGGATGGGCACATAATCCACTTTGCACAAATCAGAGCCAAATCTCAAGTGGCAATTCTCACTGCACTGATACTGAGTATCTGCACTGATAATGTGGGGATATTGACACTGAGTGGGCTTCCTTTTGTAAGAGTTGCCACTTGAGAGCCCATCATGCATAATGGATGCTATATAGCTATTCATTTCCCCCATTTTATTTTAATATCATCTAATTCTTCCTTGGGATCCAGCTGGACGCCTGGGACTTGCTTAGCTCTCTGCTTCCCATATTAAGCTGACAGTTCAGATGGGGGCCAGGACTTTGTCCCACACTCGGCAGATGCTCAGCCAATGAATGGACTGAGGGCAAGAGCCAGACTCCAGGAACCGTGGAGGTGGGGGCGTGCACTCTGCTTTGCCCTAGGCAGAGAGAGAGCGAGCAGAAAAGCAGAAAAGGTTTAAGTGTATGGAGCAGTGATTTTTTTTTTTTTTTTTTTTTTTTTTTTTTACTGCTGTCTCAATCTATCTGCCTATAGAATAAGATTTGCACAGTGGTGTTGGGGAGAGCTCAGCAGCTTGTGATTTAGGGATGTAAATTGCTTTTTAATTTGGAAGAAAAAACAGTTTGGTCTCGAGCAGGGTTCTCTGTAGATGTACGGCCCAGCCTGGTGAATTACTCTTCCGGCTACAGGGCATTGGTTAAAGACCCTGTGGTGTGCCCTATAATTCTGGGAGGGCTGTAATTGCTGCACTAACTCCTAAATTTCCCTCTGGCCAGAGTGCCGCAATCCATTCTCATTTAGCAAATCTGCTCGGGATTTATTATTTTCTTTTAGACTTACTCCAACCTTAAATTTTCCCCTTTCATAAAGTCCTTATTGTTCTCCTACATCCGTGCCCTGGGGCCACCCAAAGCTGCCCTTCAAGGACATAAGCTCCTGCCCTTGGCTCCTGGAGGCAGAGGGGTTAGTGTGTCCCGATAAACAGCCACCACCCAATAATCATGGGTCCAGGGCGCACAACATCCCTCATCTGTGCTAAGCAAGTGTGTTATATACATCTATAGACATTTTAATGTTCATATATATATAGAACATATATTTATCTCTATATATACACACATCCATACATATGCATTTATATGCATATATGTGTGTGTGTATCATTTTGTAGGTAGAGGCAGAATTATCTCCCACTTGGCAGATGGGGAAATCGAGGTTCACAATAATGAAGTAAATTTTTTTGGTCACCTACCTGCTAAGTGACTGAGCCAGGTGTGGAAAGTTCATTTAAGTTAAAAACTGCTATAATCACTGTGCTTACCTCTCTCCCTAGTAAGTAAAGCAGAGCCTGGCTAAAAACAGATCCTTGTGGTAGACCGCAGGAGACCTTTCCACTCATCAACACTCTTTGGGGGCATGTCTTCGGCACCCCCACAAATCTTCCTCCTGCCGTGCAGCCCACATGCTTCTGTGTTATGGACTAGGCTCTCCTGAGAGACTGAGAAATGCTTTCCAGAAGTTCAGGCACCCTCATCAGCCAGACTCTTTGCAAACACAATTACCTGTATCTAGCGTACTTCGTGAGCCCTCACTGGGCTCTTCCGTAAGTGCTTTCTTCCTTAAGCACTTACAAACAGACTGCTTGCTCAACACTGGACTTGGTGGGTTTTCCAGGCATTAACACTAAGGTCAATGGCCTTCAGCTTCATATTTGGAAATGGACTTCGTTCTGCACATCAGCACTGTCCTTGTTAGTGGGAGCACTCTCTCTCTCTCTCTCTCTGTCTCCCTCTCTCCCTCTCCCTTTCTCTTATCCTTTCTGTCTTGAGAGATTCCAGACAGTGGATTCTTTGAGGTCATATTATCAAGTTCTTTTCTGTTTGAAATACAGTTTTGTGAGCCCAGGACTTGAATGATTTCAATGTCTGGAAGGCTCTGGCAGGGCTGGCCTGCAGGTGAGCTCCTCCCCACCTCTCCACCCCCTCATAGCTGGCTGTACCCTCTCCATCTCTCCACTTTCCCTAGGCTTCCGCTCCTGCATCAAGCCCTCCATCCTTCCAACTCCTGTGAAAACCCCCAGGAAAACAGTGAAAGAGGCATGGGTGATGGTGCGTTCCCTCTGCGCCCTGTGACCAGCGCAGCCTGTCACATACCTGCCTCCCCTGCCAGCTCGGGAAACCTGACACCTGCGGCAGAGAACCCCAGCAGTCCCCTGAAACAGCACCCAATTCATTTCTTCCCAGGTCTAAGAGAAATGAAAAAAGGAATTAATTTTCTCTTGTCCTTGACTTTTTTTCTTCCGAACCTCAGCTCATTTGGTATTCGAGCTTCCCTGACACTACTCCTACCGCCCCAGACCGTGCTTTAGCATTTGTCCTTGGCTGCGACCCTGCCTTTTGTCTGTCTCCTTCCAACATCTGCGCTCAGACAGAGCTCCCCATGCACCCACAGGCTCTGCCTTCCACACCTCTTGTGGTCCTTCTTCCTTCCTCTCGGTGGAGATGGCACAGTTGGGACTGTTGGCAGGGTTGAGCACTTGCCCCAGCTGTAGGTGCTAGACCAGCCCTTCCCAGGGGGTTACCAACTCCTGGCTCCCCACAATAGGGATACTTCAATTAACACGTCAATTTCCATAAAATAACTCACAAGCCTATATATATATATCTATATAGATATATATAGATATATATATATAGGCTATATATATATATATATATATCTATATAGATATATATATAGGCTTGTGAGTTATTTTTTTAGACAGCTTTTTTGATCTCAGTAAAGAGCATCTATGTTTCAGCCTCATGAATATGTTTGAATTTCAAAGGGCCTGGATCATAGAGAGATCTGCAACCAGGGATTCAGGCTGAGTAAACATTTCCACCTGCTCACACTCATGTATAAGACATAAGGCTTTACTTAAATACATAAACACTGATCTCTTTGGATGAAAGTATATACAGAGAACACTGTCTCTGGGAGCTTGCTAATTTTTCCTTTCAGAGATCCCCAGGGGTCCTAGCCTAGGGATGAGCATGCAATTAAGGACCAGTCTGGTGACTCATTAAACTTCTTCTTCACCTCTAAAAGGAGTACATTCATTTCTCTTTTGCCTCCAGCCCAGTACCTACTGGGTTCACTGGCTGCTGAGTTAGCGTGTTGATTTCAGCTACTCAACGAACAAAATATTTTACGTGGTTCTCATGGGCGAGGTGAGAAAGGCAGGGAGGAAGGGACTTCAAGGAAAAGGTAGCCTGTCTGTAAGGTAGCCCCCTTCCTCTCCACTATCAGCTCTCATCAATTTTACTCTCCCAGGTCAAAAAGCAGCTGAGACCTGTGGTGGCCTGTGAAAAGCCCTGGGCACTGTGGGGATCATGGTCAAGGAAACTGGTATAGGACTTTCTCCTCCAGGATAAAGGATGATGAGGACGGCAGGCATCATAAAGCAGCAGGCCATGACAGGAGCTACAGAAATCCATCCCCCAGGGGACCAGGGGGTATGCCACCCCTCCCTTCCCCTTGCTCCCATCTTCCTGGTCAAGAGAGAGCTGAATAGAGGCGCCTGGGTGGCACAGCGGTTGGGCGTCTGCCTTCGGCTCAGGGTGTGATCCCAGCGTTATGGGATCGAGCCCCGCATCAGGCTCCTCCACTATGAGCCTGCTTCTTCCTCTCCCACTCCCCCTGCTTGTGTTCCCTCTCTCGCTGGCTGTCTCTATCTGTGTTAAATAAATAAATAAAATCTTAAAAAAAAAAGAGAGAGAGAGCTGAATAAGTGGACTGAGTTCTCCATTCTCTGGTGGCTGAGAGAAAAGGAGGGATCAGGAGATGTCTTCCATGCACCTCAAAGGGATGGTCACCTTGCTTGCTGCAGCAACTGTCACCCACAGTGAGGGGACTACTCACCAGCCACCAATTTAGAACTTGTGATATTCCAGTAAAAGATAGAAACTGGGCGGGGGGGGGGGGGACACAAAGAAAAATAATGGCGCATCGGTAGTAGATGCTATAGTGTGTCACCTAGACTCCCCTATAAGAATGAAGATCTTCTGCCCTCCCTCCCTCTTCCTTCTTGAACTTCTGAGAGACATGTAGGCAGACAACACTCAACTGCGAGACGGCCCTCTTCAGGAATTGCCTTGGCATATCCAAGGTCATACGCACTTTCCAGAACAGATAACACTGAATACCTGATGGGGTACAGATGTATAAAATTTCACCCCCTCGCCTCAGCTCTGGACAACCCTGAAGGGCCATACTTCAGAGCTCTTCATTAAATCAAGCTTTGTGGAGACTGCCCATCAAAATTCAGCTTCTCCTCTTCCCAATCCTGCTTTCTTCCCTCTTCTCTGGGGATGAGCCCAAGAGAACTCCCCTAATAGACCTGCAGGCTGCTCTCCATCTCGGTGTCCTTGCTGGGGAATCCCTCCTGTGCCTCCATTAAGGGGTCCCAGAGAGGATGGCCTATCAGAAAAAAAATGCATACCCACCCAAAGAGTGCTCCTTTCTTGATCCCTAAATGTTGGATAAAAACCCAGCTGTAGTCTCATTGTACCTTGGTTATTTACTAAATGGTATATCTCTAATCATTTTCTGTTTTTTTCCTTTCCTTTTCTCTTTACTTTTCTTTTTTTGTTGTTGTTGTTGTTGAAAAGACTGATAACTTAGCAGAAGATGTTGCCTGAAAAAACGTTTTTTTAAGTTTTTATTTAAATTCCAGTTAGTTAACATAAAGTGTAATATTAATTTCAGGTGTATAATCTAATCACTTTCTTCTATGATAATTGCTCTTTTCAAGTGTTCCATTTCTTCTGTGGTCAGTTTTGAAAATTTATTTGCCATGAAATGATTCATTTCTTCTAGATTTTACAAATCATTGCTCAAAAGTTACACATATTATTTCTCTTGTATTTTAATTTCTCTTGGCTATGTCAGCTTTCAAATTCCTTATCTCTGAGACTAAACAGAAAAACAGAGCACTTCTTGGCAATCAAAAGCAGCAAATGCACACAAAAAGACTTTCTGAAGCTGAAATGTGGTTTTTCCAACTTTCCAATGTGGCAAGCAAAAGAAGGGAAAAGATAGCACTGTTGAAACATGAATTAATGGCCTTGAGAGTCAAGGGAAAATATTATACAGTAATGCACAGAGCAAACTATTAAAAGATGAAAATCATTAAGGAAAAAACTAAAGAGCTGGAGGATGGAACCAGGAAGCCTGACATGCAAGTGTTGGGGACCTAGAAAAAAACAAAAAGGGATCACATAGCAAAAAAATAATCATTAAATAAAAAACAGGAGAAAATTCCTGGATGGAGAATACTGGGTTCTCTGGAAATGTGAAACATATAAATCTTAAATTCAGAATCTGTAAACTGAAGGGAGACATTTCAAGGGAAATTCTCACAACATCTAGACCTAAAAACATTTAACTATCTGAGCTACACTAGGTCAGCAGGGGCAGTGGGTGGGGACAGAAGTGAGAGACATTCCAAATATCTCTTCTAGGATTGGGAGAGGGGAAGCTGAAGGGGAAGGAGAAATGGGTCAGGGGTAAGTGAAGGTATTCTAACGGTTTTATCTCATAGGGTAACAAAAAGGGGAAGGCAATGTGAAAATAGAATGTCTGGCTTGGTAAAATAGTATCTTGCTAATAATAATAATAATAATACAAAAATAAGTGATTATGAGTACAAGGAAAGTTTCAGAAAATGTTAATAGAATGTAACAGTTTTATTAGGATGTATAAATTAACAAGGGGAAAAATAAGATGAGTAACAATTTGATCAAACCATTAAATATAGAAAAAGAAAAAACAATGTAAGATAAATCACAACTATAAAACAATATGAAAGGGAAGAAGAAAAAGCAGGAATATAAGCTTTTAAATCATTTGGAAATAAACTGAATTATGTCCTTAGAAGACAGAGCTTATCAGAGAGGGTTAAGAGCCAAAAATATTTATACACTGCTTAAATAAATACAGTTAAAAGAAATTGACAATTAAAGATTCAAATGAAAGGAATGGGAAGAAGAATGCCAGACAAATGCAAACGAATAAAAGGCAAGAGTGGCAACAATATTCAATATGAGACAAAGTAGAATTTAAAGTTAAACACTAAACAGGACAAAAAAGGGATGCTGCATTAGAAATGGCTACAGACTTAATATCAAGTGTTCTTTAAGCATGTATTGATGGGATCACATAATTTTTCTATTCATGTATTGATACACTGGATAATGTTAATAAATTTCCAGATATGGAGCTAGTCTGCATTCCCTGAATAAACCCTACTTCAACACAAGTGGTGAATATGAAGATATTTCATATATTGTATGAGTAAAATAATGTGTCAGATAACCATGTAAAGCTAAGCTATTAGAAATGTTGTAAGGACTTGATTTTTAAAATTATACACAGGGACGGCTGTGTGGCTCAGTCAGTTAAGCAGCGGGCTCTTGGTTTTGGCTCAGGTAGTGATCTCAGGGAGGTGAGATCATGAGATCAAGCCCCATGTGAGGTTCTGTGCAGGCCTGGAGTCTGCTTGTCCCTCCCCATCTGCCTCCCTCCACCCCTCTGCATGCACCCACTCACTCTTTCTCTTTCTCTCGCTCTCAAATAAATAAATAAATAAAATCTTTAAAAAGATAAAATTATGCACAAAGATTTCAGTACAATCCCATTAGAATATTTCATACCTAACAAATTAAATTAAATATGGACATGGATACTTTTAAAAACTCAATAATCTTGACTATATAAAATTTATAATTGCTTTGAATAAAGAATATACTTATTCTATGTCCACAAACTATATAAAATATTGATCATGTTCTTTCCCCAAAAGAAAAATTTTGAATATTCTAACAAGTAGAGATTATACAGCTGTAAAATAGAGGCCACATTCTTTAATCATATCCTAATAAAATTAGAGTATATAATAAAAAATGGCCAAAATCTTAACTACTTAGAAATTAAAACATATAATCTTAGAAAATCCTTGGATTGAGAGAGAAATTGAAAGGGATACTACAACTTCTAAAGAAGTCAATTAAAAGAACACTTTATACATAACCCATGGGTCAGAAAAAAAATATTAATACAAATTAATAGTCTTAAATGCCTTAATAACTTAAAATCAACATCCAGACAGTTCAGAATTCAAGAAATTAAAACCGATAAACAAAAGACATTTTTAAAAAACTAGAATAGGAAACCCGCCAAGACAAAAGTTGAAACCAAAGAAATAGGAAAACATTTCAAATGAGAATGAAAATAAATCTAAAGTCAAATACTTGGAAAACAACAATAACATGAAATATGTCTTCACAAATTTGATTAAGGAAGAAAGAGATAAGTAACGTGAAAGTAAGCAAAAACACAAATGCAAGAGAAATTAAAATACAAGAAATTAATATATGCAACTTTTTGGCAATGATTTAAAAATTTAGAAGAAATGGGATGATTTTCTAGAAATTGCAAATTACCAAAATTGACACCAGAGGAAGCAAAACACTTGAACAGCAATTATGGTAGAAGAATCACAAACGTGAGAACCATGACTTAGTAAATAATCAGGACCCAATAAGGTCACAGCTGATTTTTATCTGATACTGACACACCAGGTCAGTGTCAGATAACCTGGCCCTATGAAAAGATGGAGAGCTCTCTTGATTTATTTTATGAAGACAGCATAATTTTAATATCAAAAACCAAAAAGGAGATTATTTTTTAAAAGGCATAGGCCAATCTCACATATGTCTACAGATAGGAACAATCAATCTAAACTGTTAGTGAGTAGCTTCTAATGATGCTTCAAAAGAAAAATAGGCTAAACTGAAGTAGGGTTTATTCAGGGAATGCAGACTAGCTCCATATATGGAAATTTATTAACATTATCCAGTGTATCAATACATCAACAGAAAAATTATGTGATCCCATCAGTAAATGATTAAAGAACACTTGAAATGAAGTCTGTGGCCATTTCTAATTAAAACCTAAGTAAAATAGTAAAAGAAATTACTGAAATATGAATATAATAATGACTTAATTATAATAAATGTAACAAAGAATTAAATATTAGGTTACACAAATATAACAAAAAATAGAAGCAATTATTACTCTAAATGCCAAACGCCTAAAAATATTTAGATTAGAAGTCAGTAACTAGACAGAGATAATTACTCAAGTATTTCGTTCTGGTAAATGAAATGAGCCAAGAAGTGCTATAAACATTAGAAAAGATAAGATAAAATGCCCTTTTTTTATGCTGAGGGGATTATTGAATTTCTAGAAAATTCAAGAGACTCTAATTAGAAAAACTTATACACCAAAGCGTATAAGAGAATTTGGCAAGGTAGCAGGATGTAAGGTAAATATACAAAACTCAATGACTTCTATTCCAGCAATGTATATGACAAATGAAAATGAAATAAAGTGTTCCATACACAAACTAGAAAATGCTAAGGAATGAAGGTAGTAAGAAAGGCACAAGACCCACATGAAGCAAATTATAAGATTTTATCAAAGAATATAAAGTAAGATCTGGACAAATGGAAACAGATAAATTACTTTCAGATGGAGAGACTTGGTATCATGCCAACTTGATTTTCCCAGAATTGGTATCTGTAAATATAGTGTGATTTCCATTTGAATCCTAATAGGATTATTTGAACTTGATAAAATGATCTTATGCTTTATATTTTTAAAAAATGCCTGTGGGGTGCCTGAGTGGCTCAGATGGTTAAGCATCTACCTTCAGCTCAGGTCATGATCTTCAGGTCCTGCCTCGGATTCAGCCCTGCATCGGGCTCCCGGCTCAGCAGGGAGTCTGCTTCTCCCTCTCCCTCTGCCTCTCCCCCTGCTCATGCTCTCTCTCTGTATCTTTCTGTCTCAAATCAATAAATAAAATCTTTCTAAAAATAATAAATAAATAAATAAATAAATATGTCTGAGACTAGAAAATATATATATTTAATATATTTTTTAAAAAAAGAGTGAGCATTTACCTTGCCAAGTATCACAATATGCTACAAAGTCCCTATAAACAAATAATATGTTCTTCCCATAAATGTAAATAAATAGGTCTGTGAAACAGAATAGAAAATCCAGAAATAGATTATAAAATAAGTGAGAAATAAAACAGTAAATCTGGTATTTCAATTCGTGAGAAACAAAAACATTAATTTCAGATGACTTAATGATTTAAAATGTGGAAAAAATAAAAATTACATCCAAGAGCCTACATCTTTAATCTAGAGACAAGGACACCATCCAAATTGATGCTAGAAAACCAGAAGTTTTTTTAAAGATTTATTTACTTATTTTAGAGAGAAAGAGAGCAGGAGCAGGAAGGGCAGAGGGAGAGGGAGAGAGAATCTCAAGTAGGCTCCATGCTAAGAACACAGCTGGACGTGGGGCTCAATCTCACAACCCTGAGATCACTACCTGAGCTGAAACCAAGAGTTGAAGACTCAACTGACTGCACCACCCAGGTGCCCCTAGAAAACCAGAAGTTTTAAAAGCAGAGCAGAGCAATTAAGAACTTACGTATAGCGAGAGATACTAAAAATTAAGTCAGTACACACAAATGGATTTGGGAAAATATTTGCAATGCAATAGATAGGGTTAAATCTATAATATATAAAGAGTTTACACAAATTGACAAGAATTGGACAAACAACTGATAGAAAAATAGGTAAAGAAACTAAGAAGATAATAATCTGCAAGAGAGCAGATTTAAATAATCAACAAACATTAAAAATATGTAAATTCTGAAGTAGTCAGGGAAATGTAAATTAAAGTAACAATGGTGATGTATAGCATGGTGACTATAGATAATAAGATCATACTGCATATTTGAAAGTTGCTTAAAGAGTAAATCGTACAAGTTCTCATCACACATACAAAATTTTGTAACTGTATATGATGACCAATGTTAACTAGACTTATTGTGGTGATCATTTTGCAATATATACAAATATTAAATCATTATGTTGTACACTTGAGACTAATATAATGTTATATGTCAATTATACTTCAGTTAAAGAAGTAAAAATGAGCAGTCACTTTATAACTATCAGGTATGCAAAAATTAGAACACTGGAAATGCCGTCTGCTGGTTTCTATATGGAAATATAATTTATGACAGCCATTTTGGAAAGTGATCTGGCAGCATCTATTAAAATTAAGATATTAAAATTAAGAGCACTCTCATTTCTCAGTGTTTATCTCATAAAAATAAAAGCACCTGTATGTATGGACATATATATAAGAATATTTATTGCTTGACAGAAAAAAAAATTCCTATCAATTAGGAATAGATGAATAAATTATGGCACATTTTTCATATGACAGCCTATTATGCAAGCATTTAACAGGGTGCATTAGAGCTATGACAGGTGACCTATGAGTTGGAGCTCCAAGTTGGAGTGATTTTCATGAGTGAAAATCATTTTTTTTTTTGGTGAAAAAATTTATATTTAGAGTTAGCCAGCTGGACTCAGTTTAGATGATCCCAATTTTGTTGGCGACATCCAATGCATCATAGTCAGAAGCCAGTCGAACGTTTACCTTCTTCTCCCCATCAGGCCTGATCGAGGTGTTGACCGTGGCCATGTCAATGTCGTAGAGCCTCTTCACAACCTGTTTGATCTGGTGCTTGTTGGCCTTGGCCTCCACAATGAACACAAGTGTGCTGTTGTCTTCTATCTTCTTCCTGGCTGACTCAGTCATGAGCGGAACTTGACGATGATGATATAGGGATCAAGCTTGTTTCTCCTGGGGGCGCTCTTCCGAGGATATTTGGGCTGCCTTCAAAGACGCAGTGTCTTGGGTCGTTGGAATGTAGGTGACGTGCAGATCTTTTTTTTTTTGTGACCGTGGATGCCTTTCAGCACCACTTTCTTGGCCTTCGAAGCCTTTGCTTTGGCTTTGGCTTTGGGAGGAGCGAGGGCTTCCTTCTTCACCTCTGGTGCCATCTTTGTGAAAGGGATTCTTGAGTTACTATTGACAAAAAAAATAAGATAAAGTATGTAAGATTAGTGTAGAACATTGACCAAAAAACCCAATAATGTATATATATATGGTGATATATGTGTCTATGAAACCATTATATTTATGCATGCATGTAAAATTATCAGTGTGCATATAAAAAATTTATCACCAAGTATTATAAAATATAAAGGTGTGGGAGTGTGCATGGGAGCGAAAGATGACTTTTGAACTGGCTGAACAACCAAGGGTTGATGCACATATTAGAATTATTTTGGGAGGAAGATCGAGAACTGTGCTCTTGCTCTGGTTCTAGTTCTTGTCACCATCTTGGTCATGACATTGGAAAGATACAGAAACTATGTTGGTTACACTTGCAGATAAAGGAAAGAAAGATGAGATAGCTATTATGTTTGATGACAGAAATAAGATTCAAAACAAGCCAGAAGATTTAGCCCAGAGCTATAAAATGAACATTAATCATGGTAAATATGAAGTCCTGCATCTAGGTTTGACTATATCCATTTCCTTAAACTCTCGGTGTGGTAATTATCAGTTTCTGGTCTATGAGTTCCATGAAGTTATTGACTCTGTCTTATTTATCTTCAAGTCCCCACTACTGACTACCCAGCATAGTGCCTGCCCCATAACTGCACAGGACAGAGCCTGGATAGGGTCTGGGGGGCCAGGGGAGATGAGATATGAGGCTACCCTGCACAGGGGGAAGGCAGGACACACACGAGGGGCACCTGCTGTTGTCAGACTCCACGCGGGCGCATTTTAACCTCCTAAGATCCCTGGAGAGTGAGTAATATTGATACACTTTACAGATTAGAAAGTTAAGGGTAAACTAGTTATGTTACTTGTCCCAAATTACAAAGTACTAAAAAGGAAAAACGGGGATTTGAACCCCAGGTTTGCCTGATTTCAAAATCTCCCCCCCCCAAAACTGGTAGGAGAGCAAATGTTATTTTAAAATCATGGGCACTTAGAGGTGGGAAATCATGGGGGCGAGAAGTCAGGGTGCAGCTGGGGGGAGGTGCTTGAGCTCTGGGTACCACTCAGCTACTCGCTGCCACCACCACCGCCATCTTTAACCAGACCAGCTTTGCTTTATTCTTTTTTGCTTTGTACTTCATGAGAATTGTTGTTTTATTCTTTGTAAGATTCCATTTGAATAAAGAATTCCCTGACTGGAAGGGAAAAAAAAAGAGCTTAAAACCAATGATCTCACGCATCCCTGGGTTGATCTTGATTACATACAAGAGACAAATGGAATTCCAAGAAGAGAGCAAATTGGTTGAATTCTCGAGGCCCAGCCAGGGCTGGCCCCAGACCACCAGCAGCCTGGGTTTCTCCTGTGCCCCCCCTGGGTGGAAGATGGGGGTGGGGGCTGTTTTCAGGTGGAAACATCCACAGGGCCGCTACCTCTCCCCTCCTCGGCCCAGACTTGCCCAATCACCACTCCTATTACCCACATGGCTGCTTTTTTCTGTCCGTCCTCTGGGGGAGGGTCAGGGGCTTGCCATCAGGGGTCTGTCAATCTTTCTCTGAGTGCATCCACTTTTCCAGAAGGCCATGCTCCCCCCAGATGCTTAAAAGTCCATTTGGGGCCCCCTGTGGGGTGCCTGAGACTGCCCCACACCAGGAATTGCTTCTTGGTTGCTTTCCTGCCTGTGCCTGCTTGACTAAGCAGGGCTGGGTCAGTGCCATTCACCCCCTTTCCCTCCCTCCAGGAGGCTGGCCTGGTGACCCAGGCAGGCCCTCTCCCCTCAAGCCACTGAGAAACATCACCAGCTCTGTCTCAACCACTGCATTGTCTCCCTGCACTTCAGGAAGTGGACAGCCTCAGACACTGAGAAGGACCCCAGGTTTGATGACAGTGGGCAATTGTGGGGGCCTGCTCCCTGACAGTAGTTCCATCCAGGGGGAATTGTTGGAGTAGAGCTACTTTCAAATAGGAAATATAGTATTAGCAACTCTAGTCACCGGGCTGTACACACATCCCCATGATTTGTTTATTTTATAACTGGAAATTTGTACTCACTGATCTTTTTTGGTCATTTTCAATTATACATTTGATTTTACTTACTTATTTTTTTTAAGATTTTATTTATTTATTTGACAGAGAGACAGACAGCCAGCGAGAGACGGAACACAAGCAGAGGGAGTGGGAGCAAAAGAAGCAGGCTCCCAGCGGAGGAGCCCGATGCGGGGCTCTATCCCAGGACTCTGGGATCACGCCCTGAGCCGAAGGCAGACACTTGACTGAGCCACCCAGGTGCCCCTCAATTATACATTTTAGATAGAAGTTTACCAGTAGAACTTTCTGTTTCTGTGATGGTGAAAATGCCCTGCATTTGTGCTAATCAATATGGTAACTGCTGGCCGCACGTAGCTTTGAGTGGTTGAAACGTGATCAGTCCAACTGGGGAACTGAAGTTTTAATTTAATTTAACTTTAATTAACTTAAATTTAAATACCCACATGTGTCTAGCGGCTGCAGCACAGAACTAACTGGATTGGTTTCAAACAGATAAAACGGTATTATTTCTTTATACAAATGTTCATAGCAGTGTTATTTATAAAAGCCACAAGGTAGAAACAACCCAAGCTTCATTAACAGCTTAATGGATAAGTAAAATTTGCTTTATCCACACAATGGAATAGTATTCAACCATAAAAAGGAAGGAACTACTGACATGGATGAACCTGGAAAACATTACGTTAAGTGAAGGAGGCCAGACACAATAAGGCCATATATTGTATGATTCTGTTCATAGGAAATATTCAGACTAGACAAACCCATAGAGACAGGAAGCAGATTAATGGCAGCCAGGGCCTGGGGCACATGGGAAGGAATGGAGAGTGACCGTTGATGTTTTTCCTTTTGGGCTGATGAAAATGTTTTACACCTAGTGGTCATGGCTGCCTAGCATTGTGACTGTACTAAATGTCACTAATGGTAAATTTTACATTATATGTATTTTACCACAATAAAGCAAAACAAAATGAAAACAAAGCAGAGATGGTATTATCTCTTATTCCGTTGGGAAAGGGGGTGAAGTCCTCTGGCCTCAGTGGAACTCCAGCCCCCAAGGCATACTCAGCCTCTTGCTGCTTCCTTCCCCCACCCCAAGGGCAGAAGACACCACCCAGGGTGACAGCTGAGCTGCTATCTCCGAAGGGACCAGAAAAGAGCCACACAGTGACAGAGTGGGGAACAAGCCACCAGTTAAGGTTCTCCTAGTCCTCCCAGGGGCACTGGGGAGCATCCTGGACAGGAGGGTGTGACATGGCCCCCCTGAGCCTCTAAGACTTGGCAGCCCCGCCCCTGGGAGCTTGTGCTCCCATGCAGGACACTGAGGACTGATGATTAACAGTCCCTTCCGTGGGCCCAGCCCCCATCAAGGCAAAGTGTGCGCCTATTAATCAGGCAGGAGTGCTCTTTGCTCAGACACGCGTTTGGTGGAGCAGGCCCCCAACATTCATCGAGGATGCTGTGTGGAGCTCTTAACCTTTCCCTGAAGTCTGCTGGGAGCCCCGCCTCCCTTCACACACAAGGAGCTGGCCAAAAGGACAAGGCACCGTAATTTAACTGGGGGTGCCACTCAGGAAGTGGTGTGCCTTCAGAAATGACTCAGGCATGAGACCACGCTCCTGACTTCCAAAATCAATATTCGCTGTCCAGGTGGCACTTGAGACTGCTGTGGGGGAGATCCCCTCCCTGCCTGCCAAATGAAATAAATTGTGAAGTCACCTGGTCACAAGAGAAAAATGACCCCTGACCAGGGAAAACGCGGTCTTTGAAGGAAGCACAGAAAACTCAACACTGAGAGTCCTCTGTGCTGCTACCCAGCGCTGTGTCCCCAGGCTGCCACGTGATCTTTCCATTTCCAAGTCTGTTGAAAGGGGCCAGTGAGCCTGTCCTGCTACACTCAAGGGCTTACAAGAGGACAGGCTTCTGAAGTCAGACAGACCTGAGCTCAAATTTTATCTCTGGCACCTATGAGCTGTGTAACCTGGGATAAGTTGTTCAGTCTTCCTAAGTCTGCTTGCTCACCTGTAACATGGGTAGAAGAAAGTCTACTTGACAAGGTTGTCATGGGAATCAAGTGGCATAATGGCTTGTGAAGCCATTAGCGTTATGCTTGGCCCCTAAAGAAGTGCTCAATAAATAACACCTATTATTTTAATTATATATACTGTCAAATACGGCTCTAGATGGGGAAGCAATTTCAAAATATGTGGTCTATTTTGCTAGGGTGACAAGGTCTCGGAAGCACTACAGAGAAGCAGAAGAGTTGGGAATGAGCCTTGGGGCGCTACCACTGGCAAGTGGGACAAAGTCCTACTATGTTTTATCTTGTGTCCCATCTTGGGTTCTCAAAATGGGTCCCGATTGCTCAAGAAATGGACCCTTAGTCACCCAGAAAATTCTCACTGTGGGTCCTTCTTACAGATTGAATGTTTGCGCCTTCCGATATTCATATGGAGAAAACCACCCCCCATCGAAGGGGATGGTGTTCAGAAGGGGGACCTGGGGGAGGGAATTCAGTCATGAGCATAGAGCCTCATAAATTGGATACTGTCCTTATAAAAGGGACCCAGAGAGCTCCCTCACCTCCTTCCACCGTGTGGAGACACAGAGAAAAGATTGCCTTCTGAGAGCCAGGGAATGAGTCTTCACCAGTCACCCTGTCTGCTGCTGTCTTCATCTTGGACTTCCCAGTCTCCAGAACTGTGAGAAACAGATGTCCATTGGTTAAGCCACCCAGCGTGTGGTATTTTTGTTATAGCAGCCTGAATAAATCAAGAAGGCCCTGGAGATGGCTCTGCTAATTGTCCAGAATGTGGGTCCATACTTTTTTGGCTTACCTCTTCCTCCCCAGCTCTGTTTCCCTGGGCTTCCCAAATCCGCTCTCCACACCCTGCTCAGATGACCCACCTTGGACACACTTCTCAGGTTATATCCGTTCCCAGGTTATATCAGGTTCTTTGGGATCCTGTTGGACCCACCCTTTGGCTTCATCAGCTTGGATGCAAGAGTGAAACAGCCTCCTTTGCCACACCCCATCCTGTAGGACTACAGCCAGCCTCACAGGCTGCCCATCCTAGACCTCAGTTTCCTCCCTCATAAAATAAGGGTGTTGAGGCAGATGTTCTGGAAGGTTCCCTCAAGCTTTGACATTCTGTGAGTCTAAATACTATTATTGATATATACAGAATTTTTGTTGTTCTTCTTTTGTAGGATGCAACCTGTGAAATCAGCCAGGACACAGGTGGTTCTGAAGGGATGAGTCACTCTGGGGCAACTGAAACCCCAGATTAATTAATTCTTCTCCAACTGTCTCCTATTTATCTCACCTCCATTAACCTTTGGGTCTGTTTATTGTGAGAAGCCTGAGTAGGATGGAAGCAGGATGATTCCTGCCCAAAGTATCAGTCAGCTACCTGGGTTTGTCACTGGGGAGTAAGAAAAGCTGGTTGGAGAGGTGAGCAGAAGCCAGGGCTCAGAGATTGTCAGGGCAGGGACCCTTCCAGAGCTGCCTCATAGGGATGAAAAGTGAGACATCAAGTCCTTCTCTAAAATACCAGCCTGCCACCCCACTCCAGCTGTCAGGGACCCTCAGGGAGCTCCATAGCACTGAAAACTTTAGCTGCACTCTCCATTTGATAGCCACTAGCCACAAATTTAAATGATTAAAGTTAAATATAAATTCAGTTCTCCTGTTAAAACTAACCACATTTCAGGTGCTCAATAGCCACAGGTGGCTACTGGCTACCATATTGGACAGCACAGATAGAGAACATTTCCATCATCACAATGGAATACAGTACTCCTAAGAGCATAGAAAATGGAGCCAACATTTCCCTGGCATCAGAAATACCTAAGACAGCTATAACAAGGCATCCTGAGGTCACATGCCAGTCCACTCTGAAGATGTCCCAGTGTCTTACAACATCCCATACCTCCTCTTGGGCTCTGGTGCAGTTAAGCTGTGATGTTGAAGGGGGTGCTGTTCCTACTGTCAAGATCAAAAGCTTAGAGTGATACCTGAAACCTCAGGCATTCTCCCCTCTCACAGAGCTCTCTGGAAGGATGGAAGTGGGAGATGGCTCAGGTAAGGGAATTCACATACGCTGAGCATTTTCTGCATGCCAGAGTTGTGCTAGATGTTTCACACATGTTGCTCATTTAATCCCTAGAACTAAGCTTTGAGTTCAGGTATGCTGTCACCCTCTCTAACAACTCCTTGAAGTCAAGGACTGCTGAGTTAATACTTGCCAAGGTCTCAGAACAGTGTCTGGGACACTGTAAGCACCATATAAGTGTTTGCTAAAGAAGAACGAATCCACCTTGGATTCTGTATTCTAAGCAAGTTGGGGGCAGAGCAGGGGATAGAATCTGGGCTGCTGTCTGTACTCCAGGGCTCCTTTTGCTACAAAACCACTGACAACAAAGCCTGACATAGAGGACACTGATTGTTTTGGGTCATCCCATTCCATTCTCCCAACCTCCTCTTTCCTCATCATGGATAGTCTTGATGAGCTGTAAACCATGATGCCCTCCCTGCCCTAACCAACAGGTGGGCCTTTCTCTGCCAGGACTTTGACTTCTGAGCACAAAGACTCAGTGATGGAAAGCCCCCCTAGAGCTCCCTCACCCCAGCATCAGTGCCTAGAGAAGAGAATTGATCAGGTTCTACTTCCTCGGTCCCCAGAGCTGTCCTGTAATCTATTCTGTTCCTAACCTGGTTCTCCAACTACCTGCCAGTTTTTGTGAGCTACATGATAACCCTTCATTCAATTGCCTTTTTGATACAACTGGCCAGAGTTGTTTTCCGTAGCTTGCCATCAAAGAAGCTTGACTGATACTTCTTCAAAGGAATACGAAGTCACAGCCCTGAAAAAGATTAAGTAGGAGGAAGATAGAGATGGAAGAAACTAGAATGGAAAAGGGAGTTGGTTCTCAGCAGCCATTTTTCTATGCCTTGATGATCCCAAATGATTCTTCGTGGAAAGGCAGGAGACACTGAAGAGTGATGTGACACACCGAGTAATTGGTGTGTCTAATTCTTCATCTTCCCTATATCCACACCTTTTGTCATGTGGTTTTGCTCCCATTAGAGGTGAGGTAGATTTCTCTACTCCCAGAATTTGGGTTTGACCATGTGACTTGCATCTCCAAAGAGACATTAATTAGTAAGCATCATGTGCACAGAGGCTTAAAATATGCTTGCACATTTGGGCTCGTCCTCCTGTGCTTCTGCAGCTGCAGTGAGAATCACAGGCCCAGGCCCTGTGGAGCAGAGCTGGACCCAGATCTTACAGTCACCCTGTTGAGCCCAACTTGGATCAGCAGAATCCCAGCTAATCCACAGAAGCAAGAGTGAGAGTGAATGATTGTTGCTTTAAGCCACTGAGTTTTGGGGCAGTTTGTTACACAGCATTAGCTAACTGATACAAGTAGATTATAAACCAAAGTGCTAAAGTGCTCTCATAAACAGTAGCTTATTTATGAATAATAATAACATTTACTCCTTTATTTATTTATTATGTGTCAAGTCCTGGGTATTCAGTTTGTATGTGCTAGTTCATGTAATCATCACCAAGAGCCTTATAAGGTTAGTGCTATGCTATTATTGTCATTATATAAGCAAGGGCACTGAGACTCAGACTGGATGAATATTGCCAACATCATACAATTAGCAGGTGGCAGTACTGAGATGCACACCCAGGCTTGTCTGCCTCTACATGTTGTACTTTTCATACCTCCTCCCTCTTTCCACGCCTTTCCATGGCTCTGACACTGGATTTAGATGACTGTACCCAAGATATCCCAAGCACGATATACAGAATTTCAGGCTCAGGGATTTTATTCCAGGAAACAGTATCAGGCAACACAGATAAGGAAATGTGCTCCATATCTCACTAAGAACATGCAACTATTTGTTTAATAATAGTAAAGGACCCTGAATGTCATCTCCTGCATTCTTTTTATATTCATAATTTAAAAATACAGCTCTGCTATTTTTTGTCTTCATCCCCTATACCAGGCATTGAAAAGTACTGTGGATTTTCATATCTTCTAAATATCTTGCCAATCTTTCCATTTCCCTCCACTCTTCCACCACCCCTCTCCTGGGTTTCATGATCCTCTCCTCCTGGCTCTCCATTTCCAGGGTCCTCCCTGATCTATTCTCCACTCTGCAGCCAGAGTGATCTTCCAAAATGCAAATTGGACCAGCCTCTCCCTCTGTTTAAAGCACTTTAATGGCCTCTCATTACTTTTAAAATAATAACAAATTACCTGCATGTGTCCTGCAAACCCTTGCATGACCTGGCCCCATCAACCTCTCCAGCACCTTCTCCCACCATGCTCTCTCTCACCTGCTATGCTCCAGACACTATGTATATTCTACTCTTACCCAAATGTCCTGTGCCCCACACTTCCTTTAATCACAGGGCCTTTGTACACACTGTTCTTACTGGAATATTCTTCCCACATCGGCCCTATCCCCAGGTTAACTCTTACTCATCCTTCATATCACTCCTTGATCTCCACCTCCCCTAACCAGCATCCCCTTCCCGATGAAGTTAGATTTCCTGCAACATATCTCCCAAAATCTGCATTCTTCTCCAGTGTAGACCTCTCAATAGCTGATATTTATGCAATTGTTATATAATTACTGGATTAAGGCTCCTCATCCCAATGGGCTGTTAGGGTTATGAGTTTAAGGACAATGTCACTCATCACATGCCTTCTACTACCAGCCCTAGCACACTGCCAAGTCCATAAGTAGTGGCTGAATGGATGAATAAATAATTGAATGTTACTCCCTCCTCACCCACAGTTATCCCCAAATCTGCTCCTCCTGCAGCCTTCCTCATCTCAGTCAGCAGGACTCTATTGTTCTGGTTCCCAAGCCAGAGCTCTGGAGTCCTTCTTGAATCCTTTCTTTCTCTCATACCCTGTATCTGGTCCACCAGCCAATCCTATGTGATCTACCTTTACCACATGTCCAGAATATAAGCAAGCACTTGTCACCTTTGCCACTGCCCACCTTGGTCCAAGGTATCACCATCTTCCCCCTGGTCATGGCAATAGCCTCCTAACTGCTCTTTCCCCTTCATCTCTTTGTCATGAACCATATTTTTAATTGTTTTCCTTGTTTATTGACTGTCTACCTCACTAGAATACAAGCTCTATGATGGCAGGGATTTCGTGTGCTTGCTCACCTCCACATTCCCTTAGGCTAGACCCTGCATGGTACATAGTTGGCTCTCTACAGATACTTGTTAAATGGATTAACAAATATCATAGCTCAGTCAACCTTGCAAATCAGACAGCTAATGGCAGACACTAGGGAGTCCTGTCTCTAATCTGCCTGCTGATGCTCAGGAAGGCCAAGCATGTGCTTAGCTGTTAAGTGCTTTTAATTTCACTCCTGCTTTGACTGCCTGAGGCCCACCCAACCAGAAGGTGACCGGCCATAGCACAGCCAGCCCCCGTCCCGCTCCTTGGGATTTACAGTTCTATTCTGCAGCTAGAGACGAGACTTAGAGTCAATCCCTGGGACAGGTGACACTGGCTTGCATCAGAATATAGATGAGGGTATCTGGGTCTCTCCAGAGAGCTGTTCTGGTAAGGAGATAAGGAGGGTTTGAGTTAAGTAGGATAGGAAGGCAGAGTAGGGTAGGGGAAGAGCTCTGGGCAGAAAAGGAAGATCTGACTGAGGGAAGAAGCACACCCCTGAGGTCACAGCTTTGCTGAGGCCTGGACTAGTCTGAGGTATCAAGTGCTCATTCTACCCAGTCTGGAAAACACAGATGGAAAATCATGTCCTGAAGGACAGTGAGCAGGACCACAGAGCTGAAATGAAAGCAGGAGGCCGGGTCACAGGGAGCCGATGCTGCACGTTAATAATTGCCAGTATGTTCAAAAGCAGGAGGAAGAGGTTGGTAGGCTGAGGGTGAGGGGCTGATGTTATGGGGTGGCTGCAGCAGCCCCACTCTAGAAAAGAGGGGAGAAAGGACTGTTCAGTGCTAGCTCTGAGCATCCTGAGTGACGGGGCTGTGTTTGACCAAGCCAGGGGGCAAAAAGGGCTCAGGGGAACTAAACTTCTGTCTCTATGTCCCTGGATTGGTTCAGGGGCCGTTTGTACCCTCTGATTCATGGACACCAAACCACATAGCTTGAGTCCCTTCATTTCCTCCCACTCTCTGACGTTAAGGACCTGGGCTTCTGGCTGAAATAACAGAAAACAAAGTGCATTTCTCAGAGGCATTTGGACTTGTCCTTTTGGTAAGAGAAGTGGAAGAAAGACGGATGGGTATTGAAGGGCAGGCATGGTGATGAAAGGTGCTGAATCCTGGGCCCATGAAGCTGTTTCCTGCTCCCAACTCAACTGGGACTTTAAAAGAATCCTCTTGTGGTAGTTTGATTCACAGGAAACCACATGGAAGTTTTCTTCTAAAGAGCGTGTTAGAACTGTAATGTGAGTGCTGTGGGCTGGCCATGAGTTAACAGCCAGAAAATCCTATCCCCATGTCCTCGCTGTGGAACAGAACGGTGCAGCCGGGGTTGACCAGGAGAGCCAGCTCATGTGAGGCCCTAGCTCCTTCCAGGCACCACCTGTCTGTAGGGGAGAACAGAGTCCCTGCAGGCAGGTGACCTGTCAGGTGCTCAGGGCTGGCTGACTGTCATTCCAAATTACCTGGAGCCACTCTTTGTACAGTTGACCCCTGAACAACACAGGGGTTAGGGCACTGACCCCTTATGTAGTCAAAAATCCCTATATAACTTTGACTCCCCAAAACTTGACTATGAGTAGCCTACTAGTGACCGGAAACCTTACCAATAAATAGTTAATTAGTACATATTTGGGGGGCATCTGGGTGGCTCAGTCATTAAGCGTCTGCCTTCAGCTCAGGTCATGATCCCAGGGTCCTGGGATCGAGCCCCGCAAGGGGCTCCCTGCTCAGCGGGGAGTCTGCTTCTCCCACTCCCACTCCCCCTGCTTGTGTTCCCTCTCTCACTGTCCCTCTCTGTCAAATAAATAAATAAAATCTTTAAAAAGAGTCATAGGAGAAAATATATTGACAGTACCATACTGTGTTTATTTTAAAAATCCACTTATAAGTGGATTCATGCAGTTGAAACCAGTGTTACTCAAGGGTCAACTATATTTGGCTTTTATAAGATGGCGACCAATGGCAGCCAACAATTGGATATTGGCCAAAAAGTAATTTCCAAAGACCATCAGCCAAATTGAATGCAGTCAATAAGTTAAATCTGCATTCAGGACTTCCTGTGCCTTTGGCATTGGGCCAGGCCCTCTGGGACAGTGTCATTGGGGCTCCAGGGAGAAACGTGAGCTTTGTGCCAAGAGGAGCAGAAGTGTGAGACAGAGGAGCACGGAAGATATGCCCAGGGTGGCAGGGGAAAGCATTGGTGGGGTGGGAGAGGGGACAGACCCTGGAAGCCTCACGTGGCCCAGGCTGGGCAGGAAGGTCAAAGGGTGACCCAGCCCAGCACACCAGCTGGCTTGCAAATGTACCTGGAGGGTGTGTTTGTCCAGGAGGGAGTTTGAGCTTCAATTATAGTTTATACACCTTATAATGAGGGTTTGCCAGTTTGCATTTTATACTTGTGGAAACGTGGTTACCCTTGCAGAAGGGGGAAATCACGCCCACCCCTCTTTCCTCCGAACCAGTGTAACATAGGACTCAGCCGCTCAGAATGCAGAGTGAGAACAATGATCGTTCAGTGCGCTCTCATCTAAATAATCTTCGTGCATTTGGATTTCACATTTTCTTTCAAATTGGAGATGCAAGTTAGTCTCCCTGCTAACAAAACACTTTCTTCATCCTACACTGAATCCCTCAGCAAATCCTCAAATATCTTTGCAAATCTCAAAGATATTAAGGCATTTAACTTTTTTTTTCATTTAGACCTTTGAAGTGTGCTGTGACTAGAATAATTTCAGAGTTAAAACCTGTCGACTGCATAGAAAATTAAGGAACCCGCCTGTCACCCTGGTAGCTGGGCTGATAACTAATTACTTATAGATTATAAGTCAAATTTCAAAAAGATAAATATTTAAATAAAATGTATAATCATTTGGAAATACCACTAAGTGTTTTGTAATTATTGTCTTGAAAGAAATGATTGCTCAGATGGTGCATTCCATCATCTGATGGGCCTGGCAGTTTCTAGAGGGGAGCGTACAGAAGGATGTTGGATTATATTTGCATGTTTGTGTGTGTTATACATGTTTTAATAAAGACATTAAAGGGCAATGTGATGCTTGGAGATACTGAGGTCTGCTTGGAAGGGCAAATTTATCACAGGAGCTTTATCTTCATCAATCAATTGTTTAGCTCTGCTCTGGCCAGGGATAGGTCATAACATACCCCAAAGCCAGAAGTGAGGGCTTTGCCAGAATGGAAGTGGGGGGATGTTCTGGAGAAGGAGGGAGAGAGAGTGTAGGACCATTCCCTCCCCATAGACTGGTCGCCAATTCATAAATGCTCTGCCTTCCCTTTCTCCATCCCTGCCTTTCTTCAGTTTCTGGATCTTTTTGTCTCCAAATATCCCCATGCCCCACCTTTTTTGTGGGCCTTGTTGATTTTTAATGTTTTAAAACCCTTTACCTAGATTCATTCTCTCTCTCTCTGAACCATTTGAAATTAAGTCACAGACATCACCACATGCAGCCCTAGTCCCTAGGCATGAGTAAGAATATTCTTCTACAGAACCCCCACACAGCAATCACATGTAAGAAAATGCACATTAGGGGCACCTGGGTGGCTCAGTGGGTTAAACGTCTGCCTTTGGCTCAGGTCATGATCCCAGGGTCCTGGTATCACTGCGCATCAGGCTGCCTGCTGAGCCTGCTTCTCCTTCTCCCTCTACTGCTCCCCCCTGCTTGTGCTCCCTGGCTCTCTCTGCCAAATAAATAAATAAAATCTAGAAAGAAAGAAAGAAAGAAAGAAAGAAAGAAAGAAAGAAAGAAAGAAAGAAAGAAAGAAAGAAGGAAGGAAGGAAGGAAGGAAGGAAGGAAGGAAGGAAGGAAGGAAGGAAGGAAGGAAGGAAGAAAATGCACACGAATTCAATAACATCGTTTCAATTTTTTTCAACATTCCCAAAATATCTTTGTAGCTTTTCTCCCCCCTGCACCACCCCGCGCCACATCCTTTTGTGCCTATGCCCACTTTAACATCATTTACCCTGGAACGAGTCTCCTACTGGTCTTTGTCTTTTGTGGCCCTGATATTTGTAAAGATTTCAAGCCAGCTGTTCTAGAACATTTCCCACATCTGGATTTGCCTGATTGTTTCTCATGATTAGATTCTGGTTAGGCATCTTTGCCAAGAATATTACCTAAGAATTACTGGTATTTCTAATTGTTTCACATCAGAAGATACATATTTTCAGGATCCTCCCGGATGATGTTTGATTGCTTGGTTAGAGGAGGGCTTCCAGACCCTGCCATTGAAATCGTACACACTCCCCTTGGAATTATAAACAGTCCGTGGGGTGATCATTTAGGCTTTGGTGAATATCCTGTTGTCTGATGATTTTTAATCAAATCCTTCTATCATCTTGGAATATATTTGCCCCAATCAGTTGCTATGTTGCTGGTTACAAAATGGTGATTTTCTCATTCTACTATTCCTTCCATATTTATTAGCTTGCATTCTCCTGGAAAGAGAGGGTGCCGGCAACTTTCTCTCTCTCTCACACACACGCACACACACATCCTTATAAATGTGTTCATTTTTTTCAGTGTGTTAATATTCATTACTGACATTATACTTTTTGATGTTCAAATTGTCACACTGGTGAAGTGAAGCCCCTTCCAGGGGAGTCCTGTGCCCTTGATACATGACCCAATTAATCTTTAAGCTCTCCTTTGTTTTTTTTTGACAAAGCAAGATGTTCCAGGCTGCCTTTGTGCTTTCCAGCTATTTCTCCATAGAACTTTTAGAGAGGAATGGTATTTAGAAACCAAGATATGGGTGCTAGGGTGTTCATGGCCTCTAGAGAGTCATTGCTGATTGCTTCTAGGCCCAGTCAGTGGACAGAGCTGGAAACACACACACACACACACACACTTAATGGTGCCAAATTTCCCCTTAATAGCATCATATTTATTAAAAAGATAAAAAATCAGTCTTTACATTTCTCTGTTTTGGTGGGAGGGGGGAATCTTTATAACTGCTGCCTGACCTATTTATTCATACATTCATTCAAAAGATAATTATTAAACATCTCCACCATGACAGCACCTGAGCACCGGGTGATGCAATAGGGTTGCCAATTAAAATGCAGAATCCCAGTTAAATTTGAGTTTCATATACACAACAAATAATTTCAAAGTGTAACTATGTCCCAAGTAAGTATGTCCTAGAAGACATACTTAAACTAAAAAATGTATTAGTTGGACACCTTACATTTTTATTTGCTAATTCTGGCGATCCTGAGATCCAAAGACCAAAAAAATCACCACACCTATCCCAAGGTGTTCACAGCCAAACAAGGCATACAAGCTGAAAATAAATAGGAGTAATAAAGCATTTTAGGTGCTGTGCTAAAAATATGTCCAGGGCCTGATGGCAGCATGTGTTGTCAGGGAGATGGTTTGGGAAAGGCTGAGTTTTGAAAGGCAATGAACAATTTCTCATTCATCTCCACCAATGAACACCAGGCGATGGGGAGAGAGTTCTGTGACATGAGGATGTGGGGATAAGGGAAGAGAAGAAAACAGGAAGTCATGTGGGGCAGTCGTAGGCCCTGTTGTGGAGTTTGGGACTTACCCTGTAGGCCAAATATTTTCTTGTTGCTCTCTCCATCCCAAAGTATTTTATGGACCTTCCGCAAAACACGTATTTATAAAGTGAGTACATGTACAGTCTTACTAATGTACTACGCACGTTATAAGCACAGATTGAATAATCTAGAGATCAAGGAGATAAGAAGTAGCTATAAATACAAGTTTCAAAACTTTCACAGCTTATATTCTTGGGACAAATGCATCCCACTTGGGGAACCCCTTGTTACAAGTTTTGGGAAATCTGGTTCCCTTCAGGGAAGGATGAAAGAAAACTGAAAAAGAAAAATTTTGTATTTGATTCAGTGTTTATTAATGTCATGTCTCTGAACTGACTGTCATTTCACCAGTGGGGCCCTTAGCCAGGGGTCCTGAAGGGCCTGAGTCAGGCCCACAAACAGCATTTCTGGGGGCACTTCGGATGCTATGTTTGTGATACCTCACTGGGTGGCTGCTTCACTGACAGGCTCAGCACACACTCCCCTGTGGTCCAGGC
Organism: Ursus arctos; assembly: GCF_023065955.2. Taxonomy (NCBI): domain Eukaryota; kingdom Metazoa; phylum Chordata; class Mammalia; order Carnivora; family Ursidae; genus Ursus; species Ursus arctos. The sequence continues at coordinate 12,463,679 of NW_026622763.1, read as the reverse complement.
TTCCATGGTTCCAGTCTCTCACCTTGAATCTGCAGGAGCCTCCTCATGGTATCCTTGCCTCCCTGTCCAGTCTGGACGAATCAGTTCTCCACTCGCCAGAGTGATCTTCCCAAGGAAATTCAGATTAAGCCATGTCCCTATTCAAAAACTTTCAAAAGTTTTCCAGAATAGAAATGAAACTTTCCACCATAAGTCCCCATCTGTTCCTCTGATTTCACCTACAACTCTCTTTCCCTCACCCGACCAACCCGGCCTTCTGTTGCCCCTCAAACACAAGTGCTTCCTTCCCACCTCAGGGCCTTTGCACCTGCTGGTCCCCTGCCTGGCACACTGTTCTCCCGATGCATGGTCAGCCTGCCCACTTTAGGCCCCCTCGAAGAGGTCATTCCACATCCCACACTTCTTGCACTACTGCTCCTGCATCCACTGCTTTTAGCTGCTATATTGTCCCCCCATCTTGTGACATACCATATACTCTTTGCATGCTTATTGTTTGGTTTCTCATTGTCAGTCTCTCCTACAGACTACAAGCTCCCTGATGGCAGGTACTCCCTATTGTATTCACTGCAGGATCCCTAGTGCCTGGCACAAGATTAATGCTCTGTGATTATGTTTTGAAAGAAAGGAAAGGGGAAGGGAGGGAGGGAAAGAGAAAGAAAGGCTTCCCTTTTACACCAAATGTGAGGGCAACCACCCTGCCCCCAATAAATAATCAACAAACATTTGTAGTGTGTGGGGACCCAAGGGGAATCAGGGTGGTTCCTCTCACTGTTCAGCTGGAGAGATATAGAAGTTCAGAGTCTAAAGGGTCTGAGCTCTGGGCACCCAGCCTTCTTCCCTGGATAGTGGCTTCTCCCCCTGCTCACTGCCAGCTCCCAAAGTATTTGGGAGTATTTGCACTATGACCTCTGACCCCTGTCCTCTCCCAATCCTCAGAGACAATTCCCAGACTTCCGAATGGAAAAGCAGCAGGCATGGGAGGGGGCATGTGTGTCACTTGGATATAACCAACACTTGTCCAGTCCTGGGTTGGCTGAAGATCGGTCCTTGGACTTTTCACGATCCTGCCATTGTGGCTGGATTTACAAGTGGAGCGGTTTGTAACTCAGGTGTGCTTGGACATGTTAATCTCCTCCATACCCTTGTTTCTCCACCTAGAAAATGAAGCTGGAGATGCCTGCCTTGAGGAGTGTTTGTGAGGAGTGAAATAGCACCCATGCAAAGTAGTGAGTACAGTGCTGAGCCCAGGAACCATAGGACAGAATCCACAAATGTCCACTGTCATACGATGACTTTTATTATTGTTGTTGCTGTTTGTATTAAAGTATTTTGTACATTTGGTAGAGTGTACAATTTGGTGGATTCTTACCTGTGTGTGCACCACCTACATCAGGGTATAGACCATTCCCCCCAACTCACACACCGAGAGGTAGCTCCTATCCTGATCTCCTGCCCCGAGATTAGCTTGGCCTCTTCTTTGAACTTCACGTCAATGGAATCATGCAGTGTGTATTCCCCTGTGTCTTGCTTCTTTCGCTCACATTAGGTCTGTGAGACTCACCATGTGTCTGTGTAGCTTGTGATGTGCTTCTGTGACTTTTCCTGCCCTGCTCTGCTGTACCTTGGCTCCCATCTGGAATACCCATATTAGTGCCTGGCCTGCCTGCCCTCAGAGAAAGGAGCCCGAGATTCTCCACCTGGGCTCCAGGTTTTTTAATTGATTTTCTTAATGTTCCTTTGGCAATTTCAAAACAGTTCTAGCAAGCATCATCTTGTATTTTCTTAACATTACTTAAAACATGCCCTTTATATCAAAAGGCGCTATCTCTCACAGAGCCACGAATCCTAGATGAGGCAACTAGCAAGGAACATGGGAAGGACATCATTAAGCCCTGATTGGCTCTGGTTCTGAGGGAAGGGAGCCCAGTGGTGCAACGAGGGAGAGCCCCGAGCAGGTGAGTCTGACAGCTTGATGTGGCTTGGATGGTCAAGGGAGGGCAGGAGGGGGTGGATGGTGTGGACAAGAGGAAGACAAGAATTAATGAGAAATAGAAAATAATTTAGCAGGACAGCAAGCCCCTGGAGACAAATTCCTTCTCCAAATGTCTCATTTGTCTGAAGAAGATGAGGAAAGTCTATGGCAGAAAGGCTGGCCTCAAGAATTTCATTTCCCTTATGCTATTCAGATTCCCAATGTGATCGATAAAAGTACAATTAGTGCGCCAGATCGCATCAGATGTTTTTAACCTTTAGGTGGTGGCAACATGCATATTAAGGTTCTGCCTCCCCTGTGCCACCTCTCACATGGGCAGGATAAGTCGTCACCATATTTGACATTTGATGTTATAATTTTAACATACTTTAAAAATTCAGATAAAGATTATTTCAATTTTTTAAAGCTGGGATCCAGATGTAATTGCCTTGCTCTGGACTTTAGATATAAATCATTCTGCCAACTCATCCTGTAGTTATTAAGGACTTTATCATTGGAATGTGTACTGCATACACCGCAGGTTACAATGCCCCAGAGAACTGGAAGTAAACTTTTGATTTCTCCTATGATAAGGAATGACTTTTAATATAGAAACCGTGAGGGTTTAGTTTAGTAAATTGTACAGTCAACTAATTAATCAATCCATCAACAGACCTGTTTGGGTGCCCGCTGTATGTCTAGGGTATCATGTTCCCTGCACCAAGCAGCCTTCAATCTAAATGGGAGAAGACAAGAAACAGACTTGGAACTTTTTATAACTTTTGGTGCCTGAAACTGGGTATACAGTGGTGCTCAAAAAATGATGGCTAGGTAAACATAGAGTGGAAAATACGAGGTGGCACAGGACCAGCTCGACCTACCACAATAGCTCATGGTTTCAGTGTCCAGTGTCATTCCCCTCAGCTCACCTCTGATGTCTGCTGTAGCTGGGGGGCTGGTCACAGTGGACCCGGGCTCAAGCAGACAAGGCTCATGCCAAAGGCTCTGCTCTCCCTCTTCTTGCCTCAGAGCCTGCTCTACTCAGCCTACAAGCAAGTGCAGCCCAGAAATGCAGAGAGTTAAAGCTCCCATGGCAACTCCCAATCAGTGGGGTGAGGAGCAAATGGATAGATGCCCCAATCTCTATCCTCAATGGGGAGTTCTGGGAGGTGCTTTGTACAGTTCCCAGAGACCCCAGTGAACCAAGCGCTGGTGCCTCAATGACCCACCTTTCCATTGGCTTTTCTTCCATCCCCATTCCCCAACTCCCTTACTCCAGTTTCCTCTGGGATCACCTCCCAAATAAACTTCCTGCACCCAAGTCGTCTTTGGCTATAATTTGGGGACAACCAATCTAGACACCTAAAGAAGCTAATTTCCATAAACCATTCAGGAAGTGTGTCCTTATCTCCTTAGAGGCGCAGCTCATAGCTAAGTGATGTACCACTGAGCACAGCCTTGAGTGCTGTGGCTCTAACAGCAACTGGGCTGGCCAGGTCTGGGACCATTAGGGCACCTTCATGGAGGGACAGGTGCTTGCTTGGGCCTGGACTTGTGTGGAGGACTAAGCGGGGAAGAGGAAGACCATTTCAGGAGAGAGAACCCTGAGTGAATTTGCAGAGGTAGGTGTTGCTTGTGCATAGGACCATGAGGAGCCCCTAGGCTGGAGTGGGGTCCAGAGTCATCCAGAGTGGAGGGTAAGTTTAGATAGAGGAATGAGAGCTGAATATACAGGGCTTGCTATGGGCTCTACTCCCACATTAACAGCTGACCAAGTCCCTGTGAGAAAGACACACACATATCTGCACAGACAGGTGCACCAAAAGAAGTTTGCCAAGGTACAGAAAGGAGGATTGCAGAGTTTTAGAGCAATAAGGAATATCTTGGTCAAGGTTTGACCAATAAACAGTATGAATACCATTGCCTCCCACCCCTGCACCCACAGATATTACTCACTGACTTGCTGAACCCAAAGGTGGCCTCCTAAACTTACTCATTACCATGTCTAGACAGCCACTGCCAGTCTACTAGAGTTGTTTTCCCAGATCAAATTCCACCCCTATTCAGGGCAGAGACCTGTGTTTCCTGAGTTACATCTCCCAACAGGAGACCAAGAAGTCTTTCCTCAAATATTTCCAGTGATTAGGGAATCATCCTTCCATAGGACAACCCATGCTATTGGTGAGCAATTCTCATTATCAGAAGATTCCTAGAGCCACTAAATGATCTAGTCATTCTTCCATATGAAGCTTAGCAGATAATTGATGGCTGTTATCAGCCCCTACCCTTCTCCCCATGCACTCTTCTCCAGGGTAAAGAATCCTGATTCTTTCCAACTTTCCTCAAACCATATGGATCCATGACCCCTAGACCTCCTAGTTTCCCTTCTCTGGATATACAGGCATACCTCAGAGTTATTGTTGTTTCAGTACCAGACCACCACAGTAAAGTGGATATCACAATAAAACAAGTCAAATGATTTTTTTTTGTTTCCCAGAAATATAAAAGTTATGTTTACTCTATGCTGTAGTCTATTAAGAGTGCAATAGCATTATCTCTAAAAACAAAAAAGAATGTGCATACCTGGGTGGCTCAGTTGGTCAAGAGTCTTTGGGGTGCCTGGGTGGCTCAGTCGTTAAGTGTCTGCCTTCGGCTCAGGTCATGATCCCAGGGTCCTGGAATCGAGCCCCACACTGGGCTCCCCGCTCACCGGGGAGCCTGCTTCTCCTTCTCCCTCTGCCTGTTGCTCCATCTGCTTGTGCTCACTCTTTCTGTCAAATAAATAAAAATAAAATCTTCAAAAAAAAAAAAAAGAATCTGACTCTCGATTTCAGATCAGGTCTTAATCTCAGGGTCGTGAGTTCAAACAAAAAACACTTTGCTAAAAACGTGCTAACCATCATCTGAGTTTTCAGTGATTTGTAATCCTCCTGCTGGCGGAGGTTCTTGCCTTGATACTGATGGCTGCTGACTGGTCAGAGTGGTGGTTGCTGAAGGCTGGGTAGATGTGGCCACTTCTTAAAATAAGAAAACAGTGACGTTTGCCACATCAATTGACTCTTCTTTTCACAAACAAATTCTCTGCAGCACGTGATGCTGTTTGAAAGCATTTTACCCACAGTAGAACTTCTTTCAAACTTGGAGTCCACCCTCTCAAACCCTGCCACTGCTTTATCAACTAAGTTTGTGATATTTTCTATCCTTTGTGATACTTTCTATCCTTGTCATTTCAACAGTCTTCACAGCATCTTTACCAACCAGATTCTGTCTCAAGAAACAACTTTCTTTGTTCATCCATGAGAAGCAACTCCTCATCTGTTTGATCATGAGATTGTAGCAATTCAGTGACATCTTCAGGCGCCACTTCTAATTCTAGTTCTCTTGCTATTTCCATGACAGCTGCACTTACTTCCTCCACTGAAGTCTGGAACCCTCAAAGTCATCCATTGGGGTTGGAATCAACTTTTTTCAAACTCCTGTGAATATTTGTATTTTGACCTCTTTCCATGAATCCCAAATGTTCTTAATGGCATCTAGAAAGGTGAATCCTTTCCAGAACGTTTTCAATTTCCTTTGCCCAGATCCATCAGAGAAATCATTATCTAGGGCAACTATTGCCTTTCAAAACGTATTTCTTAATCATAAGACTTGAAAGTCAAAATGACTCTTTGATCTGTGGGCTGTTAGCAGGCATGAAAACAACATTTATCTCATTGTCCATTTTCATCAGAGCTCTTGGGTGACCAGGTGTGTTGTTAATGAGCAGTAATGTTTTGAAAGGAATCCTTTTGTTTTTTCTTGGAGCAATAAGTCTCAGAGTGGGCTTAAAATAGTCAGTAAACCATTTGCTCTCATCCAGACCTTGTTGTTTTATTTATAGAACACAGGCAGAGTACATTGAGCATAATTCTTAAGGGCCCTAGGATTTGCAGAATGGTAAATGAGCATTGGCTTCAATGGAAAGTCACCAGCTGCATTTTCCCCTAAGAGGAAAGTCAATCTGTCCTTTGAAGCTTTCAAGCCAGGCATTGACTTCTCCTCTCTAGCTATGAAAGTCCTAGATGACATCTGCTTCCAATAGAAGACTTTTCCATCCACATCAAAAATCTGTTGCTTAGTGGAGCCACTTGAATTAATTATCTTGCTAGATCTTCTGGATAACTTGGCAATTTCTATATCAGCACCAGCTTCTTCACTTTGCACTTTCAGATTATGGAGATGGTTTCTTTTCTTAAACCTCACGAACCCACCTCTGCTGGCTTCAAATTCTTCTTCTGTAGCTTCCTCATCTCTCTCACTCTTCACAGAATTGAGGAAGGTTACGAACTTGCTCTGAATTAGGCTTTGGTTAAGGGAATATTGTGGCTCGTTTGATCTTCTGTCCAGATTACTCAAACTTTCTCTGTATCAACAATAAGGCTATTTCATTAAATAAATAAAAAAAAATTAAAACAAAGGTATTTCACTTTCTTATCATTTGTGTGTTCACTGGGGAGGGGTAGCACTTTTAATTTCCTTCAAGAACTTTTCCTAGGGAGTGGGAGGTACAGGATTCTAGTTACGGAATGAATAAGTCATGGGAATAAAAGGCACAGCGTAGGGAATACAGTCAGTGGTATTGCAATAGCGTTGTATGGTGACAGACAGTAGCTCCCCTTGTGGTGAGCACAGCATAACATATACACTGATTGAATCACTATGTCACACACCTGAAACTAATGTAACATTGTGTGTCACCTATACTTCAGTAAAAACAAACAAACAAAAAAACAGATAGGAAGAACTTTTTCTCTGCATTCACACCTTGGCTAACAGGTGCAAGAGGCCTAGCTTTCAGCCTGTCTTGACTTTTGACATTCCTTCCTCCCTAAACTTAAACGTTTCTAGCTTTTGATTTAAAGGGAGAGATGTGCGACTCTTCCTTTCACTTGAACACTTAGCGGCCATGGTGGGTTATCCATTGGCCTAATTCCAATATTGTGTCTCAGGGAATAGGGAAGCCTGGGGAGAGGGAGAGATGGGGAACTACTGGTCAGAACAATCAGAACACACACGTTAACCAGTGAGTTTGCCATCTTATTTGGCATGATCTGTGACACCCCCAAAACAATGACAATAGTGACAGTGGGCTTCCAAGACCTGGTACAGCCAGCAACTACTGTGATCCTCCAGTGATCTTCGGATCACTGATCACAGACCACCATATCAAATAGAACAATGATGAAAAAAATTAAATATTGTTAGAATCACCAAAATGTGGCACAGAGACATGAAGTGACAAACTGCTGTTGGAAAAATGGTGCCGATAGACTTGTTCAATGCAGGGTGGCCACAAACTTTCAATCTATTTAAAAAAAAATCAATATCTGCAAAGCCCATTAAACAAGGTGTGCCTGCAATCCCAGCCTCCATTGCCATATGCAGCTCTGAGACCTAATGAGAATACTTGAGATGGTCGCCTGGTGTGCGAGGGGCTGTGTTCCCCTGTGGGATAACGAAGACCCCACTCCAACCACCAGCCTGAGGTCCCTGCTGCGGTAGGCCTCTGTCTCAGACAGCTCACACGGAGATCACAGTGCACTGAGATCACTGTCCACACAACTCCCTCCACCTTTTCCAGAAAAACAAGATTCCCCAATTTGTACTCAGGCGATTGACTTAAAACCTACATTCTGTGACATATTTGCTATAATTTTCACTTTGCTTTAATTTCCTGCCATCCAATCTGCTGAGAGATTTTGAATCTCGATCTTGTCGTATAGAATATTAGCTGTCCCTATAAATTTTGTGTCAATTTCAGGTTGATGAAATCTGCCTCATGTTAAATCCCTGATATAAAAAATATGTTGCATAGGACAGGACCAAGAGCGGAACCATGTATTCCCCACTTAGACTTCTCACCATAACAACAGCCACTTGTTAATCCAATTTCTTTGAAAATGGTTTTTCCACCAGCTCTGAACCCATCCAGGTCCTGCCTTCAGAAAATGAAATTAGAGATTTTTTGCATGACCGGACAAAGTCCAACTTTACCTGGGAAAGGGGGTCCTTAATTTGGGATCCACATATCTGGATGTTAGGAAGTTTGTGAACTTCTCTCCCAAAATCGAATGCAAATATGTGTATATGTACATGTGTGTGGTACTCATTTATTGATTTTTTTCAGATTCTCAAATTTCATCAGATTTCTTCCAGTTCTCAAAAGGAATGACCCAAACAATTTTAAGAGCCAGAGGTCAGCAGCATTCCCTTGGAAGTGCGCACAGGTTGTAATCTCCAAAATGGAAGAGGGTCGGTTGGCTAATCCACGGTGTGTTACTCAGAAACCAGTGCTGGCCCACAGTGATCACAGCTTTGATTTTAGTTGTTCGTGAACCTCTAGAGGATGACAGTAGTTGCTGGTTGTACCAGGTCTTGGAAGGTTTCTAGGGAGACAGAGAAAAACAATGTCCTTGGTCAAGAAGTGGAAGACCAGGTATTAGCCTCCTTAGGAGTAAATTCAGAGCTTTCTTTATCTTGGTGATGAGAGAACTCTGTACCTATATGGTCCAGGATGGTTCTGGAAGCCTATTTCGCCACCTGGTCCTGAGGCAAGATAGTAACCACTTTGCAGGACTTTGAGGATTAAATGCATCAACACACATGAGTGTGCTTAGTGTAGAGCGCAGTTCCTGCAAAGAATTCATTCTGTCCTGATCCCAACGGGGCCATCAACTAGTGTGTTGATCTGGGATCTGTAGTTTCCTAACTACAGCTCCACAGTTCAAATCAGTGTTCAGCAAAGAAGGTAACCTTACCAGAAAGAGGTGGAGATACCTCAGAAAATCTGGGGAGTTGTGGCAGCAGGAACTGAGAACCTTCATAGCAAAGGTGGAACATCTGCCTGTCTAGAGGGCTGCCCCTAATGCTGCTTCAACATTCTCCCTTCCTGAAGACCAGCTTTTGCTCACTGCAGGTCCTGGCAGAAATGGCCACCCAATCCCCCTGTTCCAGGGTTCCAAATGTAAGTTCCCAGAAAAGATGGATTTTATTTGTCCAGCTTGGGTCAGGTGTCCACCCCGGCTCAACTGGCCATGAGGAGGGACAGTTGGGGTCACATATTATGACATGATTGTCATGACTCATTCCATGGGGGGGGTGCAGTTATCAGAGAAATAATACATAGGCTGCTAAGGCACCCCAAAATGTGTCTACTCAAGATGTGATGAAAAAGATCACATTTGTTCATATTATATAGATCATGTGTGAAATATTTCACTTAGTCACAAAGGATGCTTTAGGCAGTTGGTAGGTAAGGGATGGGGATCAGGGAATTGGAGAAGTCCCTCTAAATCTCACTGAGAAGATTAAAAGGGTAAGGATAGCCAAACAAATTTGATAAAGAAGTACATGGGGATGAATTCACCTCACCATGTATTAAACACACTATAAAACTATCAGAAGTGTAACAGATTAATACTAATACAGCAAGAGACTAGCAAAGCACTCCAATTAGGGGCTGTATTTATAAATTACCCAAATGTCTGCAAAGGCTAGAAACATACATATGTATTTGTAATATGAGTATTGTTGCAAACTTATAGAGGAAAAGAAAGAGAATTTAATTTTTAAAAAACTTGGCATAATTTAGTAACAATCAGGGAGAGAAGGTAGATCTTAACTGAACATCGGAAATCAAAACAAATTCCAGATCAATATAAAGTTAATTATAAACACAAACCCACAAAAATAGAAGAAAATATAGAGGCTGTGAGGACTTCCTAAGGATAAGAGAAAGCAAGAAATCTCAAAATAAAATCAGTATACATTTCACTACATAAAATGAAGAGCCTCTGCACTTTAAAAGAAATAGCAAAATAGAATTAAGATGGAAATGAACAAATTGAGAAGAATACTTTCATGATGGTGACAAAGTTTGAATACTTAAGCCATAAAATGTCCTTATAAATTAACAAGAAATATTTATTTCATTTTTTTAGATTTTATTTAAATTCAAGCTAGTTAAACTACAGTGTATTATTAATTTCAGGGGTAGAATTTAGTGATTCATCAGTTGCATACAACACCCAGTGCTCATTACATCAAGGCCCTCCTTAAATAAATAAATAAATAAATAAATAAATAAATAAATAAACAAGCGAGCGAGCGAGCGAGCGAGCAGAGGACATGATCAGTCAATTCGCAAAGGAAAAAATAGAAAAATTTAACCAGTATGTGTTTGAGAAAATGGTGAACCTCACTAATGAGTAAGTGAGTGAAACATCCACGTCAGTAACTTATCATTTCCCTGCAGGGGGCCGGGGCAGGCATGTCTGTCTGGTAATATTCCGTGTTGAAGGAGGTCTGATGAACAAGACACTCAGGTTGGTAAACCATTTGTGGGATAATTTGGCAATTTATAAGAAGAGCTTTAACTCTGTCAGGAATCTATCCTAAGGAAATTATCATCAATGCACACGCTGTTTGTATGTAAGAATGTTCATCTGTGTCTTGACCACTGGAGTAAAACAATTTAAATGCCTGTCAATACAGTTCTGACTAAACAAAGTATGGTTTACTTGCATAAGGACATATTATGTGGCCATCAAAAGTACATTTTGAATGAATGTTTACTGACCAAAGAGATTTACGCACAACACACTTTTAGCAGTGTACTGAGATATAATTCACATCCGATCTAATTCACCTGTTTGAAATCTACAATTCAAAGATTTTTTTTTTAACATGTCAGCAGAGTTATGCAACTATCAATTTGGGATATTTTTATAACTTCAAAGAGAAACCCTAAACTCATCAGGAGTCACTTCTCATTCCCCTTCCTAACCCCCAGTTCTGGGCCCCCACTCATATTTTCTGTCTCTATAGGTTTGCCTATTCTAAACAGTCCCTATGAGTGGAATCATACAAGATTCAGTCTTTTAACAACTACTATCTTTCACTTAGCATGATGTCTTCAAGGTTCATCCATGTTGTTGCATCAGGACATTTTACTGCTGAATAATATTCTATTACACAGATATGCCACATTTTAGTCATTCATTCATCTGTAATGGACGCTTGAGTTGTTTCAACTCTTTGGCTATTGTGAGTAATGTTGATATTCACATTTTCATGTGGCCGTAAGTGTTCATTTCTCTTGGGTATCAAAGTAGAAGTAGAATTGTTAGATCATACGGTAACTCTATGCTTCACTGTTTGAAAAACTGCCACAGTGTTTTCTAACTCAGATGCATCATTTGACATTCCCACCAGCAGTACCGGAGGGCTCCAATTTCCCCACACCCTTGTCAACACGTGTTACTCTTTGTGTTTTTGATTATAGCCAACCTAGTGGGTGTGAAGTGGTATCTTCTTGTGGTTTTGATTTGCATTTTTCTAATGGTAATGATATCAAAATGTTTTTATGTGCTTCTTGGCCACTTGTATATTTTCTTTGGAGGAATGTCTATTCAGATCCTTTGCCCATTTCAAATTGGTTTATTATTTTTACATTATTGAGTTTTAAGAGTTCTTTATACATTCTGAATACAAGCCACCTATCAGATATGTGACATGCAAATCTCCCATTCTATGGGTTGCCTTTTTTTTTTAATGCTATCATTTGCAGCACAAAAGTCCTTAGTATGATTAGGTCAAATTCTCTATTTTTTCTTTTCTCACTTGTGCTTTTCAGGTTGTATCTAAGAAGGCTCTCTCTAATTCCAGGTCATGAAGACTTACTCCTATGCTTTTTCTTCAAAGAGTTTTATCATTTTAGCTCATAAATTGAGATATCTGATCCATCTTGAGTTTGGGTATAAGGAAGGAAACTGACTTTCATTCTTTCTTTTGCATGTAGCTTTCCAGTTGTCCCAGCACCATTTGTTGAAAATTCTTTTCCCATTGAATTATCTTGGTGCCCTTGGTGAAAAGCAAATATATGTGAAGGTTTGTTTTGGTATCTCAGTTTAAGTCCACTGCTCTGTATGTCTGTATTTATGCCAATACCACATTCTTTTGATTATGTAGCTTTGTCATAGGTTTTGAAATCAAGAAGTGTTGAGTCCTCTCAATCTGTTCTTTTTCAAGATGGTTTTAGCGAGTCTGGCTTTCTTATATTCACATGTGAATTTTAGAATCAACATTTTAACTTCTCCAAAAAAAAAAAACAAAGCCAGTCAGGATTCTCATCAGAGTTACATTCAATCTATAGAGCAGCTTAGAGAATACAGCTATCTAAGAAATATGAAGGCTTCCTATCCATAAACATGGGATGTCTTTCCATTTATTTAATTTCTTTACAAAGTGTTTTGTAGTTTTCAGAGTACAAGTCTTGCACTTTGTTAAATTTATTCCAAAGTATTTTATTCTTGATGCTTTTATACATGGAACGCCGGGATCACGCCCTGAGCCGAAGGCAGACGCTTAATCGCTGTGCCACCCAGGCACCCCTATACATGGAATTGTTTCTTAATTTCACTTGCAGATTGTTTATTGCTGGTGTATAGAATTATAATTGGTTTTTGTGTATCGATCTCATATCCTACAACCTTGCTGGACTTGTTCATCTGTTCTCAGAGTCATATTGTGGATTCCTTAGTATTTTCTATGTACAAGATTGTGTCATCTGCACATAGTTTTACTTCTTCCCACAAAAGAGATTTATCAATAAATTGGTGTGTTAATATTATTTCAATTTCTGGAAGATAAACAACCAAGAGGAAATAGGGCCAAATGGCAATAGAGATTTCCATGGGTGTTGATATTACAGGGTTTTTTTTTTTAACTTTCCCAAATTTTACAAATTAACTAATGTGTTACTTTAAAAACATGCTATAAAATTGTATAATTTCCAAGTATTTCTGAGCACCAACTACATGCCATGACTTAGAAACTGTGAAGTAGTCAAAAGATGAAGAAGACCAGTCCTTCCTCCCAAAGAAGTGCTAATAAGACATTTAGGAGACAATATAAGATGAAGTGCTAAGACAGAAAGAATTCGTGCCGAGAAGTATAATCCTGACAGTTAGTACCACAGGCCATCAGAGTGGGCCTCATGGAGGAGGTAGGCCTCATATAATGAGTAGCAGTGGGAACAGAAGAGGCAGGGAAGAATCAAGGACAGAGGTGCTCAAATCTGATAGAAGGGTAATCATTACGGGGGTTGGTGTAGTGAGGACACAAGCTGGGTACTCCCAGTCAGGAAGAGGATGGTGGTGCCAAGCAGGGGACCTTGTATTTAAATCTACCTTCACTGTCATCCATGATAGTATGGGGGTGGGGAGCCGACGTGCAGAAAATTGGATTTGAGAAAGATACGCCAAGATAGAACCGAACCCATGGAGGGAGAGCACTGAGATTGAGAAGGGGGCTGGTGGAATGAGGCTAGACCAGGGTGGTTGCAGTGAGGGATGGGAGATTTCAAGAAACAGCCTGAAATCTGTGGAAGGAGGCCTCTAATCAACTTCGTGACCTTGGGCAGGTTCTGGCCCCTCTGTGGGCCCCTGGCATCCTCTTCTGCAAGTAATAAAACACTTGACAAGCAGTGGCTCCAGCAGTAAAGATAACAACTATCTCACATAAGGAGAAATCCAGAGGTAGGCTGCTCTGGGTTTGGTGCAACTGCCCAGTAACATCAACAGAGGTTCGAATCTCTTTCTACAGTTCTGCCCTGACATCACTGATGTGTCACCTTGCCCCCTCGGGGCCACACAATGTCTGCTGTGGCTCTAAGAACCACATCTGTGCTCAAGGCAGAAAATAGGCAGAAGGTTAGAAGAATACCAGCCCCATCTGAACTTTTTTACCAGGAGAGTAAATCTTCTTCAGAGTCTTCCAGGACATACCCATTATGTTTCCCTGGGCACAACTAAGTCACATGTCCCTCACCCAGCTAGAGAAGCATTTAGGAACGTGACACACAGAATCGTCAGGACTGGCTTAGACCAATCATGTTCCATTGCCTGAGCAAACTGCTGATCACAATTAAATTAGAATGCTGGTAGCCAGGAAGAGGGAGCAACAGGCATTAGGAAGACTGTTGATGGTATCTGACCCAGGGAGTGGGACAAGGCCCGTCCTAAAGCCCACAGTCTATGAGCTCTCATCTCCTGCACTGCCCCTCCCACCTTCTCCAGCTACTCTGCTCAGTTGTCCTCTCACCCACTTGCTGCCAACTCCTCTTCCTTCCTCACTTGGCACATGCAGAAAACAACTACTTTACCAACATCAGGCAAACTGATTTTCCCAGTGTGACTAGTATTTTGATTGGGCAAAAACTGACACATTGTTATGGAGCCGCATGTGATAAACACAGCCTCTGCATGCTCCTCTGTTTGTATCCTGTCTCTGCTTTGAAGGCTCTTCTGACATTTATTTACTTGTCCTTCTTGAGATTTCTCCTTCCAGTTCATCAGCTGAATATGTGAGCCTTTCAAGTGTGAGGTGCAGGAAGACAGCCTAGTCTTGCCTTCCTTCTTGCCATGGCCTGTTCCCCTGTGTGACAGTCATCACAGACCCCAAATCAATGAGCCCCCTTGCAGTTCAGTCATGGGCTCAGAAAGGCGACAGGACAGAGATTACTCTGGCTTCCTAGAGCTCCATACAACTCCTAGCCAGGGCTCCAGTCATTGTATTTTGTTTTTGTTTTTGGTTTTGTTTTTTATTTTATTTATTTATTTGAGAGAGTGAGCACGAGTGGGGAGAGGGGCAGACAGAGAGGAAGACAGAGAATAAGACTCCCTGCTGAGCAGGGAGCCCGATGAGGGGCTCAGTCCCAGGACCCTGGGATCATGACCTGAGTCAGAGTCAGACACTTAACTGACTGAACCACCCAGGCGCCCCAGGGTTCCAGTCATTGTAAACACCAGGGAAAGCACCAAGTCTGATGACTGTCATGAGGAGGAGCTGTCCAAATGGCCAGGAGCTATCCTGGTTCCAGAATTCACGGGTGCTTCATGCATTAAAATTTCCCACATCTGTGCCCAGGGCTGAGCGGGAGTCTCATGCAAGCCAGCCAGGCTCCCAGGGAAAGAACTTATCCCCAAGATTCCTCCCTATAACTCCCTGCTCATCCACCCCAAGCACGCCCACCCAGCCCCTATTGCCACCACGCTTACTTCCGTAACCATGCGCCATTATTCAAACTGTTTTTGCTATCGTCAGTTTCACCGTCAGGATTACACACATGAATATCCCCCACCTTCAGTCATTTCTGTACCATCTGCACTACTCTTTTCACTTCCTTCTCATACCTGCATAATAATATCTTCATAGTTTTAATAGGACTGCCTGTTCTTGCTTAAACACAATTTTTAAAAATTAAAACTTTAGATCACTATCCTTTATGGAAAACAAACATTATCTTACCTAAACAGAAAGTAACCTTGAAGATAAATGTAATGAAAACAGAACAGTGGCAACCTGATGCTGCATGAAAAACAGGATTTGGAGAGGGGTGCGGGAAAGCTGTGAAGAAAATGGAAGGAGGCATCAGCCCCCTGACAGGGTGGGGAGCAGTGGCACCCATGAGTGAGGATGTGGAGAAAGACTGAGGTTCAGTTGTGCAGCTCAGGTAGAAGTCCCTGGGTCTCTGTTTGGTCCAAACAAAAGACACAAGAAGGATCAGACAAAAAGTCACAATTCAGCATTTTTGGTCCTTCTCACTGGCATTCTATTCTAATGCACTGGATTCCTTGTGATGCCTGGTGCCTCCGTCTTTGAATATCTTGATGTTCTGGGAGGATGGGGGGACCATTTTGACTCTGGGAGGAAGAAGTGCCTGTCTCTGTTCACTTTAGAGACAATTCCAGGATGCTTGGGTCAAAAAGAAGAGGAAGAAATGTATGGCCACAACCTCATCCGATCCCCAGGGGCTGCAGTTGAGTGTGACTGCAAGCCCCGTGGTTTCTTTAGGACCAAGAGTGAGAGTGAGCCGGAGTGCCTGGGGGCAGGGGGGAATTGATGGGTTTCCACCCAGGTGATGAAAGAAAGGAAAGGAAGCTTTTAACATGGGTGAAAACATCTCAGTTAAATTCTGATACTAAGAATCCTGCAGAAGCCTAGAATTAAGCTAGAAATGACAATGCAATCCAAGGGAAAGCTACAAAATTGTCACCTTCTGCTCCCATGAGTCCTTCAAGACAGGGCGGCTTTGAAGACCCAGGGCTATGGGCCAGAAAGAGACTCTAATATGAGAAAGTCCTGCTTGAGAAGCTCTCCCAGTTGAGGCATGAGGAACTGAAGGAGGAAGTAATGTGAAACACCAGGCGCCTGGAAGCCATGGGGTCTTGCTTAGGATTCAGCCAGGCATAGGTTTGATCTCTTTGACATTTACTAGCTGTGCAACCTTGGGAAAGTTACATAATCTCTCTGAGCCTCATCAATAAAATGAGGCTGGTAATAACTACCTCATAGGATTGTTGCAAGGGTTAAATAAAAAAACATATACAGAATGTCAAGTACAGTGCTTGGCTGTAGATGGATGGATAGATAAGATAGATAGATACTCCATCATTAACGTTATTATTATTCTTCACACTTTCCTTGGATTTGTCTGACAAGGTGGGACTAAATTAATTGGTCCTGTTTTCTAAGTAAACCAACAAAGGAGCAAAACAGAGATGCTAAGAGCAATTTGTTCTGTGACAACATGAAAAAAACAAAACCAGAAAAAGAAATCCACCTCCGGCCTGAGAGGACAGAAGCACATTCCAGGGTCCCCACCTTTGGCACCAAAGATGCTTTTGTGGGTTAAAAAAAAAATGGACCCTTTCAGGAGTGGTAAAGATTAGAGTGGGGACTGCATTTTAAAAACATCACTCTTGGTTAAGAAGGGGGAAAAAAGACAAGAAATTAAAGCATTTGTGTTTAGGAGGGAAAAAATAGCTAATTTTATAATCTGCCATTTGGAAAATCAAATCTATATAAAGAAAGAAAGCTGTGAGCTGAGGCAAGAATGAGGTTTCTCGGCGACAGCTTCATTTATAAGTTTCGTGTGGTTCTTGAAGGTCACTCATTCCAGGGACTTCATCCCACTTCGCAAACAGAAGACAAATCTGCAGTCCCTTTCGCCGCAGCAGGTTAGACAAGGAAACAATAAATGTGAGAGGCAGTCGCACTCCTAAAGAGGTCTAAATTGAATTGCATTGACTTTTTACAAAGCCACAAATTGCTTATCTTATTCAAGTGCCTGAGTGTTTGCTTTTTGATGAGCTGGGCACAAAGATATCTTGAAGTTTGACAGTGGTATGAGTCGCCCAATTTAAACTGTCAGTGGTGGGGCGTTGGGGGAGTGGAGTGGGGTGCACCGGGCTCCTGGGCTTACCCTGCTTTTCCCCTGAGCCAGGCCAAGGTGCTCACTCTCAAAAGTCCAAGGTCTGAAAGTCCAAGGTCCACTGAGGGCGGGTCCATTCCACTGCTAAAATGCATCTACGTCTTAGCTCACTTGTGGGGGGCAAGTAAGATAACGGACGTTAAAAAAAATCAAATACTTTTCAGTTTTAGGGAGTCAAGAAAGAGGAAAGAAATAAAGAGAGAGGAACAGCCATTCCAGCCAAACAGCATGTGTGTCTGAAGCTTTGTAAGCAGCAGAACTGTGTGTGTGTGTGTGTGTGTGTGTGTGTGTGTGTGTGTGTGTGTGTGTATGTTGATGAGGAGACTGGGAAATAAGACAATCAAATTAGGTGTTGGGCTAACTCAGTGGTTCTCAGCCCGGGCTGCACATAAGAATTATCTGGGAAGTTTTTGAAGCTTCTGGCCTCTCTGGGGACATTAAATCAGAATCGCTGTGTGGGGGACTGGGGTGTTTAGGCACGCTAATTCGGACGCCCCTTCACCAGGATTCTAGAAAGCAGATTGTATTTCAGACCACCAGACTAATTGAATAAGGGGTTAAAAAAAGGACATGGTTCATCCCATTTGTTTAAGAAGGTTGGGGTTACTGGGTTTTATTGAGACAACGGCCATTATGTTGGGGGTGTGCCTGGCCCCCGTCAGTGACAGTGACCAACAATGTCATTCTCCATACCACTGAGATGAAGTGGCCAGGGCATCAAAGAGGAACCAGATAGGAAATGACGGCTTCTGAGAGGTTGCACAGGGGACACTTGCTTTGTGCTTGGGGGTGCCAGAATGTGTGGGAAGACCTCCATGGCCAAGGGAGTTCAGATGGCCTCTGGCACACAGGGCTGGCCCTCACTGGGGATCCTGCAATTTGCATGGGGTCCTCCCACACCAGAGGGGAGGGCCAGCTCTGTCCTTTCCACTTCTGTCTGCTTCTCTGGGGAGTTAATGCAGGAACCTCCTCTAAACTCCAAACACCCATGGACCTCCTGATTTAATCCAAGTGTCCCAGACTAGATTCACTCATACCAGCTCCTTTGAAGGCCTCTGCCTGCCCGAGTTTCCTTATGGGAATTCTTTAGATACCAAAGTGGGACATGGGGAAGGGGTGATAAAGAATCCACTCAAGGTGTTTGAACTACTTAATCTGCTTCGCTCATCAAGACGATTTATTTTAGTGGTGGAATGAACCCATTCTCATAGGACACTGTTCTTTTAGCTGACTTTTGGCTATATTTCCTTTGCATTTTCTCCTGCCTCTTACAACACGTACACACACCCGGTTGTCAGCTTCTGAACCCCAACATACAGCCCTCCAGGAAGGATACCTGTATCAGACTGAAACACCTTTCTTAAGGGTTTTGCCTAAAAAGTGAATCTCTAATGGTGAGATTCCAGGCACTATCCTGGAAATATTTTGCACTGAGGGCTATAAAGGAAATGCTCTTTATATAGAAAACACAGATTTTTCCAGTATTCTAAGAGGGCAACTCTGAAAGAAGTTAGGTCACAGGCCTAAAAGTGTCTGATATTTTCTGAAGTTTTTCCTCCTCCTTGAGAAAAGCCAAATGTCCTTCCATTTGTCTTGCCTTGTAGCCACATAAAAAATATACTAACAATCACTGTTGTTAAGGCGGTGCTTTGTAGCTCCCAAAGTGCCACAATATCATTTGATCCCACAGTCACGTACCATTGGACCCATTTTACAGTTGAAAAAACTGAGCCCCCGAGAGGTTACAGATCCTGCCCACATCATGCAGCCTATAAGTGGCTAAACTCTTCTTCAAGGCAGGACTGGTATGAATGCATGTGACCTGTCAGTGAGGCCCAGGCCCTGCATGGTTTCTAAGGGCAGCGTCAGAGTCCCAGGCAGGTGGCTGGCCTGGCACAAAGGAGCTCACTAGCTTGCTCAAGGCTCCCCATACATTCATTCATCCTAAAGCATTTATTGAGCTTGTTAATCGGGACCATAATTGTAATGGATAAACAGACAGACCCCCTCTGCCTCCATGGAGCTTACAGTTAGGAGAAGGCTAATTCCACGGTCATGGTCATATCAACAGCAAATCCTCAGTAGTGGGCCCGGCCCTCTGAAGTTGGTCCCAGTGCCTCCCCTGCCCTTTCCATGTCCAGTCCCAGCAACTGAGTCTGAAAGAGATCTGTGATTTAGCAAAATTCACACAGGCTTCAATGTTTGTGATTTCTGTGGCCTCTCCCTGTGCCGTATGCTTGTTAAAATGATGAAAGGGGAGTGCCTGGCTGGCTCAGTCCAGACTGTTAAGCTTCTGACTCTTGATTTACGCTCAGGTCATAATCTCAAGGACATGAGATCGAGCCCCATGTCTGGCTCTGCACTGAGCGTGGAGCCTGCTTGGGATTCTCTCTCTCCTTCTCCCTCTGCCCCTCCCTGCTGGCATGCTCGCTCTTAAAAAAAGAAAAATGCTGCGACATTAGTCCCCAAGGCAGGAGCACGTTCCTAACAGTGAAGCGCCAGGCACTGTGTGAGCTAAGAGAGTTCTATGGAGGCAGCTCAGCTTTGCAACGTGACATGAAGACTTTTAGAGATGGATGGATGGACGATACATAAATAACAGACCATTGGATGGATGGCAAAGAAAGTGTGGGTGAGCCGTAAGAGAGCAAGGCAAGTAGGTAATGAACTAAATAATGGCTACATGATACATTCAATGATATTCCAGCCAGGCCAATCCACCCACAGTTGCCCCAGCTCAGTCTGCTCTTACTCACTCCTGGGCCTTTGCACAGTCTGCTTCCTTAGCTAGCGTCCCTCTGCAGCCTTCGTGCCCCACCTCCTGTCCTTTGACGGCCTGGGTTTACCCCCACACGTCCCAATCCGGGAGGTCTTTTCTGACCACCCTAGGCAGGGTGAGATGAGACCCCCTCTGTAACAAGGCTGAGTGCCCACCTCTATTCCAGCACATCCAACATTGCTGGAAATAATCTGTGGATGGGTCTACCTCTGGTCTACTAGGCGGTGAGAGCAGGGTCACGGTCTGTTGCCCACTGCATCCCCAGCTCTGAGCACAGCCAGTGTCTATTAAGCGAACTCACTAATCTCTGCGTGTGCTCCCGACCTGCACATGGGGAGACAGCAGCGGGGGGGGGGGGGAGGTTTCTCCCCAGAGGTTCCCTGGAACGCTGGCTCCTCGGAGCTGACTGTCGTTGCCAGGTGAGAATCTGCCTGGTGATTGCCGAGGACCTGAGTGATTGCGCCATGGCCTCAGGTGCGGCAGCGGTGGGGGAGCCCGGCACAATGAGACCTCTACACCCACCTCCTGTTAGCACTAACAAAGACAAATCGGAGGCAGCCGCTGGAGTGCTTTGCCTGTTAAGTGTTAAGTAGCAGACTGATTGCTCCGAAGTTGACAAGTGACAGGGAGTGATGCAGCAGGTGCTTCCGACAGCCCCCTTGGGGGAAGCAGGGACCAGGGCTCAGTGTGGGCAGGGGGGTTCCTGACTAAGGAGCCCTGGCCTCACAGAGCAGGGGGATTTCTGTCTTGATCCAGGCTGGCCCTCCATCCAGGCCCTGTTACCTTGGTTCCCTTCTCGAGAAAAAGGTGAGACCTATGGTTCTGGGAACATTTCCAGGGGAGTTGCTGGCTCACCTAACCGAGCCCCTGTCCTCTGGGGTACCATCTGCAATGACACCTCCCCACAGTGCTGTGTTCAGTCCCCCAAGTCCTTCAGCACCTGCTGGAGCCCCACAGCCAGTAACATCGATCTACACTAGCACTTCAAATGGACTCTACAGCAATATTTTCTTAAACATTAGGGTGATTTTGAATGAAATCTTACCTGAAGTCCATTATATGTGAAACAGATCTGGTTGAAGCAGGGCAGAGGGCTGGAGCCCCACCTGTCCTGTTATCCTGCCACACCCCCGAAGTGGCCCTCCAGCTCCTCCCCAGCAGCCCAGGGCTCCCAGCACACAGCCTGAGAAACACGAGGTCCACACCACATGTTTAGTATTGTATCACAGCGACATGCTCTGGGGACCCATGCTAGCTGTTCAAGTGCTTCACCCGTGTGAGCTCTGCCTCCGAGCAAGGTTACGGGCAGTGGGTCAGCCCTTCTAGGTATTTTGCAAGGATGGTGCTAGCAGATGCTAGAGAGGTGGCCGTCCTTCTCCACCAGTTTGCCCAGACTGCACCCTTTCCTTCATAGATTCAAATAAATGGATGCTGCCCAACAGGCCAGCTTACTTACCAATTTACACTGATGAACAAGACCAGCACTAAGGAGCGGCAGGAGACTTGGCCTTGGCCTTGGACTCTGGCCAAGATAATATGGACATCATGTAAGGCACCTACCTCTGGCAATGACTGGGGGAAAAATCAGAAGTGCTCCACAAATGTTAGTAATAATTTGTTTTTAGTAAATATATGCAGCAATCTGTGACATTATTATTACCCAAAATGCCCCCATTCCCCCCTCCCATCCACATCCTCCCCATTCTTCTTTTCAAGCCCCACCTCCTCCGGACACCCTCCAAACTGCATCTGTCTCCCTCGAACCCCCCTTCCTCCCTGTTTGCTTTGATGAATTCTCATCCAACACTGTTCCTCCTAAATAGCATTCAGGAGCATACGCTGCGCTGGAGCAGAGGCTCTAGGTGGGCCCCGGTGCCTCCTTCTGTACGTCCCCACGCAGCTCAGCTGCACACAGAGCAGGCAGGAGAGGTAGAGAGACTAACGGATTGTTCTTGAGGTATCTCTCTGGGATCATTTTCTCAGTTCTTCCCCTCACAGTTCAGTGGAAAGGAAAGGCAGTGTCCTCTGGTGAATACACAGTGGCTGGTCCAGGATGAGGGAATGGGTGGTAGAGGGAGAAGGAGGAGAGCAGCCCAGATTTGTCCTGTCTGGTCCACCTTCCTACCCAGAAATTGTTTAACACTTCCATCCTCTGGGTAGATCACTGTGCCTAGCCCTGAACTGATGGGGACCCAAGACGATAGAGGGGAACAATCTCAAGGGAGAACACCTCTTCTGAAAGCTTCTCAGGAATGACCAACTAGGTGAGGGCCCTCCTCTGTGCCCTCCAACTGCCCCTCACCCCACACCGGCCTTTATTCTAGAAGGCATCCCTGGGATTCCCCTTGCTGACCTTCCATTCCTGCTTCCAACTTGAGGGCAGGAAATGGACCTCACCAGTGGTGTTTGAATGTTGATTGGATATGGATGGAAGGGCAGGTGAATGGATGGATGGAATGATGGGCGTTAGACTTTGTGCAAAGTTCTTTTTTTTTTTGAGATTTTATTTATTTTTATTTTTGTGAGAAAGAGAGAGAGAGCATGAGCAGGGGGAGGGGGCAGAGGGAGAGGGAGAAGCAGAAGCAGACTCTCCGCTGAGCAGGGAGCCTGACGCAAGGCTCTGTTCCTGGACCCTGGGATCATGACCTGAGCTGAAGGCAGACACTTAACCGACTAAGCCACCCAGGGGCCCGACTTTGTTCAAAGTTCTGCCCAGCTCCAAATATAGAATGAAGAGTTTAAGGACATGAGCCTTGGGGGAAAAGAAAGATCTAGATTTGAACCCTGTACATCCTACACTTTCATAAAGTGTCTATCCAAGTATTTTCAATTTTTTTGGAAATGCTTGTGTTTTTAATCTCGATATTTGGGAATTATTTCTATATTCTGGATACAAGACAATTGTCATATAATGTGTGTTGACATTGTTCTCCCAGTCCACAGTTTGCTCTTCCTTTTCTTAACAGTATCTCTTGATCAACAGGAGTTACTAATGTTGATGAAATCTGATTTTATCAATTCTTTTCTTTTACGGGTAGTACTTTTTGTGTCCTTTCTAAAAACTCACTGTCTACCACCAGATGTCAAAATTTTGCTTTTGTTGTTTGTTGTTGTTTCATTGGGTTTTTTTCCTAGAAACTTTTTAAAGTTTGTTTTGATGTCTCAATCTATAATCAACCTCATTAACATTATTTTAAAATATGGTGTGAAAAGGGAAGGGTAAGATTTTTTAAAAATATATTTTATACTGGTTTCTTACCCCAACATTATTTGTCAAAAAAACTTTTCTTTCCATTCATTAAATTGCTTGGCGTCTTGACTGAAAATTAATTGGTTTTATGTAGGTGGGTTTGATTCCGGATACTTCTTTCTCCTTCATTGATTTTCATCATTTTTAGTACATTCTAATGCCAGTACTACATTGTCTTGATACTGTAGTTTTATGGTAAGTCTTGAAATTGATTAGTGTAAGTCTTCCAACTGTATTCCTCAGCTTTATTTTCAAGATTCTTTCGGCTATCCTAGGTTCTTTGCATTCCCTTATAAGTTTTTTAATCAGCTTGTCAATTTCTACAGAACTTGATGGGAATTTGATTAGATAGCTTTGAATCTACATACTACTTTGAGGAGAACTGATATCTGAACAATATTGATTCTCTTGATCCATGAACACAGAACATAGTCATGTTGTCTGCTAATAAAGACCAATTTACTTCTTCCTTTTCAATCACTATATCTTTTCATATCATTATCTTGCCTATTGTACTGGTTGTGACCTCCAGTAAAATACTGAATATGCATACTGAGAGCAGACATGCTTGTTTTGGTCCCAGTTTGGGAGGGAATGGCTTCAGTTTTTCCCCAGTGAGGACAATGTTAGCTGTAGGATTTTTGAAAAACTCTTCATCAGATGGGAAAGTTCCCTTTTATTCCTAATTCATTGAGAGGTTTTAACCTGAATGGATGTTGAATATTATCCATTTTTTTCTGCATTTGAGATAATCAAATTTTTTTCCTTTTACTCCTGTCGAAATAATAAATGACATTGATGGATTTTTAAACGTTAAACAATTTTTGTAATTCTTGAGTTTCAATTCCACTTGGTATTGTAATTCTTGAGTTTCAATTCCATTTTATACATACAGCCAGATTCAACTTGCTAAACTATTACTGTCAAGGATTTCTATCTGTATGTTCATGAGGGATGCTGGGCTGCAGTTTTCTTTTCTTCCAATAGCTCGGTCTGCTTTTGGTAATGCAGAGTAACACTGGCCTCAGAAAATAAATTGGAAAGTGAAGCCTATTCCTGCACTTTCTGAAAGAGTTTGTGTAAGATTGACACTATTTCCTAAGTGTTTGCTTGAAGTGACCTGTGAATTTACCTGAGTCCGGAGGTTTTTTTCCTTGGAAAGGATTTTGAAAACAAATTCGGTTTGATAAATACAGGGCTACTCGGACACGCTTTTCCATCTTGTGTCATTTTTTTTAAGTTGCTTTTTCCAAGCAACTCATCTTTTCCATCTAAGTTGTTTAATTTATTGGCATAAACTTGCCAATAATATTGTCTCATTATTCTGTTAGTAGTTGTCAGATCTGTGGTGATATCTCCCTTTTCATTCCTGATGTTGGTACCTTATGTTTTCTCCTTTCTCTTTATCAACATTTCTGAGGGCTTATCAATTTTATTAATCTTCTCAAGAACCAACTTTGGTGTTTATTACTGTTCTCTATTGTTTGTTCTGTATTTCATTGTTTTCTGTTCTTATATTTATTTATTTACTTTTTTTTTGTCCTTAAGGTGGAAAATTCATCCTTGATTTTTCTTTCTTTTCTAGTATAAGTATTTAAAGGTGTAAATTTCCTCTAAGCACCTCTTTGGCTATATCCCACACATTTTTGAAATGCTGTGATCTTTGTTATTGTTCCGTATGAAATGTTTTCTAATTTTTGTGTGATTTCCTCTTTCTTCCATGGATTATTGTTTGATTTTTTGAATGCCTTGCTAGAATATAGCTAGAGATCTTATTTCTAGTGATTTCAGATATAATTCTTTTTCAAGATGAGAAAACATATGTAAAACTTCAATTTTACATATGTTCTGAAATTTTTTGCTACTCGTTTCATGGTCAAGGTGAGATCTGTCTTGGTCAGTGTTCTCCGTGCACATGAAAAGAATGAGTATTTTATCGTTGCTCAGGTGAGTGCTCCATCAATGTCAATTTGGTCAAGGTGGTTACTAGTGTTCAAATCTTATTTTCATGCTGATTCATTTGTCTGCCTGTTCTGTCAATTACTGAGGGGAGGATGTTAAAATCTCCTAATATGGTTGTTGGTTTGAATATTTCTCCTTTTATTTCCATTGGCTTTTGCTTTGTATATATTATAGTTCTATTATTAAGTGCTTTAATGTGTTTGACTGCTGGATTAGACTACTTTATTTTATTTTATTTATTTATTTTTTAAAGATTTTATTTATTTATTCGACAGAGACAGCCAGCGAGAGAGGGAACACAAGCAGCGGGAGTGGGAGAGGAAGAAGCAGGCTCATAGCAGAGGAGCCTGATGTGGGGCTCGATCCCATAACGCTGGGATCACGCCCTGAGCCGAAGGCAGACGCTTAACCGCTGTGCCATCCAGGCGCCCCTAGACTCTTATTTTAATCATTAGGAAAGTTTCTCTTCATCTGTAGCTAACACTTACCTTATAATTTACTTTGTCTGATATTAAAATAGCCACACACAGCTTTCTTTTGCTTACATTTCAGTTATATAATTTTATAATCTGCTTTCAATATATGTGTGTCTTTATATTTAAAATATAGAAGCTTTTGCAGCTATCATGTAATTGGGTCTTTTTAAAATCTGGTCTAAAAATCTCTGCATTGCTATTGGAGTTAAAACTCAACTTGCTTAAAGAAATTAAGAAAAATAACATGATAGGCTTTTGTATTTATTTACATTTTTATCATTTCCAATGCTTTTATATCTTCGTATAGATTTTAGTTTTCGCCTGACAGTACTTCCTTTCAATCTAAAGAATTTACTTTAAAATTTGATGTAGTGCAAGTATTTTGGCAATGGATTATTTTAACATTTGTTTATCTCATTTTCATGTTTAAGGGGAGTTTTCTTTGAATACAAGGATCCTTGTCCAAACGCACTATAAGGAAACTGCAGACCAATATCCCATATAAACATTGATGCAAAAATTCTCAATAAAATGCTAGGAAATTGAATTCAGCAGTGTATTCAAAGGATTATATACTATGACCAATTGGAGTTTGTTCCTAGAATCCAAGGATGGCTTGACATATGAACATTAATCAATGCAATGTGCCACATTAGCAGAATATAGGTAAAGAAAGCACATGATTATCTCAATCGATGCAGAAAAAGCATTTGACAAAATTCAACACCCTTTTATGATAAAAAACACTCAACACACTATGACTAGAAGGAAAGTATCTCAATTTAATAAAGGCCATATACAAAAAATTCACAGCTAACGTCAAACAAACAGCTGAAACAATGTTGAAAAAGAACAAAATTTGAGAACTCACATTTCCTCATTCAAATTTCACTACTTTCACTTTGTAGTGAAAGTAATAAAAACAGTATGATGTTGGCATAAAGAATGGAACAGAGAGCCCAGAAATAAACCCTCATGTATATGATCAAACGTTTTTTTGACAAGTGTACCAAGACCTCTCAGTGGGGGAAAGGACAGTCTTTTTCACAAATGGTGCTGGAAAACTTGATGTTCACATGCAAAAGAATAAAGACCCTTACCCGACACCATATATACAAATTAACTCAAAAATGAATCAAAGACCTAAGGTAAGACTAAAACTATAAAACTCAGAAAAGAAAATGTGGAGGAAAACTTCATGAAATTGGATTTGGCAATGATTCCTTGGATACGACACCAAATGTACAGACAACAACAACAAAAATAGATAAAGTGGACTTCATCAAAATTTAAAACTTTTGTGCTTCAAAGGACACTATCAACAGAGGAAAAAGGGCATCCATGGAATGAGAAAAAAATATTTGCAAATATTTGCAAATATGAGAGGGGAGATAGAGAGCTACTTTTTAATGAGTACAGTTTCAGTGTGGAATGATGAAAAAGTTCTACAGATGAATAGTGATGGTTGCACAAGAATGTGTATGTACTTAATGTTGCTGAACTGCACACTTAAATGTAAAATGGCTTAATGGCTATATTATGTTATATATATTTTACTACAATGTAAAAGTTAAATTAAAAAATTACATATGGCCAATCGTCCAGTGTTTGTTCAGCTTCTTTTCTTTCAATTCTTTAAAGCTATTACATTATCTTCTGGTTTCCATTGCCTTTCTGATAAGAAGACAGATCTAATTGTTATCATTGTTGCCTTATACGTAATACGTCTTTTTTTCCTATGGCTGCTTTCAGTGCTTTTTCTTTATCTTTGATTTTCAGCAGTTTGATTATGATGGGCTTAGGTATGGGTGTGTTTTTAAAAATTTTTGTCATTTGTGGGTCTTTGAGCTTCTTGTAGATGGATGTTTTTACTAAATTGAGGAATTTTTGATTAGTATTTATTCAAATATGTTTTCTTCTTCATTCTCTCATTTGTCTTTCTGGAATTCCAATGACATTTATTTTAGATTCCTTAATATTGTCCTATAGGCCACTGGGGTTCTTTTTCTTATCTTTTACCAATTAGGCTAATTGTTATTCACTCATCTTCAATTTCCCTGGAATTTTTCTATTTGCAGTATATAATCTCAAGTGAATATTTTATTCCAAATATTGTTCTTTAAAGAGTTTCCATTTGTTCTTTAAAAAGAATTTTTTTGCCCTATTGATATTCCCAATTTGTTTGCTTATTATATCCATATTTTCTGTTAAATCCTTGACTAAATTGATTATAGCTATTTTAAAGAGTTGTCTGGTAACTACAAAATCTGGGGCGTTTGAAGGTATGTTTTTATTGACAGCTTTTTCTTTTAATTATGGGTCACATTTTTTTTGCTTCTTTGAATGTTTAGTGATTTTTGTTGTATGCTGGACATTATGATACTATATTATAGGGCATCTTGGATTATGTTGTCTTCTTTTAAGGGTCCCTGCAGGCAGTTTAACTGGTGAATTCTCTTTATATTGTCAGGCTTATTATGCTTTTCAAATAGGTCTAGTTCTATTTTGACCTTAGTCTTAGGGTATGGACCTTACTAAAGAGCATGTTCCTTCCTCCTAAAGCATGGCTCAGTGTTCTCAGTGAACTGTCTCCACTTTGGTTTCAAATGCACTTTCAACATTTCCCAGCACTGCATAAACCCAGATACTTCCATTCAACTTTCTTTAGCAGCAACTCCCTCATAGGCCTATACTGTAGCATCTCATCTTGCATATATGCAACACAGACCTCAGACCTCAGTCAAAACCTGAGGGAAACACCCATGTAGACTTCTGCCACACCTATTCCCATTCAGCTTCCTCCCCTCTGATAACCTTCACTGCAAATTTCAGATATATCAATGACCCCAAACTCCAATCTCTGCCTTCTCAGCTCAGTGAGACCAACCTTTCATTCTTCCCATGGGCTCCCCCCCCCCTTATACCAAAGTCAGAAGAGTGATGCAAGGCAGAAAATCAAGGCAAACCATGGGGCACACTTTATGTGTTTTCTTTTTCTCAAAATTCATAATCCTGTTTGATTTGTCCAATGTCTGAAGAGTTGCCTCGTACATTTTGTCCTGTTCTATAGTTGCTTTTTGTGGTAAGGTAAATCCAAAGCCAGTTGCTTTGTCATGGCTAGAACTATTTCTGGAAATTAAAGTCTCCGAAATGAACTTTGAAAATAAAGAGGACGAGAGAAAGAATAGGACTAGAGTTAAAACATTGTTGGGGGCCTTTGTGAAAAATAGAAAAATTTTCTCCCCTGCATGGCAGAATACAAAAGGGATCCTCCTCTGGGAAGAGCAATTAACAATAGATTCCTCTTCCTCAGGGCTGACACCCCATGCCAGAATACATAGATTGGAGAATAGAGTCCAGGCTGGGTCTCAAAACTCACTCAGAACTTTTGGGTCTGACAATTTTGTGTAGTTTACAACCCACATGAGAGTAATTAGTAGCCCTCAAGGAAAGACCATTCCTGACTGTTGTGCCTTGCCCAAGGCAGGTGGTCTATCAAAGTACGCTTCACTTTGACTCTTTCTCTTGGTGACAGACCATTGTTATTTATAAGTTATGAGTGTATAGTGCATGTGCATTGCCAAATTTAAAATATTATTCTAGGGGACTTAGGGAGGGTCCCCAAAGAATGAGTTGTGAAAAAGAGCATAAGTGTAGGGGCATCTGAATGTTTAGTCTGGGAAACTTAAACCCTCATTGAGCTCAGCATAGATTAGACATCTATGTTCTATAAACCTGTTGAACATTGTTTCTTGGGGCAGGGTGAGGGGAGGGAGGGAACTAAGGTACACAACAGGACACTTGTCCAGGGCCCCAAAGTGTCACACAAGAAACCAGGAGGATATTTATGCCTCCATTAAGGCAATGAGGCATTTTTTATAGGCAAGTCCTTTCTAATCTCAGCCACTTTACATTCAAGCTTCCAATTTCATGGCAAAAGTTATCCTCCCTTTTGAAAACAATATTATAACATGATTTTAGCTCATTATAGAAAGAATACAGGCCTTGGAGACTGAATAAATAGGTTTCCTGCTCTACCACTTACTAGCTGCATGGTCTTGCATAAGTTATTTAACCTCTCCCAGCCACAGCTTCTTATCTGCAAAGTTGGGATTAGTAATGCCTACTTCTTAGGGTCTTTGTGAGGATTACACAAGACGCTGCATGTAAAAGCACTTGGCACAGTGTCAAGCACAAATAATGTCCCATAAATGTTCTCTGATCCTTGATAACGGCCAAATGTGTTGCAGCTAGTTTGAAAGAAGTGAGGACTTGGATGATACCATGCATACTCCTCACCTCATGACCCACGAAGACAAACTTCAGATAAAGCGGCATCAATGTTTTACACTTCCCTCCTCCACAGGGCAGTCCTGCCTATGCCAAGTCATCAGCTGACCAAATGGAGGGTGAAAAAGAGTGGGTATGGCTGAGCAGAGAAGAACGTACCTAACCACAGAAAGGAGGACTGGGGGCTCCTTTGAACTTGCAGGAATTCATAATTCTGCAGTAGGCTTACTGTTTCCCACTCTTTCCCCTGACCTTGTAGGATCTCAAGACCTGAGGGAAGGAGAGTGCAAGATAGGGGGAATATTTCAGCTTCACTTGGGAGAGAAATGTTGTCAGCTTGCTGCTTCAAAAAATTTGGACCTTCTTTGACACCTTTTCCTGTCCAGTTCCCCAGTTTCCCTTCCTCATGCTCTCTCTCTCCAGTCACCATGTGTCTCTTCCAGAGTTTTTATATTCTCTTCTTCTACTCATATGTTCTCCCCACTTATTTCTTTCCACTGATACCTAACCTCCTATCTTTTTCCTTCCACCTTCTATGTTTGCTCCCTTCCAATTCATTTCTGCCTCTTCATTCCCACCCATTCTCTCCCTTACTCTTTTCTTCAGCTTCCTCATCACTCCTAGCATACTGTTTTCCTATCACCAGAACACTCACTATCTTGCTCACTCTTCCTCAGTCTCTCTTTCTGTCTCTCTCTTTCTTCTCTCCATCCCTCCCTCTCCCTCTCCACCTATCTCCCTCTCCCTCCCTCTTCCCTTCCTCTTTTAACCTTAGCCCTTAGGGAAGAGATGGGAGAAATGGGAGACTGAGTGGGGGTGGGGAGGAATACATAAGAACAGAGACCTGGGGGAAAAGGGGAGGAGAAATTTGCACAGATATTCTGGGATGGTAGTGATAGGAACAGAATACTACTTGTCTGAGGTTCTGCCTCTAGGACCAAACCAAATAAAGAAGGGCTCTGGAGAATAAGCTATGAGGTCATGAATGTCCTCCACTCTCACCCAGCCTATCTCAGAGCACAACATCTTGAAAGCCTGATACTGTATAGCCTAGTGTCAAAGAGCATGACCTATGGAGCCAATCTGTCTGAGGTCAAGTCTTGCCTCCACCATTTACTACCTGTGTGACTTTGGACAATTGACTAACTACTGTGCCTTAGTCTCTTCATGTGTTAAAATGAGAACAGAAGCAATATTTTTATCTATATTTGTCGTGAGGGTTAATTGAATTAATATATGTAAGGTTTCTAGCACAGAAATGCCACATAATTGTTAGCTACTATTATTTTTCTGAAGCAGACCCAAATTTCACCAGGAGGTGACAGGCTTCCGTTGATGCTGTCCCTGGTACTGAAAACCTGGACTCCAGCCTTCCAGCCCCCAAGTCTTCAGGCTTTGTCTTTGGAAATGGCAGCTCAAATCCAAGAGCTTTCACTGTATATCAAGAACTGTGCTAAGTGCATTGCCTACATCATCTCACCTTTCCTTGCTATCTGGAAAATAGATATTATCTCCCTTGTATATATGAGGGAAATGATGCTTGCTGAGTTGGAGCTGGAGTTTAAACCCAAGTCTTGTTGATTTCCATGCTCTTTCTGTGACACTCTGTCATCTCTTATAATGTCATGTTGTCCCTTGTGTCCTCATCCTACTTCCAACTCCCTAATTTCTGACATAGGCCACCTGCTCCTGCTAGTGACTTATTTGACCTAATCAACCACCAAGGCCAGCCAGGTAAGGATTGTTTATTGTGCTTGCTATTTGATGCCCCTATAGCCCTGGGTCATATTATGAGGGTATCGCAGTGTGTTATACTTGGCTGCATGTGGGTTTCCCTCTCTAGCTAAGCTTTGCGTTCTTTGGAGCTGGGGATAGCTCACATTTATGCTGACTATGTAGCAGGTGCTCATTAAATGACTGCTAAATGGGTTAATTTTTCTTTTCACTTTAATAACATGCTAGCAGGTTGTCTCACCCTGCTATTGCTTGACTTCGATAGGTATTCTCTTTTCACCCATCTGGGTTTCTGTCATCCCTGCATGACACTTGGAGTACTGGCCCTTTTAAAAGGCTGATTTCATTGGTTTGTTAATAGGAATTTACCAATCAGTCAATTCATTGAGTCACCTGTATGTCCAGTGCTATGCTAAATGGAAGCAGACCCAAATATGACTAGCATGCCTTCTGCACTCAAAGCATGCACAGTCTGCTGGGAAGAACTAATTAGGACATATGACACATATAATGAACAAGTGATACCATACTTTATGTGGGCAATCTAAACACAGTAAATGTGTATATGGCTAGAGGAAAGTGATCCTTGAAGAATGAATAAAATTTAGATAAGGAGATTGGACAGTAAAACATTCTGAGTAAGGCAATAGCATTCTCCACATCCAGGTATAGGCTTGGCATGTGTGATTGTGTGCCAGATTGTGTTTGTGATTGTGTGTGTGCATGTGTGGTTGCAGGTAGAGAAGGTGGATGGGAAAATGAAGGTGCTGACAGTCTGAAACAGAGATGTATTTTGTCAGACATTTGGAGCTAAGGTTTAAGGGAGAAGAGATGGTGGATGGTTTCAGAAGCAGGCAGAACAGTCTGGGCTTGACACGGTAGGAAATAGAGAACTACCAAGATGCATGGAATTACAGTGTGTGCATTAGAAACAATCTATCAGCAGCATGTAAGGGCAATGGGAGACGCTAATCCTGGAGGCAGGTGCACAGGTCAGAAGGCTCCTTGTAGGAGTCAGAGATGGGGGGGTGGGGTTCTAGGTTCAGAAGGTGGCAGGGGAGAAGAGATGAGAAACATCCACAGTGGGCAGACTGATGCCATAGTCCAGTTAAGTTGTGCAAATGGAAAATAACAGAGACCAAGAAGCCAAAAAACTCCCTGAGGAAGGCAACATTTTTCTCATCCCATTTCCCACAGCACTTCAT
Source organism: Ursus arctos (assembly GCF_023065955.2). Taxonomy (NCBI): domain Eukaryota; kingdom Metazoa; phylum Chordata; class Mammalia; order Carnivora; family Ursidae; genus Ursus; species Ursus arctos. Next base: position 12,430,698 of record NW_026622763.1, on the reverse strand, counting down.
GATCTCCAGTAGGGCATTCTAGCTGTGAGGGAGGTCAGATGCTTTGAAAGATGAAGAAAAATGAAAGAGCTCATCCTTTCACCTGCACATTAAGGCTGTCATCTGTGTGCCATTTCACATAGCATCTTGGGCCTAGGACCACCTGGGATTTCAGCTGCACCTCCAGCTGACTCAGAGACAGAGCCGAAGGTGGGTAGAGGGTCCCAGCAGCCGGTGGGCGGCCCACAACCTTCTCTGCTGCTCTTCCAGGGTCGCTCTGCACACCCCTTCCAGAAGAGCTGTGTCATCTCGAGGGCTGTGATAAATGCAGATTCTATATAAAACCAACCCATTGAAAACCACACTCCACTAAGTTCCTGTGTGGGTGTTGTTGGCCATGGAGAGTACTGTGGTCAAAGCCAGGTTGCCTGACAAAAACCCAAAGCAATCCAGAAAAACATGTGCTGCTGGCTGAGGCCTTGTTGGTATGTCTGCCCATCAAGTGGATCAGTTCTGTCCCAGTAGACACACTTTCTGAGCTCCCATGTGTCATGTTCCTTCAAAACAGCTTTCCCAAACCCATTGTCCCATTTGACACTCATCACACCCCATGAAGTAGAAATGGAAGGCCTCATTATCTCCATCTATCTGATCACCTAGGAACCTTGAGCATTGTCCTGTGCTTTCCCTATCATAACATTAATCATGCTCTATGATAATTACTAATTTAATTCCTTGAATTCACTGCTATCCACTGAGCTCCATGACAGTAGGGAGCAGTCCTGCCTCATTTATTACTATTGCTCCTTAACCTAGCACAATATTTGACATTCAACAAATATTTGTGTGAGTGCACGAATGAATGAATGTATTCCCTGAGGGCATGGTGACGATTCCTGTCAGAACCGGAACTGGATCCCACGATGCCTGTCCTCTACTCTAACCATGTTTTTCATAGGATATTCGAACTAGAAGAGCAATGAGAAGTCATCTCAGCAGGTTCCCTCCCCTGAGATGCCCTCTTCCCCACTTCCACAAGTGACATCTCTTCCAGGAAATGTGTCTTTCTACACAGCTAGAAAGAACGGCGTCATCCACGTTGGAACCACCTAGAAGCTTTAAAAAATACTAATGCCAAGTTCTAAACCTCAGAGATTCAGACTACTGTGGACTGAATGTTATTATCCCCCAAATTCATATGTTGAAGCCCTAATCCCCAGTGTGATGATATTTGGAGGCGGGGCCTTTGGGAGGTAATTAAATTTAGATGAGTTCATGTGGGTGGAGCCCTCGTGGTGGGATTGGTGCCCTGGTAAGAAGGGACACTAGAGCTCTGTCTCCTTTCCTCCATGCCTCTCTGTCTCTGTCTCTCTCTGTCTCTCTCTCTCTCAGCTCTTTCACAACCGTGGATCAAGAAAAGCCAGGTGAGGACATAACCAGGAGGAGGTCCCTCACCAAGTACTCCACCAAGCTTACCATGCTGGCACCCTGAACTTGAACTTCCAGCCTCCAAAGCTGTGAGAAATAACTGTCTGTTGTGTGAGCCCCCCAGTCTGTAGTGCTCTGTTACAGTACCGGAGTTCCCTGGGACACTGACTTAAGTGGTCCGGAGACCAGGCGGGAATACGGATGCTAATGCACACTGTGACTCGGAGTATGGTCCTGGGACCAGCAGCCCGGGCATCACCTGGGCTCTTGTTGGAAACGTAGAGCCTCAGCCCCCCCCCATCTGCTGAATCAGAATTTGCATGTTAGCAAGCTCCCCAGGAGAGTCACTGGCTAGAGCCGTATTGTGGTTGTCCTCACCCTGGCTACCAGTAGCATCACTCGGAGAGTTCTCTAAATTGCCAGTTGCTGGGCTCCACATGAGAACAAATAAGCCAGACTCTCTAAGGACGGGGCCCAGGCATAGTACTTTTTTTTTTTAATGTTTTTTTATTATATTATGTTTGTCACCTCCCAGGTGACTCTCATTTGTAGTCATGGCTGAGGACCACTGAATAGAATAGCTCATCTGTACCTCTGGTGGCATTTAATGCTTTCTGCCTTGCATTGTAATTATAATTATCTTTGTGCATGACTTTATCTCCTTCATTGGACCATAAGTTCCCTGAGGGCAGAGACTGAAGTTCATTTATTCATTTATGCAACACGAAGTCATCAAGCCCCTACTGTGTGCAAAACACTGGGCTGAGCACTAGGGGTATGTCTGCAGCCTCTGCTCTCGGAGGGAGACAGTCCTTGCCAGTGAGAAGTTCACAATTTAGGGGAAACAGACAACCAAATAAATGATTACAATGTGGGGAATGGGAGTCTGTCACAGAGATGTAAGCCAGGCACCTGCGGAAGGCAACGTGATTGTCCGGAGAAAGTCAGGGAGAACGTCCCGGGGAGGCAGCATTGGTGCTGGCCCAATGGACTCGTCCCCAAGGACGAGTGCAATGCCCTGACCAGGGAGATAGGACAAGGAGAGGAAATGCCTAAGAAAAGGAACAGCCTGTTCATAACCACAGAGGCATACGTACAAAATGATGAATATACAAACTGTTATCCCAACCTTATTTATAATAGAAAAATATTGCAAACAACCTGAATGTCCATCAGAAGAGAACTGTTAAATAAATTATGGTCTACCCTTACAAAGGAATACCAGGCAAACATAAAAATATTGATGAGGCTCTTTATGGACTAATATGGAACAGCCCAAGATACACTGTTAGGGTAGGAAAAAAAACAAGGTGCAGAAAAATCGCCAATTGTAGAGCAACTATATATATTATATATTTTATATATATTTTATACATGTAATATATTAAAATATATTCATATAAATACATATATTAAAATATCTTAATCTGCCTAAACCCATTGTGACACATCACTCCATTTTGCAGATAAGAAAACAACATGTCAGGACGCCTGGGTGACTCAGTCGGTTGAGCTTCAGGCTTTTGATTCGGGCTCTTGATTCTGGCTCAGGTCATGATCTCAGGGTCATGAGACTGAGTCCCACATTCTGCTTCACGCTCTGGGGAGTCTGCTTGAGGTTCCCTCTCTCCCTCTGCCCCTGTCCCTGCTTGCACTCTCTCTAAAATAAATAAATAAAATCTTTTTTGAAAAAGAAGAAAAGAAAACGACATCTCAGAGAGATGAAGTCGTTGGATGGGTTTCACAACGCAAAGCAGAGAACCAGAATTCATCCTACCCGGCTGACTACAGAGCCCAGGCTGGCCGTGAGCTCCATCCAATTAGGCCATCCGCAGAGTAGATGGAGTTGTGGGCATCAGGGTCTGAGGCAGGGGGAGGGCGCTTGAGGGGCAGAGCCAGACCCTCCCCTCCCCCGAGGAGAGAGGGGGACCAAGGCTGGACAGTGAGAAGGAAGAGACCCCACAGGGCCATACTCTCTGCTCTCATATTTGCCACTTCCTCAGGCTTGAGGGAGGTGGGGTCAGGGGTTTCTACCCAAAGGGGCAGTCCTGCAAGCCTGGGGACCCTATGTGGCTGTAGCCACTGCTGGGACGTGGAGGCAAGCTGGCCACCTGTAAAGGGGTCCTCTTGCCGCAGTAGACAGTAACAGACAAAAATGACCCTGATTTCCCCTCCCAAGCCCCCAACAGGAAGGACCCCAGGAGCACACTGAATGGTAGCCCCACTGCCCGGAGACCCTTGGAGCATTCCTTCCCTGAACTTGGAATTCTATATTGAGGACTAAGAAAAATCCAGACCCCTCTTGCCCTTCTCCATCCCGTGGGGAGATCATGTCCGGCCATGCTGCGCATCTGATGGTGCTCCCCACAGCGGCGTCACGCAGGGAACCCCCCCACCCCCGTGTCCGACGACTCGCCAACAGGCCTGAGTCGTTGTCCTAGGGAAGGTGCTGTGGCTGCATGTGAAGGGGAAGAGTGTGGGCTTGGGGGTGACATTCAGGCCTTCGTGTGAGGTCTCTGGGTCCTCTTAGCTGTGGATAGATGAAGTGAGACGGTCTATGTCAGGTGGCCGGCCGGGTTTTAGGATCAGGAGACGGAAACCAGAATGGCGCCAGCATCCCGTGCATCTGTCTCACCGAGGCCTCGTGCACAGCTTCCGAGTTACCTTACCTCTTGCCCCAAGTCCTTCTGACAAACTTAGGAATGCAGGGGTACATAGGACAGTCAAATACACCCAGAGCCCGGGAGACAAAGGAAATGAGTCAGGCGGGGTTGGGTACAGGACTAGGATAGAAGTCGGGACTGCTGTGAGCAGAGAATCACAAGCCCCACCCAAAGCACCCTGTGGGCCCTATTAAAAAAAAATGCAGGCCTGATATTAGCCAGGGGCCTCCCTTTTGAGAGCCCCAACCCTGGAGCGCGCCTGGCGAGCACTGCCACAGCCGGCCCAGAGACACACGGAGTTAGCTGGAAGCTGAGGCCAGCCCAGTGCCTTCTCCTGTCCCCAGCCTCTCCGGAGGGTCTCCTGGCAGGCTGGCCTCGTGCCTGAGCCGAAGAGGCAGGCAGCTGGAGGCTGCTCTGTGGAACATTGGGACCGGCCCCTCCAAGACCTCTCCTCCACAGAACCTGAAATGCCAGCATTAAATATTCATTCCTTTGGGTTAAACGTTTCCTCTCTGGGGTTCTCTTTTAAAATTCAAATGCTTCTTTGGAGAGGAACAAGCCACTTGTGGCTCTGAATCAAATGTGCTGGAATCCAGTGGATGGAAAAGCAGTCCTGCCCAGCCAGGGGGACAGGACCTGCTCACCCATCAGCACCCACAGCTCCTCTCTGTCCCTTTGTCCTCCTGTGCTCCTCTGTCCCCCGCCCCATCTGTGCAGGGACCAGGTGCATTGGGAAGGCGAGGCCAAGCAAGGATTTGCTCTAAGTTTTTATTCAGGGAGACCAAACAAGAGATTCACTCAAAAGAGCCCACAGACATGGCTGTAGACTTGATCTCCCCTCTGGGCGCTGAGCGCTCTTGCTGGGGCTGGGAGGGTGCCCCACTGGATGGGCAGAAAGCCTGGGGCAGGTAGCTGAGGAAGCAGGTGCCGCAGCTCCTCCAGGAGGCTCCGAGGCACAGCCACCTGTATCACCTCCTCGGAAGCCCGGGTTGTCATTCCACGCAGGTTTCCATTTGACTGGGATGCAGGGAACAGTCAGCGTGTGCATTCCAGCTAATGAGAGAGGCCCACTTAACACAGTAATCGGAAAGCGCTGCTGGGGACACACCGTGTGCCCAGCATCGTGCTAGGCAGACCTTGTGATTAGGTTTTCTTGAGCTGATCTTAGCCACTACTCCAAGGTCTCCAACCTACCCCTGGAGTCTTCCTATTTATCTCTGGTGGAAGTCACCAGAGGGTCCACAGGAGTGTCCCCACGACAAGGTCTCTTAGCGTCCCTGGGGTGCCCATCATTTGTCTCCCTTCCAGATCTGGCTTCCTTTGGACAGGGGTCCAAATTAAAGTTTGTTGCTCTTGCTTCCTGTCCCTCCCCCCTGCCGCCCTGGGCACCATGGTGTGCACCCCAGGACAAAGTGACCCTTCTGATTTGAGAAGAATGTTGTCCACCTTTGCACACACATCACCCCCCTTGTGACCCTAGTGTGGATACACCTCTCCCCCCACCATGCCATTCTGTTTGCAGGACTCAGACATGCATCCAGGGAAGGGACAAAGGACTACTGTCCCCTCGGCCCTCCCCATCGCCCCCAGCAGGCCCCCTGCCACCCACATGTGCACCCCTGGAGCATTGACCTCAGACATCTGACTCAAGGCTTGAGTTTCTGAAGGGATGACACCAGCAAGGTCACAGTCGGCTAGACCCACATGAAGGCTGCCAGGCCACTGGGCTGAGGACCTTCTCAGGGAAGGGGTCAACAAGGCATGCTCCCTGTCATCAGGCCACTGACCTCAACAGAATCTTCTTGGCTCAAACAGAGACTGACTGCTGAAGTGAGAGCCTGATCTGGAGAGAAGAGCATGGGGAGTGCCAGCGCAAGGGCCCTCTCCTGCAGGTGAGAAGCCAAGGGGCCCAGAAAGTCAGGTCACCTCCCTGCGCCTCCGTTTTCTCACAGGTAGCTGAAAGTTCCTCTTTTCCTTCCACATGGGATCACAACATCTGCGTCCACTGAGCAACTGCTTATAGGCCAAGTGGTCTTCATGCCTTACTGTTAACCACCCCCCCCCACCAGTCTGGCTCCTGTTAGCACCCTCATTTTACAGACAAGAAAATTGAGGCTTGCGAAGAACTCCCACACACACACCCCGGGAACCATGTTTAGCTTATGGAAGGGACTCATTAAATGGGAGTGAGTTTTCATATAGAACTTTCTCAACTTGTATCAAGTCCTTATCAAGAAGTTTTTATATCTGTGAGGGAGAAGGAATGGGGCAACATGTATAATTATTGCAATCTTCCCTAGTTTTGGAGGCTCAAGGGGAGGCTCACCTCCCTCAGGAAGCTCTCCGGGACTACCCAGCCCATGGTTATTGTAGCTCCCTATGTGGGGAGATACAATCCAGTCCTGTAGCTTGGATTGTCTTCACTGTTTGTCTGACCTTGAGTGGCCTTCAGGGCCCAGCTAAAAGGCCCCCCAGTTCAAAGTCATTGTCTTTCTCTCCTCTGGCTCCCGTTTGTTCTCGACAACCTGAATTACCTTGAACACCTGCCGGTCCTCCTTTCTACACCACACTGTCCGAGGTCAGGGACTGAACCTTATTTTGATTCTCTCACTCTTGCAGAAACAGCCCAGCAGTTGCATATAGTGGACACCAGTGGTGTTTGCTAAGTTGAGTACAGTAGCCCTTTTCGTATTGAAGAGAGTACCCTGGCTCTCAGCCCTGAACATTGCCCCTTTAAGAACAAAGGCCAAGCCTCAGGGACCAGAGCCCTCCAGAGAGGATGCCCTGAAAGAGCTCTGTGACCTTGGGGGAAGTTACCTCAGCATCCACAGTCACAAATGACCTTACTAATACCTCTTCCTGTGAGTTATAAGAATTGAATGAGAAGGCGTGCGCAAAGTCCTCAGCTGGCAAGCACCTGTCACGGAAGGGTCCAACAACTATTCTCCCCGCTCACTTACACCTTGTCATGCGCCCCCCCAGCTGGAATACGACCCTGAATATTGACAAGGGAATGAATGAGCACGCTCCTGTAGAGTTTCAGAAAACAGGGGTCTTCCTGCAGCCTGCTAGGATAACGCACAGGCTTGCTTCGGGCCCAGAGCCAGGAGTGAATGCCTTCCAGGGGAGGGCACCACGGAGCAGAAGCAAGAGGAGGGAATGAAAGGAGGGTCTGGGGATGGGTGAGGAGAGTGCCGCATAGAAGAGAGCATCGTGGGAACTGGCCAGGACCCAGAGTGGACAGTTAGTGGCGCTGTGGGAGTCACTGTGCTTGAGCGGGACTGTGAGATTATTAAGGATGCATTCGGTTACAAGTTTCAGAAACCCACCTCGGTCTACCACAGAAGAAATGCAGGAGCTGAGTGGGAAGGATTGGGGGCTGTCTACTGTCAAACCTGGCTGCATCCAGAGCACTGCCACTGGGGTTTCTCTTTGTCACCTGCTGTGCTAGTTAGGATTCTAAGTGGGCAGTCAGTAGACTCCCCTCCAGCTGGTTTAGTAGAAAGGAGTTTGCTAAAATACAGGGGCACCTGGTTGGCTCAGTCGGTTAAGCATCTGCCTTCAGCTCAGGTCATGATCTCAGGGTCCTGGGATCAAGTCCTGCATCGGGCTCCCTGCCCAGTGGAGAGCCTGCTTCCCCCTGCCCCCCTTCCCCCTCCCCCTCCCTCTTCCCCCTCTCTCTCCCTCTTCCCCTTCCCTCTCCCTCTTCCCCCTCCCCCTGCCCCCCTCCTCCTGCCCCCCTGCCCCCCTCCCCCAACTCGTGTGCTTATGCTCTCTCTCTCTCAAATAAACAAAATCTTTAAACAAAATAAAATAGATCAGGTAGTCTCAGCATCTTCAACAGAGTCTCAGAACAGAACTGGGACACTATTCAAGCAAGAACAGAGAGGACAGGATAAACACTCAGCCACATAAGACTGTTCTGGGGACACACTCCTAGGGCTGTTTGTCGCTCAGCTTACGTGGTACTCGGCCCGGAGGTCAGAGCACCGCCACAGCTACCCCAGAAAAGCAGATGTGTGCAGCACCTTCTTTCTTAGAAGCTCCCATGTCCCTGCACACGGCTCCAGTTCCAAGGGAAGGCTGTCACCAATCTGCTTCCTGGGTCCAGCACCATGGCCACGAGGAATGAGGTGCTGTAATTGTATGGGCCCTAGTGCCCACCCTGAGGGAGGGCACGGTGATTAACCGCCCCACTCAGTGGGAAAGGGTGCCCAGCAAAGGCAAACGGCAGCCTGCGTGACCCTTAGCTTCAGGAAGACCACTCTGAGGCAGAGTGGAGTTGACAGCGTGGAAACATAGCGTAGGAAGGGAAATCCCTTTTCAAGGCCATTGCAGGAATGCAGCAGGGAGGATGAGCGGCCAAGGTCATCGCCTTGGGATCACAAAGCCGGGGGTGGATGTAACAGACACCATGGAGAGGAGATAAGTAGGCCGCTGCGGTGGTGGACGTGGTGTTGCCAGGCAAGAGGAGATGGAAATGGTCCCCACGCGCACTTATCAAAGGACGCCTCCTCTGCCAGGAAGATATGGACTAAGGAAGGGTTAATTGTCCCTGCTCAGTCTGACAGCCGGAAAAGCATTTTCTCAATGTTATCCTTCTCTGTGTGTGCCCTTGCTGTGATGGAGGGGAGGAAAACATTTGTCGATTTGAGCCGAGGAGAGCATTGTTATGATTTGAAATCTTTTTCAAGTTCCTTCCCCAGGGGGCCTCATTGAACTAGAAAGCAGGTGGCCCTACAGGCGGTTTGACTAAAATGCAGGGGCAGGCAGTTCCTATAACACAGAGGCGGCGGGGCCTCCCTCAGGCACCTGCAGGCTGGTCTTTCAAGTCAGCCAGTGGGGGGAGGTGTAAGTCAGAGGACCCCACTGAGAACGCGCCACCGCCAGAGCCTTCTCCGTGCCTGGAACTCACCCGTGAGCTCCCTTCTCTGCATCTCCGGGAGCCCCTTATTTAACTTAAGTGCTCCCTTCTCTGCGTCTCCGGGAGCCCCTTGTTTAACTTAAGTCAAAGTCAACGTTCCTGACTTTGGGAAGCAAGCACCTGGCATGGCATCTGCCCTTGAGCTAACCTGGCTGCACGCACGGGAAATCTGCTAGCCTCCCCCACCTGCATAGCGCCCCTCATCTAGCACATTTGGGCCATCCCTCCCTGCAGCCCATCTTGATCTTATCTTCTCAGTGAGGGTTCTGCCTCATTCCGCCCCCCACCCACTGTCCTCTCTGTTCCTGCGGGAGCCGTGCAGTAAGCCCTGGAGAGGCCACGAGTAGTAGGAGGAAGAGGAGGGACTCCAAGAGCAGCAGAGCTGGGGTGGAGTCTAGGCTGTTCCCTGCTTGATGTGTGATCTTGGACAACTGATGGCACCTCCAGGATTTCGCTCCCTTATCTGTAAACATCAGTACCTGCCTGTAAGGGCCCTTGTGGGGTCTGAAAAGTTAACATAGAAAAATCCTTAGAACAGTGCCTGACACATCGTTGGTGTTCAGTATCTGAAGGGGCTTACTTATGCTTGGGGTGCCCTAAATCTTTCCCGCTTTCCTGCCAGCTCCTGCTGGTACCAGCCCATCCCTATATCCTGTGCAAGGACTGACCTTCCACCTGACTAAGCCTATCACCTCCCCCGACAGGCACCTGTTGCCACCCTGCCCCCCAGATCAGACCAGTACAGAGAAAGCCCAGCTCCTAAGATGGAGAATCGGTCCACAGCTCCCCCGGCTTGTGCCACCTCCAACCATCAGCCCAGTGCCACGGTCAGTTTCTGAGTCCCAGCTCCTCCCCTGCCTGGCACGGAGGTCCCAGCACATCTCAGAGCTGCGTATGGATGCATCAGGGTCAAAGTTGTTGTAAGCCCTTGGCAAGCTGCTGCCTGGCTGGGATCCTCAACGAGCTGGGCTGAAATATGGGGGTGGGACAGCCTTCAGGGAGCCAGCTTCCAGATCTAACAACGTGCAGGGCCAAATACTCCTGAAATGGATGAAAGACCACTGTGGTGGGCCTAGCCAAAGTTAGGCCACCGCGGGATGGGGACCCAGGACCGCGGCTTTTAAGGGAGAGCTCTTCAACGAAGAGCAGGCTAGAAAGGAACCTCTCAGCGACACTGAGAAACAGTTTGAACACCCTTGAATGCCGAAAGGAGGGGAGGGCCTTTTGGCTTTGGGTGCTGGATACACATTGCGCCAGCCTCCGAATTGCACAGAGGGGCAGCCGGGCATTTTCTGGCCCAGCCACGTGGGAGCTAACTGCACTCTTTGCCAGTGGCACTTTCTTCGGAACTCACACTTGTGTGACTTTTATTCTGACCTCCAACAGAGTCTCCATTTATTCAAGAAAGGGGAGACGAGGCGATTTAGAAAGTGGACCTATCATTCTAAACCTCACCTGGTCGTGAACACTGATGTCAGCTCACAACATCAATTATTTACGGTGTAAGTTATTGTCGCTCTGTAGAAACTAACTTAACAACGTCGTTTCTTTTTTAAATGAAGCACCTCGGCGACACTGGCAGCCCAGCGTTTCTCAGCAAGGACTCATTTATCCCTAACGATAACAAGACCCACCATTTGCTCCACACCCACTCGGTCGCGGAGAAGCATATTTTATCTTTAACTCTCATGTCAAACCCTCCAACGAAGGTATGCCTGGCCCCCATTTCCAGACAAGAAAACCGAGTCTCAGACCCATTAAGTAACTTGCCAGGGAAGACACTGCGAAGTGGGTCCACGTTGATTAAGCCTGCGTCCCCACAAGCTGACATATGTCTTTCTGCTGTGCTGAGCCTCCCAAATATGGCTCAGGCCTGAGCTCAAGGGGCTTAAGATCCAGAGCCGGCAGGTCTATTGAGAATCTCCTAGAATCAAAATTTCCCGTGAGAAGACACTGGGAAAGAGAGGGGATAGATGCACCACGCTTTCCTGGAAGTCCTACTGTGCCCATTTCTCCTCCAGCGCTCGTCTTTGGCTGAGAACCAGATCAGTAATTGGCATGCCTTTAGGGGCTCATTGTACAAAAAGTACACGTTTCTAAACACTAGAATCAGCATCACCAAAGAGAGATGTTCCTACAGCGGGAGACGTGAAGGGACAGAGGGACACAGGCAGCAGCCAGCACCCACCTCCTGTCTCACCCATGCTCTGGGCTGCTGTGAGGGTGGTCGATGCCATGAACAAGCAGCTTAATCCCTACACCTACTGCACCCCCTGACAGATGGACTGAGTGCTGAATGCATATAGTTAAATTTCACATGAAATACACCTGATTATGATGTTACTTCACTGTACACACACCTGTCCCCGGCATCCCCCTCCCCGCCCAGCACATGCACGCACCAGCCCCTCAAACCCTCCTGCAGGAAATAGACTAGGAGGGCACTGATTGGAGGAGACAAATTAATTACAGTGTGATGGTGCTGGAATAAAATGGGCAGCTTCTATTTTCCATGTTCCTTCCTTTTGGACTGTGCATCCCTCACCTGTGCCTGAGAGCTGAACAAAAGAACGGGGCTCACGCTGCAGTTCACAGCAGGAGATGTGCCAGGGGAGAGCAGAAGGCAGGAAAAGACCAACATTGAAGGAAAGGTTTTAAAACACATAATGATTTCATGTCAAAACACAATTTCCTAGTGTCACTGCATTGTTCTGCACACACGAGGGAAAAGGGAAGTGATTGAAAACTCCTGGAATGAGAACGCAGCCGTGGATTCTGGAACATTGATTGATGGTCTTGAGAGGAGAGATTGATGGATTATGATTTTCTGGGAGGGATCATTACACGCTGAGTCCATGAACAGAGCTTCCTGGCATTCGGACACTGCGGTGCAAAAGAAAACCATTTGGATGATCCTGATTCATTAGTCCATTATCCAAAACCAATCCATGCAGGCACAGCCAGTGAGATTGGAGGCCCTCGGGTGGGACGGGGTCCGGATTTGGTGTGCAGCGTGCATTTGTCGGATGAATGAGAAAGAACAGCTCAGCCCGGGCCAGCTGTCTCTGGGTTTGAATAGCTGCCGTATGCCCACAATACATCACTTTCCCTGCCGGTATCACTCTGCTAAAGTAATTAGAGAGGAGACCTGCAGTCCAGTCTTCTTGTCCCACCAGTGGACTCTGGGAGAAGCTGAAGGGGCGGACATCCACGTGGGCTGGGCCAAGGTCTGCACTGGGAGGGTGGTGACACAGAGAAGCCAGAGCTGGGGGTTGTGGTGTGGGGAGGGAGGGATCCTGAGTATAAGTCACAAAGGAAGAAAAGGTTAGAGACCAGAGACCTAGCAGGGTGCACCTCTCCAAGGGTTAGTATGGGACCCTGGGGTGGGAAAGTGATTTGGAAATAAGTCTGTGGAACCCAGGATAATCAGGGGTCCATTGGGGGGAGGGGTTGGGAGAACAGATCAGAGGAAAGGCCGGGAAATGAGGGCATTAAAGAACTGCTCCTATGTGTTGCCAGCTGTATACCTCAGGGGTGGTCTTACCGCTTCCAGGAGCCAGCAAGAGTTGATGCCCCTGCCCAGCCTAATTGGCTCCCTCGAGGCCAGGGGCTGGACCCCCAAAGCCCTGAGAGCTGCACCGTCTGCCTGGCTCCCCCAGGAAGCTAAAACCTATGAGATAAAAATTTGAAGAGAGCAAGACTCCACCTTGCACACCTTCTCAAGGCTCTGATGTCTCATACATCCAGTCCCCTTCAGCACCACCCTTCAGGGCGGCACCAGGAGCTGAGGTGGCCCCCCTACCCCCATGTCCAGGTGGGCATGGCTTTCTGCCTCTGCCCATCTCCAGCTGCCTGAGCTCTCTGCCTGGACCCCTGTGTCCTCACGTGCCCCTGACTTCCTTGCCTGACCCACAGAGGACTCCTTCTCTCATCCTCGACAGAGCTCTGTGTTCTGGGTCCTTCGTTCCACATTCTTCTATCACAGTTGAGCTGTCATCCTTCCATTCATGACTGGCCAGGCTCTACTATGGACCAACATGACCAATCAACACAGGTGGCTGCGTGAATCTTCCCTGGAAACATGTTACCATATATTTGGAGCCATGGTGGATAGATACTTTAGCGGTAAGGAGAGAGTGATGATGGAAACCTCTGGCCCTGTGTCTTCTAGAGGGAGAGACCTTCCAGCCCCACTCAAGTTATGTCTTCTCCGTGGACGGGTGGGCTGGTGGAGGGAATGCCACAGGTAAGGTGGGCAAAGCAGGAATAGGGATGCCCCCAGCTGATGATCGATCTGTTTGGCCAACACAAAGTGCACTTGTCCAGGACTGGACACTCACTGAGGTGGGGACTACAACAAGGGCACACCAGGTACACACCTGCACTGTGGTACTGTCTCCTTGCCCTACAAGCATGTGCCCTGGCAATGCCTCTAGGCACCCTAAGGTTGGAGTATTCAGTCAGAAGGTTCTGGGGGCATCGGAAGACATGTATCAAGGTACCTCCTAAGTCCTAAAGCACTACGTGTAGGCACAGCAGTGTCATTCTGTCAAGAGGAGATGTTCACACATAATAGTTTCACAATATGTGCCCACATTGTACAGGATACGTCGTGTTGAGCACTCAAAAGCTGCCCATCTGAAGTGAGATGTGCTAAAAGTGTAATATGCACACCATGTTTTGAAGACTAAGTACAAAGAATTATTTTTCTTTTTTTTTAAAGATTTTATTTATTTATTTGACAGAGAGAGACAGCCAGCGAGAGAGGGAACACAAGCAGGGCGAGTGGGAGAGGAAGAAGCAGGCTCCCAGCAGAGAAGCCTGATGTGGGGCTCGATCCCAGAACACCGGGATCACACCCCGAGCCGAAGGCAGATGCTTAACGACTGTGCCACCCAGGAGCCCCAAAGAATTATTTTTCTTCATTTGGATTACACGCTGCAAAAAACTCTTTTGGATGCCTAGGATTAAATAAAATATATTATTTGAATTAAGTTCACCTGTTTCCTTTTACTTAATGTGGCCACAAGATTAACTTTAATTACATTAATTACACATGTGGCTTGCACTGTATTTCCACTGGACAGCTCTGGTCCTGCAGCTCTCTCCAAGAGTTCTCTGAAATGCTGGAAATGTTCTAGACCTGTGCTGTCCAATATGGCAGCCACTGGCCACCCATGGGACCTGAGCGCTTGAAAAGTGGTTAGTGTGATGGAGGAAATGAAGATTTAATTTTATGTCAGTTTAATGAATTCCCATTTAAATAGGTGCATATGTCTGGCGACTACCCTCTTGGATATGAACATCAGGAGGGTTGGGCTCTGGTTAGAAGTGGGGTGTGGAGTTCCGTCCCTTGGCTGATTTTTAGAATCATCTGGGTAGTTCTTAAAAAGTAAAGAAGCAAACCTCACTCTCGGAGCTCCCCTGTCATTAGTCTGGGTGGAGTTTGGGCATTGGTACATTGTAAATACCCTTCGTGGGATTTTTAATGAATAGCTAGGAGAACCACTAAGTTATAAAAAGAAGGGAGACGAAAGGGGGTGGGGGTCTGTATTTATTGAGAGCCTGCATGTGCCAGGGGCTTTTTGCCAGGGTATGTTTTGGCAGACGATCTTCTGGGGGAGGTATTATTATTATCATCATCATCATCCCCATTTTACAAATGAGAAAACTGAGACTTATCCAAAGGGCAAAATCAGAACCAGGGTGTGCAGAGGTCCTGGATGCAAAAGCCCCCACCCACCGCGGTAATCAGATGGCTGAGTAGCAGAGAAGGCAGACAGGGGGACAGGGGGACAGGGGGACAGGGAGCCCGGGCAGCCTTGGGCAAAGCAGGGCTCCCACTTCCAGGGGCAGACCCAGCCCTGGCTCCCCACCCCACCCCCATGCACAGCTGGGCTAGGCCACCTGCTCGATGCTTCCCCAAGGAAGCCCAAGAGGATCGGGCAGAGGCAGCTCTGACAACAAAGACGCCCGAGTAGAGCTGAAACAAAACACTTCAGACGGCCAGAAGCAGCCAGAAGCGCTGACAGCGGGAGGCTGGCCCTCCCGGGTGTCTGCAGGGAGCTGTCGCCACGCAGCCTCCGTGATGCCTGGCTTTGTCATTTAGGACATCAAAGGATTCCTTTGAGCTAAACACTGGAGGGTCTTTGGAGGATTGGAAGAGCTGAAGGAGCCCCACATGCCAAGAATAGGGATGGCGGTGACTGGCAAAGGCATAACCCAGGGTCCTTCCCCGCAGGGGAGGAATGGGGACACCCTCGAAAGACTCTTCACACACCCTCCCTCGTATATGTGTGTGTAGATGGAGGGGTGTCAGTGGGAGGTGTCCGGGGACAGGGCAAGGAGCATGAGTGGGTGGGTGCTAAGCACTTGGGGTGGGTGGTATGATGTCCTCCTTTCACCTTGGCTCACTCCTCAAACAGAAAGCCTTATCTCCAAAAGTTAGATATCTGGGTCCGTTGCCCCCCCAACCTACCTCCACCTTAATCAATGATGCTAGAGGGAAAATGTAAGAGGCCCCTGAGACCGATACTACCTGCATGGAACACACAGATTCACGCCTGCTGAGCTCCTTCTCCATGGAAAGTTCTGGGGGGAAGAAAGGCAGAAATCCTTTCCCGGGGCACAGGCTCACTAAACGCCTGTGCTGGACACCAGCCCTGGTCCTACCCATGACGAAGCTCTGGGGAACATTATGAGCCCTGAGCCACAGGCCCTGCCCTCGGGTGCCTGGTTTAGTAGAGAGAGACAGACAGACAGACAAGTAAATAAATGACAGGCAATGCCAGGTGGGAGGGTCAGAGAAACACTTCAGAGAGGAGACCCGCTCGGTCTGGGGATGGGAGTGGGAACCCTCCAAGGTGAGTGGGAGCCAGGAAGAGGGGGTCCCTGAACAAAGGCACAGAGGAAGGTTGGGAGGACTGTTTTGCCAGTCAGGCTATTCTGATTTCTATCAGGAGAAGAAAGTCAGGCCCCAAAGACGTAAACAAGCATGGGTCTTCTCTCCAAGCATGGGTCCAACCGGTGCTCAGGATAGGCTTTCTGAGGAGGAGAGATGGGTGAGCGCGCCTGTGGGTTCCCATTTCACAGACAAGCAAATTGAGGTTAGAAGATACACAAAGACTTCTCGTTCTCAGAGACCAGGGCCTGACAGGCTGCTGTGGGAAATACAGAGAGGCAGCCAGTGGCCTGCTCCTGGGGCACCTTGGAGTGAGCCCAAACCGGGCTCTCTAGATGCTGGAGGTAGGCGGAGACATGAGGGGAAGAGCCATGTCTAAGACGTACAGGAAATGTGGCCAGAGGCAAGAGAGAGCTACAGAGAGGTGTGAACAGAGACACTGGGGGCCCGCTCTTGGCTGAACTTCTCTGCCTAGCCTCTGTGTACCTACAGAAAGTGGGGCGTAAGCCCTGCACCCCGCATCACACCTGCTCCTAGCCCCAGCAGAACGAACCAGTGAAGGCGGGAGGTTGTCAGGAGGGAGTAGGGAGGAGGTGGCCATTCAGTGAGGTGGTGACTCAGCGGCCCGTGGTGAGTGACAGCCTGCAGAGGGTGCTGGGGGTGGGGGATGAGGCTGCTTTTAACACCAACATTTGCTCAGGCAGCTGGGGAGCAGTGCTGTCTCCGCCCGCTGGGCTGTGGGCTCTGGCCTCCCAGCCCGAGGGAGGACGAACACTAGCAGATTTGCCCATCTCGGCTCCAAGGGGGACGTGGACTGGGCTCTTGCCCTCACTTGCCCTGTCTTCACAAGGATAGTCTCTGCCCTTCCCACTTCTGCCACGACTCCCTTCTAGAAAGGAATATTTTGGAGCACCTGCCCACACCAGAGGCTTCACAAATGTTCAGACATCCCGTTCAGACTTCACCCGGGGCCTGTGAGGTGGGCATTGCCTTCCCTACATGTCAAGAAATCTTGGCTCAGAGAGGGCGAGAGATTTGCCCAAAGTCACACAGCTAGACAATAGCAGAGCCAGGAGCCTAGGTCTGTCTGCATCTATAGTTAATGTCCTCCCTTCCAAGAAATCCCTCCGGCAAGGCTAGGAACTGAGGTGGGAAGAGGATGGACCCATGGTCCTTTAACTGTGGTCCCCAGAGGTCCTGTATCAAAACTCTGGGGCTGGGACCCACGAATCTGTGCTTCAACAAGTCCCTAGTGATTCTGCGGCTCGTAGAAGTTGGTGTGCTGGGTTGAACCCCTTGTCTTTGAGGAAGAGACTAGAACATAACAGACATGGGGAAGACCAGTTAGAGCACTTTGGCTTCTATGGGCAGCAGAGGGGAAAGGAGAGGAGTCCCCACATCCCTTCGACTAGCCCAAGATTCTGCATCTCAAACTGATACACTCCAGAGGATAACTTTCCCCCAGTCACCCTGCTGTGCTCCGCAGGCCCGGTCTTGGATGATTTTCCAACACCCCACCCTGTGGGAGCAAATTGGGGTGGCAGCTGGAAGGTATCAGAGGCACCCTCCGCGCCTGGGCATCCTGGGCATGGACTCTGACCCTGTCTCCTCCCCAACCCTCACCCCTAGTTCTGACCTTGGAGCCCAGGACGCAGGGCCTCGCTCGCCCCCTGGTGGCCATGGCGGGCACAAGCAACCACAGGAACCTCCCCAGGGATCCCTAGGCAATTTGCAGTGACCTTTAGCTGAAAGCCATTCTCCCTCAGACACTCTGTGGGGGGCTCAGCCCCCCTGACAAGGGCAACGTATGACAGGGCAAAGCAGGACGGGAGGTGGGGCCTCAGGTCATTGCCCCTCAGGGGCACGAGGCAGCTGACAGGCCAAAGGCCCAGACAAAGCCCAGAAACATCCAGATGGTGGCAGGGAATGAATCAGATTGTGTCAAGAGAGAGAATGACAAGGCTCATTTCAAAGTAGGTGCTTGTCTTCTAAGAGAAACTAATTTTCTCCTCAGACGGGAGGGATTTGAGAAGGTCCCCATGATCTGGAACTATGTTTCGTTCTACAGTTGCAGACTGTCTTGGACTGGGATTCAGGGGCCGCGGCTCCCCCGCCTACTGGCTGAATGCCCGTGAGGAAGTCGGGTCATCTCTGAGCCTCAGTTATCCCGTCTGTAAAATGGAACTAGGAGTGGTCCTCTCTGTCTCCCCCACCCCTCAGAGCCGCAGAAGCCACTGCCATCAGTCTGTAGGGGCCTGGCCCACTCTGTTTTCAGATGAGGAGAGGTTAGAAGCAGGGAAGGAAACTTGCTCAGGCTACACGGTGGCCGAGCAGGAACGGAGGCCAGTACGGTGAGCCGTGTGTCTGAATGAAGTCTTGAGAGCATCTAATACTTTGTTATGCCAAGAAGGGGGGAAAACTGGTCTGGGCCTTCAGGGAGCTCCCCAACAGTTTCAGAGGGGGCCTTCCCTGGACCTGTGTGCTGAGAACTCAGCACAGTGGGTGTTTGGGGCCCCGGGGCTGGAGCAGACTTGGGCAGCTTGGGGGAGGAGGGGTCACTCAGGGTGGAGGAAACAGGGCCAGGGACAAACATGTGATTGCTGGGACCGTCTCAAAGCCTTCTGCGTATACTCTGTGCCATTAGGAGAGAGAACGAACCATTCTAAGACCATGCAGGATGTGAGGCAGGGAAATGGTGTCTCCCCTTCCCCAGGGCCCTCAACTTAACCCAGGGGAGGCTGCCCCCCGAGCCCTGAGGGGTAGTGGTTTCCATCTGTCCAACACCCCATAGCAGCTGGATATTTGAAGCTGTTTCTACAACAGCCAACCTTCCCCTTCTTGGTCCAGAGTTGGGGACCTCCACACATGGCCAGAGGAGGCTGGCCCAGATCTGTGCCTGCCTTCCCCACACCACTCACTCCCTTCTCCAGCTGAGAGTTCTTGTCCCTGGCTGCTTGTCAGAGTCACTGGGGATGATCTTAAAGGGATAGACGCCCAGACCCTGCTCCAGACCTAAGAAATCAGCACCTCTGGGTGTCGGGCCCCAGCATCTGTATTTTTAAAGGTCTGTGGGACATCCTTACGTGCAGCCAGGGATAACAGCAGCAGATTTCAGAGCACAGAGTCAGGGTCAGAGGGCCCTTAAAAATTACCGCCGCCCACACACATCCACACAGGCATGTGCTTGTCAAGTAGGGAAACTGAGGCTCAGAGATTTGCTCAGGGCACACAGTCAGTCAGTAATGTGTGAACTTAGACTCTATTCAGGGCTGCGTCATTCATTTGAAAAGTACTATTGTGCTTTGCCACGTCCCTGATCTTCCCACTTCCCAGCTAGTTTAATGACCTGCTGAAACCCCATCTCCACCTCCCAAGTGCCCCCACAGCTCACTCCTAACACCTCTCCCCCCCAAAAGCTCCTGCAATGCCTTCCCATCTTCTAAAAAAAGTGTTTTCGTGCGCATCCTTAAACCAGCAGCGCACCCTGACTCAGGGATGAGAGAGAAGAGTCCCACATTCTTTCCCAGGAGAAGGGGAAGGAGGAAGAGATTACCTTTGGGGGAGAGTAGGGCAGAAAAGGGAAAAAAGGGGAGAGAGGGAGGGACATGTCTTGCATATTCTCCCTGGGCCGGCTTTCCCCTTCCTCCCATGCCTCCAGCAGGGTCGAAGGTTGGCACAGACCCTTGGGCCACTACAAAGGCTCTGCTCCCACCCCCATCCTTGTCAGTCTTCCCGCCCCCACTGCCCACTGCCACCACCACCACCACCACCACCCCGCCTGCTGCGTCAGCATTCCCCTGCCGCACCCCAGCTCCCGTGTTGCGAGAATCCCCAATGCCCGACGGCCCCCCAGGAAGGTGCCCAGAGCAGGCTCCAGGTTACAGATGCAACTTGCTTCCCAGAAATGTTCCCTGCTCTAATCACTTTTTTAAACTCCACAAACACAATCTCTGCACCGTGATCAATTATTTAGCAGAAAATGATGCATCGTGTTAGCAACTAGATGGCATTTAATATGCCCCCAGAATTCTAATGACGGCCATCTCCATAGGCCTAATGCAAAGTTTCCCCTGCCCGTGTTTCTGAAGACTTCTCAGAGCGGAGAGGAGCCAAGATCTCTATGCTCTCCGTGGCTGTCGGACGCAGGCGGCCCCCCAGAATGTAATCAGCCTGGCCGCTTCGGTGCCGTGTCCTTGCAACTTATTTGTTTTCTTTCTGCCTCGCAAATTACTCCTTCTGCAAGGTTGTTTGTTTAGTGTCAGGAGGTTATTAAACAAACTTAAGGCTTGGAGCCCTTAGTCAAATCAGCAAGAGTGGAGCCAGGGAGGGGTGATTCAATATTTAAGAGGCCACTCCTTCTGCCATGCTGCTCCAAAGCGAGGCGACCTGCTGCTCAGACGCCCCAGGGTGCAGGGACACATGAACTGCTCCATTGGCCCCAGAGGACAGAATCCGTTGCTATGAGAAAGTCCTGGATGCGTCCTAGTCCAACACCTGAGTCCTGGGCTGCCACGCGACAAAGGCATCCAGGTGTGCAAGGAGAGACACCAGGATGTCCCAACCAGGGTCCCTGGTTCCAGCTGTCCTAAGTGCCTGGTCTCCTGTCCGCACCTGAGCTCGCTGGTTGAGAAGGGCCAAGTGCAGGGCTCTCTGGGAAGCATCAGTCAGGGCACCTACCCTCAAAGACCTACCGTATCCCCAGGACTCTGACTTCAGAAGGAGCTCCTACTTCCATTCAATCCTGTTTGTTACAATTTCCTGGGCATTTGTTATGCACCAAATATTCCACTCATAATTCACAGTGATGACGACCTATGTCAAATACCTACTGGGGAGGGGAGGGACCAGCCAAGGGCCGGAGCAGATCAAAAACACCTGGGTTCCTGACTCCCACAGGATGCTAGACTCAGCATCAGCTAACAACAACAAGTTCACATCGATTCAACCACAGGGCCCAATGACAGAGACATCCCAATGTTTGATTTAAAAATGTACATCTTGGGGCGCCTGGGTGGCACAGCAATTAAGCGTCTGCCTTCGGCTCAGGGCGTGATCCCGGCGTTATGGGATCGAGCCCCACATCAGGCTCTTCCGTTATGAGCCTGCTTCTTCCTTTCCCACTCCCCCTGCTTGTGTTCCCTCTCTCGCTGGCTGTCTCTGTCGAATAAATAAATAAAATCTTTAAAAAAAATAAAAATAAAAAAAATAAAAATGTACATCTTGGGGCACCTGGGTGACTCAGGTGGTTAAGCGTCTGCCTTGGGTTCAGGTCAGGGTCCCAGGGTCCTGGAATCGAGTCCCGCGCCAGGCTCTCTGCTCAGCAGGGAGCCTGCTTCTCCCTCTGCCTGCCACTCACCCTGCTTGTGTGCTCTCTCTGTCAAATAAATAAATAAAATCTTTAAAAAAATAAAAATAAATAAAGATAAAAATGAACATCTTATCCACATCATTTGCCATTCAGGAACTGCAGATCAAAGCTGTTTAAAGTGTGGGAGACCACCACACAACTACCAGAAAGAGCAAGATTAAAATACCAACGGTACCAAGTGCTGGTGAGGAATGGAGCAACAGGAACTCTCACACGTGACTGGGGGGAACGCTGTAGCCACTCTGGAAATAGTCCAGCCGTTTCTTCTGAAGTTAGGCATATATTACCATGAGCCTCAGCAAAAATCTCACTCCTGGGAATTGATTCCATGGAAATGAACACGTGTCCACATCAAGATCTGTACACGATTGTTCGTAATCACCAAGGACTGAAAACAACCTGTGTCCATCAATCCATCAACTGATGAATGCATAAATAAAATGTGATCGATCCACACGGTGAGATCCTACTCAAAGCTAAAACTATACAACAATTTGGATGGATCTCAGAGGCATAATGCGACCTGAAAGAAACCAGTGTGACAAAAGATGACAAGCAGTAGGCGTCCATTTATGAAGCAAGAGCCTGCCGATGGAGAAGCAGATCAGTGGTGGCAGAGGTCTCGGGTGGGGGTAGAGCATGACGAGGAATGGAAAGTGCAAGGGAATCTTCGGGGGTGACGGAGCTGATTGTGACGGTGAAACACGCATCGATACGTGCACTGAAATTCACAGACTGTCCACCCAAAAGCCAATTTCACTGTATGACAATTTTTAAAAATATAGTTAATTTTAAAAAGAGCAATATGTCTGACATGAGAAAGATTTCATTTAGTAAAAAACAAAGTAAGTCTGAGGAAATGACCCGTTTATGTTTCTAGAAAACTTTTATGTGGTGGAAGTTTGCATATGTTGTGCAGACCATTTGCAATATGGAGAGAAAAGGTCAGGAAAAATTAAAGCCGTATTTATTGACTGTGGTTACCTCTTGGGGCTAGGAAGGGCCAACAGTAAAGAAGGCTTTCATCTTTTATTCTATGTACATCTGTATTTGAGTTTTTTGATAGTGCCAGGCATTACTTTCAATAAACAAACAAACAAGGAAGGAAAGGCACAAGTCGGCACTCATTAATTGTTTAATGTTTTGAAAATGGATGTCTTAGAACTCAAGATCTATTGTATTTGTCAGTAGAAAGGTGGCTGCTGAGAAGCCCCCCCCCCCCCATGGATGGGTAATGATGGGAATATGGTCCCGGGGTAGGCCGGTTTCCCAAGAGGGTACCATTGTGCCATTTCACAGACAAAGAGCCAATCAACGCTACCCACAAGCTGTGCCCTGGCTATGTGGGAAGTTACAGGGGCTTACGCACAGTTCCTGCCTGCAAGGACCTGAGACTATTTGGGAGGACATGATGAGGGAAGGAAACCCATTAATAGAAGACAGAGAAGCCCAAGAATGGCAGGTGCACTCCAGTCACCTGATTACCATTTACTGAGAGTCCCCCCTGAGACAGGTGCATCTCCTGTGTCACTTTATGAACCCCTCTAACAATCCCACAAGGTAACTGCTATTCTGGTTTTTTTTTTTTAAGATTTATTTATTTGAAGGAGATTGAGAGCACACAGAGGTAGAGGGAGAAGCAGACTCCCCGCTGAGTAGGGAGGCTGATGCGGGGCTCCATCCCAGGACCCTGGCATCATGACCTGAGCCAAAGGCAGATGCTTAACCGACTGAGCCACCCAGGCTCCCCAGCTGCTATTCTGTTTTATACATGAGGAAATCGGGGCTCAATAAGGTTTAGGGTCCTGCCCACACAGGATACTAGCTAGCATCCTGGTCACGCAGCCATCAGGAACAGGGACCTGGATTCCAACCAGCTCTGTGGGAGGCCAGAGCCCATTCTCTTTACAAAGATTATTCTGTGACCCTTAACTAGTAGCTGGTCAGCACACATAGCTTGGAAGACCAGGGCCACCCCCTCCCTCGGTGGATGGAACACAGCTGTCAATGGGATAATTAAAGGAACAAGAACAAAGTCCCAAATCCTCCCCAAACACCAGCGAATAATTGCTCACGAGCATGTGTGGAAAGTAGAGATACATATTTCAAAAAATATAATTTAAGAAAAAGCAAACTGCAAAGCTCCGTACAACATAATCATGTTAAATATTAGTCATCCAGAGAAACACAGACCACGAAGCCACCTAAGCGACATCCACCTCCTTGTAGATGAGGAGATCGGGCTCAAAGAGGGCAATTGTTTAGTCCAAACCACACAGCAAGAGAGTCGCTGACCCAGCATTGGAGCCGGGCC
Organism: Ursus arctos; assembly: GCF_023065955.2. NCBI lineage: Eukaryota > Metazoa > Chordata > Mammalia > Carnivora > Ursidae > Ursus > Ursus arctos. The sequence goes on along the minus strand of NW_026622763.1, from coordinate 12,407,121 downwards.
TCCAAACTGCTTGGGGAATTCTTGCACAATGCTAGACTGCCTGAGAGTGATCGGGGGGGCTCCCTTCTCCCTCACCCAGATCTCCCCTCATTAGCCCAAACTGGGAGTCCCCACTTGCCTAATAACATCATCTCACTTCTTTACATTTTGCTTAATCACCCTTGTGGTGTGGGGCGGGTGTCCAGCCGAGGCTTCTGATCTCAAAGATGGCTCCCGGAAAAGCTGACATGTTGAATTACTGTAAACTTTTTCAGATAATCTCTTTTAAAAAATATCCTGGTGCTATGCTATTTATATGCTGTCATGAAACCCAGAACCATTTGGACATGTTTCTGTTCACTTTGACCTCCTCACGGTGAGTTCCCCATCTTTGGGACAGGCATGGAACCCTGTGGTCCCAACTAGGTGTCTGTGGGATACTGGAAACAAATCCCTGTGGCCCCTCTGTCCACAGGAAGGCATCTAGCCTGGGAAGACAGAGCCTACTTGGTGTGGGTGTTTGTGGGTTGGTTGGGTGGAGGGTCCCAGGCCACCTCTGATTCCCAGCTGAAGCAGAGTTCAGAATGAATAGTATCCTGGGTCTCTACTTTGGGTCTGGTCCTCTCCCTCCGGATCCAATCACAAGCATTGACTCTAAACCCTGGAATCAGGCCCGGGAGAGAGTATAAGGAAATAGGGTCTATCCCTAGGTGAGTCCTGACTGGAAAGGGTGGATTGTCCCCCTTAGAACCTCTGAGACACAACCATTGACAAATGCTTCTGAGCCTTTTGAGTCTGTTTTGGTTTTGACCTTTGGTTACCTCCTTAATTGGAAGCCATTTCC